>NC_092660.1:18500000-19138750 GCF_032118995.1 Asterias amurensis
GGTTTGGGTACATTTTGTACAACACAAAACACAAATGCCACAGATTTACATTCAACTTACACAATTTAAAAATAATGATGGTAGAAAGCTTCCCTGAAAATTGGATTTGCTGAGACACTTTAGTTTTTGAGAAATGAGTAAAACAATTTCACCAAAATAATTTTTGTCTCGGTGAGAATTCTTTTAAATTTATCATCTTCACGACTCTCCTGAAAAACTTGACGACTTATGAAGCTGAAACTTCTACATGTAAATTATATTCCATGCATCTTCATTCGCAGTGAGTAGGGAGTCAAATCTTGGCCAAAAACTTTGTATACAAAAGGTATAAAAACAATTTAATGACGGCTTAATTTGACACTTTTTTCAGGCAAGCCTCAAGACATGAGCAGATCTTCTTAAGAGCCATCACAACAGAATTCAAGATGTCGGGCCTGGAGGAAGCCGCATTTGAAAAGGTACCAACGTTCATTTCAAGAAACTCTTTTGGCCCTTCTCCAAATCCTTTGTTTTCTTTCATAAACGTGCACCTGTAGAAACCTGCTTTAAACCTTAACTGGAGGTTTTTTTGCATTGTAATCATAGCCAAGCAGTCTATTTCACTGAGCCCAGGCTCCATTGTTGACAGCAGCATAGTGTGGGTTAGAATCCTGGTCATGACACTTGTGCCCTTAAGCTAACAAAACCAACACTATAAGAGCCCTTGTCTGATGCTTCTGGGTTTTATCAAAAGTTTTATTAAAGTCTAGAAGCACTTTACAAGAAAAACAACACAAAATACCAATAGTCTTATGAAGAAACTTCTTTACATACTACTGTACTTTTAAAGTAATATTTGTTTCTTATGTATAGTTTTATTTAAATGCATTCTAAACGAACGCACCCATTGTTTATCCTTACCCTTTCTGTTATTTTTACTTATTTATTCTTATTAGATATTTATTATTTACTATTGGTTGTATAATTATCTGCTTTTATTATTGCTTTGTGTACTATATTATGTTAAATCTATATTAATTTGATTGTGTACCCCAGATGTAGGGCAACAGATCTACGGATCATAGTATGTATTTGCTTTTGTTGTCCCTTGCCCATCTCGGGGTATATGTCTTGTATTTTGTGTTGTACTGTTATGGTAAATAAAATAATAGTAATAATAATAATAATTCTGCATTGTTAACTTCTTGCTGATTATGTTTGTGTAAATATTATTACAATGTTTTAATGGCTTAGGCATTTTAAAGTGAGATTGATTGTAACTTTTGTGTATCTTTCTGTTTGCACTATTAGGTTCTGGTACAGCATATATCCATCTGCAGACTTGAAGGTAAGTTCAACAAATACTCTCTTAAGTTGATTTACAGTGACTTATCCAATTTCCTTATGGGGTTGGGTCACAAAAAAGTGCAGATACTGGTCTTTGCCGATGACACCAGTATTCTACTGGCGCTTATAACTGATAGTCTACTTTCTTCAGTGAAGAGGTTTATTTTATCAATTCCAACAAACTCACATTTTTCAGTGTTGTATCACCACTTTTGCACTAGTGGCTTCATCAGACTGGCAACTCATCACAGCTGGTTTTCTCCAGCTCATCACAACCTCTATAATTGTCTCTGATAAACTATAACATGAAAAAACCAGCCGTGGTGAAACGTCACTGAAAAAAATGTGAGTTTGTTCTCCATATTTTGTTCATTGGAATTGGTAAAATGAACATCTTTACTGAAGTTTTAATGGACGTTCCTAATGAATTTCTATTCAAGTTCTACTCTTGTTTTTTGTGCCTCCTCTCGACAGGTCTTCATCCACCAGTAGTTTCCGAGGTGTCAGCTGTTTGTAGCAGGTTGGCGTCATGTCGCCTAATCCTCCTCGAGTCTGGTACCAATGAACTGAAGCAACGCATACGACTTAACATCAGTCAGGATGACGTGGGGTATGCATTGAAGGAACATGGTGAATGAAGATGGATACTAGATGATGAGAGTTTCCGGTAAAGATTATAGTAAACAAACATTGACTGTTTGAAAAATGCTATTGTTAAAAATACAACTCCCCAGGCAGGCCTGATACTTTACGGAAGCAACAAAGGCGATTGCCTCCATGCCCCCTGGTTATTGCCTTGGGTGCCCTTGAAATGATCCAGTAGAAGTTTACAATTTCCTCATAGGGTGCCGGGTGCCCTCTACAAACGAGAAAATGCCTTGGTGCCCTTGCTTTCAAAAACACATCATACAGGGGCATGCCAGGGCGTGATCATCGGCATGTTCTAGAAGCCAAGTGAAACTAGAACGCTCCGGGGATCAAGGAAGGAGTCCCATTTTAACCATAACACAAGTAAGATCAGTCAATATTTGTTTTATATTACCCAAAACAAATTGCACCTAGACATCCACATTTTAGGTCAAAGACTATGCACAAATTTCTGAGCAGGGATCAGAATTTACACTGGACCACAGGCCCAAGGTTTTTGTGTCGGGCCAGTCAACTCATGACCAATCTTGGTCCGGTTGTCTTGTGTTTTTCTGTTCATTCAACATTTTTTTCTGATTTTCAATTTTTGACTTTTGAGTCCGATAAGAATCTGTCAACTCTCGTGAGTATTAAAGACTACTCTCAAATGAGATCGGTCTTCTCTTTTAAAACAAAAAACAAACAGCTATTTTGATTTTGGTCTTGTCATTCTCATTTTGAGTCGTGTGTCGTGAAAATAATTCTGGTCCAGTAAATATTATGAGTGGTCCGGTAAAAGTTGTCAGCGACAAATCCTGCCGTCTTGTGGATTTTTCCCACAATTTTGAGCCTAATCGAGTAAAAACAGAATATGCAAAATATTTTCAATTGAATTAATCTCCAAAAACAGATGAATATTATATTTTTACTTTTCCTATGAACTTTTTTGTACTGGTGTTATTTTTTTTTTTGACATTTGCCATCTTTCCAACATTTTGATATATAAAACATAAAGTATTATTCTTGATTTTTGTTACTGTTAAACAGATTTAAAAATTGTACTTAAAATGTCTTGGTCAGTCTAATTGTATCCCCCCCCCCAGTTTGTTTTTATTCTGTAGGAAATATATTTTGCATTTTGAGAGAACACAATTTCCAAATTTAGATTTATAAAAGTTCAATCTTAGTAACCAGTTAGTTTTGTCCAACTATGCTGTACATGTGATCAGTCATACCAACATTATCAGAGTCTTAAAAGTCTGGTGTTGGATTTTTTTAGATTGAGAGAAAAAAAGAATCCTAATAAATCACCCAGATAATAATAACAACAATCATAAAGTCACAAGAAAGTATTAAGAAAGGCTTTAATTTAGTTAACATAGTATTTTAATTTGTATTTACCGTGTAAAAGTATAACATTTTAATAAATTTCTATAAAATATATTTAACTGCCTACTTTCACTTGATTCTTTATTCCAGTGCCAGCACATTTTATGTGTTGTGGTCATCTTACTCGTAGATTAAAATCTCATAGTGAAATAATGTTTGTTTTAAGGAAGAAAAGGAAGAACAAACACCTCTTATCAAATAAGAAATAGATAGTCTTTTGCATAGAACTTGTTTGGGTTTTCATACTAGGCTCGCTTCTCTTTGAATCAAAGAAAATACTGTTTACAAAAGGAGCTCTCTAGCATCGACTCATCAAATCAATCAACTTGTACAAGCGGATTGGAGCACCGAACTCAAGCTATGGTGTTCCTGTTCAGCAGAGTGTGGGTTCAAATCCCAGTCGTGACACTTGTGTCCCTGAGCAAGACACTTTACTGTATTTGCTTCTCTAAACCCAGGGGTAAAAGGGTACCTGTGAAGGCAGAGATGGTTCTTGTGGTTGGTTTTGCTAAGTGCGCTACATATTTGGCGACACAGGTTGTACACTCCCCAGGGAGCTGAGATCAACAAATTCCTCCAATAGTTTTGCAGAACTTCTGTCTACACATTCCTCTGATGTAGTTTGCTGAAGTTCTATCAACATACTGCACTCCTCCGCTGGTTTGGCTGAAGTTCTGTACAACAATCAACACATTCCTCTGAAAGTTTTGCCAAAGTCCTGTCACCTCTTCTTGTCAGTGTCCGAATCATTGCTCTCACTCAAACTTGAATCTTCATCGAGACAGTCCAAGTTTTCTCCAGTCTTGGTTCCATCGCAGAACGCTTGCTTTTCAGAGGACTTGCCAAGATCGTTTTCCGGGTCTTCATTTGAATGCTCCTCTTCCGTAACTGCGCTCTCTCCAGTGATTCCTAGTTTATTCTTCAGTAATGATATCGCCCAGCTAAGATCTTCCGTCCAGAGTTCGTCTTCAGCTGGGTTCAGGTGGAGTGCCTTGGAGAAACTAACAACTGCCTACAGAAAGTAACAACGCCAGTGAAAAATAGATCTTATGAAAATGAAGGAAAACAAATTCCCTTGTTTTATAAACTGCTTCCTGAATGTGCAGAATAATGTACATTTGAGATGTACAGACTCATCATTTCAAAAAGGTATCTACGGGAAACTCAGGCTTCAAAATAATACAAGGCACCAACAGCAATTGCCATGGTGCCCTTTGCTTAGTTCTGATACAAGTCAAGTTTTAATTTCGCTCAAGTGTGCATAATTAAACACAAACCCCCAAAACAAGGATGGATATGGTATCTTACTAGTTTAACGTCTCCTAGTCCAAGTTGCGCTCTTCCGAGGGTCTGGTATCCAACCCACCATCGAGGGTTATACTTGACTGCATCTTCAGCTGACTGTACAGCTGGGAACACCTCGTGGAGGATCAACAACGCCTAAAATATCGAGGAGAGAAATTAAAAAGATATATGTTGACTGACAAATTAATGGGAATGATACCTTTTGTTTTGGGGACTGTTTGTAAAGCGATACCATGTGAATTGCTTTTATGGCAAAGGATATCACGCGACAAGGCCCAATTTCATAGAGCTGCAAGAAAAAAGAAACACTGAAAATATTGCTTAAAATTGTCCTGCTTAGCACAACTAAGCAGGATAGCAGATAAATTTTGTACGTAAAAGGTATAGGGTAATCCGGAGCTTTTAACACACCGGACAAGTGAGACTGTGACACCCTGCTGGGACAGCTTTTTGCCAACAAACTTTACATAACTACATGTATATCCCCAAGGTGTTCTTACCTGCGCTTTCATGTCCAAAATGTGTTCATTTTCCGGGGTTAGTTGAAGAGCTTCATCCCACTTCTTGATTGCCTCCCAGTACCTAAAATGAAGGGGAAAAAAAGGACAAAAAATGGGTAAGATTTAAAAGCACAGGATGCTTTTTATTCCCTTTGGGATCTCTGTATCCTATCTTTTAAAGCCAGTGGACACTATCGGTAATTGTCAAAGACTAGCCTTCACAGTTGGTGTATCTCAACATATGCATAAAATAACAAACCTGTTTGTTGAGCTCAATCGGTCATCGAACTTGCAAGATAATAATGAAAGAAAAAAACACCCTTGTCACACGAAGTTGTGTGCGTTTAGATGGTTGATTTCGAGACCTCAAGTTCTAAACTTGAGGTCTCGATATCAAAGTCGTGGAAAATAACTTCTTTCTCGAAAACTATGGCATTTCAGAGGGAGCCGTTTTTCACAATGTTTTGTACCATCAATCTCTCCCCATTACTCGTCACCAAGAAAGGTTTTATGCTAATAATTATTTTGAGTAATTACCAATAGTGTCCACTGCCTTTAAAGGCACTGGACACATTTTTTTTCAATCACCAAGTATTCTCACTTGGTGTATCCTAACATTATGCATACAATAACAAATTTGTGAAAATTTTGGCTAAATTGGTCATTGAAGTTGAAAGAAAATAATGAAAGAAAAACACCCTTGTTGACCAAATTTGTGTGCTTTCAGATAACTGAAGTCAATTTCTTTGTTTTTATAAACCTGAAATACTGTAGGGATGCTTTCCAATTACCCAGCCAGACCCACTTAGAGATAGTTTTGACTGGTCCTTAGATGTTAATGAACATTTGGCCACTGCCGACTTGTTTAGGGAGATCACTGGGGGTGAGTTGCGTCCGCAGATCTACCTTTCAGCCTCTGCCAAGATTGCCCCTTCTTCCTTCAGTCTTTTGCTCTTACTACTGGCATCTTCCAGTAAGCCAAGCTTCTGTTGCTTAGAAACCATCAAGATCTCCTCCTCATCCGAGCTGTCTGAATTCTGCTGCCCTGTCACCTCTTGAAAGTTTGAAGTGGCGGACTTTGAAATCTGTTGTCCGAGTTTTCTTTTCCAGCCAAACGTGGTCATGTTGTCGTTTGATTTTAACCTGAAACATTGATTTTTATTTAGATTTTAATTAATTTCCTCCATACTGATGTGAAAGTTGAAAGGCTAATGAGGTTAACCATGAGAAACAGGCGAGCAAAGAAAATGGCCGTCGGCAGGAGGGTTACGTTATCGCAACTACCCTAGCCCCACGTGACTTGTGTGGTACAAATGCTAGCTGAATCCTCACTTAATTAAGGAATCCTACCATGTAACTAAGGATTCAGCTAGCCAGCCTTGGCCACACAAGTGGGGCTAAACCTTCCCCAACCAAACAAAGTTTGTTCGAACGAGACGCTTGCAATATTGTTGGCATTTTATATAATATTTCAATTATAATTAATTTGTTAAAAAATAAAGCAAATAAATAAAGTGTTCATAAAAAAAAAATTGCTCAGATTCAGAACACAGGTAGGTACAGTAACTTTGTTCAGCGAGGTGTGTAAACTCAACTGTCTGATCTCTAGTCGTTTGCTACATTAGTGACATTGCTAACAAAAGATTAAATAACAACAAAGAACCTACAAACCATGTACAAACTCAACTGTCAGAAAAGAGAAAAAAGAAAAGAAAAAAAGGTAAACATTGTAATTGTTTGTAAAATTAATTTAACTTCGTAGTTGCAATGTTTACAAATTAAAATCAAAATGGCTTTAGGAAACCTGTGTAAATAAAACAACAAGAAATACAATTGATTAAAATACAGTTCTATCAAGTTTAGGAAGAACACATGGTCTTTAAAAAGAATTCGGGTCATCTCGTACCCAAGTCAACTCGTACCCAAGTCAACTCGTACCCAAGTCAACTCGTACCCAAGTCAACTCGTACCCAAGTCAACTCGTACCTAAGTCAACTCGTACCCGAGTCAACTCGTACCTGAGTCAACTCGTACCCAAGTCAACTCGCACCCAAATAAATGTTTACAATTTTTTTTTACTCGTCCTGATAAATATTGTAGTTTAATTTATTTATTTATATTGTTAATCATACATTTAGCTATTCATTGTTGCAATGATTTTGTTTTCTTGTTTTTTTTCATGTTGCAGTTTTTTTTTTACTTAGGCTCTATCGGTGGGGAAAATTAATAAGAGAACTTTTTTTTTAATATAGGCTTGTTAGAATGAATTTTTTGGGTTTTTTTTATTCGGAAAAAGATAATAAGAATTTACGCAAAGTGTTTTGGTTGGGAAAAGTGGAACAGTATATTTGTTAAAATGTACTTGTTTGAATCGGAAAACGATAATCAGAACATAACGCAAATGAATGAATTGAATGAATTCTTACCATGAAATTTTCTTTTGGGAACACTTTAAGAGGAAAAACACCAAGGTAAACATGAAGGGTTGCGTTTTATACATAGTATATTTTTTCATTGAAAATAATTGGTCTCATATGAACATGGAGGTTGAAATATTTATACCTCCTTGATACGAAGAACTAGTGTGCATCTGATCTGCTCAACGCCTTTCACGGCGACCCTTCAACACGGGAATTTAAAAGAAACCACAATGGATCTGAATGAATATCCTAGCGGAAAAAAGGCAGAAATGAGATAAACAAACATTAAAAACAAAATTCGTGAGATTATTATTAATAAAAGTGAGCTCCATATGATGGTAGAATATCATTTTTATTTCCTATCGCTTACAAAATCACGCCGCACGGAAATTCTCCGTTTCGGCATACAACGTACGTTGTACGGTACGAGTTGACTTGGGTACGAGTTGACCTGGGTACGAGTTGACCTAGGTACGAGTTGACTTTGGTACGAGTTGACTTGGGTACAATATTTTGGGTACGAGTTGACTTGGGTACGAGTTGACTTGGGTACGAGTTGACCTGTTTCCTTTAAAAAAATGCAATCCAATGTTTAAGAAAAAGTAACTTCCAAAGAATCACAGGAATATTACAATTTGTCAAGATATTTATACAATAACAAATGAAAGTATATGCTTACCGAGTCCAGAATAGCAGAAAATACACTTGAAGATGGCAAAATTACATGGTGAAGAAAAACAAAACTTGAAGAAGAGAGCTAGAACACATGTGCTCCCTGCGCTGCCAGGCTGCTATCTGATTATAATTATATACAATGCACTGGATGGGTGACTTCACTACCAAAGGATTAAGAACTGTTTACAAACATGTAACAAAAGACTTCTAAGAAATAACAAACTACATGTACAGGGGTGCAATAAAACAGCTGAAGGGACAATATAAACAGGAAAGGGCAATTAACTAGAACCTGGAACTAATTAACTTGAATAACAACACAAAGAATTTTCTACCCCTACTACATTTGCAACATTTTTAACATTGTAAATTTCAACATATTGCAGTTTGTACACTCCATCATCAAATTAAAAGGTCAACTTTATTTACCATCTAGAGCAATTCAGCAAGGACCAGCAAGTCATCCGTGAAAGATTTTGCACAAAATGAATGTTTTCAATGTTGACGTCTCTGCTCAGCTCATTGTAACCTGTCTATCTGCACGTTGAAACACACGGTATATTCGGTCATGTACCTAGACTCATCGATACACAATGTAAACACATCACAAGTTTGGTTTTTAAAACGAGGATTGTGATTGGTTGACAAATGACCTCTAAGGCACAATACACGGCTTACCATTGGTTGCTATCCCCGGGTCAGTTTAAAAGCCATTCAGTGCCCCGTCCATCACACATGCGCTCGGTCGTTTACCCTGTCTAGTGGCACAAAGCATTCGAAAATTCTGTGTGTTTGCAAAATTAAACGTCCAAAAAGGTAAGGAAATTTGTCTTTTTTGAAAGCTACTGTTAGTGTGGTATTCGGTAAAATAATGCACTAAATAAAATGTAACGAAGAGCGCAGCTTGATGAGGTTTATTATCACGACATTTCTTTTTTTACAAAACAAAAATATTAATTGATTGAGTAGGCCCTTCAAAAAGTACAACTACAAATTCACCCCCTTTTTCCTTGCGAAATCGCCCCTTTGCCTATGCACAGTTGCAAAGAAAGAAGCCCCTCATGTTCTTTGTTTATTCCCGATTAATAAACAAGTTAAAGAATACCTTTAACTTTTGCTCTTTATTTAGTTTGGTTTGAAACTTTGTAAAATGTTTGGTTTTATCAGGGTAATATTTTGTTATTTTTTGTAATTTATTTAAATTTGACAGTACATTTGAATTGAAGAGTCCTGATGACATTAATTAAGTGATTAATTAAATTTTTAAAATGCAAGCAATGATATGGAATTGAATGTTGTTTCTCTAGTTAATCCAGGTTTACTCCTAGAACTATTTCGGTTTCGTCCGGCTATCGTCTCCCGTTACGGTAGCCCCACTTGTGTCGCCAAGGATAGCTGAATCCTTAGCTATCCTTGGCCACACAAGTGGGGCTACAATTACGGGAGACGATAGCCGGACGAAACCGAAAAAGTTCTTGGACTCGGAGTAATCCAGGTCATACTTCCTTCGAATATGCTTCGTGTGATGAACATGGAGGTAGAATTCTACCTCCATGGTGCGAAGCAAATTTTACTGCGTCACAAAGTGCGTAATGTACTCCTAGACCCAGTGACTGGAGCGCTAGATTCCTTTTTTCAAAAATTTGAATTATTTAGGCATTGTTTTTCTTTTTGTGTTCTTCCTGTTCTTGACTTGGTCGAGTTGTCATGCATTTGTGTCATGAGTTGAGTTGAGCTAGTGTTTTAAAACATAATTTAAATAAGTAAAAATAGAATAGTGTCAAAAGGTTATCCTTTGGATCTAAATCTAATTTTGTTGTTGCCAATTATCATTTCCTACTGCTGTAGAGCCCATGCAGGATGAATACGTCCGAGCTATGCTGCAGTGTTTCTACAGTAAAGGTAGCCCCAACAGGAGAAACGATAAAAAGAACTAGTGCAAGGAGTGCGACAGTAGTTCTCGGCCGGAATGAGTTCAACGACGTCATCCTCCGTCTCGACATCAACAAAACGAGCGCCAAGTACCTTATGCGTGACATCACCGTCCACAAGCGCTTTATCAAAGACGGCAAAGCATGCATTCAGTTACCAAGCCACAACCTCCAGATCATGCTCTCAAACTGCCCCCCACATCAGCTTGCAGCTTTCTTGAAGTGTCTTGTTGTGAAACGAGAGTGCGCCAAACAACAGAAACCCATCTCCGGGAGGGCAAGGCTGCTCTCTGAGCTTCCAAGAAAGTTTGAAGAGATCAGTCCCCTGTGTGAGAAGGATGTCAATGCAATAAACAATGCTCGGGCAAAAGCAGTGGAAGCCAAAGGAACTGCAACAACTCCAGCCGGACCAGGAAAGAGAAAAAGCGTCAAGCGCCCAAGAGACAACAGTGGAGGCCCAAATGTAGGTACAAAATATCAGGACATAATATTATCACGGCCCAGTTTCATGGCTCTGCTTACAGCAATAGCAACTAGGATTGATACTTTTATGGCATGTATGGAAGCGGGGAATCATGTGCTCACATTATACAAATATTGACTGCTTTGAGTACTATGGTTAAAACTACGACTCCCAAGGTGATCGCCGTACCCGGAGCGTTCTACTTTCCTGGGGCGCAGCCGAGGGAAAATGGAACGGTCCGGGGATCACCAAGGGAGTCAGGGTTTTAACCATAGCACATATCTCAATTTTTTCTATCTTCGTGCCAGTCGACCCAAAATCATTTAAAATTTATTTACCAAGTCAGTTTCCCTTATTAGGAGTAAAAGTTGTATCTTGTTTCGTATACATGTCATTAGGCGGATGAAGTACCTAAAGCAAAGAAGCTCAACATCAGCCTGAATAAGACCCAGCTAAACCCCCAGCAGACTCGGGTCCTCAATACAGTGCTAGCTGGTCACAGCGTGTTCTTCACCGGTAGTGCGGGCACGGGTAAATCATTTCTACTCAAGAAGATCATCGGCGCTCTGCCGCCAGACAGCACCTTTGCCACAGCGAGTACGGGTGTTGCAGCTTGCCATATCGGCGGTACCACCCTTCACCAGTTTGCAGGTAAAGTTTATGCAATGTGCACTTAAGTAGTTTTGTGGTTTTGCTTTTTTTGCATGGCTTTGCTTTAAACCGCCAAATTCTGCGTTTTCGATCACCCTTCTTCGCTTACAAGGCATATCTCAACCTATTGATTTTTCTTCATGTACAATTCTGTCATTATTTTTCTATCAGGTTTCAGCAGCTCGCCATGGAAGATTAGCTGAATCTAGTTTTATTTTAGTTGAACAATTGTTTATTGGTAGTTTGTTTTTGTCTGTGAATTTGTTTACATAGGAATTGGTTCCGGCAACCATCCCCTACAAAAGTGCATTGAGCTGGCGTCTCGCCCGGCAAGGAAACAGCAATGGCGGAAATGCAAGCACCTCATCGTGGATGAAATATCTATGGTTGATGGGGACCTCTTCACAAAACTTGAGGTACAGTATATGGCAGCATTTTCCTTTACACAGAACACCTTGTAAAACAAATACCTGGTGCTGTGTATCAAAGAATAGGTCTCATACTTGTAGCTCCACCAAGCTAATCCGCCTCCACAGTACTTTTAAGCAGCATGCAGCATCAGAGTCCAGCTTTCTCCAGAAGACGATGAGAGCATACTGATCGAAACGTCGAGTTGAAACCAACAGTTCTTTTCAGAACCACCCCAACTCATTAGAGATAGTGATTACATGGTGTTACCGCAAAACCTTTCTATATCGTATTTCCACCAAGCAAAGTTTCAAATCCTACTTAGCTCCACCTTACTACTTAAGTCTGTTTTCAGATATATTTTTTTTGCCCTCAGAAAAATCTGATTTTTGGTTTGTAAACAAGGACTGAAAGGTCTATTTATAGAGCCTACACGTTGTATAATGTTGGTCGACCCTTTTAATCGATAAAATGATCTTACTTTTTCCCAAGGACCGACATATCATAACTGCTCCACATACCTTGCAGAGAAAAACAAAATAAAATGAGTGCTTTGATATGCCCCTAAGTAATGGTGTGCTAAAGCTCTATGTAAGATGAGTATTATTATTAAATGATAAGTCAGCTGGTCCTGCTTGCTGGTCTCTTTTCAAAAGTTAGTTGTCGGCGAATCCTGATAAAGTGATGTTCACATTATTTGTTTCCCTTGTTACCAGGCAACAGCCAGAGCAGTCAAGTGTAGTGACAAGCCATTTGGAGGCATTCAACTCATCGTCTGCGGAGACTTTCTTCAACTCCCACCGGTCACTAAGACTGGTGAGAAACGGGTATTCTGCTTCCAGGTAACGCTCATTGATCATGTTTTCTTCTGATTTGGACTTTCCATGAAAATGGACATTTTTGCGTGATTTGTCTGCTACTGATGCTCAATCACTGGCAGCTTTTAGGAAAGCTCTAAAGACTCATTTCTTTGACTCCTAATTTTGTTTTCCTTATTTTTGCTGTTTTATTATTCTACGTGTTAAAGCACTGTACTAAACAGCTTTGTAGGAGCATTATATAAACGCTTTTATCACATTGAATTGTATCGAATTGTTTAATATATTGTTGATTGTATTGTATTGTATTGTATTGTATTGTAATCGGGGATGAGATTGTTCAGACTTTTGGCTGACTTTTTATGTCGACCTGGTGAAGAAATCAGACAATATTTCCCCCCCCCCCCCCCAAAAAAAAAAAAAAAAAAAAAAAAAAAAATCCTGCTCATTGGTCTACTTCTCAAGTGCTTTGGATTGGATACCGTTTCCAAAAGCTCCTTGGAATCTACAACACCAGGGGTTACCAAACAGTAGAAATGGCATCATTTCAACATACCTTTCAAGTTTCAGACTTTTTCGTCAGTAACGACTCTCACCCCTGATTGTAATGTAGGCCTAATGTATTGTATTCTATTCTTACAACCACTTTGAATTCCTTTAAACATAGTCTGTATTTTCTTTCTGCAGTCTGCAGCATGGACTCAGTGCATCCAGCTAACGATGGAACTCACTCAAGTCAAACGCCAAGATGATCCCGTCTTCATCAACATCTTGCAGAATATACGCATTGGAAGGTAACACATCTGTGGTGTGCACTTGATCAAGATTATCAGAATCAAAAAACTTCATTGAAATACGGACAATGACTTTCATTTTAACAGTCACATTTTGAACTGGTTATTTTCGCAACATGTGAAAAACAAGTAAAATAAATTTAAACTAAAATTCTCTTTGAACTGTAGATGTCCACAGGAGCTATGTGATCGTCTGACTGCTACGGCCAATCACATTATTGATCGGAATGGTATCCTAGCAACTAGGCTGTGTACCCACAAACAGGACGTTGACCTCTTGAATCAGGTTCACCTCAAGAAACTGACCGGTAAGAAAAGCAAATGTGATTTACCGTAAGGTGTCATGGACGAGTGGTGTAGAGTATCAAGTTCAAGATCTATTGGTTAAGTCCTCGGAGTTTTGGTTTTGAATCATGGTTTTGCATTGGGTCCTTGAGCAAGATTCTGCGCTATAATTGCTTTTCTTCATGAATGCACGGTACCTGCGAGGGTAAACGTTAATTTTGTGCATTGAAAAGCCACTGTGATCTGCTGACATGCCATGGCAGCTCAGGGCTGTATACAGTCACCCCAGGGAGCTGGGAAAGATTTAACGTATCTGACGTTTCTTATATTCAAATTTTGGGGGATAAAAACCTATATGTTTTTCCATAACCATGTTACTTTGAAGTGAACTGGTTCTTGAAATGCTTCATAATAATAAAAGCTGCTGTGTAGGCTTCGAACAAAATGTTGTTATTGGTGTATTTTTCCCAACCAGGAGATCCTAGAGTGTTTGATGCCTGGGACAGCGACCCCAACCTAGTGAGTATCATCAACAGTCAGTGTCCAGTCCCTAGGAGTCTTGAGCTTAGGGTTGGAGCCCAGGTAATGCTGGCCAAGAATCTTGATGTACAGCAGGGTCTGGTCAACGGAGCTAGAGGGGTGGTAACAGGTTTCGGCGCAGGGGAAACTGGTAAGCTTAAACTAATATAAAAAAAAAACAGATTCCTGGAAAGTTTTTTCCTTGGCAAAGGATCTTTAGTTATATGTTATTAAGTCTGTTTGGTCAATCAGTACGATAGGGTAGAAGACAAAGAATTCCACCAACCCATATTCTTTTGTGTATGTACACAGTATTAGGATGTCATGGCCGAGTGTTTAAGAGCATTGAATTCAAGTCCCGGTCATAACACTTATGTCCTTGAGCAAGGAGCTACTATAATTGCTTCTCTTTACCCAGGAGTATAAATGGGTTCCTATGAGGGTAGAGGTTAAATTTGTGTTTGAAAAAGCCTGCAGAGTGCCAAGCTGAAAAAGATAAAATAGAATGTTGTTGGCCAAATGACCAGCAGCCGATTTCACGAAAACGCTAGGATCAATCCTATCTCGAGTTAGGACGAGTAACCTGTCCTAACTTAGGATGGGTTCAATGCATTCTCGGAACATCCTCGGATAAGGAACTGAACTTGTCTTGTAAGTTAGGAGGAGTTTGGTGAAATCAACGGCAGGGCACTAGTGTGATTTGCCAAATCGCTATGAATGAACTAGTATGTCTCACAAAGTTTGTTTGCTATTGTAAATTGTACCATAATAATAAATAATAATAACTAGGTCTTATAGCCTTATCATGGTCTTAACCATATCAGTTGACCATGTGCATAAATTTGCTTTCCAAAATGGCAAGCATGGCTGCAATTGAGGCATGTGCCATTTGTCTAAAGCTCATTAATTAATACATTAACTCTTTGTACTTGCAGGCCTACCCATAGTGAAGTTTATGTGCGGCGTTGAGCAGGCCATACGGATGGAACGTTGGCCGATACGAGCCGGTGCTGGTCTGGTACTCAGCCGTCGGCAACTCCCTCTCAAGCTGGCCTGGGCAATATCAATTCACAAAAGCCAGGTGAGATATTCAGTTTCCTAACTTACCAGTTGCACAACTCTGGGTCTGATTTCATAGAGCTGCTTTGGGCACAAAAAGTAGTTCTAAGCACATCAAAATCGGCTTGCCAAAATAATGTTACCAGCCAAAATACCCTGTCCTGTATACAGTTTGTGACTGGTATTCTGCTTATTTCTGCTTAGCAGAAAAATTGGTAAGCAATATTTTTTGCTTCAGCGGCTCTTTGAAGTTGGGCCCGTGTTCATATTAGTATTTATTGCCATGTCACATGAGGCAATTTACAGGCTACCAGTTCGCAGGCAATCTCCAAGAAGAAAAGGCATTCATATCATTTGAATGTTCACATTTTGTTCTTTGGGATTGTAAGACAATGTTTATAAACAAATTACTCATCAGTGCTACCAATGTGTTCACTGTGGAATGCACTGCAGTTGGTTGCCTCCAAGTTGCCTGTGAAAAGTTGCCTTGTGTAGCAAGGCCCTTGCATTATAAAAGTATGATGAGTGCTTTCCAGTTTCTTGTGACTTTGTTTTCTTTTTGTAACACATTTTGTGTTCTTGCATTATAAAAATTGAGTGCTTTACAGTTTTAAATTTTTCTTGTGGCTTGTGTTGTTGTGCCACATATTCATTGCTCTTTGGGTGATTTGGTCCCTTCTCCCTTTTGCAGCTTCTCTTATCTTTTTAGATTGTTTTTTTAAAAGATGTGTTAGGGGCCTAAATGCTTTTAGACAATGTATTGTTGTGACTTTTGACTGGTTTGCATTGCAATTGTATTTTATTATGTAAATTTTATCAATATTGTGCTTTAAATTTTGTTATGTTTGATTGTTATGTATTACTTGATCTGTTCTTGTCCTTTTATTGAACATTTTCTGTGATTGCTCTTGCCAGAAATGTGTACCCATATTTTTCACTGTCAACTTGAAGAATGTGTATTACTTTGTTCTTCTTTGATATTTAGTTTTACTTACACTGATCATTGTGTGTAAAGCACTGTATAGTACTTTCCATGACATTTGGCTTTCTACAGCAGGTGTCTGAATACTAGACCATCGAGCTTGCCCTATAGCTAGAGGCAGTTCGAATCCTATATTAGATTTGTGTTATATTTTACTAAAATATTATATATTAAATATTCTCATTTTGCTCGATTTAGTCTTTGGTGCATTTATCTTTCTATAAATTTTGTATTAATTTTAATTTAGTTTTTTTTATTATTCCAAAATTAGAAACATACCACTATACAAAGAGGAGCCTAGGGTAACAATAATGCACATACGTTTAAGACAATCGTATAATTAGTACATACATATTGATTGCTTTTATGGTAATTGCTTAGTAGGATTTGAAACTTTGCAAGGTAGTAGTATTAGGTGAGGGTTGTGGTAGCACCATGTGTAAATCTCTCCAATGAGTAGTGTTGTTGGTTCTAGACAGAACCAAAGGTTGGCAACTGTTTTACTTACAAATGCGTAGGCCTAATTGTTAATTGCTATAACACTCTCAATGAAATCTCATACTCATATCAGTTATCAATGCTTTGTATTTAACTGTATTTCAATACTCTTGTTTACAGGGAATGTCCTTAGACTGTGTGGAAATCTCGCTCGCTCGTGTCTTCGAGTGCGGCCAAGCCTATGTGGCGTTATCCCGAGCCCGTAATCTAGAGGGTCTACGTGTCGTTGATTTTGATCGGGCCTGCGTGCGCGCCCATCCGGATGTCGTCAAGTTCCATCATGTCTTGCGGAGGCAGCAACGCATGATGCAGACTGAGATTGAAGACTACACACAAGATAAGGAAAACATCAGGCCGTATCTTTAGCAGGGATTAGTATTTCAGGTTTTTATCTGAATTACAAGATTGTGAGTCAACCTGATAAAGAAAAATCAGCTGTTACTTTTCCACATAGAAATAAATGCTGCTCTTCCATCTAGTGCTGAAGACAATGTTCATAAAACCTCTGTGAAATCTAAACTCCAGGGGTAACCAAAATGTGGAAATGTCGTTTTGAACAACCTCATAACATTTAGATCCTAGATTCAAACTTTTTGTTGTTGTCGGCAATGACTCTTACCCTTGTATTAGGAAAGCAGCTGTAAAGTGCTTTATCCATCATGGCCCCCAGTTTGATTAGTCAGAAAATAGTCGATCAGCAAGACTTAGCAAGAAACCAGTTGTGTGGAGTGTATATTTATAGTGCATTATGAGTGGTTGCCAGATTACTATGCAAAAACCCTCTGTGCTACGTAAATACATGTATCATGCAAAGCAACCTCAATGGATGAGAAATATCAGAAATTTTTTAAGTTTTATCTCTGCGTAGTGACAAAAAAGCTAAATTACCTTTTTTCAGATAAAAAAAAGATCATGCTCTTAAAATTACTTTTCTAGCGCTGAGGATAGACCTACTGTTCTTGATAGCTCCTTGAAATCGGTTACTAAATTGTGGAAATGCAATCATTTCAATAGACCTGCAATGTTGCAGGCCTGATACTTCACAGGCAATTGCCTCCGTTGCCCCTTGTCATTGCCTTGGTGCTCTTGAAATGCTCCAGTAGAAATTTACAATTTCCTCATAGGGTGCCCTTTACCAAAGAGACAATGCCTTGGTGCCCTTGCCCTTTCAAAAATAAAGCATGCAGCCCTGATGTTGGTCTGAGTGTCAGTACTTTTTTGCCCCTGGTTCAATGCTTGCCGAGCCCTGACGCTTAACGGAGAGGCAAGTGCATCCATGCCCCGGTCGTCATCGTTGATTTCATGGTTGTGTATGATTCTCAAGTCCAAGGCGTGGTCACAGATTCTTTCGATCCCACATCTTTACAGCGTGCCACTCTACATTTAAGTCTAGCAATGACTCACTACTTGCAAAGTTTTTCAAATGTCGTTTAAAATCTATTTATTGACGTCTATGTATACATATAGAGTTTATTAGCTATAATTACTGTTAAAACTGTTTAACCTAAGTCTGTTCTTAAATATTTGTGTTTTACCCTTCATCAATGTGTGCTAAACACTGTTTACTCGGTACTTTCCTCCCCGAGTCCTGGGGAAAGAAATTTCACAGACCTTTTCTCGTGAAGAATTTCAACCAGATCATGTTTGATGCTTAATTAAAAAATAAAAATTAAATGAGTACCTGCCTTTATGGTTTTGATTTGCTTTATTATTAAATTTCGATTGAAAATATAAATTTATCGATATAATTGTTTATTCCCCCCCCCCTCCCAAAGACTCAGTTGGTTGAGATTGGTATAAAAAAATGGCCTAGTAAACAAACAAATTAGCGTTACAATACATTAAATCTAGACGGGTCTTTGACGATTTCCTTACAAAATGTCCTTACAAAAGTCTAGTTGTGTACATTCCAGTGCCTTTCCGGCAGGCAAGATGCTATACTGGTCATTTGGGAAATTTTAAAGTTTGTGTCATCATTTCTGCATAAATTGAAGACTTGACAATACAACAGCTGAACAGGTTTTAAAGGAACACGTTGCCTTGGATCGGTCAAGTTGGTCTTTGAAAAGCGTTCTGTAACCGTTTGTTATAAAATCGGTATGGTTAGAAAGATGCTGTAAAAGTAGAATACAATGATCTACACAAATATGCCTCGAAATTGCGTGGTTTTCGTTTTACCTCGTCGACAAACAAGGTCGGCCATTTATGGGAGTCAAATTGTTGACTCCCATAAATGGCCGACCGTGTTAGTTTGCAAAGTAAAGGGAAAACCACGCAATTTCGAGCGATACTTGTGTGGATCATTATATTCTACTTTTAAAACATCTTTCTAACCATATACATTTCATAACAAACGGTTTCACACGCTTTTCATAGACCAACTCGTCCGATCCAAGGCAACGTGTTCCTTTAAGATTTGCCCCCTTGATTCACATAAAAAGTTGATACAAATCAGACAGTGCAAGCTCCATGATTTCAACGCTTTCTTCCAGTGTGCTGTGAACAAAATTGTGCAGTCGTTCCTGCAGGAAGTTCAAGCTCTGTGTCTCTTTTGTAACAAAGTTATGTCACAGGATACCAGACCATGTTCCCCACACCTCCATATTTTCTTACCTTCTGACCAACCCCCCCCCCTTCCCAAAAGTACTTTAGTTTCCAAGTTTCTGACTAAATTGTGGCATTTTTTGTATCCAAGTCAGGAGCATGAAGTTGCCAATGACAACAGCCAACTTACTTCAGACATCTGCATAATCTTTTGATACTCTATAAGTTTTCCTTTTTTTAAGTCATCGTTGGAGTTGGGAACTACATGTTAAAGGTGTCTACCAACTCTCAACATCTTGGGCCTAATCTTAATAATAAAAGTGGCTTCTTATATAGCGCACATATCCATCACTCAGTGGTGCTCAAGGCGCTTTAATTTTCCTGCAATGGATGTGGGACTACGTTTGAATTGTGAGAGCTACTCCTTTTACATCTCGTGGTGTGCTTTAGTCTAAGTCGTTACAAAGTTGGCAACTCACTCTACACATCTTGACCATAATCTTCTTGTTCAGGGTTTTCATCTTGTTTGTGAATGCTGTGTTAATCTTGCCCTCAGTCAAACTGGACACCTTGGGCAGCTTTTCGCCTAATAAAGAGCAAACACAATTGAGGTCAATGTAATAATTTGATGAATATTTTTTATCAAGAAGCTTTGATATTATTAATAGGGATTTGGTTGGACGCTATATGATTCATATTAATTGTCTTGCTTCATTGGTTGCTTGATTTATGATTGGTATGGATTGCCTTGCTTCAATGTTTGGTGAATTGTTGGCTTATGTAGTCTATTTTGTCTTGCTTTAAAGCCATTATACACTTTTGGTAAACAGTATTGTACAAGTCCCACACTTCGTGTATCACAACTTCTATATAAAATAACAAACCTGTGAAAATTTAGGCTCAATCGGACATCGGAGTCGGGAGAAAATAACGGGAAAACCCACTCCTGTTTTCGCGCGTTTCGCCGTGTCATGACATGTGTTTATAAAAAATCCGTAATTCTCATTAACGAGAATTTATATTGTTTTACCGTTTTCTCAAAAAGTAAAGCATTTCATGGACTAATATTTCAAGAGAAGTTTTTCACCATTACCTTCTGTAAACCCTGTAAATTTTTTGTAAATCTGTGAACTTTTTTTTTTTTTCTGTACCGAAAGGATCCAATGGCTTTAATTGTTTGATTCATGAAATGATCGGCCCTGTTATTTGCGTCAACAGTTGTTGAATTGTGACAGCCGATTGATCGACTGATCACAACAACCACTTAATCTCGTTACTACTCACCGTTTGCTGCTAGGGTTGACTATGCTATGACCTTGCTGTTTCTGAACTTTGACCTGACCTGACCTCTTCTTGTTATCAACGTCTAGAAAAAGAAATAAGAAAACACACCGATGATCAATTCTGAATTAATCCCAAGAAGTGTCGGGAAATATTCCCTTGTCAATAGTCGGCACTGGTTTGATCTTATTATACACATTGTATGCTGTGTGCATTATTACCACTAGTCTTGTTCACTATCAAAGTATTGACCTCTGAACTTTCGGCAGCACAGTCCAAAAAATGTGCTGCATTGAAACCATTCAACACTAGCTGCTTTTGTTGTGAAAAAAATCCATTGCTGAACTTCTCCTTCAACAAACACTTCATTGCTGCAAGGAAACCACCCTATATGCCTTTTAATATTCATGCATGACGTCATAATTCTTATTCAAAATGAGGCTATAGGCGCACCACCACCACTTGCAGTAGCTGCGCCTATGGCGTCATTTTGGGTTAGAATTGTGACGTACTCATGCATAGTATTTTATATCGTTCACTTGGAAGTACATGTAGTAGAGTTGTTGTATGTTGTGGCCGAGCGTGCAAATGGTTGCAAAGTCATCAGGGTGTATGAAGGTTTGAGTCCTGGTCATGACACTTGTATCCTTGATAAGACACTTGACAGTTTGCTTCTCTGCACCCAGGGGTAAATGGGTACCTGTGAGGGTAGCCCATGTTACACACTAGATTGGTTGATCGCAGAACATGAATTAATTTTTGTACCTGGCAAGATTGGTCCACCTCCAGCGCCTCCTCTTGTCTTCTTCATTGTGTTCAATTCTTCCTCGCATTCTGAAAAACAAAGATGAGAGTTCAGTTCCGTGTCACGCCCCCCCCCTCATGCCTTCTCCTTCACGGAGGCATCGTCAGGCCCTTGCCTGCATGGACTTGCAGGTAAGGTCTGGTACGGTCTGCCACATTCCATCAGAGCCATCCAGACAATAGACACTTTCAAAACATTCCTGTAGACTCATCTTTTTCAAAAACATTTCAGTAACTTTCCATTGGAATTTTTAATTTTCTAGATCCCTTACACCCCTGGAGAATAACCTAGAGGGAAGCAAGCGCCATGAGCACTTTTTGTGGATACCGGCGCTATAGAAGACGTCCTTAATATTATTGTTACCCTGGTCGTTGCCTTGGATGGTGCCCTTGAGTTATTGCTCCAGTGGAAATTTCCAATTTTCTCATTTGGTGTCCTTTTAGGGAGAAAATGCCTTGGTAACCAAAGTTATACAGGCCTGCCCCCCCCCCAAAAAAAAAAAAAAAACCATTGGCGGAAATTTTAACAGATTTACACTGCTAAGGGTTCAAACACTCACTTCCCAATTTCTTGGTCGTCTCCACCGATGTGTCTGCCAGCCAGAAGAGGGCGCTCTGCAGGTCAGATTTTCTCTCGCTGGCTGTTGCCTCGTAAAGGTCAAATTTGAGGGATGTCGCTCCAGTGCCGACCTCGAGACAAATTTTACGTGGCTGCTTTGTCACCAGCAGGTCACCATGAGTAAACGCCTTTCTAGAAAAAAAAATGTAAACAATACTTCTTTAAGTTACTGAAAAACAAATGTAGGTTGATCATTTGTACCATGGAAGTGAAAGGGGGAACTTCATTGTGCTATTAGTTGTGGGTTCTCCTGAGCTAACATTGACTAGTGGTTTCTTCCCTTCTTTCTATCTATGTCAATACACGTGTTGGAGTTGCAGGGTTTTGCTCTTAACTTTTTCAGTGACTGGCAAGCATGACCAGTTAGCTTTTCATTTTACTGGTCCATCAGCTTTTGCATTTAATTATGTTGTTGTGTCAAATAATTGAGATGCTTTTCAACACTGAATTGTCCAGCCGGACCACTCGGAGTGAATTTTGACTGTCCTCATCAGGTGTTTAAACTGACATTTGGCCAGTGGACCACTGTCAAAGGAAGAGCGCAAGATGGAGCCTTGTATGATGATCGGCGGGTTTCCAGTCCCTTCCTGATTGAGTGGGTTTTGCTCCCACAATTAAAAACTCTGATTTCTGAAACATCTTTCCAACACCTGTTAATCCTCTTCGGGCAAACGGATTACAGTGCAAGGCACCTATGAGGACTTATCATCAGAAAAAAAATATGAAAAAACAGCAATAGCACAAATTCTAAACTAAGGGTATCTTAAACAGGCATGATATTCTTCCTACTTTAGTCTGATTTCCATTTTTTTTTTTTTGCTCTTTAGAAAACTCTTTTAGAATAATTGTGATTAGAAGCATAAATCCTACACCATGTAATAATAATAATAATACACGGTTTTTATATAGCGCTTTTTCACGTGGTGTCTAAAAGCGCTTCCGACATTATAATGTGTATTATGTAGGTAAGCCCTTTCACTCGATAAAATATTCCTACTCTTTTCCCAGAACCAAATATCATGCCTGCAAACAGAACGGTTTTGGGAAGTTTTCCTCAACGTACTTGAATCGCAAAAAGTAGGCCTCACAGCTATTTACGTCTGCAAGCTCCCTCTGAAAGACAAATAAAATAATGTGACTTGTGCATACATGTAAACACAGGTAGAAATGTGACTACAAAGTGAGATAGATTGCACTAAGCGTCATCGACCGCCATATTTGATGATAAAACACAGAAAAGTGTGTGCGCTACGCACAACTCTTGGCCAATGATAGCCTTGCATGCGTGCACATTTCACCAATTATGGAGGTCGATGCAATCCATCACAGGTTGAAATGTGGTTGCAATAAGCCTTTTTGAGGTATGGTGGACGTGATAGGAGTGTACTGTTTGGTTTGGGTGTATACACACAAATTTACCCAAACCTTATACGTTGTAGGATTGTGTCCACCATATCTCACATGGTCTTCCTTCTAAACTAAATCTCTCCTACTGTGAACTTATGTCTTGAAGAAAGAGCTGAGGCAAATCTGTCCAAAATAAAGAGCACATCTTTGAGGAGTTTTAAATGAATCTGACCATTTATTTTTTATACACAGTACTCTGTAAACAATTGCTTTTTTTGAAAACTGGTAGAGTCCAGATTTCAAAATTACATTAAAAGCAACTTCAGCTATGAAGAACATATTGGATCCAACTTTGCATTAGATGCATACATGTACTGACGATCCCAGTTTGTTTTTACTGCATTGCTTATAGTCAGGTTGCTTAGGTCCAAATTTTGACGAGATCGTGACCGACTGGCCCAAAGCACCAAACTTGGTAGATATATTGTTTAGGTCCTAGAGAAGATATTTAGAAGGGGTGACACCTGAAAACAATATTGGAAGGGTACCTAATTTGCATAAATCTAAATTTGTGCACAATTTGCATATAAAAGCTTTAAAAAAAATTATGTGGTGATTTTGCTTTTCAGTTGAGTGCTGTATTCAGCCCTTTATTAATTAGGCCTTTTGATAGGGTTCAAATTATGTATGTTTTACTTTAAAGTCAAAGTAGACTGATGCTTATAACTAATTATCAGTAATTAAGACTAATTACAACGTAATTGTTAGTGATTTGACGAGTAATTCATTTATAAAGATTTAATGTACAATTTTATATATTTGTTTTATTATTTGCACCTACAATTTGGAGGTAGGCTTCAATTAGCCAATTCAATGTTTTTTATCCTTCCTGGCGTATTCACTTTGATATTTTAGATAATAAAGATCAGTTTTAAAAGCATCAGACAATACATATTTGATTGGGAATCCCTCCCTGTTACCAGGAATTTTGAGCATAACTGCCTGGAAAATTCTCTTCCGGCAAGTCTTAAGACACTAGTTGCCATGCTGCTGAATGTACCTAATGTAAAGCACCAAGATATCAATGGGTCACAGGTTTGTCTTTCCATAGCTCAGATGGTCAGCTTCAATGCAAAAAACAAAGCTTCTGTGGCAAAAAACAGCAGGCATTCCAAAGAAAAGGAGCCACCTCTTCCTCTCTACAATGGGTTATGTATCCATACACTCACGAGATGCAACATATAATGAACATCCTGTATAGACTGGGCATCAGTGTAAGCTACGACCGTGCCATTAACAAGAAGCTTGTCTGCCCTGCAAATCTAACATAAGGTCGATGGTAAACTTGTCTCAGATGCCTCCTTAAGATCCTGCTGCTCTTGACGCCCTCTTTCCCCTTTTACACGAAAAGGCTACAACCATTGACATGATCAAGCATAATGCTTGATAGGATGGATATCCAAAGGCAGATAACAACATATCTCAATCCATGCCAAACACCGCTAATTGCTGTGGACCAACCACTGTCTGTCCATGCCAATTTTGTTCAGTGGCGTTGGCCCGAGACATTGTATTGGGGAAAAGCACTTTTTAGTAACGTTGGTGGTCTCCAAATTGAGATGACTCTATAGATGGAACACAATTGGAGACTTTCTTGAAGGATCTGGTTGGACCGCTGCCTTATGTGAAGCTGGTGTGGGCTCCTCAGGTACAGCAGACTCCTTCCTCTAAGCTGCTCACCTCACTAGAACCAGGCATAGTCACAGTTACAGCCCCAACAGTTGCATATCTGCAGAGAGAGATGTCTGGCAACTGAAGGTGGAGTCTGACAGTGGGATTTCTTTTGAAACGTGGAAGCAGAAGATGATTACGGCAAGCTCTACATTTCAGTACTGGGATATCATCTTGAAATATGAAACACTTTTGCTGATTTTCATCCGTGCTCATGGTATCCGAGATTTTGATCTCTTTGGGGAGGCTTTGAAGGCATTGGTGTCTTGGTTCTTTGTTCTGGATCACACCTACGCTCGCTGGATCCCCATTCACACCCGAGACATAAAGGCTCTACCACAAAATATCAAAGAAGATGTCATACAAATGTGGGTTCTTCAAAAGACTCAACACGAGTCCTCTTGCATGCCTCTTGACCATGGTCATGAACAAAACAACGTTGGTAAAGGGTCTGGTGGCGTGGTAGAACTTACCGAAAACCCAGCTGCCTTCAGAATATGGATGGTTTCAGGTCCACAACAAGCAAGACTGCTGAAGGAATTTGAGGACCAGTTCATGGACGGAGAAACGTCAACATTTACAAGCAGCATGAACAGGGATGACTATGCAGGAGGTTTTAAGGAAACAAGTGAAGAGCCTCACTGAAGCAATCTCAGAAATGGGTAACCCCTTTCATTGAAGATTCTTCAGAACTGCTTGCTTTCGACACTTGAAATTGTGCTAATAAAGATGTTGTTTCCACAGTCCCAACAATCGAAGCCCTTGGCATTTCCCAGTACCAGAAGCATGTTAAGGATGTGATTTTAGACCGAAGCACCAGCATTCATAAGCCCATCAAAAGAAATTCTGTGGCCATTTGGAAGCGTCTGAAATCAAAGCCAAACACAAGTGCTAAGCAGCATCGTTCTGTTTTGCATATTTCGAACCAGGATACTGAATTTATTATTATAGTGGCCATCTTGGATTTCTGACAACACATAATTACCTAGGCACATCATCAGTTCATTAATGTTTTTTAAGTGCAGGATATGTAAACAAAACCACCAAAGTAAATATTTCAAAATGACCTTTGCTTAAATGATAAAAATGTACCGAAATTAGTGCTTAAATATAGGATTTTGCAGCCATTTTGAAATTATGTAAATTAGGTACCTTCCAAAAATATTTGTTTGTGTCACCCCTTCTAAAATTGATTTCTGGGGCCTATAGAAGGTACCTACCAAATTTGGTGCTTTGGGCCAGTCGGTCACGATTCTATCCATAAGCTACCTGACTATTAAAGGCACTGGACACTGTGTGCAGAGCTGTTGATAAACATTTTTGAGAAACCCTTCCCTCTGAAGTATAGTTTTTGAGAAGGTTATTTCTCACTAAAATAAAAGACCTAAAGGCAGTAGACACTGTTGGTCAATACTCAAAAATAATTATTAACATAAAACTTTACCTGGTAACAAGTAATGGGTAGAGGTTGATAGTATAAAACATTGTGAGAAACGGCTCCCTCTGAAGTTGCATCTGAAAGCAACTTTGTGTGACAAGGGTGTTTTATCTTTTATCATTTTCTCGCAACTTCAACGACCAATTGAGCTAAAAAAATTCACAGTGTTTGTTTTTTTGCATAATGTTGAGATACACCAAGTGAGAAGACTGGTCTTTGACAATTACCAATAGTGTCCAGGGGTGGATTTCACAAAGGTAGTCCTAACTTAGGACCAGTCCTAGGCAATGCTAAGAGATAGGACCAGTCCTAAGTTAGGATGAGTTACTTAGGACTGGTCCTATCTCTTAGCATTGCCTAGGACTAGTCCTAAGTTAGGACTACCTTTGTGAAATCCACCCCAGTGTATTTAAGGCCTGAAGCATTTTTCAGGCATCTGAAGAAAGCATGTGTGCAAAAAAGGATTGCCTTGGTGCCCTGTGCTTTGGTTGTGGTGCCCTTTGCGAAGGTCCAATACAGATTACATTTTCCTCATAGAACTTCCCCTTACCACATGTACCAGAGGAAAATTTATGTGCCCCTTCAAGGCCAAAGTTGTGTGTTTGCTGCTGTACTTACATGGGAGTCGAGATTTGCTTGATCTAAAACAGATCTCCATACATCTATGCCATCAGAAACACTAAGAAAAAGGTTCAAAGAAAATCAATTCAAATAAATACTAATTACTTGAAAACTTGAACTTAGAGGACAAACTTGCAGCAAGTCAATAGAAATTAATCTGAAGTCTTCTGTCTCCTCCAGAAAAAAAAAAAAAAACTATCCCGTTCTGTGCCCTGTGCCACTGATTTAATGTAGTAATCAAGAATGTTTGTCGTTCCATTAACCTCAGGGATGGGTGGCTTGAGCATGTATGTAGGCATGTATGCTTTGTTTTTGAATGGGCAGGGGCATCACCAAGGCATTTTCTCCTTGATTTAAAAGGGCACCCTATGGGGAAATTGTAAATATCTACTGGAGCATTAAATTCAAATGCACACCAGGGTGCACAGAGGCAATCACCTCCGTTCCCTCCATGATTGAAGTATCATCAGCCCTGGCCCGGGCACGACTTTTAAAGTTTTTAATTGTATTGAGCAATCAGGTCACTGTTTTTGGTTTATTTGTTGGTAGGTTGTCTGTTTATAAGCCTTGTTTATCAACAGACAACCCACCAACAAATAAACCAAAACCAGTTACCTAATACAATTTAAAATTAAGGGGGGGGGGGGGGGGGGTGCAACATGCTTTTCCACCATAATATTAATTAGATTTGTATTGTCAGTAGTGAGTGGTTCTCTGAGTCTGACCATTCTGACAATACAAATCTAGTTTAGTTTATACTTGACACTACACTGACAATGACATTGTAACAATTAATATCTGTGTTTACCCGCCAACAGAGGGCGCTGTTTACAGTGTTCATTAAAACATGACTTCTCCACAATATTAAGAACCCCAGAAATGACTGACTATGGCCCTTTACGAAACGACGGCTTCGGCTTTGGATTCAGCTCAGGCTAGCTTGGCCCCGCCGGTTGATTTGACAATTGCGCATGCTTTGCGTATATGCGCCCAGGGCTTCAGACGAGAGAAAGGAGCCTCAAGCCAAATCCAAAGCCGAAGCCGCACGTAGTTTGAAAAAGGGCCTATCTATGAGAACTGACACCGAGTGATAGCCCCATCAATAGTCACAGTGCCAAGCAATACGCTGGACTCCCTCCGCTAGCTTCTTGGCCCTATGCCCATGTAGTTTCAGGGCGTTATTTTTTTTTTTTTTTTAGAAACCATTAATTTCATGCCGAGATTTTGTCCCCAGTTGTCACTTAGCTCAATAAGCGGAGGGAGTCCAGCGTATTGGTACTATTGATGGGACTATGTTAAATATATATATATATATTAAAGGAACACGTTGCCTTGGGTCGGACGAGTTGGTCTATAAAAAGCGTTTATAACCGTTTGTTATAAATTGCATATTGTTGGAAAGATGTTTGAAAAGTAGAATACAATGATCCACACAAATTTGCCTCGAAATTGCACGGTTTTTCCTTTACCTCGTCGACGAACACGGTCGGTGGCCGACCGTGTTAGTTCGCAAAGTAAAATGAAAACCACGCAATTTCGAGGCAAATTTGTGTGGATCATTGTATTCTACTTTTCAAACATCTTTTCAACAATAATAATGCATTTCATAACAAACGGTTACAAACGCTTTTCAAAGACCAACTCGACCGATCCAAGGCAACGTGTTCCTTTAATATGAGTGACACTGACTGACACAGGCTTAGTGTGTGTCACCCTGTGTGACACTGCTGACACTATCACTTTATCAGTTGCAGTGACACTCACTGATACTGACTGCTGACAAGACGACCAGACAGGATAAAAACAAAAAGGTTAGGCAATAATAACTTAAAAATAAAATAATGTTAACGTTTATATTTGTGTTGTTATTACTTGATACTTACTGAATAATCCAGCAATCCCTAATACATGATGTGTAACAGAGAAACCGACAACTACCAGAATCCACAGTGGTGAAAATCTGGCCTACTTCACCTTCCTCCGCCAAAGCTTTCGCAGACGACATGTTTTGGAACATGAAATTCACATTATACTGCGCCCTCTATTGGTTACAGATTTAATGGGGAAACCTTGTGGACGCTTGGTGGCAGCAGACTTATCAGAGCACAATGTGCTTACCAGAATAAGGTTGTGACGTCGACAGGTAGGGCATATCCGTTAATTTCTGCAAAGCTGAAAATTTTTAAACTTCATTTTCTTTGAAACTTGGCCCAGGCATGTGTGCACCACAGAAAATGCTAATTTAAAATACATGCAACATGATGTTCAAGTCACAACCTCAAACATTTTCATACCTCCATGCTCAAACAAATCAAACCCATTTTCAATTACGTAACTTCAGATTTCCAGTAAAGGACTGTTAGATTATTATTAATGGTTTATTAAAAAAAAACATCTGCTTGCCGCAGTCCAAAGACTGAATTAAAATACAGACTTACATTTTTTTATATTAACAAATAATTATAAAAGCGAAAGACAAAAGAGACGATTAGATAAAACATAGACAATAAATTTTAAATTAACTAACAAACCCAACTGAGATCAACAAAAAACCTCAACAAACAAACACCCCAACAAACAAACAAACAAACAAACAAACAAACAAACAAACAAACAAACAAACAAACAAACAAACAATTACTACTGTAAACAGCAACGGACTGATATTAAAATGTACGTCACACCATGGTCACGCACAGCCGGGTAGGGTTATAAGGGGGCTGCCGAGAAACATAAGAAGTATGTCAAAGTTCCATCTTGGTTCCACAAGTTTTCTTTATGATGACCGTGTTCAGCGAGGCGCCCTTCATAATGATGGAACCATCGGGGGCGAACTTCCAGTTATCAGGGGGCGGTGTGTCTTTTGTCCAAAACCTCGGGGTGCCAAATGGTTCCAGTGCATTAGCTCCAACTGCTCGGACCGTAAAGTCGGGGCATTCAACAAATCCTATACTTTTGTAAAAAGAGATGACATCCTTGAAAACCCACCCAAAGATCTGTTGACACTCCAAGGTTTCAAACGCATATTTGTCGGCAAAATTCAGCATTTGTTTGTACAATCCCTCCATTTGTCTGGATTTGTCTAAACAAGCTGCCTCAAGATACACGCTTTTCGGTTGAATCGGGAACTTTACCGGAACAATCCGAAAATGTCCGAATCTGGCCGGTTCTCTCCATGGTCAATGAGAACTAACGAACACGGGAACCCAGTGCAGTTCTCGTTCTCCAAATGCTGCAGACGCTCAACCCTGGAACAGGGCCAGACGCTCTTCAAAAGCTTCGAGCACGAGACGATTAGGTCCGGTCGAGTGTGAAGACAGCGAATGGATAACGACATGATGGCTCAAAAAAGTAAATCTTGTCCAAAGCAGCAGAGAAGTATGGCTAATATTATTCCCTCGGGGTTGTCGCCACTAAACTTGAAAACGACCATATACAGCTCCACACAGAAAAGGTCAAAATGCTTATTGTAGGAAGATAATCGTCCATACAATAGGCATTTTGACCTTGGAGCTGTATTTATGTATTGTCGTTTTATATTATCGCTCTGTGAATAATTGATTGTAGCTCGTCTCCAACCAAGGCCGATAGTCTAACAAAAATTGTCTTACAAACTCTCGCCCCCTAATAATAATACAATAAAATAAGTGTAAAAGTTTACAACTCGCCTCAGTCCAAAAGAACAAACTATCGCCCCTGCCGTGTCCGTGAAGCTTCAATAGCGCCCCCAGCGACGGCTGGGATACAGGACGCCGTGTTGAGAAGATTGTTTAAAATTTAAAACCTTAATTTTGTTTAACAAAATTATTTTAATATTGTATGCTTTTGGATTGTGGTGATGGGTTGGTCCTTTTACTATTAAATTACTTGTTTTTTATATTACGGTAGGCCCTCTCTTCCCCCCCTTTTTTTACAACTCTTCTACAACTAGTGCAGATGACTCTCACGAAAGCTAAAAGCAATTAATTTTTTTTTGCGAAAGACTCTAAACTTTAGTTGAAACGTTTGGCCACAAACTGAAAATTTTGCTCAAACTTATGGAGCGATTTTTTTGGCGGTGGCGACACTGTCAGGGGAGACTTCGTGGGGGCGACTTTGAGAAGGGGCGGCTTTGTAAGTGAGGGGCGACTTTGTAGTGTGCAACTTCGTTGTGGGCGACTTTGCTGAAGTGTGTACATGCAGCACTGAGTGTTCACTTTGATAAAGTAACGTTTCTGCCAACGGGTCCTCAAACTGATAAGGTTAGGGCAACCCTCGAGAACGACAACTTGTTCAATGCCCATTCGCTGAACTATCAGCATTTGGTCTCTCTAGTATAACTAAGAAAGGGCTTGCAAAACAACGCGTCCTTCCCTTTATTTAGACACTATTGGTATTATGGTCAAAGACCAGCCTTCTCACTTGGTGTATCTCAACATAATAATGCATAAAAATAAACCTGTGGAAATTTGAGCTCAATTGGTCGTCGAGGTTGCGAGATAATAATGATTATAAAAACATCCCTTGTCACACGCAGTTGTGTGCTTTCGGATGCTTGATTTCGAGACTTCAAAATCTACTTCGTGGAAAATCACTTCTTTTTCGAAAACTTTGTTACTTCAGAGGGATCCGTTTCTCACAATGTTCTATACTATCAACAGCTTGTTACAAAGTAAGTTTTGATGTTAACAATTAGTTTGAGTAATATTACCAATAGTGTCCACTGCTTTTAAATCTCTTTTCATTATACATTTTGTTATTCAATCTTATACTTCAACAAATGCGCGCGAAAATTCGTCCAATCACTGTACAGTTCACACCAAGTTCAGGCTAGTTGCCTTTGGATGTATAATGTTTGTACCTTCCATGATTCAGCGCACCCGGCGGAGTTTTTTTGTCCAGTACACAGAGCGTACGGTTTGAGTTCGTTACAATAATCATGTCAGAACTAAGTTGTCTACATTCTCGACCGGACTTAATCGCCTCGTGCTCGAGCCTTCTGAGAAGTGTCTGGCCCTGTACTAAGACTGAACGACTGCAGCTTCTGGAGACAGAGAACTGCACTGGGTTCCCGTGTTCGTTGGTTCTCATTGACCAGAAAGAGAACAAACCCGGTTCTGTTATAGGACATATTCGAGTTCTCCAATGCCCCGAGCCACCAGAGAGCGTCTACTTCGAAGCACTGTGCATTGATCAATCTCGAGTCGGTACGGGTCTGGGTGTTAAAGTCATGAAACACGCCGAAGAATACGCAGTTTCTACCCTCGGATTAAAGCAAGCTTTCTTGTGGACAGACATCAGTATGAAAGGCTTTTACAGCAAGCTGTCGTACCAGGAATTTACGAAATTCGGCATCACAACAGTCGGTGGAAATCTACTCGGTCAGTTCAGCGTAGCGTCCAACTGGCAAGGAAACGTCCCACAGTCTGGTTGGGAGTCCGAATACGAAGACGGTCACTTCGCTACTGAAGACGATTTGAGGGAAAAAATAATCATGAGGAAATACTTGACGAAGCTGTAACTACTGACCAATCATGGGCTAAGTTCGGGCGGTGTGTTCTTGGCCCGAGTACGCTGTTCGCATGCCCAAACGATGATAACACGACCCGAGATCAATGCACTCAGAACAAGACCACACACCACCTTTCAGTAGGGATCAGTCTAGAAGTTAGAACAAAACTGTACAAAATGGCCGCGCTAAATCATCATCGTTCGGGTGGAAGGATACATTAACAGTGATCTGTGTTCTTGTGCATCCAAGAACACATGCACCGCCCTAACTCTATCTGGGAATCGGCTGCTTGACGTTGCATTATTCACTGTAGGGGCAGACACGGACATGATTTGACCAACATCCATTACTACAACAGCCCCGAACAGACTATTCAAATATCTGTGTTACTGGAAGACCGTAGTTATTATAAAAATGTGAAAGGTCATTTAAATTTATTAAGGGCACACACTGGCATTTTTTCCCCAACACCATCGGAGCCGTTGAATACGCACCATTGCTTCTAATTTGAACAGCAGCCATCAACAACCCCACACAGACTGTTCAAATGCCTGTGTTTGGTGGAAAGCTACATAGTTATTATAAAATTAATATCATTATTGATGAACCATGACGTTTTAAAAAGTTGTTGGTCATTCGGTTCCAGGTTGGTTTACTATTGTCTATCTGTTCGGTGTAAGTTTCAAATAGGAACGCGTTCCTTAAAGTTTTCTTATTACTCTTCTTACATCCCTTTTTAAAGACACTTGACACTTTTGGGGTAATTGTCAAAGACCAGTCTTTTCACTTGGTGTATCTCATTATATGCACAAAATAACAAACCTGTAAACATTTGAATTCAATTGGACGTAGAAGTTGCTAGATAAAAGGAAAAAAACACCATTGTCACACGAAGTTGTGTGCTTTCAGATGCTTGATTTCGGGACCTCAAAATCTAATTCTGAGGTCTCGAAATGAAATTCAAATATTTTAGTGGAAAGTTACTTCTTTCTCGAAAACTTATTCAGAGGGAGCCATTTCTCATATTGTGTTATACTAACAAAAGCTCTCCATTGCTTGTTACCAAGTAAGTTTTTATGCTAACAAATTTTGAGTAATTAATTACCAATAGTGTCCACTGCCTTTAAAGCCAGTGGACACTATTGGTAATTGTCAAAGAGTAGTCTTCACAGTTGGTGTATCTCAACATATCCATAAAACAACAAACCTGTGAAAATTTAAGCTCAATCGGTCGTCAAAGTTGCGAGATAATAATGAAAGAAAAAAACACCCTTGTCACATGAAGTTGTGTGCTCTCTGATGCTTGATTTCGAGACCTCACATTCTATAAACTTGAGGTCTCGAAATCAAATTCGATGAAAATTACTACTTTCTCGAAAACTACGACACTTCAGAGGGAGCTGCTTCTCACATTGTTTTATACCATCACCCTCTCCCCGTTACTCGTAATCAATAAAGGTTTCATGATGATAATTATTTTGAGTAATTACCAAGTGTCCAGTGCCTTTAAACAGGCTACGTGCAGCTACGCTATACGGTCCGCTTCACTTCAATTCAATTCAATTCAATTCAATTCAATTCAAGTTAACATTTATTTCATTCTCACTTGGGTAGCTTTGACCCGCTTCATTTCGCACCACTTCTCAAACCCCTTTTCCAGTCGATTTTTTCTTGACTTTGCAGTCTTGATGTAGAAGAGTGAAACTTTCACTGTGGTGTCAGTTTTACTCTTTTGAAAGTCTTTCGAGAGTGAAAGTCAATCTGTGTCACTCTTTTTGAGTGAAATTTGGACTCTAAAATAATAGAGTTGAAAGTACCCGTCTTTCACTCTAAAAAGAGAAGCTGCCACAACATGGCTCTTTGCAAGAGTGGTACGGTGGAAAAAACGAGTGATTTTCCACTCGTTTGACAAATATTTCCCATTTAAAAGCACTACGACATTAGCAATTTCGTAGTGCCGAATAAAAATTGCTGCCTGGCACACTTTCAATCTGAAAAAAAAATCCCCCCCCCCCGTTTTAAAAAATCCTGGATCCGCCCCTGGCATGGCATAACCTCCAGTGATGCCGGGCTGAAAACTTAAATTATAGTGTGACGTAAGATATAAAAACCCAGCTAACCGTATCACTCTAAATGGGAGAGATTTAAAGTTAATCAAAAAGATTGTTATTTAATTTAAAAATAAATCCTAAGCATTTAAAAAATTATATCTGAAAGCTTTAGTTTTAAATCTTAAAATGGATTAGTCCCTGACTATAATCCTTTTAAATCTCTCCCATTTAGAGTTCGTATTCACTTATTGGTCGTTGTATTTCATGATAGATTGTTTTCTCCAGAGCTAGACATGTACCTATACACTCTAAAAACTAAAGAGTTGAATCCAACACTTGCATGAGTTCGGTGAGTGACTAAACTTTGAAAGTGTTGGATCCAGCGTTGTGTTTGTTAAAAACTAGCAATTTAAATTGTTGATCCAACGCAAAAAGGGTTAATTCGACAATTTAAGTGTTATTTCAACATTTCTAAAACAAAATCCTTTGAATTGTTGGATCAGCTTTTTAAAAGTTAAACTGGCACTTAAATTGTTGACCGAATACCTTAAAATGCTAGATTTAACATATAAAATGCTGGATACAACACTTTCAAAGTGTAGTCACTCACCGAACTCATGCAAGTGTTGGATTCAACTCTTTAGTTTTTAGAGTGTAGTTTCTGAGCAGACCTTCTTTTGTCGTAAACATTGGGGAAAAACCTGTAGGATTTGACTAGCTTGTTCATTATCAAGTGTGAGTTGTATTTTTTTTTCAACATTGATGACTTTTGTTTGTTTAAATTGCACCTTTCTAATTTTATCCGAAACCATTTAGTTTACAATTCGTGTATATACTTTCTTACTGCTGTTGCCATTTTGTTTATCAATAAAATGACAAAACACGTTGATTCCATTGTTTTCTAATCAAATCATTATTTTATGCCCGTTGCATTTTCTACGGAACCCTGGAACTAACTTGTTGAGATCTGAGATAGTTATATATTGCAGGATGATGACATCATAAACTTGAGTTGGTGTCTTTGGCGACATCTCGGGATGAAGATCTTGAACTTTGATTGGTATCTTAACAAAAATATTGTATCTTCTTCTTCCACCTTCAAAAGATTGAAGATGTTACACGCACTGCGTGTGTGCGCATGGGTTGGTTTGAGGTAAAACATGAACTATTGTGCCAGGTGCAGTTAGAATTACCTGTACTGTACAGGTGCGAGTAAAAAGCTGGAGATGAGGTTACTTCAGCCAGAGTTTTAGTAATAAAGGCCTATTATACACAGACAGCATTTCCACGAAAGTGAACGGCTTGCGTCTACCCCGTGACCGGGTCGGTCGAGTTGGTCTTTGAAAAGCGTTCTGTAACCGTTTGCTATAAAATGCATAATGGGTAGAAAGATGTTGTAGAATACAATGATCTACACAAATGACCCTGCGCATATATTTCTGCGCCTTGAACACCCAGCAGGGTAGTTACGTGCGCATTTCAAGTCTTATTTTTATTATATTATTATATCCCTCGAAATTGCGTGGTTTTCTTTTTACCTCGTCGACTATTCACGGTCGGCCATTTATGGGAGTCAAATTTTTGACATGGCCGACCGTGTTTAGTTCGCGACGTAAAAGAAAAACCGTGCAATTTTTAGTCATACTTGTGTGGATCATTTATCTATTCTGCTCTTAAAACATCTTCCTAACCACCATATGCATTTCATAACAAACGGCTTCAAACGCTTTTTATAGACCAACTCGTCCGATCCAAGGCAACGTGTTCCCTTAAGCACACGAAACGGTAACCGTAAATCGGCTGTTAAATGGAAGGGATTACAAAGTTAATCCAAAGGATTGTAAATAGGGACCAAACCATTTTTAGATTTAAAATTAATTGAACTCATTGTTCCTGTATTTTGAACGATCCAACGGAACGCACGCGGAACTGTATAGCCGATGTCGTCGTATCGGACACGGCCTTTAATAGTAATACGCTGGTCGGTCTCATTCTTCGTGAACTCGATCAATTGAATTATCTATTGACCCTTTCTGTGTGGAGCTGTATTTATGGTAGTTTGTCATCGTCGTATGGCCACTTACGCCGTCAAGTTTAGTGGGGACGTAACACCGAGGGAATACTATAATACTTCTCTGCTACTTTAGACAAGATGTGCTTTTTGAGCCATCATGTCGTTATCCATAAATCTCACTTTTTTCCAGAAGCCTGAACCTTCAGGAACAGTCAAAAACTAAATTTGGTCGCGACTTTTTGCGACTTTGGAAAAATATTCAATTTTGAATTTGTATACCCCTTAGTCTTGGCCCAAGACGATGGTGCTTGATTCTGGATAGTGTACTACGCGCGGTTGAATCGCCAAAGCGCGCCCGCCACGGTATGATTTAGTTACGTGGACGGCTTGAGCTCTAGACTACACAGTGTAGTCGGTTGAATCGCCAAAGCGCGCCCGCCACGGTATGATTTAGTTACGTGGACGGCTTGAGATCTAGACTACACAGTGATCTCAAGCCGTCCACGTAACTAAATCATACCGTGGCGGGTGCGCTTTGGCGATTCAACCGCGCGTAGTACACTATCAAGAATCAAGCACCATCGTCTTGGGCCAAGACTATATACCCCTATGAGAGACGCCTGTTTTTGACTCAACCACCTGTATGACGGGTGCGTGTGTCAGCGGTCATATTGCTCTGTTCAGCATCAAAGAAAGGCCACCATTTATGAGTACCGCTTTTGGAAACCTTTATGACAACACACTTTGCATCGCAAAAATTTCTCACCATTTTTTCTTTGATATGCCTATGGTTAGACAAAAGTCGTGTCAACTGTACGCCGTCTGGCGACGACACCGAGGGAATACTATAATACTTCTCTGCTATTTTGGACAACTGTACGCCGTCAATATATAGTGGCGACGACACCGAGGGAATATACTATAATACTTCTCTGCTATTTTGGACAACTGTACGCCGCCAGTGTATAGTGGCGACGACACCGAGGGAATTCTATAATACTTCTCTGCTATTTTGGACAACTGTACGCCGTCAATATATAGTGGCGACGACACCGAGGGAATATACTATAATACTTCTCTGCTATTTTGGACAACTGTACGCCGTCAATATATAGTGGCGACGACACCGAGGGAATACTATAATACTTCTCTGCTATTTTGGACAAGATCTGCTTGTTGATGATCCATCATGTCGTTATCCATTCGCTGTCTTCACACTCGACCGGACCTAATCGTCTCTTGCTCGAAGCTTTTGAAGAGCGTCTGGCCCTGTTCAAGGGTTGAGCGTCTGCAGCATTTGGAGAACGAGAACTGCAATGGGTTCCCGTGTTCGTTAGTTCTCATTGACCATAGAGAGAACCGGCCAGATTCCGTAATCGGACATTTGCGGATTGTTCCGGTAAAGTTCCCGATTCAACCGAAAAGCGTGTATCTTGAGGCAGGTTGTGTAGACAAATCCAGACAAATGGAGGGATTGTACAAACAAATGCTGAGTTTTGCCGACAAATTTGCGTCTGAAACCTTGGAGTGTCAACAGATCTTTGGGTGGATTTTCAAAGATTTTAACCCGTTTGTCAAAAGTATAGGGTATGTTGAATGCCCAGACTTTACGGTCCGAGCAGTTGGAGCTAATGCACTGGAACCATTTGGCACCCCGAGATTTTGGACCAAAGACACACCGCCCCCTGACAACTGGAAGTTCGCCCCCGATGGTTCCATCATAACGAAGGACGCCTTGCTGAATACGGTCATGATAAAGAAAACTTGTGGAACCAAGATGGAACTTTGACTTTTTTTACTTGCAGCCCCTCCCCCCCCCCCACACACACACACTATACATTGTAGCTGTGAAGTGACGTACATTTTCACCTGTGGGCTATCGACTTTGGCCGTGTAGTTATATGCTTGGAGTTTAAACCCATCAAACAAAATGGAACATTCAACCTCGGTGATTTCATCTCAATCAAAGCCATGAGTTTTGGCCCTGAGTGCGGGATGCTGGTTGCTTGACAAGATGGCTGCATCGCAATAAGAAATGCTGTATAGAACAGCTACCTGAGCGGAATGTTTTCAACGGAAATGGTATTTTAACTTGTTTATAATGCACCTGATCATCATTTTAATGTAATTTTTATATGGTACACTTCTGAATTTTTCGCAATTATCGACTAAAACATCAGGCACCAACCTAAAGGTTTTGAAAAACTAAAAACACTTATGCCGTTGACGGCGCGCGTCAAAGGACAATGCCGCTGACGTCATCTCTGGGAGTTTGCTTTGTTATACCTCCACGCTGTAACAAAGCGGCTTTACAAATTGGAGCTCCCAACTATGACGTTTTGAGAGTGATTACGTAACGGGGCTTTTAGAGAATTTTTTAGGACAATAAGAGAATTTTCCTGGGGCCTACACATGCCTCCAGCTCCTGCTCTATTGAACATAACATGAATATGTATAGCGTTTAACAAAGACAACGGTCCGAGTAGGGTGGAGCCTTCAGTATCCAACTTGTGATTGGGCGTTGGCAAGATCTGGACGTGCTACGGTGCTTTGAACGTGTAAAACGAATGATCACTAGTTGGACTCATCCAAAATGTCATGATATTATAATTATGTAGTCGTGTTCCACCAGTTGCTTTCCAGTACAATTGTATCTTGACCCTTTCTTTGTGGAGCTGTATTTATGGTTGTTTTTCATCGTCCTGTCAACTGTACGCCGTCTGGCGACGACACCAAGGGAATACTATAATACTTCTCTGCTATTTTGGACAACTGTACGCCGCCAGTGTATAGTGGCGACGACACCGAGGGAATTCTATAATACTTCTCTGCTATTTTGGACAACTGTACGCCGTCGATATATAGTGGCGACGACACCGAGGGAATATACTATAATACTTCTCTGCTATTTTGGACAAGATCTGCTTGTTGATGATCCATCATGTCGTTATCCATTCGCTGTCTGCACACTCGACCGGACCTAATCGTCTCGTGCTCGAAGCTTTTGAAGAGCGTCTGGCCCTGTTCAAGGGTTGAGCGTCTGCAGCATTTGGAGACCGAGAACTGCACTGGGTTCCCGTGTTCGTTAGTTCTCATTGACCATGGAGAGAACCGGCCAGATTCCGTCATCGGACATTTGCGGACTATTCCGGTAAAGTTCCCGATTCAACCGAAAAGCGTGTATCTTGAGGCAGGTTGTGTAGACAAATCCAGACAAATGGAGGGATTGTTAAAACAAATGCTGAAATTTGCCGACAAATATGCGTTTGAAACCTTGGAGTGTCAACAGATCTTTGGGTGGATTTTCAAAGATTTTAACCCGTTATTCAAAAGTGTAGGGTGGGTTGAATGCCCCGACTTTACGGTCCGAGCAGTTGGAGCTAATGCACTGGAACCATTTGGCACCCCGAGATTTTGGACCAAAGACACACCGCCCCCTGACAACTGGAAGTTCGCCCCCGATGGTTCCATCATAACGAAGGACGCCTTGCTGAATACGGTCATGATAAAGAAAACTTGTGGAACCAAGATGGAACTTTGACTTTTTTTACTTGCAGCCCCCCCCCCCCCCCCCCCACACACACACTATACATTGTAGCTGTGAAGTGACGTACATTTTCACCTGTGGGCTATCGACTTTGGCCGTGTAGTTATATGCTTGGAGTTTAAACCCATCAAACAAAATGGAACATTCATCCTCGGTGATTTCATCTCAATCAAAGCCATGAGTTTTGGCCCTGAGTGCGGGATGCTGGTTGCTTGACAAGATGGCTGCATCGCAATAAGAAATACTGTATAGAACAGCTACCTGAGCGGAATGTTTTCAACGGAAATGGTATTTTAACTTGTTTATAATGCACCTGATCATCATTTTAATGTAATTTTTATATGGTACCTCCACGCTGTAACAAAGTGGCTTTACAAATTGGAGCTCCCAACTATGACGTTTTGAGAGTGATTGAGTAACGGGGCTTTTCGCGAATCTCTCAGAAAAGCGCTGGATAAGGATATTCAAAATGATTAGTTATTTTTTTTACCAATTGAAATTGAAATTGAAATTTATAATCATATGACTCGATTTCCTTATTCATTGAAAACACTTTAAGTGAAATTCAGCAAAGTTCACGACTTGACATTTTCGTTCAAGCAGATCTTTAACATTCGTGTATAACCTGCCCAAACAATTGTCAGATTATGTACGCTTGCAGCTGATTTTTTATATTTTTTTGTTTTCCACCAAGAAAGTATGCTATTGTTTTACGTATTATCATCTTACTGGTTCTTAATTTGATAAAGGCTGGCTGGTCCTGATTGTTTGGCACGTTGCATTGGATTGTGCACGTTGTGCTATATAAACGGCGTTTGAAAGCGTTCGTTTGTTGGAAGGGTGCTTTAGAAGTATAATAATCCACACAAATGCTTCAAGATTGTGTGGTTTTCCTTTTACTTCGTGAATGTACACGGTCCGCTGATTTGCAAAACCAAAATGTTGACTCGACAAAATACTGGACCGACTTTGGATTCGGCTTTAGGCTAGCTTTGCCCGCGGTTGTTTTGACAATTGCGCGTGCTGTGCGCATGCGTAGGCTCAGACGAGAGGATGGAGCCTGAAACCGAATCAAAAGCCGAAGCCGTCTTTTCGAAAAGGGCCGTAGTTCACGAAGTAAAAGGAAAACCACAAAATTTCGAGGCATATTAATATGTGAATCTTTATGTTCTACAACTCAGTACATGTATATTCATTACATAACAAACGCTGCCATACGCTTTCTGTAGCCCAAAGCGCCCAATCCAAGGCGTTTATGTATATGTATGGCTTGATATTATGTTATTGTTCACCCGGAACTTAAAGAAGGCACTTTGACTGACACGTTTGGTAGTTGTTAAAGACCAGTTTATTCTCACTTCTTGTATCCCAACATAATTATGCATAAATGTGAAAATTTTGGCTCAATGGTCATCGAATTGATGCAAGCAAATAGTGGAAGAAAAAAACACCCTCGTTGCACCAAAATCGGTGTGCTTTCAGATACATAAATAAAATACCTCAGCTGAAGTATTTCTTTATTAGAATGACAAACAACCTACTAATTTTGCTTTTTACCCATACACCGATATGTGTTAGCAATGTATACTCAGTACTTTCCCGAGTCCTGTGAAAACAAAATATCACAGGCATAAGTATTACTCGGGTGGGAATTTACCTTTTTCTCCAAAACTTACCAAGTAAGTTTGTATAATATTATAACACTTGTTTTGAGTAATTACCAATAGTGTCCAGTGCCTTTAAAGAGTCTTTTCGAAACCTTGTCGAGTCGGCTTTCATCTTAAGCGGCTGTGTCCATCTTTCTGACTCTCAGCAATAAAAAGCGTTCATTTTGTGAAACTTGCTGACGGAGCAAAATCCAGAGCCAAACCTGCGGTTTCGACAAGACACTGTTTAATTAGCCTTTGGGCATGAATGGTTTCAGGCTTATCTTGATTTTTATATCCGAAAATATTACACATTAATTCCTTTGTTCTATGTAATTCACTGTTCATTTTCTTATGTAATATTGATGTTAACCAACATTAACTACATGCTAGACTTGATGACAAGTCGTTAGGCGCTGCCTATTTGTCTGCCTTTCATGCAACAGTCACAGTGCGATGTTACACATGCAACAGTCGTAGGTAGCGCGAGGCAGCTCTGCGACTGACGCACACACACATACTGGGATCGAGGGTGTGTGTATATCGTCCCCGCAGCTACATCGCGCTGTAACTACACACCGCGCTTAACAATTACCGTCTTGACTTCAAGACTAACTACATGCCTGGTGGCGACAAGTTTCGTAAGCCGACATTAAATATAGATGCATGTTGGTTACTTGAGTGATTTGATGTACACCGTTATTAAAGGCAGTGGACACTATTGGTAATTACTCAAAATATTTATTAGCATAAAACTTTTCTTGGTGACAAGTAATGGGGAGAGGTTGATGGTATAACACATTGTGAGAAACGGCTCCCTCTGAAGTGCCATAGTTTTCGAGAAAGAAGAAATTTTCCACGAATTTGATTTCGAGACCTCAGGTTTAGAACTTGAGTTCTCGAAATCAACCATCTAAACGCACACAACTTCGTGTGACAAGGGTTTTTTTTTTCATTATTATCTCGCAAGTTCGATGACCGATTGGGCTCAAATTTTCACAGGTTTGTTATTTTATGCATATGTTGAGATACACCAACTGTGAAGGCTAGTCTTTGACAATTACCAATAGCGTCCACTGCCTTTAACTATATACATTATTATTTTAATACAGGGGCTTACTAATTGATTATGGACCAAAAGCCTCATTGTAACATCTAGAAGAAAAAAATTATGCAGACATTCTTTAAACGTATTTGTGAAAGTGGCACTGTATACTGTACAGGGGTGTTTAACTTCATTGTACGTTTATTTCAATGTGGTCATTTAAGTACAACAAGTATATATCATTTAACACCGTTACATTATAAATTGTCATAAAAACAGACTTATATTAGAAAATTATGTGTCGTAAAGGTAGAGTTAAGATACAGAATGACATTTTTTGTCATAACAAAACAGACAATATAGAGTTATATTAAGAAATTGTGTGTAGTAAAGTTTGAGTTTAACATACAACATGACAACATTTAGGTTTGGGCGAAGCACTGCTCTCTGTACCCTTACCTTTGGGCAGACAAAAGAGACAGGCAAAGGCCAAAAACAACTATCATGACAAACAAACGAGTACACATAAAAAGTAACATATTAAACTACCGCAATGAGTCATTGACACATTATGCATATTGGTAATCAAAGAAACCATATGAATGACTCATCGTCTGGCAACGGACTCCAGCATCCTCGGAATGGCGGCAATTGTGCACACCGACGGTGAGATGAGAGCATGACCAGACCGAGTCTTCGGTCCCATCACACTGTACGTCATCAAGCCAGATCTGCCCCGTCCCAGTGGTGTACGATGAGCTCTGTAGATCTGTGCCGTCTGCGTAACCCAACTGACGGCAGACTACGGTGGCATCGTTGTCATCCCAGTAGTCGTCGCAAACGGTGCCCCACTGTCCGTCGTAGAAGACCTCCACTCTCCCCTCGTACGTGTGCTGACCACCGACAAGACGAATCACCGAAGTCCCTTCAAAAGAAACAGCGCAAAGAAAAAACTTATCAATTTTATGTACTTTGATAACGTCGCGAGATTCACTGAGATTTGATGGTTTCCAAAAGCAAGTCAGTCGTCTCACCCCAGTTCCAAAGTCACCTACGACAAAGTCGCACTGTTTTACCCCCTGTGGAGTATACCACTGTGCCTCGTAGCTCAGTTGATAGAGCATCTGCCCGGAGTGTCAGGGGTATTGGGTTCAAATCCAAATGAGGACTATTTTTCTTTCAGCCCAGATTTTGTATTAACTTCTCATGAGGCCTAGTCTACCACACACGACCTCAACAAAGCTTATTGAGGAGGGAGGTTTCATTGACGAGTTGTGAATCCGTCTTAAATCCACCCCTTACGTCAATGTGTTCCAGTGGTTAGACTACAGGACTTGCATACAAGGTTGTGGGTTCGAATCCCCCACCCCAAGCTAACCGCTGATTCCACAATGACTATAGAATAACACTCGTCTAGTTACCGAATCATAATTGATTTGTGCGATTCAGAATCATAGACGTTAAACCAATTTTTGTATAAAAATGAGAGAGATTGGCTGTTGTCAGCTTTTCGTTTATATCCCCTTGTGGGAGTTTGCCAAGTTTCCTTGATGGGATGGTCATCTAAACAAACAAGCAATCATCATCTGACGTCGTGCCTGGTTCACATATACGAAGAGCGGTCCCTTTATTATACACCTACCATCTGAACACACCACACCAGCGTCCTCTTGGTGGCCACAGTTGTGGGTCCCAATTCCACTATGGCGACAGCTCGTCAGCACAGACTCCTGTCCAGTACAGTCGACGTCGTCAAGCCAAATTGAGCCCGTGCCAGCACCGAAACGGCTGTTAGTGGGCGCACTCATGGCGGCGGAGAAACCGAGCTGGCGACAGACTACCTGGGCATCGTTAATGTCCCATCCGTCGTCGCATACCGTGCCCCATGCATCGTCGTTAAGAACCTCCACACGCCCTTCTCGGGAAGATGACCCATCGACGAGTCGAATACCTTGACGTCAAGGAAGAGAATTCATTCATTCATTTATTTATTTTTTTTTTCAGAAAAGTTTACATTATATGAAGTTTCGTGGCCTAGCGGTTAATAAGAGCATCGAATGCAAACTCTTGTGTTTCTGATCGGCAGAGTGGGGCTTCGACTCCCCAGCCGTAAAACTTGTTTAATTATAAGCAAGACATTATAATCATTGCTTTTTCGTCCTTCGAATTTGTAATCAGAGACACTTTCGACCCCCAAACACTCACCACTCATACTACACGTCACCCCAGCGTCCTCTCCATGCCCGCAGTTGTGAACCCCAAACCCTGAGTGCAGACATTCAGACAGAGCGTTCTCCGACCCGTCGCATCGTAAGTCATCGAAGAGAATGGGCCATGACGTTTTAAAAAGTTGTTGGTCATTCGGTTCCAGGTTGGTTTACTATTGTCTATCTGTTCGGTGTAAGTTTCAAGTAAGAACGTGTTCCTTAAAGTGTTCTTATTACTCTTCTTACATCCCTTTTTAAAGACACTTGACACTTTTGGGTAGTTGTCAAAGACCAGTCTTCTCACTTGTTGTATCTCATTATATGCACAAAATAACAAACCTGTAAACATTTGAATTCAATTGGACGTAGAAGTTGCTAGATAAAAGGAAAAAAAAACACCATTGTCACACGAAGTTGTGTGCTTTCAGATGCTTGATTTCGGGACCTCAAAATCTAATTCTGAGGTCTCGAAAAGAAATTCAAATATTTTAGTGGAAAGTTACTTCTCTCTCGAAAACTTATTCAGAGGGAGACATTTCTCATAATGTGTTATACTAACAAAAGCTCTCCATTGCTTGTTACCTTGTAAGTTTTTATGCTAACAAATTTTGAGTAATTACCAATAGTGTCCACTGCCTTTAAAGCCAGTGGACACTATTGGTAATTGTCAAAGAGTAGTCTTCACAGTTGGTGTATCTCAACATATCCATAAAACAACAAACCTGTGAAAATTTAAGCTCAATCGGTCGTCAAAGTTGCGAGATAATGATGAAAGAAAAAACACCCTTGTCACATGAAGTTGTGTGCTCTGTGATGCTTGATTTCGAGACCTCACATTCTATAAACTTGAGGTCTCGAAATCAAATTCGATGAAAATTACTACTTTCTCGAAAACTACGACACTTCAGAGGGAGCTGCTTCTCACACTGTTTTATACCATCAACCTCCCCCCGTTACTCGTAATCAATAAAGGTTTTATGATGATAATTATTTTGAGTAATTACCAAGTGTCCAGTGGCTTTAAACAGGCTACGTGCAGCTACGCTATACGGTCCGCTTCACTTCACTTCAATTCAATTCAATTCAATTCAATTCAATTCAATTCAAGTTAACATTTATTTCATTCTCACTTGGGTAGCTTTGACCCGCTTCATTTCGCACCACTTCTCAAACCCCTTTCCAGTCGATTTTTTCTTGACTTTGCAGTCTTGATGTAGAAGAGTGAAACTTTCACTGTGGTGTCAGTTTTACTCTTTTGAAAGTCTTTCGAGAGTGAAAGTCAATCTGTGTCACTCTTTTTGAGTGAAATTTGGACTCTAAAATAATAGAGTTGAAAGTACCCGTCTTTCACTCTAAAAAGAGAAGCTGCCACAACATGGCTCTTTGCAAGAGTGGTACGGTGGAAAAAACGAGTGATTTTCCACTCGTTTGACAAATATTTCCCATTTAAAAGCACTACGACATTGGCAATTTCGTAGTGCCGAATAAAAATTGCTGCCTGGCACACTTTCAATATGAAAAAAAATCCCCCCGCCCCGTTTTGAAAAATCCTGGATCCGCCCCTGGCATGGCATAACCTCCAGTGATGCCGGGCTGAAAACTTAAACTAAAATGTGACGTAAGATATTCGGGCTATGGAAAAACCCAGCTAACCGTATCACTCAAAATTGGAGAGATTTAAAGTTAATCAAAAAGATTGTTATTTAATTAGGGACCAATCGATTTTTTTAATTTAAAAATAAATCCTAAGCATTTAAAAAATTATATCTGAAAGCTTTAGTTTTAAATCTTAAAATGGATTAGTCCCTGACTATAATCCTTTTAAATCCCTCCCATTTAGAGTTCGTATTCACTTATTGGTCGTTGTATTTCATGATAGATTGTTTTCTCCAGAGCTAGACATGTACCTATACACTCTAAAAACTAAAGAGTTGAATCCAACACTTGCATGAGTTCGGTGAGTGACTAAACTTTGAAAGTGTTGGATCCAGCGTTGTGTTTGTTAAAAACTAGCAATTTAAATTGTTGATCCAACGCAAAAAGGGTTAATTCGACAATTTAAGTGTTATTTCAACATTTCTAAAACAAAATCCTTTGAATTGTTGGATCAGCTTTTTAAAAGTTAAACTGGCACTTAAATTGTTGACCGAATACCTTAAAATGCTAGATTTAACATATAAAATGCTGGATACAACACTTTCAAAGTGTAGTCACTCACCGAACTCATGCAAGTGTTGGATTCAACTCTTTAGTTTTTAGAGTGTAGTTTCTGAGCAGACCTTCTTTTGTCGTAAACATTGGGGAAAAACCTGTAGGATTTGACTAGCTTGTTCATTATCAAGTGTGAGTTGTATTTTTTTTTTCAACATTGATGACTTTTGTTTGTTTAAATTGCACCTTTCTAATTTTATCCGAAACCATTTAGTTTACAATTCGTGTATATACTTTCTCACTGCTGTTGCCATTTTGTTTATCAATAAAATGACAAAACACGTTGATTCCATTGTTTTCTAATCAAATAATTATTTTATGCCCGTTGCATTTTCTACGGAACCCTGGAACTAACTTGTTGAGATCTGAGATAGTTATATATTGCAGGATGATGACATCATAAACTTGAGATGGCGACATCTCGGGATGAAGATATCTTGAACTTTGATTGGTATCTTTAAAAAAATATTGTATCTTCTTCTTCCACCTTCAAAAGATTGAAGATTTTACACGCACTGCGTGTGTGCGCATGGGTTGGTTTGAGGTAAAACATGAACTATTGTGCCAGGTGCAGTTAGAATTACCTGTACTGTACAGGTGCGAGTAAAAAGCTGGAGATGAGGTTACTTCAGCCAGAGTTTTAGTAATACAGGCCTATTATACACAGACAGCATTTCCACGAAAGTGAACGGCTTGCGTCTACCCCGTGACCGGGTCGGTCGAGTTGGTCTTTGAAAAGCGTTCTGTAACCGTTTGCTATAAAATGCATAATGGGTAGAAAGATGTAGAATACAATGATCTACACAAATGACCCTGCGCATATATTTCTGCGCCTTGAACACCCAGCAGGGTAGTTCCGTGCGCATTTCAAGTCTTATTTTTATTATATTATTATATCCCTCGAAATTGCGTGGTTTTCTTTTTACCTCGTCGACTATTCACGGTCGGCCATTTATGGGAGTCAAATTTTTGACATGGCCGACCGTGTTTAGTTCGCGACGTAAAAGAAAAACCGTGCAATTTTTAGTCATACTTGTGTGGATCATTTATCTATTCTGCTCTTAAAACATCTTCCTAACCACCATATGCATTTCATAACAAACGGCTTCAAACGCTTTTTATAGACCAACTCGTCCGATCCAAGGCAACGTGTTCCCTTAAGCACACGAAACGGTAACCGTAAATCGGCTGTTAAATGGAAGGGATTACAAAGTTAATCCAAAGGATTGTAAATAGGGACCAAACCATTTTTAGATTTAAAATTAATTGAACTCATTGTTCCTGTATTTTGAACGATCCAACGGAACGCACGCGGAACTGTATAGCCGATGTCGTCGTATCGGACACGGCCTTTAATAGTAATACGCTGGTCGGTCTCATTCTTCGTGAACTCGATCAATTGAATTATCTATTGACCCTTTCTGTGTGGAGCTGTATTTATGGTAGTTTGTCATCGTCGTATGGCCACTTACGCCGTCAAGTTTAGTGGGGACGTAACACCGAGGGAATACTATAATACTTCTCTGCTACTTTAGACAAGATGTGCTTTTTGAGCCATCATGTCGTTATCCATAAATCTCACTTTTTTCCAGAAGCCTGAACCTTCAGGAACAGTCAAAAACTAAATTTGGTCGCGACTTTTTGCGACTTTGGAAAAATATTCAATTTTGAATTTATGTACCCCTTTGAGAGACGCCTGTTTTTGACTCAACCACCTGTATGACGGGTGCGTGTGTCAGCGGTCATATTGCTCTGTTCAGAATCAAAGAAAGGCCACCATTTATGAGTACCGCTTTTGGAAACCTTTATGACAACACACTTTGCATCGCAAAAATTTCTCATCATTTTTTCTTTGATATGCCTATGGTTAGACAAAAGAAAATTAAAAAAATTGTAGGCACTTGCCCTACGCATATTAGTAGTTATAATAAAACTACTGCCGACCACTCACGACATAGGACTATGATGACGTCATAGACATTTTAAACCATTACCATCGAATTCTTCGTATCCGAAAACCCCTTACAACCATTTTTCATCATAAATATTTTTAGCTGTTTCGTAGCGAAGCGCAGCGAAACAGCTCTTGTTTTTGTTAAAGTTTTTTTTATTATTTTTTTTATTTGTCTGTTTCAGTACTCGCAATTTTTTGAATAGTTCCTAAAGAGCAATTGCAATGAAACTTTCAGGGATTGAAGGTTATGGTGCAATGATGATCCTAAAGCAATGACGTCATGATGACGTCATAACCGGTCACGTGACGTCATCTTAAAGGTGTTTTATGTTAAATGTTTGAAAATTTATAACAAATCAGCCAAAAGAGACCGTAGGTTTCTGTTTGCGGGATTGCGGAGGGATAAATTAGGTCTTCATTTTGTTTTCTGTGCGTGACCTCACATGACCTCTACTTCCGGTCGAAACCGGAAGTGGCCCTCTAATTCAAAATTGGCAAAAGATATGAAGTTGCTTTTAACGATGTTAGTGCCTGGCAAGAGTGGGCAGTTCAAAAAAAATACCAATGACGTCACAAAATGCAACAGCGCCCTCTAGCGGCAGGTTGAAAACTTGTCAAAATGGACTTTTTGAAGATGTGTGTGGTGAAACTTTTTGTAATCACTTCAAATTTTACACACACGTTAACTGTCAGGCAGCCATCATATGTGTGAAGTTTCAGATCAATGACGTCATCGGGGGTTACGTGACGCGGCATTAAAGGTGCACTTTTTGAACTAATATAACTCCCTTAGTAATTATGCGATCATGTTGAAACTTGATAGGTTGTTGGATATTAACAAGTTCTTAGGAAATGTGAAATGACGTCATGATGACGTCATCACAAGATTTTTTATGATTTTTTTCAATTTTTGCACCTTTAACACATAAATAGCTATCTGAACATGGTATAATCCAAAATATTTTTGTATTTATGCCACATTGGGCAAATTGGTTTGAATAACCAACAAATTTAAAACTCTGTTGAGAAATTTGAAAATTTTAATGACGAAACAGCTCTGCATTTGTGCACAAATGCAATTTAGCTCTAGTTAAATATAATTGTTATCAAAAATATGGTGAAATGTATTTTGGCGCACTTTGATTCAATTCTGGCTCACTGTGCGCCGGTCGGTCTCGACACATTAATGTTTGTGTGCACTCGATCTATTAAACATGATCCCATAGTTATCGTCACAGTTGGACTCATCCAAAATGTCATGATATTATAATTATGTAGTCGTGTTCCACCAGTTGCTTTCCAGTACAATATGCATCTTGACCCTTTCTGTGTGGAGCTGTATTTATGGTTGTTTTTTATCGTCGTGTCAATTCAACTGTACGCCGTCAATATATAGTGGCGACGACACCGAGGGAATACTATAATACTTCTCTGCTATTTTGGACAACTGTACGCCGTCAATATATAGTGGCGACGACACCGAGGGAATATACTATAATACTTCTCTGCTATTTTGGACCAGATCTGCTTGTTGATGATCCATCATGTCGTTATCCATTCGCTGTCTGCACACTCGACCGGACCTAATCGTCTCGTGCTCGAAGCTTTTGAAGAGCGTCTGGCCCTGTTCAAGGGTTGAGCGTCTGCAGCATTTGGAGAACGAGAACTGCACTGGGTTCCCGTGTTCGTTAGTTCTCATTGACCATAGAGAGAACCGGCCAGATTCCGTAATCGGACATTTGCGGATTGTTCCGGTAAAGTTCCCGATTCAACCGAAAAGCGTGTATCTTGAGGCAGGTTGTGTAGACAAATCCAGACAAATGGAGGGATTGTACAAACAAATGCTGAGTTTTGCCGACAAATATGCGTCTGAAACCTTGGAGTGTCAACAGATCTTTGGGTGGATTTTCAAAGATTTGATCCCGTTACTCAAAAGTATAGGGTGTGTTGAATGCCCCGACTTTACGGTCCGAGCAGTTGGAGCTAATGCACTGGAACCATTTGGCACCCCGAGGTTTTGGACCAAAGACACACCGCCCCCTGACAACTGGAAGTTCGCCCCCGATGGTTCCATCATAACGAAGGACGCCTTGCTGAATACGGTCATGATAAAGAAAACTTGTGGAACCAAGATGGAACTTTGACTTTTTTTTACTTGCAGCCCCCCCCCCCCCCCACACACACACACACTATACATTGTAGCTGTGAAGTGACGTACATTTTCACCTGTGGGCTATCGACTTTGGCCGTGTAGTTATATGCTTGGAGTTTAAACCCATCAAACAAAATGGAACATTCAACCTCGGTGATTTCATCTCAATCAAAGCCATGAGTTTTGGCCCTGAGTGCGGGATGCTGGTTGCTTGACAAGATGGCTGCATCGCAATAAGAAATGCTGTATAGAACAGCTACCTGAGCGGAATGTTTTCAACGGAAATGGTATTTTAACTTGTTTATAATGCACCTGATCATCATTTTAATGTAATTTTTATATGGTACACTTCTGAATTTTTCGCAATTATCGACTAAAACATCAGGCACCAACCTAAAGGTTTTGAAAAACTAAAAACACTTATGCCGTTGACGGCGCGAGTCAAAGGACAATGCCGCTGACGTCATCTCTGGGAGTTTGCTTTGTTATACCTCCACGCTGTAACAAAGTGGCTTTACAAATTGGAGCTCCCAACTATGACGTTTTGAGAGTGATTACGTAACGGGGCTTTTAGAGAATTTTTTAGGACAATAAGAGAATTTTCCTGGGGCCTACACATGCCTCCAGCTCCTGCTCTATTGAACATAACATGAATATGTATAGCGTTTAACAAAGACAACGGTCCGAGTAGGGTGGAGCCTTCAGTATCCAACTTGTGATTGGGCGTTGGCAAGATCTGGACGTGCTACGGTGCTTTGAACGTGTAAAACGAATGATCACTAGTTGGACTCATCCAAAATGTCATGATATTATAATTATGTAGTCGTGTTCCACCAGTTGCTTTCCAGTACAATTGTATCTTGACCCTTTCTGTGTGGAGCTGTATTTATGGTTGTTTTTCATCGTCGTGTCAACTGTACGCCGTCTGGCGACGACACCAAGGGAATACTATAATACTTCTCTGCTATTTTGGACAACTGTACGCCGTCAATATATAGTGGCGACGACACCGAGGGAATATACTATAATACTTCTCTGCTATTTTGGACAAGATCTGCTTGTTGATGATCCATCATGTCGTTATCCATTCGCTGTCTGCACACTCGACCGGACCTAATCGTCTCGTGCTCGAAGCTTTTGAAGAGCGTCTGGCCCTGTTCCAAGGTTGAGCGTCTGCAGCATTTGGAGAACGAGAACTGCACTGGGTTCCCGTGTTCGTTAGTTCTCATTGACCATGGAGAGAACCGGCCAGATTCCGTCATCGGACATTTGCGGACTATTCCGGTAAAGTTCCCGATTCAACCGAAAAGCGTGTATCTTGAGGCAGGATGTGTAGACAAATCCAGACAAATGGAGGGATTGTTAAAACAAATGCTGAAATTTGCCGACAAATATGCGTTTGAAACCTTGGAGTGTCAACAGATCTTTGGGTGGATTTTCAAAGATTTTAACCCGTTATTCAAAAGTGTAGGGTGGGTTGAATGCCCCGACTTTACGGTCCGAGCAGTTGGAGCTAATGCACTGGAACCATTTGGCACCCCGAGATTTTGGACCAAAGACACACCGCCCCCTGACAACTGGAAGTTCGCCCCCGATGGTTCCATCATAACGAAGGACGCCTTGCTGAATACGGTCATGATGAAGAAAACTTGTGGAACCAAGATGGAACTTTGACTTTTTTTACTTGCAGCCCCCCCCCCCCCCCCCACACACACACACTATACATTGTAGCTGTGAAGTGACGTACATTTTCACCTGTGGGCTATCGACTTTGGCCGTGTAGTTATATGCTTGGAGTTTAAACCCATCAAACAAAATGGAACATTCATCCTCGGTGATTTCATCTCAATCAAAGCCATGAGTTTTGGCCCTGAGTGCGGGATGCTGGTTGCTTGACAAGATGGCTGCATCGCAATAAGAAATACTGTATAGAACAGCTACCTGAGCGGAATGTTTTCAACGGAAATGGTATTTTAACTTGTTTATAATGCACCTGATCATCATTTTAATGTAATTTTTATATGGTACCTCCACGCTGTAACAAAGTGGCTTTACAAACTGGAGCTCCCAACTATGACGTTTTGAGAGTGATTGAGTAACGGGGCTTTTCGCGAATCTCTCAGAAAAGCGCTGGATAAGGATATTCAAAATGATTGGTTATTTTTTTTACCAATTGAAATTGAAATTGAAATTTATAATCATATGACTCGATTTCCTTATTCATTGAAAACACTTTAAGTGAAATTCAGCAAAGTTCACGACTTGACATTTTCGTTCAAGCAGATCTTTAACATTCGTGTATAACCTGCCCAAACAATTGTCAGATTATGTACGCTTGCAGCTGATTTTTTATATTTTTTTGTTTTCCACCAAGAAAGTATGCTATTGTTTTACGTATTATCATCTTACTGGTTCTTAATTTGATAAAGGCTGGCTGGTCCTGATTGTTTGGCACGTTGCATTGGATTGTGCACGTTGTGCTATATAAACGGCGTTTGAAAGCGTTCGTTTGTTGGAAGGGTGCTTTAGAAGTATAATAATCCACACAAATGCTTCAAGATTGTGTGGTTTTCCTTTTACTTCGTGAATGTACACGGTCCACTGATTTGCAAAACCAAAATGTTGACTCGACAAAATACTGGACCGACTTTGGATTCGGCTTTAGGCTAGCTTTGCCCGCGGTTGTTTTGACAATTGCGCGTGCCGTGCGCATGCGTAGGCTCAGACGAGCGGATGGAGCCTGAAACCGAATCAAAAGCCGAAGCCGTCTTTTCGAGAAGGGCCGTAGTTCACGAAATAAAACGAAAACCACAAAATTTCGAGGCATATTAATATGTGAATCTTTATGTTCTACAACTCAGTACATGTATATTCATTACATAACAAACGCTGCCATACGCTTTCTGTAGCCCAAAGCGCCCAATCCAAGGCGTTTATGTATGTGTATGGCTTGATATTATGTTATTGTTCACCCGGAACTTAAAGAAGGCACTTTGACTGACACGTTTGGTAGTTGTTAAAGACCAGTTTATTCTCACTTCTTGTATCCCAACATAATTATGCATAAATGTGAAAATTTTGGCTCAATGGTCATCGAATTGATGCAAGCAAATAGTGGAAGAAAAAAACACCCTCGTTGCACCAAAATTGGTGTGCTTTCAGATACATAAATAAACTACCTCAGCTGAAGTATTTCATTATTAGAATGACACATTAATAACCTACTAATTTTGCTTTTTACCCATACACCGATGTGTGTTAGCAATGTTTTGTATACTCAGTACTTTCCCGAGTCATGTGGAAAAAAATATCACAGGCATAATTATTACTCGGGTGGCCGGGAGTTTACCTCTTTCTCCAAAACTTACCAAGTAAGTTTGTATGCTTTTATAACACTTGTTTTAAGTAATTACCAATAGTGTCCAGTTCCTTTAAAGAGTCTTTTCGAAACCTTGTCGAGTCGGCTTTCATCTTAAGCGGCTCTGTCCATCTTTCTGACTCTCAGCAATAAAAAGCGTACATTTTGTGAAACTTGCTGACGGAGCCAAAGCCAGAGCCAAACCCGCGGTTTCGACAAGACACTTTTTAATTAGCCTTTGGACATGAATGGTTTCAGGCTTATCTTGATTTTTATATCCGACAATATTACACAATAATTCCTTTGTTCTATGTAATTCACTGTTCACTTTCTTATGTAATATTGATGTTAACCAACATTAAAGGAACACGTTGCCTTGGATCGGTCGAGTTGGTCTTTGAAAAGCGTTTGTAACCGTTTTTTATAAAATGCATATGGGTAGAAAGATGTTGTAAAAGTAGAATACAATGATCCACACAAACATGCCTCGAAATTGCGTGGTTTTCCTTTTACCTCGTCGACTAACACGTCGGCCATTTATGGGGGTCAAAATTTTGACTCCCATAAATGGCCGACCATGTTAGTTCGCACAGTAGAAGGAAAACCATGCAATTTCGAGGCAAACTTGTGTGGATCATTGTATTCTACTTTCAAAACATCTTTCCAACCATATGCATTATATAAAAAAACGGTTACAAACGCTTGTGTTTTGACCAACTCGTCCGATCCAAGGCAACGTGTTCCTTTAACTACATGCCTGGTGGCGACAAGTTTTGTAAACCGACATTAAATATAGATGCCTGTTGGTTACTTGAATGATTTGATGTAAACCGTTATTAACTTTGTATATGGTAGTTATTTTAATACAGGGGCTAAACATTATGCAGACATTCTTTAAACGTATTTGTGATAGTGGCGCCGTTATAGTTTGCAGCAACACCATGTTTTAGTAGATGACATTATTTTTAGGATTACACAAAGTTTACTCAAATTTTAAATTGGCATGCGGTGATTTACTATGTGGTCATCTTTTACTAGATTATATTACTTCATGCACATCCTATTTTATTTTGCATGATTAATCCTTATTAAAATATGCAGATATTATGTTATACTATTTGCTATATTTGATAAAAATATTTTTCTTTCAGCCCAGATTTTGTATTAACTTCTCATGAGGCCTAGTCTACCACACACGACCTCAACAAAGCTTATTGAGGAGGGAGGTTTCAGTCGGAATCCATCTTAAATCCACCCCTTACGTCAATGTGTTCCAGTGGTTAGACTATGGAACTATGAAAACTTCCAATAACTTACCAGTGCGCTATGCGCTATAATAAGAAGTCTATGGTGGCCCTGAAGGGACATCGCATATCGCAAACGTGTGCGCATACGTATGCAATGTCGTGAAACAATTCGCGAATATGTGCGCAGACGTATGCAATGTCGTGAAACAATTCGCGAATATGTGCGCAGACGTATGCAATGTCGTGAAACAATTCGCGAATATGTGCGCAGACGTATGACACTGGGTGACGGATATGCGCTATAATAAGAAGTCACTGCTACTATTATTATGCTATACTACCAAATTTCCAATAACTTGACACTATTACACACAACACCAGCATCCTCACCATGGTTGCAATTATGCTCCCCAATCCCATTATGTGTGCACCCTACGAGCGTTGTTTCGCTCCCGGTACACGCGACATTATCCAGGAGTATCTCTCCACTCCCTTGGCCGAAGCGAGCCTCGGTTGTAGCCTCCAGGGCCTCGCTGAAGCCGAGCTGACGGCACGTCACACTAGCGTCGACTAGGTCCCAGCTGTCATCGCAGACCGTTCCCCAGTAACCGTTTGCGAAGATCTCCACCCGTCCTTTGTTGGGCGTGGCACCGCCAACCAATCGAACTGATAAAGCAAAGAAACACCATTGGTGACACTGGGTGACGGATATGTGCTATAATAAGAAGTCACAGTTACTTTTATTATGCTATACTACCACATTTCCAATACATTACCAGTGACACCATTACACACAACACCAGCATTCTCATCATGGTTGCAATTATGCATCCCAATCCCACTATGTGTGCACCCTACGAGCGTTGTATCGCTCCCGATACACGCGACATCATCCAGGAGTATCTCTCCATTCCCCCGGCCGAAGCGAGCCTCGGTTGTAGCCTCCAGGGCCTCGCTGAAGCCGAGCTGACGGCACGTCACGCTAGCGTCGACTAGGTCCCAGCTGTCGTCGGACTGGACTGGACTGGACTGGCTATACAGTCACTCAAAAACCCAAACTTCAATCCTATTATTGCAGGTACAACTTAGGAATCGTTACATGTATTTCACTTTCGCTGGTCTGTTGTATACGATAAATGGTGTGGCATTTTATTCTTTTGTTGTCAGCCTACTCCTCACGGCAGCGTGCGTAGAGTCAAAGATACTATCTTTGGTAGAGTGTAATTCCTTTTAGATTCAGTCACCCGGACGATGTCCCGCAGAGCGCACAGGCCTACTTTATATTATCAACACATCTCCTCCTTTTGTCATTTAAACTAACAGGAACAGGCAGAGTTAATGAGCTCAGTTTACAACGCGTTGCAACGGCCAACAACGCGTTGTGGAAATAAATTACCAAACTTCATTTTTACAACGCCTGCCAACGCCTCTGCAACGCGTTGGCTTATTTTGATACGGCGCCTTAATGGTGTTGTTAAAGTTGTGGTTGTTGTTATTGTTGTTTTATTGTATTGTTGTTGTTGTAAGGACCACGCCCCACCAAATGCACACCTCGTACCCCTCCCCTTGCAAATAATACCATCCTTCATTTTTTTTTTAACTACTTGCTAAAATGGAAAGTCACAGGCCTCTGTTGAAAAGCTATTGAAGCTGGACTGGACTGGACTGGACACCATTGGTGACACTGGGTGACGGATATGCGCTATAATAAAGTTTTATTTCGAGCATCGAAGAAAAACTCATTTATCCACGGCAAATAGTGATCCGGTCCGCTAGGCCTCATTGTCTCCTTGTTTTGGAGACGCACGGTCTGGACTAATCATGATGCGTGTTTTAAAGGTTCTATCAATTTGAAGGACCAATCACAACCGGCGTGTAGGTCGATAACGCTTCGGTAAGCATTGTTCCAGTTCACTCTCTGTCTCGGTAACGGATAGAGAGGGTCAACATAATTTTTCTCCCCACCCACCTCTCCGACAATAAAGACACATTTATATCAGCAACTGATAATATTACCCTCGGCGATGATACATTAAAATCTGGATTAAGGTTGTTCTCTGCAAAATAGTTACAATGCTAACCAGTGATTAAATGATATGTGGGGAATGTTGTGGTTTGTAAAAACTGACTTAAATTATGATAAAATATAAATAATTAGCTTGAATTCATAGTTTTCAGGTAGACTCCTATGAGAAATGCTTCGGCAGACGCTCGGAGCAGGTGATGTATTATGTATACATGTGTACTTATAACAAGAGACAAGAATTAAGGTGTCAGCCATTACATCTCATGTGCATGCTTGTTTTTATTGCCAGGTCCCTTTGGCTTCACCGGTAATAGACACCGTGTGGTGGAGTCAGTGCTTTGGAGTAGACACTTCCAAACCCGTTTATTGGGATGCAATGTGTATTGTAAGTCCGCGGCGAACTTATTTGAATTGAATAATTCTTAGACTCCTGGTAGACATCAGGAAGTTCCTCAAGTATTATCACTGGAGGTAAAGAATTGTGTGTAGTGGCATGAAATGTTGAAATGTTTTCTGTTGAACGAAAGAGTAAAACTATAATACCAAACTTCCAATAACTTACCAGTGACACCATTACACACAACACCAGCATCCTCACCATGGTAGCAATTATGCTCCCCAATCCCATTATGTGTGCACCCTACGAGCGTTGTATCGCTTCCGGTACACGCGACATTATCCAGGAGTATCTCTCCACTCCCTTGGCCGAAGCGAGCCTCGGTTGTAGCCTCCAGGGCCTCGCTGAAGCCGAGCTGACGGCACGTCACACTAGCGTCGACTAGGTCCCAGCTGTCGTCGGACTGGACTGGACTGGACTGGACTGGCTATACAGTCACTCAAAAACCCAAATTTCAATCCTATTATTGCAGGTACAACTTAGGAATCGTTACATGTATTTCACTATCGCTGATCTGTTGTATACGATAAATGGTGTGGCATTTTATTCTTTTGTTGTCAGCCTACTCCTCACGGCAGCGTGCGTAGAGTCAAAGATACTATCTTTGGTAGAGTGTAATTCCTTTTAGATTCAGTCACCCGGACGATGTCCCGCAGAGCGCACAGGCCTACTTTAAATTATCAACACATCTCCTCCTTTTGTCATTTAAACTAACAGGAACAGGCAGAGTTAATGAGCTCAGTTTACAACGCGTTGCAACGGCCAACAACGCGTTGTGGAAATAAATTACCAAACTTCATTTTTACAACGCCTGCCAACGCCTCTGCAACGCGTTGGCTTATTTTGATACGGCGACTTAATGGTGTTGTTAAAGTTGTGGTTGTTGTAATTGTTGTTTTATTGTATTGTTGTTGTTGTAAGAACCACGCCCCACCAAATGCACACCTCGTACCCCTCCCCTTGCAAATAATACCATCCTTCATTTTTTTTTAACTACTTGCTAAAATGGAAAGTCACAGGCCTCTGTTGAAAAGCTATTGAAGCTGGACTGGACTGGACTGGACTGGACTGGACACCATTGGTGACACTGGGTGACGGATATGCGCTATAATAAAGTTTTATTTCGAGCATCGAAGAAAAACTCATTTATCCACGGCAAATAGTGATCCGGTCCGCTAGGCCTCATTGTCTCCTTGTTTTGGAGACGCACGGTCTGGACTTATCATGATGCGTGTTTTAAAGGTTCTATCAATTTGAAGGACCAATCACAACCGGCGTGTAGGTCGATAACGCTTCGGTAAGCATTGTTGCAGTTCACTCTCTGTCTCGGTAACGGATAGAGAGGGTCAACAAAATTTTTCTCCCCACCCACCTCTCCCACAATAAAGACACATTTATATCAGCAATTGATAATATTACCCTCGGCGATGATACATTAAAATCTGGATTAAGGTTGTTCTCTGCAAAATAGTTACAATGCTAACCCGTGATTAAATGATATGTGGGGAATGTTGTGGTTTGTAAAAACTGACTTAAATTATGATAAAATATAAATAATTAGCTTGAATTCATAGTTTTCAGGTAGACTCCTATGAGAAATGCTTCGGCAGACGCTCGGAGCAGGTGATGTATTATGTATACATGTGTACTTATAACAAGAGACAAGAATTAAGGTGTCAGCCATTACATCTCATGTGCATGCTTGTTTTTATTGCCAGGTCCCTTTGGCTTCACCGGTAATAGACACCGTGTGGTGGAGTCAGTGCTTTGGAGTAGACACTTCCAAACCCGTTTATTGGGATGCAATGTGTATTGTAAGTCCGCGGCGAACTTATTTGAATTGAATAATTCTTAGACTCCTGGTAGACATCAGGAAGTTCCTCAAGTATTATCACTGGAGGTAAAGAATTGTGTGTAGTGGCATGAAATGTTGAAATGTTTTCTGTTGAACGAAAGAGTAAAACTATAATACCAAACTTCCAATAACTTACCAGTGACACCATTACACACAACACCAGCATCCTCACCATGGTAGCAATTATGCTCCCCAATCCCATTATGTGTGCACCCTACGAGCGTTGTATCGCTCCCGGTACACGCGACATTATCCAGGAGTATCTCTCCACTCCCTTGGCCGAAGCGAGCCTCGGTTGTAGCCTCCAGGGCCTCGCTGAAGCCGAGCTGACGGCACGCCACGCTAGCGTCGACTAGGTCCCAGCTGTCATCGCAGACCGTTCCCCAGTAACCGTTTGCGAAGATCTCCACCCGTCCTTTGTTCGGCGTGGCACCGCCAACCAATCGAACTGATAAAGCAAAGAAACACCATTGGTGACACTGGGTGACGGATATGTGCTATAATAAGAAGTCACAGTTACTATTATTATGCTATACTACCACATTTCCAATACATTACCAGTGACACCATTACACACAACACCAGCATTCTCATCATGGTTGCAATTATGCATCCCAATCCCACTATGTGTGCACCCCACGAGCGTTGTATCGCTCCCGGTACACGCGACATCATCCAGGAGTATCTCTCCGTTCCCCCGGCCGAAGCGAGCCCCGGTTGTAGCCTCCAGGGCCTCGCTGAAGCCGAGCTGACGGCACGTCACACTAGCGTCGACTAGGTCCCAGCTGTCGTCGGACTGGACTGGACTGGACTGGACTGGCTATACAGTCACTCAAAAACCCAAATTTCAATCCTATTATTGCAGGTACAACTTAGGAATCGTTACATGTATTTCACTATCGCTGATCTGTTGTATACGATAAATGGTGTGGCATTTTATTCTTTTGTTGTCAGCCTACTCCTCACGGCAGCGTGCGTAGAGTCAAAGATACTATCTTTGGTAGAGTGTAATTCCTTTTAGATTCAGTCACCCGGACGATGTCCCGCAGAGCGCACAGGCCTACTTTAAATTATCAACACATCTCCTCCTTTTGTCATTTAAACTAACAGGAACAGGCAGAGTTAATGAGCTCAGTTTACAACGCGTTGCAACGGCCAACAACGCGTTGTGGAAATAAATTACCAAACTTCATTTTTACAACGCCTGCCAACGCCTCTGCAACGCGTTGGCTTATTTTGATACGGCGCCTTAATGGTGTTGTTAAAGTTGTGGTTGTTGTAATTGTTGTTTTATTGTATTGTTGTTGTTGTAAGAACCACGCCCCACCAAATGCACACCTCGTACCCCTCCCCTTGCAAATAATACCATCCTTCATTTTTTTTTAACTACTTGCTAAAATGGAAAGTCACAGGCCTCTGTTGAAAAGCTATTGAAGCTGGACTGGACTGGACTGGACTGGACTGGACTGGACACCATTGGTGACACTGGGTGACGGATATGCGCTATAATAAAGTTTTATTTCGAGCATCGAAGAAAAACTCATTTATCCACGGCAAATAGTGATCCGGTCCGCTAGGCCTCATTGTCTCCTTGTTTTGGAGACGCACGGTCTGGACTTATCATGATGCGTGTTTTAAAGGTTCTATCAATTTGAAGGACCAATCACAACCGGCGTGTAGGTCGATAACGCTTCGGTAAGCATTGTTGCAGTTCACTCTCTGTCTCGGTAACGGATAGAGAGGGTCAACAAAATTTTTCTCCCCACCCACCTCTCCCACAATAAAGACACATTTATATCAGCAATTGATAATATTACCCTCGGCGATGATACATTAAAATCTGGATTAAGGTTGTTCTCTGCAAAATAGTTACAATGCTAACCCGTGATTAAATGATATGTGGGGAATGTTGTGGTTTGTAAAAACTGACTTAAATTATGATAAAATATAAATAATTAGCTTGAATTCATAGTTTTCAGGTAGACTCCTATGAGAAATGCTTCGGCAGACGCTCGGAGCAGGTGATGTATTATGTATACATGTGTACTTATAACAAGAGACAAGAATTAAGGTGTCAGCCATTACATCTCATGTGCATGCTTGTTTTTATTGCCAGGTCCCTTTGGCTTCACCGGTAATAGACACCGTGTGGTGGAGTCAGTGCTTTGGAGTAGACACTTCCAAACCCGTTTATTGGGATGCAATGTGTATTGTAAGTCCGCGGCGAACTTATTTGAATTGAATAATTCTTAGACTCCTGGTAGACATCAGGAAGTTCCTCAAGTATTATCACTGGAGGTAAAGAATTGTGTGTAGTGGCATGAAATGTTGAAATGTTTTCTGTTGAACGAAAGAGTAAAACTATAATACCAAACTTCCAATAACTTACCAGTGACACCATTACACACAACACCAGCATCCTCACCATGGTTGCAATTATGCTCCCCAATCCCATTATGTGTGCACCCTACGAGCGTTGTATCGCTCCCGGTACACGCGACATTATCCAGGAGTATCTCTCCACTCCCTCGGCCGAAGCGAGCCTCGGTTGTAGCCTCCAGGGCCTCGCTGGAGCCGAGCTGACGGCACACCACGCTAGCGTCGACTAGGTCCCAGTTGTCATCGCAGACCGTTCCCCAGTAACCGTTTGCAAAGATCTCCACCCGTCCTTCGTTCGGCGTGGCACCGCCAACCAATCGAACTGATAAAGCAAAGAAACACCATTGGTGACACTGGGTGAAGGATATGCGCTATAATAAGAAGTCTATGGTGGCCCTGAAGGGACATCGCATATCGCAAACGTGTGCGCATACGTATGCAATGTCGTGAAACAATTCGCGAATATGTGCGCAGACGTATGCAATGTCGTGAAACAATTCGCGAATATGTGCGCAGACGTATGACACTGGGTGACGGATATGCGCTATAATAAGAAGTTACAGTTACTATTATTATGCTATACTACCAAATTTCAAATACATTACCAGTGACACCATTACACACAACACCAGCATCCTCATCATGGTTGCAGTTATGCATCCCAAGTTACGATGCGTTGGATCTGTCGCAAGTTCCTTGACAACGAGGAAGGACACGTCGTAAGTTACGACGGCCCATAGGGTCAACGTAAGAATGCGATGTTTCATGTGGTTACGCATAAAATGCATGAAAGGACATAACAATTACCACACGTAACTTCCGTGAACCAATCGGGAAGACACTAGACAACAAATGGAAATTTACACTCCCCCCCACAAAAAAAAAACGAGTAAAAGAAAAGAAAACAAACACACACATAACAAACGAACAAACAAACTAAAACAACAAATAAATAATTATAAACCAACCAAGAAAACCCAAACCTAAACACTAGTCCGAAATGGTTGAGTGTCTGCCATCTTGAATGAACTATTATACACGACTGTTTCATGACCAAGCTGTACACAACATAAAACAGCCGCAGAACTTTAGCAGTTCATCCTCGTCCGAAAGGTTGTTTTTATTAAGAATGAAAATAGTTTGTATTGCAACTCGTCGCGCTTACGACGTGTTTGGTGAAATGGATTGTGGAACTCGTCGCAGCCGCGACGTGTCTTAGGTCTGCGACGCATCGCAAACCCTACGATGCGTCGCTACTTGCGATGAGTTTCGTGAAATCGGGGGCAGGAGTATCTCTCCGTTCCCCCGGCCGAAGCGAGCCTCGGTTGTAGCCTCCAGGGCCTTGCTGAAGCCGAGCTGACGGCACGTCACGCTAGCGTCGACTAGGTCCCAGCTGTCGTCGGACTGGACTGGACTAGACTGGACTGGCTATACAGTCACTCAAAAACCCAAATTTCGTTCCTATTATTGCAGGTACAACTTAGGAATCGTTATTTCACTTTCGCTGTTCTGTTGTATACGATAAATGGTGTGGCATTTTATTCTTTTGTTGTCAGCCTACTCCTCACGGTAGCGTGCGTAGAGTCAAAGATACTATCTTTGGTAGAGTGTGTTTCCTTTTAGATTCAGTCACCCGTACGATGTCCCGCAGAGCACACGTGACTACTTTAAATTATCAACACATCTCCTCCTTTTGTCATTTAAACTAACAGGAACAGGCAGAGTTAATGAGCTCAGTTTTCAACGCGTTGTGGAAATAAATTACCAAACTTCATTTTTACAACGCCTGCCAACGCCTCTGCAACGCGTTGGCCTATTTTGATACGGCGCCTTAACGGTGTTGTTAAAGTTGTGGTTGTTGTTATTGTTGTTTTATTGTATTGTTGGTGTTGTAAGAACCACACCCCACCAAATGCCACACCTCGTACCTCTCCCCTTGCAAATAATACCATCCTTCATTTTTTGATTAAATGATATGTGGGGAATGTTGTGGTTTGTAAAAACTGACTTAAATTATGATAAAATATAAATAATTAGCTTGAATTCATAGTTTTCAGGTAGACTCCTATGAGAAATGCTTCGGCAGACGCTCGGAGCAGGTGATGTATTATGTATACATGTGTACTTATAACAAGAGACAAGAATTAAGGTGTCAGCCATTACATCTCATGTGCATGCTTGTTTTTATTGCCAGGTCCCTTTGGCTTCACCGGTAATAGACACCGTGTGGTGGAGTCAGTGCTTTGGAGTAGACACTTCCAAACCCGTTTATTGGGATGCAATGTGTATTGTAAGTCCGCGGCGAACTTATTTGAATTGAATAATTCTTAGACTCCTGGTAGACATCAGGAAGTTCCTCAAGTATTATCACTGGAGGTAAAGAATTGTGTGTAGTGGCATGAAATGTTGAAATGTTTTCTGTTGAACGAAAGAGTAAAACTATAATACCAAACTTCCAATAACTTACCAGTGACACCATTACACACAACACCAGCATCCTCACCATGGTTGCAATTATGCTCCCCAATCCCATTATGTGTGCACCCTACGAGCGTTGTATCGCTCCCGGTACACGCGACATTATCCAGGAGTATCTCTCCACTCCCTCGGCCGAAGCGAGCCTCGGTTGTAGCCTCCAGGGCCTCGCTGGAGCCGAGCTGACGGCACACCACGCTAGCGTCGACTAGGTCCCAGCTGTCATCGCAGACCGTTCCCCAGTAACCGTTTGCAAAGATCTCCACCCGTCCTTCGTTCGGCGTGGCACCGCCAACCAATCGAACTGATAAAGCAAAGAAACACCATTGGTGACACTGGGTGAAGGATATGCGCTATAATAAGAAGTCTATGGTGGCCCTGAAGGGACATCGCATATCACAAACGTGTGCGCATACGTATGCAATGTCGTGAAACAATTCGCGAATATGTGCGCAGACGTATGCAATGTCGTGAAACAATTCGCGAATATGTGCGCAGACGTATGACACTGGGTGACGGATATGCGCTATAATAAGAAGTTACAGTTACTATTATTATGCTATACTACCAAATTTCAAATACATTACCAGTGACACCATTACACACAACACCAGCATCCTCATCATGGTTGCAGTTATGCATCCCAAGTTACGATGCGTTGGATCTGTCGCAAGTTCCTTGACAACGAGGAAGGACACGTCGTAAGTTACGACGGCCCATAGGGTCAACGTAAGAATGCGATGTTTCATGTGGTTACGCATAAAATGCATGAAAGGACATAACAATTACCACACGTAACTTCCGTGAACCAATCGGGAAGACACTAGACAACAAATGGAAATTTACACTCCCCCACACAAAAAAAACGAGTAAAAGAAAAGAAAACAAACACACACATAACAAACGAACAAACAAACTAAAACAACAAATAAATAATTATAAACCAACCAAGAAAACCCAAACCTAAACACTAGTCCGAAATGGTTGAGTGTCTGCCATCTTGAATGAACTATTATACACGACTGTTTCATGACCAAGCTGTACACAACATAAAACAGCCGCAGAACTTTAGCAGTTCATCCTCGTCCAAAAGGTTGTTTTTATTAAGAATGAAAATAGTTTGTATTGCAACTCGTCGCGCTTACGACGTGTTTGGTGAAATGGATTGTGGAACTCGTCGCAGCCGCGACGTGTCTTAGGTCTGCGACGCATCGCAAACCCTACGATGCGTCGCTACTTGCGATGAGTTTCGTGAAATCGGGGGCAGGAGTATCTCTCCGTTCCCCCGGCCGAAGCGAGCCTCGGTTGTAGCCTCCAGGGCCTTGCTGAAGCCGAGCTGACGGCACGTCACGCTAGCGTCGACTAGGTCCCAGCTGTCGTCGGACTGGACTGGACTAGACTGGACTGGCTATACAGTCACTCAAAAACCCAAATTTCGTTCCTATTATTGCAGGTACAACTTAGGAATCGTTATTTCACTTTCGCTGTTCTGTTGTATACGATAAATGGTGTGGCATTTTATTCTTTTGTTGTCAGCCTACTCCTCACGGCAGCGTGCGTAGAGTCAAAGATACTATCTTTGGTAGAGTGTAATTCCTTTTAGATTCAGTCACCCGGACGATGTCCCGCAGAGCACACGTGACTACTTTAAATTATCAACACATCTCCTCCTTTTGTCATTTAAACTAACAGGAACAGGCAGAGTTAATGAGCTCAGTTTACAACGCGTTGCAACGGCCAACAACGCGTTGTGAAAATAAATTACCAAACTTCATTTTTACAACGCCTGCCAACGCCTCTGCAACGCGTTGGCCTATTTTGATACGGCGCCTTAATGGTGTTGTTAAAGTTGTGATTGTTGTTATTGTTGTTTTATTGTATTGTTGGTGTTGTAAGAACCACGCCCCACCAAATGCCACACCTCGTACCTCTCCCCTTGCAAATAATACCATCCTTCATTTTTTTTAAATACTTGCTAAAATGGAAAGTCACAGGCCTGTGTTGAAAAGCTATTGAAGCTGGACTGGACTGGACTGGACTGGACACCATTGGTGACACTGGGTGACGGATATGCGCTATAATAAGAAGTCACTGTTACTATTATTATGCTATAATACCAAACTTCCAATAACTTACCAGTGACACCATTACACACAACACCAGCATCCTCACCATGGTTGCAATTATGTTCCCCAATCCCATTATGTGTGCACCCTACGAGCGTTGTATCGCTCCCGGTACACGCGACATTATCCAGGAGTATCTCTCCACTCCCTTGGCCGAAGCGAGCCTCGGTTGTAGCCTCCAGGGCCTCGCTGAAGCCGAGCTGACGGCACACCACGCTAGCGTCGACTAGGTCCCAGCTGTCATCGCAGACCGTTCCCCAGTAACCGTTTGCGAAGATCTCCACCCGTCCTTTGTTCGGCGTGGCACCGCCAACCAATCGAACTGATAAAGCAAAGAAACACCATTGGTGAGACTGGGTGACGGATATGCGCTATAATAAGAAGTCACAGTTACTATTATTATGCTATAATACCAAATTTCCAATACATTACCAGTGACACCATTACACAATACACCAGCATCCTCATCATGGTTGCAATTATGCATCCCAATCCCACTATGTGTGCACCCCACGAGCGTTGTATCGCTCCCGGTACACGCGACATCATCCAGGAGTATCTCTCCGTTCCCCCGGCCGAAGCGAGCCCCGGTTGTAGCCTCCAGGGCCTCGCTGAAGCCGAGCTGACGGCACGTCACACTAGCGTCGACTAGGTCCCAGCTGTCGTCGGACTGGACTGGACTGGCTATACAGTCACTCAAAAACCCAAATTTCAATCCTATTATTGCAGGTACAACTTAGGAATCGTTACATGTATTTCACTATCGCTGATCTGTTGTATACGATAAATGGTGTGGCATTTTATTCTTTTGTTGTCAGCCTACTCCTCACGGCAGCATGCGTAGAGTCAAAGATACTATCTTTGATAGAGTGTGATTCCTTTTAGATTCAGTCACCCGTACGATGTCCCGCAGAGCGCACGGGCCTACTTTAAATTATCAACACATCTCCTCCTCTTGTCATTTAAACTAACAGGAACAGGCAGAGTTAATGAGCTCAGTTTACAACGCGTTGCAACGGCCAACAACGCGTTGTGAAAATAAATTACCAAACTTCATTTTTACAACGCCTGCCAACGCCTCTGCCGTTGCAACGCGTTGTCAACGCGTTGTAACGCGTTGGCCTATTTTGATACGGCCCCTTAATGGTGTTGTTAAAGTTGTGGTTGTTGTTATTGTTGTTTTATTGTATTGTTGTTGTTGTAAGAACCACGCCCCACCAAATGCCACACCTCGTACCCCTCCCCTTGCAAATAATACCATCCTTCATTTTTTTTTAACTACTTGCTAAAATGGAAAGTCACAGGCCTGTGTTGAAAAGCTATTGAAGTGTTTTAACATAAAAACAGCCGTCCAGGAATCAACATATAGGTCTATGGCCTAATTTTAGCTTTGTTCCATACGATGTCTGTATTATACAGGCTGTCATCTCTTTCGACATGTCATACTGCTGCTAGGCAATCAGTCATGAATTTATTGAAACTTTCACAATCTTAAAAAATAAATATATAAATATAAATAAAATAAAAAATATTTCGGGAGAGAGTAGGCCTATGTGTGAAATAGAACTGTTGAACTTTTACGTACCATTGCTTGAACCGCCAGCCGAGCCGTCATCATCTGGACGCTGCGAGTCGCCATAATATGGATGCCTCGTGCTCATGAGGTGCCAGGGAGCCCTCGCCGAGACGGCCCCGGTTGAACTCAAGAAAACCACCCACCAAAAGGCGACTGGCAGCATGACCACTACGGTCCTTGACCGGGGAGACCGCATCAAAGCACCCATCACCAAGCTAGAGAAATTACGCTCCGACTGGATGATGTGAAATAGGGTCAACTTCGAAGAAAGGGATGATATATTTGTTCGTGAATTGTACAACTCTGTCTGGTACTTGAACCACTGCGGGAATTCTATTAAACCAAATGTTTAACTCTCACCACATTCCTCACTTTTAAACATCTCTTAGGATGACACTTTCAGATGATTTATAGACAAAGCAAACCGGAGTTAAAAACACAGCGTACCAAAACTCATAACAACAGAAAAAGGTGAACCAGAATTTCGCTAAAAAGTACCACTTCGAGTTTAAGGTCAACACCATGACAACTTGGTGTCAAATTGCCCACCCCGTGTCTTTTCGTTTTTCAAAGCCAATTGAAACAAAGGTCTTAGAAGGGGAAACCCCTAGCCACCCAACAACCCCCGCAGAGGTCACACGTGTGTTATGTGCCATTTCATAAATTATTATTTTGCAACATGTGCAAGAACACTGTGAAAGTAAATTGACCTCACAGCCTCAAGCCCTACGGCCCAAAGAAAAGCTGCGTTATTGTTTTAGATTCGCCGCGTATTCTAGTGACGAATCGGATAAAAGATGCAGTTTTGAGTAAAATCACTTTTGAATTTTTTGACATTTATTCATTCACCTACATTATCACTTACCGAATGGAAGGTATGTTTTTAAGAATATTTGAGGTAGCATACAACCACTCACTCGGTCGTCGACTTCCGCCCTAGTTCTCACTTCCCTTGGTAATTACTCCAAATAATTGTTAGCACGGGAGAGCTGTTGATTATAACACATTTTTGAAGCAGCTCCCTCTGAAGTAACGTAGTTTTTGAGAAAGAAATTTGTCACCCAAATAATATTAAAAGACTTCAGGCCTCAAACCACTTTCAGGCATCTGAAAGCACACAATAATTTATTATGATTTTTGGGGTTGAACAAAGAACTGACTAGAGTGGGATTCGAACCAACGACCTACGCGTATCAACGTGCGGCGCTCTACCAACTGAGCTATCTATAGCCTTGTGTTCGCAGTTTTCCTATTTTGTCAGTATGTTTGTTAATAATAATTATTTTTGCAATACAAGGATGTTTTCTCTTCATATTCTTGCAACTTCGGTGACCAACGTCCAAATGTTCACAGATTTGTTATTGTATGCATATGTTGGGATACACCAAGTTGAGAAAACTGGTCTTTGACAATTACCACGTGTCCGAGTCCACCCATGATTCTTTTTTTTTAGGTCCCCATCACGTGTCCTTCTTTGTTTCTTCTATTGTTCTTTCCGTTAAACCATCTCTGCCACCTCAAAATAAGAAAACTGACGCCCTCCCGACAGCTCCCGGCCTGCCGTAACGCAGTCGTTTTCTCCGGTGGGGGAGGGAGATCCATTTACCGGTCACGTTTCGACGAACCACGCTACGAAAACAAGTCGATAAATCTTCACTGCTGTTCCTCCCCAACTGCGTGGGAGAAAATCCAACCATCCCGGGTACAATCATTCAGCATCATTCGATGAAGCAAGGTCAAGTCTGGGAAATTTGAGTCAAGGATCGAATTTGGTCGTTAAAAAAGCAAGGGGCTTGCAACTTCGGATTTCACAGAGTGAGTCCCACTCTGTATGCGACCCAAAATGAAACAAACCCACTTGAAACGTTAACAGCGACAAAACAATAATCCTTGTCGAGTGGACTCCATTAATATCCCCATTTATCAACAAACCCCCAAACAAACAACCAAACGAACAAACAAACAATGAACAATGAACAAACAAAAACACGACCGAAAACACCAACAACATTTCAGGCATAAACATTTCAATTATAAAAGACACAAATTCCATGGGAAAAGTGCTAAATAGAGAACTTTGGGGATAATAAAAACCACAACAACTACAAAAGCATGTGTCTATACAATCATATAAAATGCTTTTTGGAAGAAATCAGTTTTCAAAACATAAATTCTGTCTGTTTCCCTGAGGCACAAAGTCAGCTGGTTCCATAAAGGGGCAATGGCGGAAAGCTCTCACACCTTAAAGGGAAGATACACGTTTGGTACTAAAAATTAACTTAAAACACTAGCATTGAAGAGCTGTTGATAGTATAAAACATTGTGGGAAACAACTCCCTCTGAAGTAACGTAGTTTTTGAGAAAGAGGTAATTTCTCACTAAAATAATCTCACTACAGACTTCTAGCTACAAGTCTTTTATTCATATCTGAACGCACACAAATTCGTCCAACAAGGGTGTTTTTTCTTTCATCATTTTCTCGCAACTTCGATGACCGATTGAGCTCAAATTTTCACAGGTTTGTTATTTTATGCATATGTTGAGATACACCAAGTGAGAAGACTGGTCTTTGACAATTCCCAAACATGTACCTTCCCTTTAAGTCTCCAACTTAATCATCAAAAATGGTGTAAATTGCCATTGTACTCGATTTATCATTCTGAGAACAAAATAATATTGTTCTGTAAATGTTTTTAAAAACATTATTTTCCAAGAGTGTAGACATTTCCATTGTTGTTAAACACACCGCGCTGGTTGGCATGGACAGCCGAATGCACGCAAAACATTTTATCGTATTTTTTAATATCAGATACTCTGACCAAACTCAATTTTTTTTTCGGCTGAACTTTCATTTTCAATACCATAAAATACCTTCTAAGATTGGTTGCTTTGTTTCCAATCAATTCAACACAACATTTAGTTGTGTGACATTCTTTTACAAACTGTGGCCAATAAACTATAGTTGACGCCCTCTGTTGTTGGAATTGATCCGAACAGTCCTGTAGACGGTCCTGGTCGTCGAGTAATACAAAACACGGTCACAAATCAAGACTGAGTGCCCTTTTAGAAAGCACGGCTTCGGCTTGGGTTCGGCTTCAGGCTCCAGCCCCTCTCGTCTGACGCCATGAGCGCGTACACGCAAAGCACGTGCAATTGTCAAAACAACCGCGGGGCCAAGCTATAGCCTGAGCCGAATCGAAAGCCAAAACCGTGGTTTCTAAAAGGGCCTAAGAGCTAGGGGCCTCGATTGTAAACTGTATAGGCTATACTATACTAAGGCTAATTTTTGAAGTGTAAGAAAGGAGCAGAGGTCACTGAAGGAGGGGGATAGTCATCCTGGTCATACATCCAAGTACATGTTCAACAGTATACAAATGTACATGTAGGCCCTTGACACCGCTCTAGAACTGCAAGGGTCGTAGGTTCGAATCCCACCCGAGAAACATGCCTGGGATATTTTTTTCACAGGACTCGGGAAAGTACTGAGTATACAGTGCTAATACACATCGGTGTATGGGTAAAAACCTAAATTAATATTCTTTATCCCCGATGCAAATTTAACATCTCTTATAGGTAAGGGAATATAATGATGTGAAAACGGTTGAAATGCGACTGCCGTGAACTTACTGCATCGTTATTTGTGCAGCACGTTTTAAGGCACCGGACAACTTTTGTAATTGTCCCTCATACAAATGGTCTTGACTTATTTTGTTGTCAGGTCCACAATTCGTACGTAGCGTTTAAGCACAAAAGGCAAAACGGTTTTCCAATCACATTGCAGTTATTTTGTTCCCGTTCAGTGTCTGTAATTGGTTCATCGCTTGTTCAAGTGTAGCATCAAGATTTTTCCCATGGCATTCAATCCGTGATTTGAGACTGCCATCCGAAGGTAAAAACATAAAAACAGTGAAATTATTTCCAATGAAAGTTTTTAAATCGTTTCAACGGGACTTGACTTTGGCTGAACAGGATTGTAAGTTGTTTTCAAGAGCAAGTTTGCAGCGTAATGTAATCCTACATTATGTAAATGTTTATGCTAATGAGCGGAGGTTGATCATGCGTACTGCACGGCTTCAATAAAGCACTCACGATACTGACAATTGTCAACTCATGTTTCATTTTGTTACTGTCGTACATACAATACAAATTAATGCCCAGAACATGACAAACAGGTTTATAAAAAAGTCCCCATTTTAGATTGTCTTTCTTGAGCTTTGTGAGTTGCATATGATGTGATTTGTTAAACGAATAAACACTTATTGTAACACTTATACTGAATAGGGGTGTTTAACTTCATTGTACGTTTTTTCAATGTTGTCATTTAAGTACAACAAGAATATCATTTAACACCATTACATTTTTTGTCATAACAAAACAGACTATAGAGTTATATTAAGAAATTGTGTGTAGTAAAGTTTGAGTTTAACATACAGAATGACAACATTTAGGTTTGAGCGAAGCACTGCTCTCTGTACCCTAATCTTTGGACATACAAAAGAGACAGGGCACAGGCCAAAAACAACTGTCATGACAAACAAACAAATACACATAAAAAACTACACATTAAACTACGGCAATGAGTCAATGACACATTATGCACATTAGAAATCAATATAAGAAGAAAATCCTTGCCATGGGAAAGGATGACTAAGCGTCTGGCAACGGACTCCAGCATCCTCGGAATGGGCGCAGTTGTGCACACCGACGGTGAGATGAGAGCATGACCAGACTGAGTCTTCGGTCCCATCACACTGTACGTCATCAAGCCAGATCTGCCCCGTCCCAGTGGTGTACGATGAGCTCTGTAGAACTGTGCCGTCTGCGTAACCCAACTGACGGCAGACCACGGTGGCGTCGTCATTATCCCAGTAGTCGTCGCAAACGGTGCCCCACTGTCCATCGTAGAAGACCTCCACTCTCCCCTCGTACGTGTGCTGACCACCGACAAGACGAATCACCGAAGTCCCTTCAAAAGAAACAGCGGGAAGAAAAACATATAAATTTTATGTATTCTGCATAACCTCGCGAGATTCACTGAGATTTGATGGTTTCATGAAGGAAGTCAGTCGTCCCAACCCAGTTCCAAAGTCACCTACGACAAAGTCGCACCCGTATCACCCCCTGGGGGAGTATACCACTGTGACTCATAGCACAGTTGATAGAGCATCTGCCCGGAGAGTCAGGGGTCTTCGGTTCAAATCCAAATGAGGACTATTTTCTTTAATCACAGATTTTATATTAGACACTCGGACTTCTTTCCTCAATGGGTACTATTCCCGACTACTATGGAACTTCTCACGAGGACTACTCTGTACCACATACGACCCTTACAAAGCTTATTGAGGAGGGAGGTTGCATTAAAGAATTGTGAATCCGTCTTAAATCCATCCCATGCGTCAATGTGTTCCAGTGGTTAGACTACAGCACTTGCATACAAGGTTGTGGGTTCGAATCTCCCACCCCAAGCTAACCGCTGATTCCACAATGACTATAGAATAACACTCGTCTAGTTACCGAATCACAATTGATTTGTGCGATTCTTAACCATAGACGTTAAACCAATTTTCGTATAAAATGAGAGAGATTGGCTGTTGTCAGCTTTTCGTTTATATCCCCTTGTGGGAGTTTGCCAAGTTTCCTTGATGGGATGGTCATCTAAACAAACAAGCATTCATCATCTGACGTTGTGCCTGGTTCACATGTACGAAGAGCGGTCCCTTTATTATACACCTACCATCTGAACACACCACACCAGCGTCCTCTTGGTGGCCACAGTTGTGGGTCCCAATTCCACTATGGCGACAGCTCGTCAGCACAGACTCCTGTCCAGTACAGTCGACGTCGTCAAGCCAAATTGAGCCCGTGCCAGCACCGAAACGGCTGTTAGTGGGCGCACTCATGGCGGCGGAGAAACCGAGCTGGCGACAGACTACCTGGGCATCGTTAATGTCCCATCCGTCGTCGCATACCGTGCCCCACGCACCGTCGTTAAGAACCTCCACACGCCCTTCTCGGGAAGATGACCCATCGACGAGTCGAATACCTTGACGTCAAGGAAGAGAATTCATTCATTCATTTATTTATTTTTTTTTTCAGAAAAGTTTACATTATATGAAGTTTCGTGGCCTAGCGGTTAATAAGAGCATCGAATGCAAACTCTTGTGTTTCTGATCGGCAGAGTGGGGCTTCGACTCACCATCCGTAAAACTTGTTTAATTATAAGCAAGACATTATAATCATTGCTTTTTCGTCCTTCGAATTTGTAATCAGAGACACTTTCGACCCCCAAACACTCACCACTCATACTACACGTCACCCCAGCGTCCTCTCCATGCCCGCAGTTGTGAACCCCAAACACTGAGTGCAGACATTCAGACAGAGCGTTCTCCGACCCGTCGCATCGTAAGTCATCGAAGAGAATGGGCCCCGTCCCGGCACCGAAGTGAGCGCTGCTCCACGCCGCCGAGGCACTCTGGAAGTCCAGCTGCCTACACACAACGTTGGCGTCCTGCAGATCCCAGCTATCGTCACATACTGTACCCCACTCGCCCATGTGGAAGACCTCGACACGCCCCTCACTGGGTGTGTTCCCTCCAGCAAGACGAACTGTTAAACAAAAAAACACCAGACAAATACGAGTTTGATTTGCAGGATATCGCATTGGTTTTCTGAATCTGCATTATGATGAACTTAACCATGACGTTTTAAAAAGTTGTTGGTCATTCGGTTCCAGGTTGGTTTACTATTGTCTATCTGTTCGGTGTAAGTTTCAAGTAAGAACGTGTTCCTTAAAGTGTTCTTATTACTCTTCTTACATCCCTTTTTAAAGACACTTGACACTTTTGGGTAGTTGTCAAAGACCAGTCTTCTCACTTGTTGTATCTCATTATATGCACAAAATAACAAACCTGTAAACATTTGAATTCAATTGGACGTAGAAGTTGCTAGATAAAAGGAAAAAAACACACCATTGTCACACGAAGTTGTGTGCTTTCAGATGCTTGATTTCGGGACCTCAAATCTAATTCTGGGGTCTCGAAATGAAATTCAAATATTTTAGTGGAAAGTTACTTCTCTCTCGAAAACTTATTCAGAGGGAGCCATTTATCATAATGTGTTATACTAACAAAAGCTCTCCATTGCTCTCCACCAAGTAAGTTTTTATGCTAACAAATTTTGAGTAATTAATTACCAATAGTGTCCACTGCCTTTAAAGCCAGTGGACACTATTGGTAATTGTCAAAGAGTAGTCTTCACAGTTGGTGTATCTCAACATATCCATAAAACAACAAACCTGTGAAAATTTAAGCTCAATCGGTCGTCAAAGTTGCGAGATAATAATGAAAGAAAAAACACCCTTGTCACATGAAGTTGTGTGCTCTCTGATGCTTGGTTTCGAGACCTCACATTCTATAAACTTGAGGTCTCGAAATCAAATTCGATGAAAATTACTACTTTCTCGAAAACTACGACACTTCAGAGGGAGCTGCTTCTCACATTGTTTTATACTATCAACCTCTCCCCATTACTCGTAATCAAGAAAGGTTTTATGATGATAATTGTTTTGAGTAATTACCAATAGTGTCCAGTGCCTTTTAACAGGCTACTTGCAGCTACGCTGTACGGTCCGCTTCACTTCAATTCAATTCAATTCAATTCAGTTCAATTCAATTCAATTCAAATCAATTCAATTCAATTCAATTCAATTCAATTCAATTCAAGTTAACATTTATTTCATTCTCACTGGGTAGCTTTGACCCGCTTCATTTCTCCCCACTTCTCAAACCCCTTTTCCAGTCGATTTTTTCTTGACTTTGCAGTCTTGATGTAGAAGAGTGAAACTTTCACTGTGGTGTCAGTTTTACTCTTTTGAAAGTCTTTCGAGAGTGAAAGTCAATCTGTGTCACTCTTTTTGAGTGAAATTTGGACTCTAAAATAATAGAGTTGAAAGTACCCGTCTTTCACTCTAAAAAGAGAAGCTGCCACAACATGGCTCTTTGCAAGAGTGGTACGGTGGAAAAAACGAGTGATTTTCCACTCGTTTGACAAATATTTCCCATTTAAAAGCACTACGACATTGGCAATTTCGTTGTGCCGAATAAAAATTGCTGCCTGGCACACTTTCAATCTGAAAAAAAATCCCCCCCCCCCGTTTTGAAAAATCCTGGATCCGCCCCTGGTTGGCATAACCTCCAGTGATGCCGGGCTGAAAACTTAAACTAAAATGTGACGTAAGATATTCGGGCTATGGAAAAACCCAGCTAACCGTATCACTCAAAATGGGAGAGATTTAAAGTTAATCAAAAAGATTGTTATTTAATTAGGGACCAATCGATTTTTTTAATTTAAAAATAAATCCTAAGCATGTAAACAATTATATCTGAAAGCTTTAGTTTAAATCTGAAAATGGATTAGTCCCTGACTATAATCCTTTTAAATCCCTCCCATTAAGAGTTCGTATTAACTTATTGGTCGTTGTATTTCATGATAGATTGTTTTCTCCAGAGCTAGACATGTACCTATACACTCTAAAAACTAAAGAGTTGAATCCAACACTTGCATGAGTTCGGTGAGTGACTAAACTTTGAAAGTGTTGGATCCAGCGTTGCGTTTGTTAAAAACTAGCAATTTAAATTGTTGATCCAACGCAAAAAGGGTTAATTCGACAATTTAAGTGTTATTTCAACATTTCTAAAACAAAATCCTTTGAATTGTTGGATCAGCTTTTTAAAAGTTAAACTGGCACTTAAATTGTTGACCGAATACCTTAAAATGCTAGATTTAACATATAAAATGCTGGATACAACACTTTCAAAGTGTAGTCACTCACCGAACTCATGCAAGTGTTGGATTCAACTCTTTAGTTTTTAGAGTGTAGTTTCTGAGCAGACCTTCTTTTGTCGTAAACATTGGGGGAAAACCTGTAGGATTTGACTAGCTTGTTCATTATCAAGTGTGAGTTGTATTTTTTTTCAACATTGATGACTTTTGTTTGTTTAAATTGCACCTTTCTAATTTTATCCGAAACCATTTAGTTTACAATTCGTGTATATACTTTCTTACTGCTGTTGCCATTTTGTTTATCAATAAAATGACAAAACACGTTGATTCCATTGTTTTCTAACCAAATAATTATTTTATGCCCGTTGCATTTTCTACGGAACCCTGGAACTAACTTGTTGAGATCCTGAGATAGTTATATATTGCAGGATGATGACATCATAAACTTGAGTTGGCGTCTTTGGCGACATCTCGGGATGAAGATCTTGAACTTTGATTGGTATCTTAACAAAAATATTGTATCTTCTTCTTCCACCTTCAAAAGATTGAAGATTTTACACGCACTGCGTGTGTGCGCATGGGTTGGTTTGAGGTAAAACATGAACTATTGTGCCAAGTGCAGTTAGAACTACCTGTACTGTACAGGTGCGAGTAAAAAGCTGGAGATGAGGTTACTTCAGCCAGAGTTTTAGTAATAAAGGCCTATTATACACAGACAGCATTTCCACGAAAGTGAACGGCTTGCGTCTACCCCGTGACCGGGTCGGTCGAGTTGGTCTTTGAAAAGCGTTCTGTAACCGTTTGCTATAAAATGCATAATGGGTAGAAAGATGTTGTAGAATACAATGATCTACACAAATGACCCTGCGCATAAATTTCTGCGCCTTGAACACCCAGCAGGGTAGTTACGTGCGCATTTCAAGTCTTATTTTTATTATATTATTATATCACTCGAAATTGCGTGGTTTTCTTTTTACCTCGTCGACTATTCACGGTCGGCCATTTATGGGAGTCAAATTTTTGACATGGCCGACCGTGTTTAGTTCGCGACGTAAAAGAAAAACCGTGCAATTTTTAGTCATACTTGTGTGGATCATTTATATATTCTGCTTTTAAAACATCTTCCTAACCACCATATGCATTTCATAACAAACGGCTTCAAACGCTTTTTATAGACCAACTCGTCCGATCCAAGGCAACGTGTTCCCTTAAGCACACGAAACGGTAACCGTAAATCGGCTGTTAAATGGAAGGGATTACAAAGTTAATCCAAAAGATTGTAAATAGGGACCAAACCATTTTTAGATTTAAAATTAATTGAACTCATTGTTCCTGTATTTTGAACGATCCAACGGAACGCACGCGGAACTGTATAGCCGATGTCGTCGTATCGGACACGGCCTTTAATAGTAATACGCTGGTCGGTCTCATTCTTCGTGAGCTCGATCAATTGAATTATCTATTGACCCTTTCTGTGTGGAGCTGTATTTATGGTAGTTTGTCATCGTCGTATGGCCACTTACGCCGTCAAGTTTAGTGGGGACATAACACCGAGGGAATACTATAATACTTCTCTGCTACTTTAGACAAGATGTGTTTTTTGAGCCATCATGTCGTTATCCATAAATCTCACTTTTTTCCAGAACCCTGAACCTTCAGGAACAGTCAAAAACTAAATTTGGTCGCGACTTTTTGCGACTTTGGAAAAATATTCAATTTTGAATTTGTATACCCCTTAGTCTTGGCCCAAGACGATGGTGCTTGATTCTGGATAGTGTACTACGCGCGGTTGAATCGCCAAAGCGCGCCCGCCACGGTATGATTTAGTTACGTGGACGGCTTGAGATCTAGACTACACAGTGTAGTCGGTCGAATCGCCAAAGCGCGCCCGCCACGGTATGATTTAGTTACGTGGACGGCTTGAGATCTAGACTACACAGTGATCTCAAGCCGTCCACGTAACTAAATCATACCGTGGCGGGTGCGCTTTGGCGATTCAACCGCGCGTAGTACACTATCAAGAATCAAGCACCATCGTCTTGGGCCAAGACTATATACCCCTATGAGAGACGCCTGTTTTTGACTCAACCACCTGTATGACGGGTGCGTGTGTCAGCGGTCATATTGCTCTGTTCAGCATCAAAGAAAGGCCACCATTTATGAGTACCGCTTTTGGAAACCTTTATGACAACACACTTTGCATCGCAAAAATTTCTCACCATTTTTTCTTTGATATGCCTATGGTTAGACAAAAGTCGTGTCAACTGTACGCCGTCTGGCGACGACACCGAGGGAATACTATAATACTTCTCTGCTATTTTGGACAACTGTACGCCGTCAATATATAGTGGCGACGACACCGAGGGAATATACTATAATACTTCTCTGCTATTTTGGACAACTGTACGCCGTCAATATATAGTGGCGACGACACCGAGGGAATATACTGTAATACTTCTCTGCTATTTTGGACAACTGTACGCCGTCAATATATAGTGGCGACGACACCGAGGGAATATACTATAATACTTCTCTGCTATTTTGGACAACTGTACGCCGTCAATATATAGTGGCGACGACACCGAGGGAATATACTATAATACTTCTCTGCTATTTTGGACAACTGTACGCCGTCAATATATAGTGGCGACGACACCGAGGGAATATACTATAATACTTCTCTGCTATTTTGGACAACTGTACGCCGTCAATATATAGTGGCGACGACACCGAGGGAATACTATAATACTTCTCTGCTATTTTGGACAAGATCTGCTTGCTGATGATCCATCATGTCGTTATCCATTCGCTGTCTTCACACTCGACCGGACCTAATCGTCTCGTGCTCGAAGCTTTTGAAGAGCGTCTGGCCCTGTTCAAGGGTTGAGCGTCTGCAGCATTTGGAGAACGAGAACTGCACTGGGTTCCCGTGTTCGTTAGTTCTCATTGACCATAGAGAGAACCGGCCAGATTCCGTAATCGGACATTTGCGGATTGTTCCGGTAAAGTTCCCGATTCAACCGAAAAGCGTGTATCTTGAGGCAGGTTGTGTAGACAAATCCAGACAAATGGAGGGATTGTACAAACAAATGCTGAGTTTTGCCGACAAATTTGCGTCTGAAACCTTGGAGTGTCAACAGATCTTTGGGTGGATTTTCAAAGATTTTAACCCGTTTGTCAAAAGTATAGGGTATGTTGAATGCCCAGACTTTACGGTCCGAGCAGTTGGAGCTAATGCACTGGAACCATTTGGCACCCCGAGATTTTGGACCAAAGACACACCGCCCCCTGACAACTGGAAGTTCGCCCCCGATGGTTCCATCATAACGAAGGACGCCTTGCTGAATACGGTCATGATAAAGAAAACTTGTGGAGCCAAGATGGAACTTTGACTTTTTTTACTTGCAGCCCCCCCCCCCCCCCCACACACACACTATACATTGTAGCTGTGAAGTGACGTACATTTTCACCTGTGGGCTATCGACTTTGGCCGTGTAGTTATATGCTTGGAGTTTAAACCCATCAAACAAAATGAAACATTCAACCTCGGTGATTTCATCTCAATCAAAGCCATGAGTTTTGGCCCTGAGTGCGGGATGCTGGTTGCTTGACAAGATGGCTGCATCGCAATAAGAAATGCTGTATAGAACAGCTACCTGAGCGGAATGTTTTCAACGGAAATTGTATTTTAACTTGTTTATAATGCACCTGATCATCATTTTAATGTAATTTTTATATGGTACACTTCTGAATTTTTCGCAATTATCGACTAAAACATCAGGCACCAACCTAAAGGTTTTGAAAAACTAAAAACACTTATGCCGTTGACGGCGCGCGTCAAAGGACAATGCCGCTGACGTCATCTCTGGGAGTTTGCTTTGTTATACCTCCACGCTGTAACAAAGCGGCTTTACAAATTGGAGCTCCCAACTATGACGTTTTGAGAGTGATTACGTAACGGGGCTTTTAGAGAATTTTTTAGGACAATAAGAGAATTTTCCTGGGGCCTACACATGCCTCCAGCTCCTGCTCTATTGAACATAACATGAATATGTATAGCGTTTAACAAAGACAACGGTCCGAGTAGGGTGGAGCCTTCAGTATCCAACTTGTGATTGGGCGTTGGCAAGATCTGGACGTGCTACGGTGCTTTGAACGTGTAAAACGAATGATCACTAGTTGGACTCATCCAAAATGTCATGATATTATAATTATGTAGTCGTGTTCCACCAGTTGCTTTCCAGTACAATTGTATCTTGACCCTTTCTGTGTGGAGCTGTATTTATGGTTGTTTTTCATCGTCGTGTCAACTGTACGCCGTCTGGCGACGACACCGAGGGAATACTATAATACTTCTCTGCTATTTTGGACAAGATCTGCTTGTTGATGATCCATCATGTCGTTATCCATTCGCTGTCTGCACACTCGACCGGACCTAATCGTCTCGTGCTCGAAGCTTTTGAAGAGCGTCTGGCCCTGTTCCAGGGTTGAGCGTCTGCAACATTTGGAGAACGAGAACTGCACTGGGTTCCCGTGTTCGTTAGTTCTCATTGACCATGGAGAGAACCGGCCAGATTCCGTCATCGGACATTTGCGGACTATTCCGGTAAAGTTCCCGATTCAACCGAAAAGCGTGTATCTTGAAGCAGGTTGTGTAGACAAATCCAGACAAATGGAGGGATTGTACAAACAAATGCTGAAATTTGCCGACAAATATGCGTTTGAAACCTTGGAGTGTCAACAGATCTTTGGGTGGATTTTCAAAGATTTTAACCCGTTATTCAAAAGTGTAGGGTGGGTTGAATGCCCCGACTTTACGGTCCGAGCAGTTGGAGCTAATGCACTGGAACCATTTGGCACCCCGAGATTTTGGACCAAAGACACACCGCCCCCTGACAACTGGAAGTTCGCCCCCGATGGTTCCATCATAACGAAGGACGCCTTGCTGAATACGGTCATGATAAAGAAAACTTGTGGAACCAAGATGGAACTTTGACTTTTTTTACTTGCAGCCCCCCCCCCCCCACACACACACTATACATTGTAGCTGTGAAGTGACGTACATTTTCACCTGTGGGCTATCGACTTTGGCCGTGTAGTTATATGCTTGGAGTTTAAACCCATCAAACAAAAATGGAACATTCAACCTCGGTGATTTCATCTCAATCAAAGCCATGAGTTTTGGCCCTGAGTGCGGGATGCTGGTTGCTTGACAATATGGCTGCATCGCAATAAGAAATTCTGTATAGAACAGCTACCTGAGCGGAATGTTTTCAACGGAAATGGTATTTTAACTTGTTTATAATGCACCTGATCATCAATTTAATGTAATTTTTATATGGTACACTTCTGAATTTTTCGCAATTATCGACTAAAACATCAGGCACCAACCTAAAGGTTTTGAAAAACTAAAAACACTTATGCCGTTGACGGCGCGCGTCAAAGGACAATGCCGCTGACGTCATCTCTGGGAGTTTGCTTTGTTATACCTCCACGCTGTAACAAAGCGGCTTTACAAATTGGAGCTCCCAACTATGACGTTTTGAGAGTGATTACGTAACGGGGCTTTAAGAGAATTTTTTAGGACACTAAGAGAATTTTCCTGGGGCCTACACATGCCTCGAGCTCCTGCTCTATTGAACATAACATGAATATGTATAGCGTTTAACAAAGACAACGGTCCGAGTAGGGTGGAGCCTTCAGTATCCAACTTGTGATTGGGCGTTGGCAAGATCTGGACGTGCTACGGTGCTTTGAACGTGTAAAACGAATGATCACTAGTTGGACTCATCCAAAATGTCATGATATTATAATTATGTAGTCGTGTTCCACCAGTTGCTTTCCAGTACAATTGTATCTTGACCCTTTCTGTGTGGAGCTGTATTTATGGTTGTTTTTCATCGTCGTGTCAACTGTACGCCGTCTGGCGACGACACCAAGGGAATACTATAATACTTCTCTGCTATTTTGGACAACTGTACGCCGCCAGTGTATAGTGGCGACGACACCGAGGGAATTCTATAATACTTCTCTGCTATTTTGGACAACTGTACGCCGTCAATATATAGTGGCGACGACACCGAGGGAATATACTATAATACTTCTCTGCTATTTTGGACAAGATCTGCTTGTTGATGATCCATCATGTCGTTATCCATTCGCTGTCTGCACACTCGACCGGACCTAATCGTCTCGTGCTCGAAGCTTTTGAAGAGCGTCTGGCCCTGTTCCAGGGTTGAGCGTCTGCAGCATTTGGAGAACGAGAACTGCACTGGGTTCCCGCGTTCGTTAGTTCTCATTGACCATGGAGAGAACCGGCCAGATTCCGTCATCGGACATTTGCGGACTATTCCGGTAAAGTTCCCGATTCAACCGAAAAGCGTGTATCTTGAGGCAGGTTGTGTAGACAAATCCAGACAAATGGAGGGATTGTTAAAACAAATGCTGAAATTTGCCGACAAATATGCGTTTGAAACCTTGGAGTGTCAACAGATCTTTGGGTGGATTTTCAAAGATTTTAACCCGTTATTCAAAAGTGTAGGGTGGGTTGAATGCCCCGACTTTACGGTCCGAGCAGTTGGAGCTAATGCACTGGAACCATTTGGCACCCCGAGATTTTGGACCAAAGACACACCGCCCCCTGACAACTGGAAGTTCGCCCCCGATGGTTCCATCATAACGAAGGACGCCTTGCTGAATACGGTCATGATAAAGAAAACTTGTGGAACCAAGATGGAACTTTGACTTTTTTTACTTGCAGCCCCCCCCCCCCCCCCCACACACACTATACATTGTAGCTGTGAAGTGACGTACATTTTCACCTGTGGGCTATCGACTTTGGCCGTGTAGTTATATGCTTGGAGTTTAAACCCATCAAACAAAATGGAACATTCATCCTCGGTGATTTCATCTCAATCAAAGCCATGAGTTTTGGCCCTGAGTGCGGGATGCTGGTTGCTTGACAAGATGGCTGCATCGCAATAAGAAATACTGTATAGAACAGCTACCTGAGCGGAATGTTTTCAACGGAAATGGTATTTTTACTTGTTTATAATGCACCTGATCATCATTTTAATGTAATTTTTATATGGTACCTCCACGCTGTAACAAAGTGGCTTTACAAATTGGAGCTCCCAACTATGACGTTTTGAGAGTGATTGAGTAACGGGGCTTTTCGCGAATCTCTCAGAAAAGCGCTGGATAAGGATATTCAAAATGATTGGTTATTTTTTTTACCAATTGAAATTGAAATTGAAATTTATAATCATATGACTCGATTTCCTTATTCATTGAAAACACTTTAAGTGAAATTCAGCAAAGTTCACGACTTGACATTTTCGTTCAAGCAGATCTTTAACATTCGTGTATAACCTGCCCAAACAATTGTCAGATTATGTACGCTTGCAGCTGATTTTTTATATTTTTTTGTTTTCCACCAAGAAAGTATGCTATTGTTTTACGTATTATCATCTTACTGGTTCTTAATTTGATAAAGGCTGGCTGGTCCTGATTGTTTGGCACGTTGCATTGGATTGGGCACGTTGTGCTAATGTAGAAGGCGTTTGAAAGCGTTCGTTTGTTGGAAGGGTGCTTTAGAAGTATAATAATCCACACAAATGCTTCAAGATTGTGTGGTTTTCCTTTTACTTCGTGAATGTACACGGTCCGCTGATTTGCAAAACCAAAATGTTGACTCGACAAAATACTGGACCGACTTTGGATTCGGCTTTAGGCTAGCTTTGCCCGCGGTTGTTTTGACAATTGCGCGTGCTGTGCGCATGCGTAGGCTCAGACGAGAGGATGGAGCCTGAAACCGAATCAAAAGCCGAAGCCGTCTTTTCGAAAAGGGCCGTAGTTCACGAAGTAAAAGGAAAACCACAAAATTTCGAGGCATATTAATATGTGAATCTTTATGTTCTACAACTCAGTACATGTATATTCATTACACAACAAACGCTGCCATACGCTTTCTGTAGCCCAAAGCGCCCAATCCAAGGCGTTTGTGTATATGTATGGCTTGATATTATGTTATTGTTCACCCGGAACTTAAAGAAGGCACTTTGACTGACACGTTTGGTAGTTGTTAAAGACCAGTTTATTCTCACTTCTTGTATCCCAACATAATTATGCATAAATGTGAAAATTTTGGCTCAATGGTCATCGAATTGATGCAAGCAAATAGTGAAAGAAAAAAACACCCTCGTTGCACCAAAATTGGTGTGCTTTCAGATACATAAATTAACTACCTCAGCTGAAGTATTTCATTATTAGAATGACACATTAATAACCTATTAATTTACCCATACACCGATGTGTGTTAGCAATGTTTTGTATACTCAGTACTTTCCCGAGTCATGTGGAAAAAAATATCACAGGCATAATTATTACTCGGGTGGCCGGGAGTTTACCTCTTTCTCCAAAACTTACTAAGTAAGTTTGTATGCTTTTATAAGAGTTGTTTTTAGTAATTACCAATAGTGTCCAGTGCCTTTAAAGAGTCTTTTCGAAACCTTGTCGAGTCGGCTTTCATCTTAAGCGGCTGTGTCCATCTTTCTGACTCTCAGCAATAAAAAGCGTACATTTTGTGAAACTTGCTGACGGAGCCAAAGCCAGAGCCAAACCCGCGGTTTCGACAAGACACTTTTTAATTAGCCTTTGGGCATGAATGGTTTCAGGCTTATCTTGATTTTTATATCCGACAATATTACACAATAATTCCTTTGTTCTATGTAATTCACTGTTCACTTTCTTATGTAATATTGATGTTAACCAACATTAACTACATGCCTGGTGGCGACAAGTTTTGTAAACCGACATTAAATATAGATGCCTGTTGGTTACTTGAGTGATTTGATGTAAACCGTTATTAACTTTGTATATGGTAGTTATTTTAATACAGGGGCTAAACATTATGCAGACATTCTTTAAACGTATTTGTGATAGTGGCGCCGTTATAGTTTGCAGCAACACCATGTTTTAGTAGATGACATTATTTTTAGGATTACACAAAGTTTACTCAAATTTTAAATTGGCATGCGGTGATTTACTATGTGGTCATCTTTTACTAGATTATATAACTTCATGCACATCCTATTTTATTTTGCATGATTAATCCTTATTAAAATATGCAGATATTATGTTATACTATTTGCTATATTTGATAAAAATATTTGCCTTTTTTAAGCTTATGATATTACTCAAATAAGGTTAACATTATGACAAACAGGTTTATAAAAAAGTCCCCATTTTAGATTGTCTTTCTTGAGCTTTGTGAGTTGCATATGATGTGATTTGTTTAACGAATAACAATTAATGTAACACTTATATACTGTACAGGGGTGTTTAACTTCATTGTACGTTTATTTCAATGTTGTCATTTAAGTACAACAAGTATATATCATTTAACCTCGTTACACTATAAATTGTCATACAAACAGACTTATATTAGAAAAGTATGTGTCGTAAAGGTAGAGTTAAGATACAGAATGACAACATAGGTTTGGGCGAAGCACTGCTCTCAGTACCCTTACCTTTGGGCAGACAAAAGAGACAGGCAAAGGCCAAAAACAACTATCATGACAAACAAACGAGTACACATAAAAAGTAACATATTAAACTACCGCAATGAGTCATTGACACATTATGCATATTAGTAATCAAGGAAAGAATAACCATAGAATCCTTGACTTATGGACTGACTAAACGTCTGGCAACGGACTCCAGCATCCTCGGAATGGGCGCAATTGTGCACACCGACGGTGAGATGAGAGCATGACCAGACCGAGTCTTCGGTCCCATCACACTGTACGTCATCAAGCCAGATCTGCCCCGTCCCAGTCGTGTACGATGAGCTCTGTAGAACTGTGCCGTCTGCGTAACCCAACTGACGGCAGACTACGGTGGCATCGTTGTCATCCCAGTAGTCGTCGCAAACGGTGCCCCACTGTCCGTCGTAGAAGACCTCCACTCTCCCCTCGTACGTGTGCTGACCACCGACAAGACGAATCACCGAAGTCCCTTCAAAAGAAACAGCGCAAAGAAAAAACTTATCAATTTTATGTCCTTTGATAACCTCGCGAGATTCACTGAGATTTGATGGTTTCCAAAAGCAAGTCAGTCGTCTCACCCCAGTTCCAAAGTCACCTACGACAAAGTCGCACTGTTTTACCCCCTGTGGAGTATACCACTGTGCCTCGTAGCTCAGTTGATAGAGCATCTGCCCGGAGTGTCAGGGGCATTGGGTTCAAATCCAAATGAGGACTATTTTTCTTTCAGCCCAGATTTTGTATTAACTTCTCATGAGGCCTAGTCTACCACACACGACCTCAACAAAGCTTTTTGAGGAGGGAGGTTTCATTGACGAGTTGTGAATCCGTCTTAAATCCACCCCTTACGTCAATGTGTTCCAGTGGTTAGACTACAGGACTTGCATACAAGGTTGTGGGTTCGAATCCCCCCACCCCAAGCTAACCGCTGATTCCACAATGACTATAGAATAACACTCGTCTAGTTACCGAATCACAATTGATTTGTGCGATTCAGAACCATAGACGTTAAACCAATGTTTGTATAAAATGAGAGAGATTGGCTGTTGCCAGCTTTTCGTTTATATCCCCTAGTGGGAGTTTGCCTAGTTTCCTTGATGGGATGGTCGTCTAAACAAACAAGCATTCATCATCTGACGTCGTGCCTGGTTCACATATACGAAGAGTGGTCCCTTTATTATACACCTACCATCTGAACACACCACACCAGCGTCCTCTTGGTGGCCACAGTTGTGGGTCCCAATTCCACTATGGCGACAGCTCGTCAGCACAGACTCCTGTCCAGTACAGTCGACGTCGTCAAGCCAAATTGAGCCCGTGCCAGCACCGAAACGGCTGTTAGTGGGCGCACTCATGGCGGCGGAGAAACCGAGCTGGCGACAGACTACCTGGGCATCGTTAATGTCCCATCCGTCGTCGCATACCGTGCCCCATGCACCGTCGTTTAGAACCTCCACACGCCCTTCTAGGGAAGATGACCCATCGACGAGTCGAATACCTTGACGTCGAGGAAGAGAATTAATTAATTCATTCATTTTTTTTCTTCCCACACACATAAAGAAAAGTTTATATTTATTATAATGAAGTGTCGTGGCCTAGCGGTTAAGAGCATCGAATGCAAACTCTTGTGTTTCTGATCAGCAGAGTGGGGATTCTACTCCCCAGCCGTAAAACTTGTTTCATTATAAGCAAGACATTATAACCATTGCTTTTTCGTCCTTCGAATTTGTAATCAGAGACACTTTCGACCCCCAAACACTCACCACTCATACTACACGTCACCCCAGCGTCCTCTCCATGCCCGCAGTTGTGAACCCCAAACCCTGAGTGCAGACATTCAGACAGAGCGTTCTCCGACCCGTCGCATCGTAAGTCATCGAAGAGAATGGGCCCCGTCCCGGCACCGAAGTGAGCGCTGCTCCACGCCACCGAGGCACTCTGGAAGTCCAGTTGCCTACATACCACGTTGGCGTCCTGCAGATCCCAGCTATCGTCACATACTGTACCCCACTCACCCATGTTGAAGACCTCGACACGCCCCTCACTGGGTGTGTTCCCTCCAGCAAGACGAACTGTTAAACAAAAAAAACACCAGACAAAATACGAGTTTGATTTGCAGGATATCGCATTGGTTTTCTGAATCTGCATTATGTAACTAGCAAAGTATCCCAATGGAAACATCACACCAACTTTTTGTAGAGAAGACAATGACGAAATTTCACTTTTAGACGTGGGGGGAAACCCAGTATTCGCACTTGGTGTATCCCAACATTATGCCTAAAATAACAAACCTAAGAAAATTTGGGCTTAATTGGTCATCGAATTTAGAAGATAGTGATGAAAGAAAAAAATACCCTTGTTGCACTACTATGTGTGCTTTCAGATACATAATAAAGGGCTTCAGCTAAAACCTTTTATTATTTGAGTGAGAAATTACCTCTTTCTCGAAAACAACGTTACTTTAGAGGGAGCCATTTCTCGCAAGTTTTATACTATTAACAGCTCCCCATTGCTCGTTATTCAAGTACATTTGTATGATAACAATTAATTTCAGTAATAACCAATAGTGTCCAGTGCCTTTAAAAGCTGAGAGGAAAAAAACAATTACATACCGGCAACCCTGCATGAAACCCCAGCGTCTTCTGTGTGATCACAGTTATGGGTTCCCATACCATTGTGGATGCACTGCGTAATGTCAAACTCGTCCCCACGGCACTGTAAGTTGTCGAGGAGGACTGGCCCGCTGCCTTGACCGTACCCAGCTTGCGAGACGGCTGCCGAAGCCTCGAAAAAACCCAGTTGATGACACACGACCTGTTTTGAAAGGTTGAGACGTTTGAATCTGAAGATGGGACACTTGAAGTTTTTTTTTTAAATGAGATATTGCCTTAAATCACAAGGTGGATGGACACTTCAAGGTGCGGGCTGCAGTTAACTGATTTGGGCTATCGGTCAATTCAATTTTTCTCAGGGACATGTTGCCGGCTACTCCTGGACCTGAAACAAGAAGCCTGGCTGGTAGAGCATAATGCACTACCTCCCAAACTGTTTACGAGCCGTTATGATTAACCAGTGCTTTGATGAAGAACACTTTGTCCTGACCGCGATTTGAACCCAAACTCTGCTGCTGACAAACATAAAGTTTGGGTTCTGTGAATTGAACCATGGAGGAACCAAACCGCTCGGCCATGACACGCCACAGTTATGGAGGATGATAAGTGACCAACTTCTGTTCTTGTATCAGAATAGCATGTTATGTTTTTTGTTAATATAAATTGTTCTACTTTTCTACTTCTCTGCTACCTGCAAAGCAGATTGAACGTCTTGTGAACATGCATTTTCTACTTTTCTATGTTTCTGTTACCAGAAAGGCAGGTTTTACTTTATCTTGCACCTACCATTGCGTCTGCCATATCCCACTCGTCATCACAAATTGTTCCCCATTCTCCGTTATGCATGACCTCAACTCTACCCTCATTGAACGACTCGCCATCCACCAAGCGGACAAGCCCTTCGAACGCAATTCACAAAAAAAAAAAAAATAATATAAAATTGTGTTTCAACACATTATTTTTCTGTGATCAGCCTACATTGCACTAAAACTTCAGTTTCAAGGAAGGCTGGGGCAGTGGATTCTCTCTTGTTGATTCTCGCTTGAACAAGCTACCGTGTGGTAGCGGAGAAGCAGCATCTACTGCAACCTTTAAGCGCCAACTAAATTAAAAACTCACCTATTTTTCAGCTTATTATCTGTTTCTTTTTACTTTTTTTTTTTTTTTTTTTATAATTCCGTGGTTGATTGTGAGGCGTTGTGTTCGATTGCCGTTTAAATGCTCATTAGCGGTGAGTGCATATGTAATGTCATTAATGATCACACACAAACATAAATTCAAAGCTACAAGTGGGATAGAAGTCTGTTTGGGTTAAAAACAAAATGGCTGACGTAATACTAACCTCTATCCAGGCACACAACTCCTGCGTCCTCACTGTGTCCACAGTCGTGGACTCCGATCGCAGGATGCGAGCACGACATCAATGTGGCCTCGTCCCCATTACACGCCATGTTGTCCAGCCATATGTCCCCCGTCCCGGCACCGAAGCTAGAGACACGCTCAGCCCCGCTGGTATAGCCGAGTTGACGGCACGCTACCTGGGCGTCACTGGTGTCCCAGCTGTCATCACACACCGTGCCCCAGCGGCCGTTGTGGAATATCTCAACTCGACCCTCGTTCGGCAACGTTCCCCCCACAAGCCGAATATTGTCTGAAAAACATACAGATTTAATATATTTTCTACCAGAGTCGTATTATGGCGTTTTGAATCCTAGCGGTTAAGAGCACCGGATTCAAACTCTGGTGTTTCTGAGCAACAGAATGTGGGTTTGAGTCCCAGTCGTGACACTTGTGTCCTTTAAGCAAGACACTTAACCATTGCCTCGTCCTTCGGATGGGATGTAAAACCGTTGGTCCCGTGTGTTGTGTAACGCACGTTAAAGAACCGGCAGTGCACTTATCGGAAAAAGAAGGGGGTACGCCCCGGTGTTCCTGGTTTGACTGGCAGCATATTGCGTCACAGCACCTTGTAAACCATTACATGATGCTATAAGAAATAGGCTCACACTTTCATACACAGGAAAGTACGTATTTATTATGTTAAAGCGCCCTAAGCGTTAATGGGTGACGGATATGCTCTATAATAAGAAGTCACTGTTACTATTATAATGCTATACTAAATTTCCAATAACTTACCAGTGACACCATTACACACAACACCAGCATCCTCGCCATGGTTGCAATTATGCATCCCAATCCCACTATGTGTGCACCCCACGAGCGTTGTATCGCTCCCGGTACAAGCGACATCGTCCAGGAGTATCTCTCCACTCCCTCGGCCGAAGCGAGCCCCGGTTGTAGCCTCCAGTGCCTCGCTGAAGCCGAGCTGACGGCACGCCACGCTAGCGTCAACTAGGTCCCAGCTGTCGTCGCAGACCGTTCCCCAGTAACCGTTGGCGAAGATCTCCACCCGTCCTTCGTTCGGCATGGCACCTCCAACCAATCGAACTGATAAAGCAAAGAAACACCATTGTTTAGGTCGAGAACATATTCGCCGAATCAAGGGTTTCGCTATGGCTAGATTACATTATTATTAGATTAGATTAGATTAAATTAGATTAGATTAGATTAGATTAGATTATAATATTAGGTTTATTTAGATTACAGATGCCTATGTTTCAACAGTGCAGGCAACAGGCACAAAGACACCATAATATACCTTTATGCAATGACGTCACAGCCGCCATCTTTAAAATGGAAAGTCGATGATGAAACAATGAAAACTTACAGATGTGTTCGCGCGTGACACAAGACTGGCCATAATGAACATGCTTGTCCAAACATCTGACATCACAATTCAAGGCTCGTGAATAATGCTAGATACTACTCTTGAGTATACATGAGGGCGCTCGTCTCAATGACGTCATATGCATTAGATTAATTTTAATAAATAATCAAGTTCAAATTTACCGGCAACTCCGCAGCGGACCCCAGCATCCTCTTGGTGTCCGCAGTTATGAGCCCCCAGCCCGCTGTGTCGACACTTCAATACGGTCTCCTCTTCCCCTTCACACGCCACATCATCAAGGAGTATCTCAAGACCGTCTCCCTGACCGAAGGTCGCCTGGCCAAAAGCCTGTGCCGTCCCCTCGAAGCCCAGCTCCCGGCAGATGACACCAGCGTCGTCCACGTCCCAGCCGTCGTCACATACCGTGCCCCAGGCGCCGTCGGAGAATAATTCGACACGGCCCTCGTTGAAGGTAGAACCTCCCATCAGACGAACTGTACATCCACAAGTAGATTTAAAGACAACATTTTCAGAATTAGGTAATAACTAGAAAACAGGTTTTACTTGGCAAGTGCGCTTGTGCTCATCTAGTCGTTATTAGAGCTAAATAAAGCCAGATTATTGTAAGCTTATTTATAACAGCAGCTTGGTGAAATTTAGTTTAGAGAATCCTAGTTATTTGTGTATAGGTTTTGGTTTTGTGTTTGAAACCTTAAATTTCGCTCGGCCCCAGCGGCCAGTCTATCTATCCAGGACCGCTGGGATGGGCTAGTCGCTTGAACAGATTCTTGTTCAGGAAGTACGTCACGTATGCAGTGCATAGAAACATGGCGCAGTGTTGAGTGTGATGCATGATGGGACTGCGCATTATTAGAACGATGACAGTGCATGATACGTTTGCCCATCCCAGCGCCTTTGGTTAAAGCAAGGCGCTGGGGACGAGCGAAACCTTGAATGGGAAGTTAGTGGAAGTACGTGTTAGATTTCAACTTCTTGTGGAATCGGGGACGTATTTCAATGCCCTGCTTACCATGCACAAGCATTATACGCAAACAGAACCCTGTAAGTGTGTGATTGTATGGATCATAAGCAAATAATTCCAAGGTAAGCTGGAGTGGATTTCACAAAGAGTTAAGTTAAGACTAGTTTTTAAAACTAAAATTAGGACGAGTTACTCCAGATAGGTCTAGAACTAGACTTAATTGTTTTATAACTCATAATTAAACCGTTCAATAATTAAATGTCGTAATCCTAGGTTAGGAATACCTTTGTGACATCGACCGCAGAACCACAGAACCATTGTAATGTTTTTCTCCAAATACTTTCAATTTGTTTACCGTTCATGTAATTCTTCTGCTGGCAGCGATTTAAATAGTGTTTTTATTCAACCATTCAATAAATTCAATAATTAAATGTCAGAATACGGACCTAACGGAAGGCAGACAACCCCAGCGTCCTCGTCATGACCACAGTTATTATTTATGTTGCTCTCGCACATGCTCAGGCTGCGTTCATGCCCCACGCACTCCACGTCGTCCAGGTGTATCGGACCGGCCCCGCTGCCGAAGGTCCCGCCGTTTGTTGCCGCTATGGCATCGGAGTAGCCAAGCTGAAAGCACGCCACTTTGGCGTCCTGGAGGTCCCAGCTATCATCACACACTGTGCCCCATTCTTTATTCAGGTAGATTTCTAGACGTCCCTCGTTGCGTGTCGCCCCGTCGACTAGGCGTAACTCAACTATAAGAACAATTTTACAGAATCCTTTAAAGGCACTGAACAATAATTGGTAATTACTCAAAATAATTGTTTAATAGCATGACTTGGTAACGAGCAATGGAGATATGTTGATAGTATACCACATTGTGACAAACGGCTTCCTTCTCTGAAGTAATAAAAAGTAGTTTTTGAGAAAGAGGTAGTTTCGAACTTTTAAGTTGAAATGACCTTAGGCCTGAAGCCTTGATAGGTATCTGAGAGCACACACATTTCAGTAACAAGGGTGTTTTTCTGTCATTGTTTTCCTTCAACTTAGATGACCTATTGTTGAGCCAAAATTTGCACAGGTTTGTTATTTTATGTATACTATGGGATACACCAAGTGAAAATACTGATCTTCTCCTCTTCTCCCCCCCCCCAAAAAAAAAAATAAATAAATAAATAAAATATTTTGGAAGAGCTGTTAGCTGTGGGAAATGATTTTTGGTCGAACACTGTCAATGTTTACTGAATAATAGAAAATAAAAATGGGTTCTACCTGGAGAATTGCAAACCACACCGGCGTCCTCATTGTGACCACAGCTGTGCTGTCCAATACCGGCATGATCACACCCCATCAGTGAAGTCTCACTCCCGGTGCACCCCAAGCTAGAGAGGTACACCGGGTCCAACCCAGGACCGAAGTGGGCCTGGGTAGGGGCTGACTGGGCCCCCGTGAATCCGAGCTGTCGACAGGCGACCGTGGCGTCGTTGATATCCCAACCGTCGTCGCACACGGTCCCCCATACGCCGTTGTAGAACACCTCTACACGGCCTTCTCTGTTGTTGTTGCCACCACTTAGCCTGATAGATGCTAGAAACAAAAACAAAAAATGGATGCAATTTACTAATAATTAAACCATGTGTATAAATGAACAAGGCCCTTTAGCGAATATAAAAATTGGAGATGAACATAGAATAGCTGATAGATCTTTTTTTTTTTTTCGACACGTCACAGCCCGAGTTTTTGCCAACCCAGAATGGAAAACTATGGAAAGCCATAAGTGCAAATCAAGAAAAGATCGCTATATTTGGTAAAAATGTAACCAAATTTATTGACTTTGTTAAAAACAAAATAACTAATTATGAGAGGTATTTTAATGAATTATAAGTTTGCAGAAAATAGTGAATTTTGTGCTTTATTATACCTTTTAATAGATGTTAAATTTGCGTAGCACTGTATACTCAGTACTTTCCCGAGTCCTGTGAAAAAAACCACACGCATTTTACTCGGGTGGGATTCGAACCCACGACCTTTGCAATTCTAGAGCAGTGTCATACCAACTAGACCACCGAGATTGCCCGGTAGCTAGAGGCAGTTCGAATCCTATGTTTTAGCAGCGGGTACTGCAAACGATTTAATAGATGTTAAATTTATACCTTGTGCCTCGCATATGACGCCAGCATCCTCAATGTGCATACAGTTGTGCGTTCCGACCGGCAAATGAGTGCAATTCATAAGAGTATCCTCCGTTCCGATGCACCCTACGTCGTCCAGGAATATACCCATCGTGCCGGGGCCGAAGCGGGCATTCTGCGTGGCCTCTTGAGCGTCTCCCAGTCCCAGCTGACGGCAGACGACCATCGCGTCCTGGAGGGACCAGCCGTCGTCGCACACCGTGCCCCACTCGCCGTCGTAATAAACCTCCACCCTGCCTTCGCTGGGAAGGTTACCGTCAACAAGTCGAACTGTAAATAAAAGAAGCAAAATCTTACGTCATTGTTTTGAATCCTATTTTGAATCGAAAATTAGTTGATCTTTGCTAAACATGTTTGAGGACACTATCTGCAACTCTTCTATTGTGATTCGGATGAACTGACGACCTGTAACAAAATAGAAAATTTTGAAGACATTGAGTCCTATTTTGTATCGAAAATAAGATGATTCTGCTAAACTTGTGTGTGGACAATTTCTGCAACTTTCTTGAAACTTTACTTGCACATGCAAATGTTTTGAACAAAAATGTGTATGTTTATTTTATTCAGCACTTCGAAATACAGGAAGAAATTATAAGTAAATGGTAAACTTGCGGGTAAAACCATGCGTAAATCTATTTAGTGTGAGTGTTGGCTCTGAAAAGAGCCGGTTTGTTCATATTATGGCACTCCACAAAATGTTGGTTATATTTTTGTTATTTGAATGAATGCAGACAGCTCGATCAGAGCCTACCGTTAACATCACAGATGACTCCCGCATCCTCCCCGTGGTTGCAGTTGTGATTCCCCAGACCGGCCTGCTGGCACTCAAACAAGTTCTGCTCCCATCCTTCACATCCGATGTCGTCCAACAGGATCTCCCCGGAACCGGACCCGAACCGGGCGCTCCGGACGGCAGCCGTAGCACCGTAGTAGCCGAGTTGTCGGCACACCACGTCGGCGTCGTCTTTGTCCCACTGGTCGTCACACACCGTGCCCCAGACGCCCTCGTGGTAAAGCTCCACGCGACCCATGTTCGGCCGGTCACCACCAACGAGTCGCACTGTCAAGATAAAACAAAGAGAGATATCATACGATTTGAAAACTTTTAAAAGTTTGCATGGGAATACGGCATAGTAAAGGTTCGTGGTAACACCGTGTAATGATGATCTCTGTATGAGTTGGGGTGGTTCTGAACAGAACCGTTGGTTTAGACTCGACGATTCGATCAGTTTGCTCTGATCGTCTGATGGAGAAAGCTGGACTCTGATGCTGCATGTTGCATGCGGATGCACGAAGAGAGAATTTTAATTTGCAGCCATGCGCTGCTTGCAAATTTTGTTCTGTACATGAGAATTGCCACTGTCGCTGTGTCCTTGTGGAAATTTTGTTCTTCTACCTCGATTCCGAAAAAAAAATCTGACATTTTTTGAGGATGCCAATTCTGTACTACAGGGGGAAAAAATAGGCCTATAGTGTTGACTAAACTTGATTTCAAGTCTGAGATAAGGTTATTTCTCCTTTAAACATCCACGCATCAGATTGGCTTTCAGTCAATATAATAAAAAGCTCTATGGCTTTCACACAACCCAACTCGTGGTCAAAGCTTTATCGTTAGAGAAATAAATCCACAGGAGGGCGCTATTTAAGACAACTCAGGAGCGCCTATCTGAAACGGGTTTACTTACCATGGCGCTCGCACACCACCCCAGCGTCCTCCGCATGGCCGCAATTATGACTGTACCTATCCACGTAGTCGCACTTCAGCAGCGATTGTTCAGTCCCGTCACAGTGTACGTCGTCCAGGTAGATGTCCCCGCTCCCTTGGCCAAAGTGCGCTCCCGAAGTTGCCGCAATAGCACCGGGGAAGCCCAGCATTCGACAGGCGACCTGTGCCTCGTGCATACCCCAGTAGTCGTCACACACTGTACCCCAGGTCCCGCCGTCGATATTGAGCTCCAGACGGCCTTCATTTTCTGTGTTCCCTCCTTGAAGGCGCACCTGAACCGCTGTATCTAAAAACATGTTAATTAATAAGAATAAGTTTGTTACATTTGTTGTTGTTTATGGTCATTTCTTTACTCGTTTTAAACCAAGATTTGAATTCAATCGTACATATCCGGGGACATAAAGGTGTACACTACACATGAGAAGAATACACAGGAAAAACAAACAATTATTGTTTATCATTGTTGTGTTTACCAGCAATAATACTTTAAAAGCAGACTTGAAGCCAAATTTTTGCGTTTCCCTCGTGTCTTCTGAAGAGACAAACGTACCACCATTAGCCGTCATAAAGTAGGATAGAGGAAGTTGACTCAAAAGAGGGCGCTATCAGAAGAAATATGTACACAGTTCGCCGTGGGGGAGCTCCTGCCACAATGGCACAGATAGTGAAGAAGTTAACTTTAAAATCTCATCCCAGACTACTGTACTGTCTGTTTTAAAAGGCCATTAACATACCTGCTTGTGTCAAACACACTACACCCACATCCTCATAATGTCCACAGTTGTGCTGCCCGACCCCATTATGTGGGCACTCCATCAGCGAGGCCTCTTGCCCGTTACATGACAAGTCATCAAGCAGGACCGGACCAGACCCGGCACCGTACCGGACCAGAGCAGAGCTTGCCCCGGGGAACCCCACGGAACGGCACACCACCTGTGCATCCTTGATGTCCCACATGTCATCACACACCGTGCCCCACACTCCGTCTACTCGCACCTCCACACGGCCGGAGTACGTGTTTGGACCAGCAACAAGTCTCACGTTGTCAGATTTCCCTGGAGTCAATAATACAATTTGTAGACAATTTACTCACAAAGACAAGCCGATTTTATTGGGGTTTTTCTACGTCATGGTGAACATAATACCTCCACACCCCCACTTTGCCTATTTCTTTGTTTTTTTTCTTCAATTATTGCACCCACTTTACAATCGACTTTTTGTAATTATAATATTATAATTTTTAAAAATATTCATATACATTGTGTGTGCTTGCAAGCTTCCGAGAGTGCCCATTGTTCAACCTGGACCCCACAAGGAACTTATTTGTTCAACCTGGACCCCACAAGGGAATTCTTTAGAAAAGGGAATGATAACATGACAACAAAAGCCACACGTAACACGCCCTCTTTTGCGAGTGTGTTGTAGAGGGGGGGGGGCACCTTCAATTCAATTTTCAAGCAAAGGGAAGTTTTCTTCGTTTGTTTACAACTTGCGTAAAAACCTCAAACTTGATTCGCTCCATGATTCGACACACCACTGGCAGTGGCCACTCTCTGTCTTACCGTCAGATGTTGAAATTGAAGGTTGTGCACATTTAACACCAGCATCCTCCGAATGTCCACAGTTATGCTGCTGAACCCCAGCGTGCGGACATTGGAAGAGGGAACTCTCCGTCCCACTGCACCCGAGGTCGTCGAGCTGTATCGGCCCGTAGCCTGATCCGTAGTAGGCGTTCGTGGGGGCCGTCATGGCCCTACCGTACCCCAGTTCACGGCAGACTACGGCCGCCTCGTTCAGGTCCCATGTGTCGTCGCAGACCGTGCCCCACTGGCCGTTGGCCAACACTTCAACACGGCCTTCGTAGATTGACGGACCGTCTCGCAATCGAACTACAAGCCACAGAAAGGGGAAAATAATATGTCATCCTACAGACGTACCATAGATAGGGCAACATACTTCATTGTATTTATTGAAATCACAGCTAAACTTCTTCACATTGTAGGTAGATAGAATAGATTGTTGTTAAAGTTGCCGTTAAAGTTGTTGTTCAAGTTGCTGAAGTTGTTAAAGTTCTTGTTGTTAGTGGTGTTGTTAGAGTTGTGGTTGTTGTGATTGTTGCTTTATTGTAATGTTGTTGTTATAAAAAAACACGCCCACCAAATGCCACACCTCGTAACAAATGAAGGATGGTATTATTTGCAAGGGGAGGGCCCTTGCAAATAATACCATCCTTTTCACTACTTTTCACTATTTTTTTCACTACCTGCTAAATAGGTAAGTCACAGGCCTGTGTTGAAAAGCTATTGAAGTGTTTTGACGTAAAAACAGCCGTCCGTGAATCAACATAGTTCTATGGCCTACTTTGTTCCATACGACGTCTGTATAATATAGGCTGTCATCTCTTTCGACATGTTATACTGCTGCTAGACGTTCAGTCATGAATTTATCGAAACTTTCACAATCTTACAAAAATATGTATTTCGGAAGAGAGTAGTCCTATAATGTGTGCAATACAACTGTTGAACTTGTACGTACCATTGCTTGAACCGCCAGCCGAGCCGCCATCATCTCGACGCTGCCTGGCGTGCCCGATATCCCTCGCCGAGACGGCCCCGGTTGAACTCAAGAAAACCACCCACCAAAAGGCGACTGGCAGCATGACCACAACGGTCCTTGACCGGGGGGATCGCATCAAAGCACCCATCACCAAGCTAGAGAAATTACGCTCCGACTGGATGATGTGAATTAGGGTCAACTTCGAAGAAATGGATGAGATATTTATTCGTGAATTGTACAACTCTGTCTGGTACTTGAACCACTGCGGGGAATTCTATTTAACAAAATGTGTAGCTCTACATGCATTCCTCACTTTTAAATACTTCTTAGGATGACACCTTCAGACGTTTTCTGGACAAAGCAAACCGGAGTTAAAAACACAGCGTACCAAGACTCATAACAACAGAAAAAGGTGAACCAGGATTTCGCTAAAAATTACCACTTCGAGACAGGATCCGTATTGCCGTGTCGCCACCAGTCAATTCTTCAAGACATAACACGGAGTTTAAGGTCAACACCATGACAACTTGGTGTCAAATTGCCCACCCCGCGTCTTTTCGTTTTTCAAAGTCAATTGAAACAAAGGTCTTAGAAGGGGAAACCCCTAGCCACCCCAACCACCCCCGCAGAGGTCATACGTGTGTTATGTGCCATTTCATAATTGCAACAAGTGCAAGCACACTGTAAAAGTAAATTGACCTCACAACCTCAAGCCATGAGGCTCAAAGAAAAGCTGCGTTATTGTTTTAGATTCGTCGCGGTGCGTAGTCACATAGTGACGAATCTGATAAAAGGTGCAGCTTTGAGTAAAATCACCTTTGAATGTTTTGACATGTATTCATTCACCTACATTATCACTTGCCGAATGGAAGGTATGTTTTTAAGAATATTTGAGGTAGCATATATAACCACTCATTCTCGGTCGTCAACTTCGCCCCAATTCTCACTTCCCTTGGTAATTACTCCAAATAATTGTTAGCACGGGAGAGCTGTTGATTATAACACATTTTGGAAGCAGCTCCCTCTGAAGTAACGTAGTTTTTGAGAAAGAAATATCTCATCCCAAATAACATTCAAAGACCTCAGGCCTGAAGCTTCTTTTTTAGGCATCTGAAAGCACATAATTTATTATGATTTTGGAGGTTGAACAAAGAATTGACAAGAGTTGGATTCGAACCAACGACCTCCGTGTATTAACGTGCCGGCGCCGCGGCGCTCTACCAACTGAGCTATCTAGCCCTATGTTCGCGGAGTCCCTATTTTGTCAATATCTTTGTTAATAATAATTAATTTTGCAATAAAAGGATGTTTTCTCTTCATATTCTTGCAACTTTGGTGACCAAAGTTCAAATTTTCACAGATTTGTTATTGTATGCATATGTTGGGATACACCAAGTTGAGAAAACTGGTCTTTGACAATTACCAATAGTGTCCGAGTCCACCCATGATTTTTTTTTAAGGTCCTCATCACATATCCTCCTTTGTTTCTTCTATTGTTCTATCCATTTAGCCCTCTCTGCCACATCAAAATAAGAAAACTGACACCCTCCCGACAGCTCCCGGTCTGCCGTTACGCAGTCGTTTTCTCCGGTGGGGGAGGGAGATCCATTTACCGGTCACGTTTCGACGAACCACGCTATGAAAACAAGTCGATAAATCTTCACTGCTGTTCCTCCCAAACTGCGTGGGGGAAAATCCAATCACCCTGAGTACAATAATTCAGCATCGTACGATGAAGCAAGGTCAAGTCTTGGAAATTTGAGTCAAGGATCGAATTTGGTCGTTAAAAAAGCAAGGGGCTTACAACTTTGGATTTCACAGAGTGAGTCCCACTCTGTATGCGACCCAACATGAAACAAACCAACTTGAAACTTTAACAGCGACAAAACAATAATCTTGTCAAGTGGACTCCATTAATATCCCCATTTATCAACAACCCCCCCCCCCCAAAAAAAAAAAAACAAAAAAAAAAACGAACAAACAAACAAACAAACAATGAACAATGAACAAACAAAAACACGACCGAAAACATCAAAAACATTTCAAGCATTTCAAGCATAAACATTTTAATAATAGTAAAGACACAAAATCCATGGGAAAACTTTGCGGATAATAAAAGTTCAGCTGGTTCCATATATGGGCAATGGTGGAAAGCTCTCACCCCTTAAAGGCAGTGGACACTATTGGTAGTTACTCAAAATAATTATTAGCATAAAAACGTACTTGGTAACGACTAATGGGAGAGGTTGTGACAAACGGCTCCCTCTGAAGTGACATAATTTCGAGAAAGATGTAATTTTCCACGAATTTGATTTCGAGACCTCAGGTTTAGAATTTGAGGTCTCGTAATCAAGCATCTGAAAGCACACAACTTCGTGTGACAAGGGTGTTTGTTTTCTTTCATTATTAGCTCGCAACCTCGATGACCAATTGAGCTTAAATTTTCACAGGTTTGTTATTTTATGCATATGTTGAGATACATCAAGTGTAAAGACTAGTCTTTGACAATTACCAATAGTGTCCAAGTGTCTTTAAACAAACCGCGCTGATTGGCATTGACGGCCGAATGCAGGCAAAACATTTTATCGTATTATCAGATACTACCTTGACCAGATACTACCTATTTTACAAACTGTGGCCATAAGTTTTTGTTTTGCATAAATGGCTTTTCGTACTTTGCCAACCTCGGTTGGCAAAACTGGTTATTTCCTGAATTTTTCAGAGCGAACTTTTAAACATGACGTCATCAACTTTACATACCATCGATACCAATAAATTATAGTTGACGCCCTCTGTTGTTAGAATTGATCCGAACAGTCCTGTATACGGTCCTCGTCGTCGACTAATACAAAACACTGTCAAGACTGAGGGCCCTTTCATAAACCACGGCTTCGGCCTCAGGCTCCATCCCCTCTCGTCGGACGCCATGAGCGCGTACACGCAAAGCACGTGCAATTGTCAAAACAACCGCGGGGCCAAGCTATAGCCTGAGCCAAATCCAATGCCAAAACCGTGGTTTCTAAAATGGCCTATGAGCTAGGGGCCTCGATTGTAAACTGTATAGGCTATACTATACTAAGGCTAATTTTGAAGAGTAAGAAAGGAGCAGAGGTCACTAAAGGAGGGGGATAGTCATCCTGTTCATACATCCAAGTACATGTTCATACAGTATACAAATGTACATGACGTAGGCCCTTCGTCTATGTCAGAGCCTGTCCTAATCGGCCACCAGCTTCCTTGACAGATTTAACATTGACCCCACCAATCATCTTTCAATTGGTATGACCTTTGACCTTGCCCTGGATTCTCGGAACAAGCTCTCTGCCGGGGTTCAATGTCGTCATCCTCCTCGCAAGCCCTTCTGACCTCAGTCATTCTGTTTCTTTCTCCATGGTTATCCCCATGCATGAAATGAAACCAAAATGTTAACTTCACTGCAACTTGAGTTTTTATCAGGAAGGTGTGAAACATTTTAAACGTTTTGTTGTAGAGTTTTTGTTTCTAGCCTGCTATACGAAGATTGATCATGGATAGGTTTTAAGGGTCATTGCTCTAGGATTTTACCATATTGAGGTTCTATGCTCTACCGTGGGATTTAGCCCTTAACCTTTTTCACTAATCGACATTTCTTTAGAAGCTTTTCGATACTGAATCAACCAGCTGGACCACATGGGCTAGAATTTTAACTGGTCATATATTAGTTTTAACTGTCATTTTGAGCCAGTTGTTAAAGCCATTATACACTTTATATAAAATAACAATCCTGTGGAAATTTAGGCTCAATCGGACATCGGAGTCGGGAGAAAATAACGGCAAAACCCACTCTTGTTTTCGCGCGTTTCGCCGTGTCATGACATGTGTTTATAACAAATCCGTAATTCTCGTTAATGAGAATTTATATTGATTTACCGTTTTCTCAAAAAGTAAGGCATTTCATGGACTAATATTTCAAGAGAAGTCTTTCACCATTACCTTCTATAAACCCTGTAAGTTATTTGTAAATCTGTGAACTTTTTTTTTTTTCTGTACCGAAAGGGTCCAATGGCTTTAACGAGACTCTCGACGCTGGTTGCGCCAACTCCATGGTTGCTGCACCCTTCCAATAATATGGTTTCACCCCTCCCCCTTCCACCCCTTCCAACCGGCCCACCTTCATAGTTGCAAAATTGTTGCATGCACCCGTCCACATCCAGTTGCAACCCCTTCCACACGGATTGCACCCCTTCCACCTGGTATAAACTGTGGGCACCCTTCCAGCCTAAGGGTAACACCCCTCCCCATGGCTGCACCCACCCCAGGTGCACCCCTTTCACTCCCGTTGCACCCTTCCACACCCATGGTACCCTTCATGTCCCCTGTTGCACACCACCTCGGCTGCACCCCTCCAATCCCCCGTTGCACCCCTTCCATCACACCCTTCCACCCCAGCTGCACCCGTCCGACTCAACGGTTGCACCTTTTCACCCCATGCCCCCCCCCCCCCGTGGTTGATGCAACCTTCCACCTCACCACAGTTGCCCCCCCCCCCCCAACAGTTGCATGCGCCCTTTCACCACAGTCCCCCCCCCCCCCCCCCCCCCCGTGGTTGCACCTTTCTCTACCCATGGTTGCACCCTAGCTCTACGGTTGCACCCTTTCACCTCCATGGTTTGTAGAGAGAAAAGCTGCAACAGGCGACCACCCACCTCCGTTGTTGCACCATCAACCTCTCAAGAACGTGCGTACCTCTTGTGAAATCGTTGCAAAGCACATGCACTGTCCGAGCCCATCCACATGGTAGGCTCGTGTTTAGTACATGGACTTAGATAAACACCCGGTGATTATTCTTTACTACATCATCACCCCCGGGGGATTTTACTTACACCGCCGTTTGACTTTGATGGACCATAAAGAAAGGAAAACACCCATTACCCATCAAGTGGGCAGAAAACAACTGCAAGGTTCATGCAATGGTTCATGGCTTTCAGGCCCTGCATTTTTTTTTTCAGACGCGTGTAGGATTTTTTTCTCTCAAAATCTCTGATATTGTTTTCCTTGCTCTGAAGTTGGTTTGAGATTTTTGTTACCGGATAGGGACAGAGTCCTCCCCGACAACCTTTGTTAATATGCAGGCCTATATCTTAACCAGACTATGGCCCTCAGCCCATCCAACCTTTATTCTCCGGCATTTGTGTTTGTTGTCTTGACAATAAATAATTGTTTTAAATCTTTGAATCTCGAGATCGATTGAAACAAATTACCAAGGTTTGGCTTTCTAGTATAGGTCCTTGACTATGAGCAATTGTTTTCCGAATTAATTCGTCTATGTGCATCAGTGGTGTGCATGACCTGTTGAAACAAAGACTGTATAAAAAAAAGTCATTCCTATTTCACCCACCGTGTGCTTTGAGCATAGAGCAATCTGAAGCTGATCATTGTTTTTTTTAAGTTTTCACTACAAAGCAATTTCATTCCCCCTGTCCACGTTGGGGGGGGGGGGGGATTGACAAAAGCGATATTGCGCAATGTCTTTCACAACTTGTGAATGGGGGAAAAGGAGACCGCGAGTTCTTTTAATTCCTAATGTTCTACCTCGCTTAATGCATGATTCGAGTTTCGGCAAGTTCGATCCCGAACCCCGGTAAATTGTCTGTCATAAAAATTATTTTCAAATATCCCCTATTAGCTCCAATTTAAACCATCTACCGCCATGTAAAAACCAATACAACAATTTGAGACCAATGCGCCAATGGAATAAACAGCTGATTTGAGTGTCAATGCCACTTAATGACAGTGTTTAAAAAATTTATTGTTTAATTCTGTAACCGTTTGATTGTTTTAATCCTACAATAAATGGTGGTTGCGTTTTTGAGATATCGCCAGAAATCCCGAATGATGCCCACACAGGATAGGAATACACAATACGAGAAGCGTTACTGCAGTAGCGAAGTGGAATGTTTCTCAAAATGCTTTCGAAATCTGCTGCGTGCTTCTAACCATAAGTTGTTATTGCCATTAATTTGTGAGAGTGGTCTTTTAACACGGGATACCTTTCCTTGGGGTTTTTTATTCCCTTGGTAGATAAAGTTTTTGGGCCATGGCATGAATCCATAGTCACTGTGAATGGAGACGTATGTAAAATAATTTACCAGTACAGTAGAAGTTTCAGCGTAAGTTTTTTAGAAAAAAAGGTGAACATCATAGACTCTCGGAGCGATGTTTTCAGGAGAGTCGCGTAACATTAATACCAGTACTAGAAAATACGTTGTGAATGCTAAATTAATTTTCGTTCGTCTCTGAGACGAAAATTATTCCCGTGACATTGTTTTACTCGTTTCCCAAAAACTGCAGCACCTCAGCAAGCAATAATGGAAGCTTTCTACCATCATATCTTCAAACAATGCGTATGTAAATCTGTGAAAATGCATTGTGTTTAGTGTCCTACAAAAATTAACAAACCCATATCACTATCACTCAGGAAAATTATTCGGTGGAATTACAGAGCAAGATGAAATCATACCACCCATCCGCCCCCAACGCACCCACATACCAAGTTAAGGGTCTTCTGAGGTCACTGTTCCATTTAGGCCGTTTATCCAAACACCTATCAGCGTCTCAGAATTCACACGAAGAAATGTTTCCTTAAAAGTGGGTGATCAAAGTTATTTCTATCTTCAGCTATTCTTTAACCCTAGATACAGTACTGACCAATCACCAGCCGGCACAGCTATCGCATGCCCCGCCCACTTTATGACGTCAGAGTATCGTACGATCGGTTCTGCTTTTTGTCAAAGCCCGGACTTTTCTGGAATAATATTGTCCCCACAGGACTCAGTGATTTGAATGGAGGAACAATTGCAGAGCTAAGAGGAAGGGGAGCAATTACCAAAGACTTCGTCATCGGGGTTGGAAGTTTCGCAATCCTCTTTCTTTTGACTGTAGTTGAAACGTATTTGAATCAAATTTAATTGGCGTGTACTGAGTGCGTAGTTCCAATTGCATAACCACCAAACGAATTTCTTTTTCCTCCATGCTGAGTTGCAACATGTTGTCTTGCAGAAGATGGGTTACGAAATGTGTTAAGGGGGGGGGGGGGGACCACACGGTTCAGTTTCATCAAAGCCTGTAAGCAAAGCACAGGGAGGTATTTATTCCTGACCAGAATCAGGTTACCAGCCTAAATTTATGAGTTCCAGTGTTGCTGCTGCTGGTGCCCGACTCAATTTTTGCTTAGCATTGTTATTTTCTGCTTACCAGCTTTACGATGAGCCCAGGGTCAAATTCCATTAAGTCTGTAAGCACAAGAACTTCTATACAGAGAGTGTTTCTTAAACAGAAACGGGTTGTCATCAATTTTCATTATGTCTTTTATGACTGCTTGTGCCCCACAATATTGCTTAGCAAAGACAGTTGTCAAGCAGTATTTTTTGCTTAACAGCTTTTTGAAATTGATGGGCCCATGGGTCCAATTTCATAAAGCGTCTAAGCATAAGAACTTGCTTTGCACTGGAAAATATTGCTTGACAGAAATGGGTTAGCAGCAAATGTCATTACGTTTACCTTTTTTAACTAATGCCCCACTCAATATTGCTTAGCAAAGAAAGTTGTCAACAGCTTTGAAATTGGTATGACTGGTGTGGTCCCATTCATTGTCTGCTTAGTAAAGAAAGTTGTCAATTATTTTCTGCTCAAACGGGCCCTGTGGCCCATAGAGATAAAAGCAGCACAATGACCGACAGTGGAATGGAGCTTTGCCAACTGTAGAGGCCACAAGGGGATGCCCGGGAACAAAGAAAAGAAAAAGGGTCCCCTGGACATTCCTTAGGATTGCCCCTTTTTTCTTGTGACGTCAGATCGCCTGAGATCGGATGATCAGCTGATCCCCGAGGGAGGCCCATGCGGAGTAAAGAAAGGCCGGGTGACTGCCTATATAAACCGGGGAGGGATTCCCTGCTGTGAACCACTCGACCGCAAACTCCGAGGCACCTCACAGCTGACCGTGCTACTAGCTCTGCAACACGCCGGCCTGTCCTACCTCCCTGCACCCCTGAAGAAGTATTCCGTACACGCTGAAGAAGAAGATCATCGGAAACGTCTTTCTCCAACAAGAGTATATTCTGATTCTGCAAAATAAATTTGAGGTAAGTTGTAATACACTGGTCTGCAGTGCAAGTTTAACTGTCGATTTGGGGGGTTCAGTATCGTTTTGAGTGGTTTAGATTGCGCAACAGGTGTCAAAATCTTCTGGTTATGTTGCAATATTTGACGTCCACATGGTTTTTGGCTAAAATGGCTTTCTTGTTTTCCCTCACTTTAGCTTAACCCCACTACGACCAGGAGAGTAAAACGTGTTTAATTCTTGAAAGTTGCTCTAAAAATATGAGTTTCAATTTTTTGTATTTTATGCTATTATGCTTTTGGAGAAATTCCAATTGTAAAACAAACTGATGATATGCAGGCAAATCTGTTTGTCATTCAGTTATGCCTTCTTATAAAGCCTGCAAGAGCAAAAAGCTCTAGCAAAGTTGCAAGTCAAAATATTATGGTGCAGCCGCGTGGCCCGGTCATTTCATTCTTAGCAAAGACAACTAGGCATGTATTAAGCAGATTTTTCTTCGGGAAAGTTGGGCTCTGATGTGTTCTGTCTGGTATTATGGGCATTTCAGATAATGCATATTCATATTCGTGTTGTATAGCACCCCTTACACACATTCTGATTGTAGGGCACGTCACACGATCAGTGTCATTTTAAAGACACTAGACACTATTGGTAATAATAGTCAAAATTGCGATATAATTGTATAAGAAAAACACCCTTGTCACACGAAGTTGAGTGCTTCCAGATACTTAAAATCGAGACCTCAAAATCTAATTCTGAGGTCTAGAAATCAAATTTGTGGAATATTACTTTACCGAAAACTACGCCACTTCCCATTCTCGATACCAAGTGAGATTTTATGCTAAATATTAATTCTGAGTAATTACCAATAACAAGCAGCAAACAAGGTACTGTATCCGTAGCAATCGATGTACTATCCCATAGCAACCGATGTACAATCCTATAGCAGCCAATGTACTATTCCATAGCAACCGATGTACTAATCCATAGCAACCGATGTACTATTCCATGGCAACTGATGCACTATTCCAATGTGCATGATACCCATTGCAACGTCAACTCCTTGATATAGGCCTTTTATGTATGGGGTGTGTTTAAAACAAAATGGCTGTTTTGGATAAAACTCTGACTCCCTTGGTGAACCGGATGATTTTTTTCTGCACAACGAACAATATCTTTATTTATTTATTTAATTTTACAAATCTTACTACTGTCGTAGTGCTTTTCGAATGGGAATTTTTGTTTTCTAAATAGAATCAAAAAGGAGAATCCTTACAAAAAAAAACAGGAGCGTTTTTGATGAACCGAAAACAAATAATATAATGCTCCCGGAGCGGTCTAGTTTCACGCGGCTTCGCCTCTGGAAACGGCTCACCGAGGAATATGACCTTATTTAGGATCATGATTGTAGTTTTAACCATAGCACTCGAAACCGTCAAAATGTGTATTATTATGGTTTGTATAACCGGGTGATGGCGAAAAGGTTAACCCCAGTAAAGTTGCAATTGTTTATTTCTATATTTTGTTATATTTTTTAGAACTGCTAAACCATCAAAGCAATCATGTCTGGCATAGTACTCACATTGACTCTTCTAGTCTGCATCCTGGTCATCACTGAGGCGTGCTCACCATCATCTACAGGCAGTGGAGGCAGGAGCCACACACCGTCTCCAGCGAGTGGTGGCAATGTCTACAACCCGGGAAAGGGACCGATTCCCCCGCACCCATTCAGGTAAGAAACGCGGTTCCCCAAAAAAATCTTACAATATTTGTTTACTTTTTATTTTGGGTTGAAATGAAAACAAAAAATAATACAGGGCATGACTTGAACTACCAACAACCTCCAAATTAATGTGTTGGTGTTGCATGCAATTATGTCCTCTATGCAATACTATCCGGAGGACGTTATTGCATATGCAATAATGTACGCCGGACGGTTTTGCATATGTAACCGTGTCCGCCCAGATGCTGCTGCATAATGCAATTGTGTCCGCCCGAACACATTTGCATATGCAGTTGTGTCCGCCCTTGTGCAAAAACCGTCCTTGCAGTAAATTAAACGCCCTTGGTCGACGGAACACGTTCGCCATTTTTTTTACAAGCTAAGTGACATAGAAAAATGTTCGTTGGGTATTCGCTGCAATCATAAAATACGTGAATATTCATGCGGCATATACATGTACATAGGTTCAGTGCATGCACGATCGCTTATATTTAACTTCCAACAATGCGCTCATTATGCATCAAATATTTATACGACAATACTCCTCTGGAGAAATATACCTCTGTGGAAAACAGATATCTATATTCCAATAGATACACCCATCCAGAGGAAATTTTGACATACGGTCAAACTTCTTTGCTCATGTTTGTCTTCTACGTTCGCGGGGAGCTTTTTTAATATAATTATTATAGGCCCTATTAAAAAGTTATTTCAATTTTGAATGGATTGTTCTAATTTGCAGAAGACGTAGAGATGACAACGAAGATGTCTCCCTCGACAAGAAATTGCAAGCCATGAATAAGATGATGAGCGAACTATTTGACGAACTGGACGCGGATGACGACACTAAAGTGAGCAAGGAGGAGTGGGTGAGGCGGAAGGGCAACGCGGAGGACTATGTGCAGATTGTGGCCACATTCGACAAAAATGGTACGTTGGGTCATGAATGTAAATAATATGTTTTTACCTCCGTCCATGGTTGGGTGTCTCCCTTTTAAACAGGATTGGCATAGCTGACAAATAAATCGCAGAAACAGTTACTGGAACAACAAAAACGTTGAAATTTGGGGTTCATCCGCTGTGCGAATCGGGAGAACAATAATAATAGTGAATAAACCATGAACAATTTTCAGCATGTAAAATACTATTTCAGTATATTTGGTTGTAACAACCGAAATCAGCTGTTCGTGTTTTTGTTTTTTTGTTTTTTTGGAGGGGGGGGGGGGGGGTAGTTTATTTGTTTATTTATTTTATTGTATTCATTCATTTATTTGTTTTTTGGGGTGGGGGTCACGAGTATATGACTTCATTTTAGAGAGAAATATTTCACACACAAAATTGTTCAATGAATTGCAAGCTTTCGGACTAAATATTGAACAGTGATGTTTAAATTCTCAATACGTTAAAACGGACTAGTACTGGCTTTCACAAAGAGCTTAATTTGACCTTAAGATATGTATTAATCTTTGTGCAACGTCACCAAACAAATCAGTATGACGATTTACAACTCATCTTAAATTTGTTAGTGCTTTGTAAAAATAAATCTTTTTTAGGCCAACACACCAATCCAACCCCTTGCGCAGTTAATTTTGTTCTTTGTAAAAGTCAAGCCCAACTGACTCTACTAAAATCGTTAACTTATTGCCAAAACCGGTTGCAAGTTATTTGGTCCTTTATATGAATAACATGATTTTGTTTTTGTTGCAGGAGATGGCTTGTTATCGCGTGATGAATTTCTGGCAGCATCAAAATCGTGAGACGTCATCACATAACAATGGGTAAGTTTTAACATTAAGGTAAAAGCGAGACTCTTGGTTTTGATTTACCCACTTTCTGAAGTTATGCCATTTTAAAACAAGTTGTCTTCTTCCCTCTTTGAAGGGGAGGGGGTGGGGGTTGTATATCGTCGTTAAGCTAAACCACAACCACATTAAGTTCTCAAAAAATGCATCCATTTGGAGCATTATTTTTGTCTTTACTTTGTCTCTGCTTTAAAAGTTATTTTTGTGCATTTTTAGGTAACCAAACACACCACCATCCCTGACCCCCAACCCCCCCCCCCCCCCCCAAAAAAAAAAAGAAGAAGAAGAAGAGAAAAAAAAACCAAAAAAAAAACCCACAAATCAACAACAAAGACAACATAATATTTATCCAAATGTTTTGTTTTCCTCCAGGTATATTTTTTTTTCAGAGAGGTCAATCACAGGTTTGATCGTCCCCTGAACACACATGGCCCGACTTCTGTTTCCTGGTTGATTCTTCAAAGCTAGATTTGTCTTGCTTCAGGAGCTAATGGTACTTCGCAGTGGAAAGTATTAAGAGGTGGATTATGGTTTGACGAGTGGAATGCTTTCAAATTCATAGTGGGTCATAAAAGAGTCGTCGATTACTCGCATTATTGTTCTCAAAATCACGTTGGCATCGTACACATACTTTGTTTTTGTAGTACAATAAAATGTCTTATTAATTGTCATGGGCATTTTCGATTCGCCAGGATCTACACTATTTTTTTTAGGCCTACAATAGTTTCTGTTTTTTTTTATAGAGAAATATCTTATATTATTTGTATTATTATTTTAAAACTAAGCAAAGTACCATCTAAAATGTTATTATACAAAAACAAATCTTTGTTATAAAATAAAATTGAATTCATGTTTGAGTGAAATTTGCGGCATTTATTCAACAAGGAGCAGATACAAAAGTATACCATGGGTCACTTCCATGGAGCTGCTAACTTGCTCAACCATTTTTCTGGCAAGCAAAACTGTTCGAGAAAATAAATCAAAGATGGCCTTCATTTGGCTGGTAACCTTATTTTAATAAGAATCTCTTCATCAGTCCACCTTAAGCCTGTAAGCATAAGCACAGAAAGTATTGCTTAACAGAAACAGGTTACCAGCCAAAATAACATTAAGTTTGCATTGTTGTGGCTTGTGCCCCACTAAATTTTTGCTTAGCAAATAAATTTGTCAATGTTTATTTTCTGCTTATCAGCTTTATGAAATTGGGTCCGTCCGACCGTAAGGGTCTGTTAAAGCAAATTTTTATCGCAACGTCACAGCCCGTGTTTTTACTATCCGAGGTTGGAAAACTATGGAAAGCCATAAATACAAAAGAAAAACAGATGGTCCAGTTCGAAAATAATGTCACACGTAATATTATAAATATTATAAATAATAGTGTTGAATTTGCTTGAAACCAAGCAACAAATCATGGGAATTAATGTTTTATTTAGTTTTGCAATAACAAAATTGAATTTGGTCAGAACATCTGGTAGGCCTTAACATGAATGAATGTTTTTTTTTATAGCAATCGGCCGACCATGCACACCGGGCCCCAATTTCATTGAGTTGCTTTAACACCGATTTTGTGCTTACTGTGCGATTTCCATTTCATTGCGCTGCTAACCGTAAGCACACGGAAAGTCATGCTAAACCTTCCGGTGATTACTGTGTGAAAATTAATGATTGACGTAACAGTGTAAATTCTTGGTAAACACGCAAGGTGGCTGCCTAATTTTCTTGCTACCCTGTGAAATACGCTTACGCCTAAGCAAATTATTATTGTCTGCTATGTTAAATTTGCTAACCGTTTAAGCAGCGCTATGAAACTGGTCCGTGGCCGGACAGGAAACGCACCTAAATGCACTTTAAATAGCTATAAAGCACTTTAAGACATTGAGATGTTTTGCTCTGAAAACCTTTAAGTTCCCTATGTTTAAAACGATGTTGAGTGATATTTTAATAAATTATTTTGATACGTATTTTCAGCTGTCTGTTCATTTTATTTTTGTCAAGTTTGTTGGTTCGCAACCAGTAGGCCTCACTTTGAAAGTTTACCTTTGCCTTGAGCACGGCGCAGAAGTGTTATGTTTGAGAGCAAACGGCTTGATACGGCAGGTTTTTGTTTCTGCAAGATCTTCATTTTCTGGCCAAGCTTTGATGAAATCCGAATTAATGCGGGAACACTATAAAAGCAGTGTTTAAAGTCACCTGGAAGTGGTATTTTTTCAAAATAAAGCTTTTGTCACTAATGTTTTTTGATGAGTGGAATGTGAATAAACAGTTAACTAAGGTTTTAAAAAATCAGTTCTTATGTTATTTACAAATTTAAGAGTAGACCCCGACCCGAGAGGGCGCTGTTCGTGACGTAAATCGAGGCAGACTTTGCCTGTAATGCGTAGAGTAAACACAATTAAAAAGTGCATGTACGGACCAAGTCGTGAGGTTTTTTTTTTTCGGCAATGCCGACCAGGTGTATTGCTGCTGAATGCAGAAAATCACTTTTTGAAATGTACCAACTCACGATTTGGACATACATGTACTTTGCACGTGTGTTTACTATACGCATTGCAGGCAAAGTCTGCCTCGATTGACGTCACAAAAGGGGTAGGCGGAGTCAGCCCCCCAAACAACTTTATATATTTTTTAAACATATAAATCGTGACAAACAATTACTAAAAAAATTGTTTTATTGTTCGTAAGCATATACTCTAATATGTTTGAAAGAAAATAAATTATATTTCCAGGTGACTTTAAAGGCAGTGGTCACTATTGGTATAAAAATTATAATTACTCAAAATAATTGTTAGCAACGGTTACTTCACTTGGTAAAGAGTAATGGGGAGAGGCGGATATAGTATAATACACTGTGAGAAACGGCTCCCTCGAGAAAGAAGTAATTTTCCACGAATTTGATTAAGAATTTGAGGTCTGGAAATCAAGCTTCTGAAAGCACACAACTTCGTGCAACAAGGGTGTTTTTTCTTTGATTATTATCTCGCAACTTCGACGACCAAATTGAGCTCAAACTGTCACAGGTTTTTTATTTTATGCATATGTTGAGACAAAAAGTGAGAAGACTGGTCTTTGTGGAATAATGTCCAGTGTCTTTAAAAGAACGCAGTCGTGTCGGAACTGTTAGTTGTGCCCTCCTTCTGGTTATGTCTACATAGGAACGTTTCCCAAAATTCTCATTATACAACTTGGGGGTAACAATAGGCCTCTGTCAAAGTGAAATGATTTTCAAATCAGAAGCTGCTGAAGGCAAGTTTTTGTTGCCATTATTTTAAAGCCATTGGACACTTTTCGGAAAATAACGGGAAAACCCACTCTTGTTTCCGCACGTTTCGCCGTGTCATGACATGATGTGTTTAAAATAAATCCGTAATTCTCGCTATCGAGAATTGAAATTGTTTTAATGTTTTCTCAAAAAGTAAAGCATTTCATGAACAAAATATTTCAAGAGAAGTCTTTCACCATTACCTTCTGTAAACCCTGTAAGTTATTTGTAAATCTATGAACCTTTAATTTTTTTCTGTTCCGAAAGTGCCAAATAGCTTTAAGTTTAATCATAGGTTTCTGCGCCCGATCAGAGGGGCTAAATTAATAGCAAAAACTTGTTGAGCTGTAAAGTTTTTAGTGTTCCAAAAGTACCACTAGAGGGCGGTATACTAAATGTGAGTCTTTTCGAGTCAACAATCTCAAAAAAGACCCTCAACAAAATAATTACGTGACCGCAACTAATTTCTTTTGTTTGTCGTCTTTCCATCAATGCAAACCTTCAAGTCTATCAACGTAAATGGAGCAAACCAGCAAGCCATGCAATCCAGTGGTATCCACAGACATGATATAAAGCAAAAAAACAACAACCCAATAACCTATAACTAATAGCCCAATGTGGACGTGCGTATCTGAAAATCTGAAAAAGGGCCACCGACCCGTATCACTATCACTATCAATAAGCCCTATCAGCCCAAAGGTGCTGGGGTGTGGCGAAGGGAACCCCCTAATTTAAATAACAATGATATCTGTAGTCACTGTTGTGATGGCCCTGAAACAGGAAGTAGAGCGGTGCGAAACTAAAGTTCGGAATTTCTGAAGTGGAACGATCATGGCGGCCAAAGTACGGAAATCACGTTCGTCATTGAGTTGGTCTGTTCTTTTTTCGTCTTGATTGATAGCAACGGCCAGATTTCGGCATCGATTGACAGCTTGTGTGTGCTAATTCTGTGGAGGAGTTTGTTAGTTTAATCAGAGGTAACTTTTTTGCTTTTCGTCAACTTCATATATTATTTCGGAAACTATATGAAAGGTACGTAGGCCCCATCATTTCAGTGTCGGTTGCTATTTTATGTTCGGTCTTGGGTTGTTTTTATTGGAACAATCCAAATGAATACCCATACGTGACATGTGTGCAGGAAACGGTATCAATTGGCAGTATGTTTCTCTTGATAGTGTTATGATGATCGTGCGGGGCTTTTTAAACTGTAATCATGACGTTAGTGGTCATCAATACAGGACTTGCACCAAATCGAGTTGTCTGGCTCTATTATCTATCAAGGTCAAACCTCTGAAGTTCATTAACAGCGGTTGAAATTATTCTTGGAAAAATGCCTGTTCTGCCAAACGAGTAATTTACTCAAATGAGATATTCCATTCCTTTTGGTAAAAATGAGTGGTAAAAATGAGTGGAAATGTGGTGGTAGCCGATACAAAAGGAGGAACTTGAAGTCCATTTAACACTATAAAAGCCCTCAAAATATTATGATGATGGCCTGAAAAGTGGTGGTGTGATCCAACTTTTTTTCTGATAAAGATGGAAACATTTATAAAGTCTTAAAGATAAAGATGGTTTGCCCCTCTATTTTAATTAATTTACATTTATATTTAAAACTTGAATTTCACTTAAACTTGAATTTCACTGAAAGGGACAGGATCGGAAACTAAAAACCTCAATGTATAATTTTAGTCTAAAGGCCTACTGATTATGAATTTCCCTCAAAAACCGTTTTCTCTTTCTGTGAAAAATTTCCCCACAAAATGTGTAACATATTCGTGAAAAATTGATCCGTCCCAAGTTTGGTGAAACGGTGTGCTAAAATGTGTTTCCAATAAACAACTCAACTTAAAACTCCTTCTCTCAATTTCATTCTTTTGCATCTCTTTTTATTTCTACTTTCACAACTGTTGAATTAAAAAACAGTATTTTAAGCCACCTGGTGTTTTAAACGGTATTTTTTAACATTATTAGATTATGCTCTTTGCAAAAGTATAATTTTTTTTTTAAGTTAACCCGGGTCAACAAACGATTCATTTTGCTTCATGACATCACAATGACAAATATCAAGTTTTGTTTCCCCTAGCCACTGACGTTCCTCAGCTCATCAGGGTTTGTATTTCTGTGTAGAAACCCAATGCTTCAAGTGACTCTGACTGTATGGACTCGGCCTAGAATCCGCTTCACTTTCCTAGACCAGCAAGAGACAAATGCACGATGAACCGCATAATGTCTCTTCACTGCGTGTTTCGAGCAACTGCCGTTCTCCTCTTGTCAGGTCTGTCAACATTCCCAATTGTGGTGTCTGCTTTAGATGGTAAAGATTTATTAAAATACATAGATTGCAAAACAAAAGTTAATGGCCTGACGTTTTGACCCAAGCAGAGTCTTTCTCGAAGGCTAAATGACAACACAACAAAAATCAGGTAATGCAACATAAGCAGGGAATTGGAAATAAATTAATAGAGAGAGAGAGTCGGAAAGCACACAGAAAAAAGTAAGGGGTAAACAATGAAAAGGGAGACGAGAAAGCCTTATCTAGAGGTGAAACGTCAGGCCATTAGGCCAAGTAAAAAAAGAAACAAGTTTAGCGTCCCCGCCCGCATCCTTTTCACAGGCCGCCTCCTTTTTATTTTTTTATGCACATTTTTTATGCACATTTATTTTATTATTTTGTTTTGGTTGTTAAATAGGGTTATTTTAAATGATCTCAGCAAAAACAATCTGAATGTCTTGTCTGAATGCCTCGACTAAATTGTTTCATTTATGTTTTATGTATTTCAGCAGTAGAAAAAACATTGGATATTAATTTGACATTTTAACAAAGAATGGCGGCCATCTTGAAATAAAAAATAAAATGCCCCTCTTCCTCCTTTTTTGAAAAGCCCGGACCTGAAACATGTTTTTTTTTACTTGGCCTTAGCCTAGAACTATTTTTTCTTAAATTTATACCATACAAGGTCATTTTGGGTTGGTTAGCAGTTTGCAATTCAGCTATATCTATTTTCTTATTTACATATGTCTTAAATGATTTGATTTGAACAAAGAACAATTTACTAAAGCGGGGTTTGAACCAACAACCTTTGGATTAACTTGCAGGCATTCTACCAACTGAGCTATCTAGCCTTATGTTGGCAGTCTCCTTTTTATTGATAAAAAAAGGGAGACTGCCGACATAGGGCAGTAGGTCTAGATAGCTCTGTTGGAAGAGCATGTTAGTCCAGAGGTCGTTAGTTCAAATCATGCTCTAGTCAATTTTGTCTCTGTTCAACCCATATAATTTTCCCAGTCAGTTTCCCAAGGTTGTGGTTTATTATTTATTTATTTATTTGGTAATTGCTCCAACGGTTAACGATCAATGTTCTTCGGAGCACTGGTGAGCTTTTGTTATTAAGAATCATTGGTAAAAAGGACACCCTTTGAGGTTATTTTTGCACCCCAAAAACTTTGAATCTGAGAAAAGCGAGAGGCTTTCATAACTCAAAAATCAGTTATTAAATGTCAAAGTTCTTTGTCTGTCTTCCCTCATCAGTGTGATCTGGAATCTCAATTACTTTTTTGTACATTTAATATAATCATATTGGCACTTTTTAGGTGTAAAGAAATTTGGGATCTTTCAACTCCAATTTGAAGGGATTGCATATATATCTACCTTATTTTAAAGCCATTGGACCCTTTCGGTTCAGAAAAAAAAATAAAAGTTCACAGATTTACAAATAACTTACAGGGTTTACAGAAGGCAATGGTGAAAGACTTCTCTTGAAATATTATTCCATGAAATGCTTTACTTTTTGAGAAAACAGCAAAACAATATAAATTCTCGTTAACGAGAATTACGGATTTATTTCAAACACATGTCATGACACGGCGAAACGCGCGGAAACAAGGGTGGGTTTTTCCGTTGTTTTCTCCCGACTCCGATGACCGATTGAGCCTAAATTTTCACAGGTTTGTTATTTGATAAAAGAAGTTGTGGTACACAAAGTGTGGGCCTTGGACAACACTGTTTACCGAAAGGGTCCAATGGCTTTAATTTAATATCATCATTGGAAAGATCTGATCTGTCTTGATAAAAACAGGATTACCAACCAAATTTCCACTTGTTGCATATTGCTTGTTACTGGTATTCAGCTGTTGTTTGCTTATCCTGAAAATCACGTGGAAATTTGGTTGGTAAACCTGTTTTTATCAAGGAAGAAATTTCATGCTAAGCAAATTTTTGTGCTTAGCAGCTCTATGAAATTGGGCCCTGGTAATTAAGCTTGGGTATGGAGGGTGAACATGGACAAAAATACGATGGCCCTTGTGCTCAGTCTTGAGTTTTTTTGTTTGTGAGCTTACTTGACTATTAAAGTTGCCTATATGGTTAAGGAAAAGGTTAAGCTGCGGCTAAAATCAAGTTGCTTTTGATACATTGTCAGTAATGTGTCTTCTTTTAAACAGGTTATGTGGAGCCAGGGAGAAGTGGAGAACCTGTGTTTGTTGAACAGGGTACCGACCTACACCTGAACTGCACCCTGAGCAATGTGACGCAGCCTGGCGACCAAACGGCCGTGGACATAGTGTGGTACCGAGGCTCACAAGCTGTCCCTACAGACTGGTACTCTGCGATCAGTGACAGTGTGTCGCAGCTTTCATTGATGAATGTCACGTTTGATCAGAGCTCCTCCTATTCGTGTGGCTTCCAAGAGGATGATTTTTTAGCGAAGATTTGGGTTGAAGTTTTAATTGGAAGTAAGTGATGAAAAATATTATTTAAAAATATCTATGTAACGTGCCCCTGGTAGCAGTTGATTAAAAGACCCTGGACTCTATTGGTAATTGTCAAAGACCAGTCTTCTCACTTGGTGTAACTCAACATATATGCATAAAATAACAAATCTGTGAAAGTTTGAGCTCAATTGGTCGTCGAAGTTGCGAGATAATAATGAAAGGAAAAAACACCTTGCCACACGAAGTTGTGTGATTTCAGATGCTTGATTTCGAGACCTCAAATTCTAAATCTGAGGTCTCGTAATCAAATTTGCGGAAAATTACTTCTTTTTCGAAAACTACGTCACTTCAGGGGTTTCTCACAATGTTTTATACTATCAACCTCTCCCCATTACTCGTTACCAACTAAGTAAGGTTTTGTGCTAATAATTATTTTGAGTAATTACCAATAGTGTCCACTGCCTTTAACGCAGTCAAGTGTAGAATGAAGTATAGCCATCTGGCCTTGTGATGTAAAGCATGCAAAATGTCCTTTGTTTCACCCTAAATTTAAATCAAAGGAGCTGTAAAACTTAGTCCAAGGCAGAAACTCTCCAAAAACAAACAGAACTTAAAAATTAACAAACTTGTAATTTTGCAGCAAAACCCGAGCCTGTTAAGCTGGAATGCACAATCCGTAGTCCTGACGAGTATCGATGTAACTGGGTAGAAACAACGAACACAAATCTTCGGACAACTCATCATTTTCAGTTCCGAATGTAAGTCATCTCACAATGCTGCTGCAATGTAAGGGTCATGTCACACGAGGCAATTTACAAGCAACCAGTTCCAGGCAATAGGAAAGGCATTCACATTTCAATGTTAACATATTTTTCTTGTTGATGATAAGACAAGGTTCGAAGAATGACTCATGTGCCACCAAAGTGGTCCTGCGGCATGTGCTGCAGTTGGTTACCTCCAAGTTGCCTGTAAAAGTTGCCTCGTGTGACAAGGCCCTTAAACTTTGGAACGCTAGGTGGAAGACAAATCGTCACTGTTACCGGAAACTGTAAACCATTTTACCAAACTCCCACTCAGCCACACTTAGATTTGCCAATTTTTACATTGTATTACATAGTGCTGGCGCGGGGCCCAAAAACGACAACACTGCTTTTTGAGTTTTGATAAAGAGGTATTTTGTGTGACCTAGACAAATTTTAGTTTTCACGAACAGACGCTCGTTTTTTTTACGCATTGGTTTGTACGTGACGCACTTCACACAGACCTCATTTCCACAATTTTCACAAAGGGAAACTCAGGTTTAGCAGGTAATTACTCATTAAGCACTGTGATTAAAATAATAACATATTTGCCAGGGTTTAAATGTCAACGTTTAAATGGCAAACAGTGTCCCAAATAATTATTTAAAAATAACTTCAAATGTGGTTTTCTCATGAAAAATTTGCTGCAGGGGCAAAATTGCCTCTTAGTGAAAACAGTGGCAAAATGATAAATTGCTATTAATTGTAAGAGTGATTGATTACCAATGTAAACCTTCCCTCTAAAACTGTTCTTTTTAGATTCAATGATGATAATTGGAGAGAGTGCCCTTGTCCAACTTGTGAGCCATATGCCTGTTTTATTGGAATCGCTCACAATAGCGGAATTCGACAAGAAGTCCGAGTCACCACGACAAATCCACTCGGTGAAGCCGTAACAACTCTGTCCTTCGACCCTTACAACGATGGTAGGTTATAAACCAACAAATCAGAATCTACCAATCTGTAGAGCTCTGACTATCCTTTATAAACAGCGCCAATACTAGCACTTTTCACACGCGGGAAGAAACCAGGTGTTACTGGGTCTTTAGAACACAAAGTTGTCAAATCCACATGGTGTGAATCTGCTCTGCATAAACAAAGGTCTATGGTTTTAATGAGGGAATAAAAGAGAGGCAACAAGGGTCTTGTTAGGGTCCTGGTTGTTTGATAAAGGACTGAGCCAAAGGCATTCATCTGGTTGGGATACGAACCCACAACCTTTGCCATTATAGAGCACAGGTTTTACCGCTAGACCACTGAGATAGCCAGTAGCTAAAGGCAGTTCGAATCCTATAGTTTAGCACCGGGTTCCACAGCAATTTTATAGACTTTATATTTGCTTTTTGTACAAAGAACATTGTTTGGTTTTAGCGGTACGCTCATACTTTCCTGATGTCTGTGAAAAAATCACCACCGAGATTTGCCTAGTAGCTAGAGGCAGTTATTGTGACTGTTTTTTATATTTCATGAAAAATTGTATCTTTATCGATTGCCGCAGTCGTGGTTAATCCACCAAGAGACGTGATGGTGACTGCCCTGCTAACGGAGACATCCCTCAAGATAACCTGGTTCTTGCCTGATGAGTGGCACAGGATTACGAACTTGTTAGAATACAGGCTGCAATACAAGAAGGCTGGATGCCAGACCAACCTCACATTTGGCTGTATGGAACAGGTAAAACAAATTTTGGACGGGGTGCCAAGTGCTCAGTCTAGCAAACCCAATTTCCTAAAGGCTTGTGGCCTAAAGCAAGATACTTTCGGATGAGAAATTTTTCATGCATAAGTCAGTTATCAGATTTATGAGGGTAAAGGCCAAGTCATACTGCAGCAGTAACAAAAACAATAATGATCACGACGCAAAGAGAACACATTCTATTGGTTGAATTGCTCCACATAGAATATGCACACGCTCATTCAACCAATAAAATGTGTTCTCTTTGAGTCGTGATCAGTATCGTTTTTGTTATTGCTGCATTGTGACTCGGCCTTTATTGTCCCTTGATGAGGATGCTGCAGCTAGAGACGCCATTGGTACCTGCTGTCACCTAACTTAACAAGGAAGGGTTCAACTTTATTGTGAAAATATCCGTAGTTTTCGCTGTTTGATCAGCAAGTAGACACTGTATTGAGCTGAATCTTTCACTTGTGACTTTAAATGTATTTATTGTCCCCCATTGTGTCTCCATTGCCGAATGATAATTTTCTGTATACGGAGCCAGAATCTGGAACAAACTTCCACAATACATCAGAGATACCACCTCACTGCATACATTCAAGACACTCCTGAAAGCTCACCTGTTTCAGGAGGTGTATCATCAATAACGTTTCTCCTGTTTGTGCCCATACATCAGTGCTTTCGAGCAAACTTTTGATTTAGGCGCTTTATCAATTTCTTTTGATTGATTGATTGAAAGTCCCCTTTTTTATTAAAGGGAAGGTACACGTTTGGTTATTACTCAAAACAAATTTTAACTTAAAAGTTGACTTGGTAACGAGCATCGGAGAGCTGTTGATATTATAAAACATTGTGGGAAACGACTCGCTCTGAAATATTGTATTGTTTCTCACTAAAATAATGATAAATTTGTCCAAACTATGGTGTTTTTTCTTTCATCATTTTCTCGCAACTTCGATCACCAATTGAGCCCAAATTTGCACAGGCTTGTTATTTTATGCTTATGGTGAGATACACCAAGTGAGAACACTGGTCTTTGACAATTACCAAACGTGTCCTTCCCTTTAACGAGAAATTTATTTCACCAGGTTGTGGATGTAGGAAGAACCATCATCTTAGAGTACATACTGCAGGGCCTTGAGCCTTACACTGAGTATGCCATTCAGCTAGGTGCCAGGTACGGACTGGATGAGAAGAACTGGAGCGAGTGGACACCAGAGGAAACAGTCTACACACGACAGACATGTGAGTATGATTGTCCAAACCAGAGACTCTCATTGATCAAAAGTGAGCTAGATTAATTAACCACAGGGTGTACCCTGCCTGCATGGCTTGAATAAAGTTAACGGTATGGCTTCTGACTGGCACCCCCAAACAAAGATATTGCCATCGTAGGGGTAGATAGCTCAGTTGGTAGAGCGCCGGGCCAGTTAATTCGGAGGTCGCTGGTTCAAATCCTGCACAAGTCAATTTGTCTTTGTTTAACCCAAAATCAAAAGTGAACTTGATAACTGTACTAGCCAAGAACCCCATGAAGAGAAGACAAGGAAGGAAGTTCAAGTTTTTAGATGTGATGAGAGGAAAACCCCAGATAGTTATTCTAGGGAAAACCCACGCAGGTAGGGACTGAAAACCCAACCAACTAAGTGCCCCCGGTGGAATATGAACAGGGGTTTCAGAGGCAGAAGGTGAGGAAAGATATCAAGACACCATCCTTCTTCGGTCCGGTGTATTGTAAATTCTCGTTAAAGAACCCAGTACATTTATCAGAAAAAGAAAAGGTTTGCCCTGGTGTTCCTGGGTTGATTGACAGCATATTGCGCCACATTAATACAAGACCTGGAACTTAGTAATTTTTAGGGCATTTTTGAGACCAGTCTTCTCACTTGGTGTATCTCAACGTATGCACAAAGTAACAAACCTGTGAAAATTTGAACTCAATTGGTCGTTGAAGTTGCGAGATAATAATGGAAGAGAAATTGTGTGCTTTCAGATGCTTTATTTCAGGACCTCAAAATCTAATTCTGAGGTCTCAAAATCAAGTTCAAATATTTCAGTGGAAAAATCTTTCTCTCTCTAAAACTACTTTACTTCAGAGGGAGCCGTTTTCTCACAATGTTTTATACTACCAACAGCTCTCCATTGCTTGTTACAGAGTCAGTTTTTATGCTTACAATTATTATGAGTAATTACGGACAGTGTTCATTGCCTTTAATCAAAATCTCGTAATAATGACGGGAGTCGACTGTACATATCTAGTAATGCTTGTATTTTTTTTAAACTTCATTTAGCACCCTCCGGGATTGTTGGAAACCTTACTGCTCATGAAGAGAACACTCCAGGTCATCCTTTCTTTAGAGATGTGAATCTTGTATGGAAGGTAAAAATAATAATAACTAATAATAATTATGGCTTCTTATATTGTGCACATGTCCAGCACTCAGTGACACTTCTGGCGCTGTAATATTTAGTATTTCCTGCAAGATGTGGAACTACGCATTTGAATTTTGAGACCTAATCCTCAGATAGCACCATGGAGTGGTTTACAATGTGTTGTGGCGCAATTTGCTGCCGATCGGACCAGGAACACCGGGGCGTACCCCTTCTCTTTTCAATAAGTGCACTGGGTTCTTTTACATGCGTTACACAATACATGGGACCAATGGCTTGATGTCCCATCTGAAGGACGAAGCAATGGTTAAATGTCTGGCTTAAGGGCACAAGTGTCACAGCTGGTGACCGTTTTTTATTTAAATTTTGCCATCAAAGAGTTATATGTCCAAATACTAAAACAACAAAAATAAATAAACATGGAGAAATATTAAGTATTGGATGTGGGAGGAAAACCCATTCAATCAGGTAGGGACTGAAAACTCATTCCCCATGGAAGGTTCCAGTCTGAGGTAGGATTCAAACCAGGACCCACAGAGGTGAAAGGCGTGGAAAGAAACCACTGAGCCAACCTGGCCCCCACAGAATTGTCAAATTTTAGTTCGGTGGAAGGCATGTGATCATGCAAAATGAGTTGTTTATTTACCCAGGTCGTTTTCCTATTTTTTTTTCCTATTTGAAAAGAGCATATTCTATGCTTTAATAATGCTTTTAGAACCCCCATGTTGATACTATCTTGGTTCAAAAGTTATGAAAGTAGAAACACCAAGAGATGTGAGAGAACGAAACTGCGAAAAATAGGGTTTAAAGTCGAGTTGAAACTTCATCCAGCACATTTACTTTCACCGCTGTTGGCTTGTCTTGGCTGGTTTTTCTCCACTGTTATTTCCGACAAATAACTCATTTAGCTTGACCACATTACAAACCACTAAGCCAGCCCGACCTCCTTCAGAGTAAATTTATTTTGTTCCCTCTGTTGAACACAGGAATTGGAAGTCCAGAACCAAAATGGTATCATACTTGAATACAAGATAGAGGCTGTGAAGACAGAGGCTTCGGAGAACCAAGAGGTGCTGTTCTGGAGCTCCACAAGAACATGGTTTACCATTTCAAGTAAGTCATTTAAAGGCACTGGACACTTTTGGTAATTACTCAAAATAATTGTTAGCATAAAAACTTACTTTGTAACGAGCAATGGAGAGTTGTTGATAGTAAAAAACATTGTGAGAAACGGCTCCCTCTGAAGTAACATAGTTTTAGAGAAAGAAGTAATTTTCCAGATTTCAAGACCTCAGAATTATATTTTGCGGTCCCGAAATCAAGCACCTGAAAGCACACAACTTCGTGTGACAAGGGTGTTTTTTCTTCTATTATTATCTCGCAACTTCGATGACCAATTGAGTACAAATTTTCACAGGTTTGTTACTTTGTGTATATGTTGAGATACACCAAGTGAGAAGACTGGTCTTCGACAATTACCAATAGTGTCCAGTGGCTTTAAAAAGGGTCACGCTGCCTTTGGATTTGGATTTAATTCTCAATGCTCTTATTAGAGCCAACAAGAAGAGAGAAGACAGTGAAGAAATTTCAGTTTTAGATGTGGGGGAAAACCCCAGAGAAATTTTGCAAGGAAAATCATACAGGTAGTAGGGACTCTGAAAACCTGCAGTGCTCCCGATGGGATATGAACTGGGGGGCGAGGCGCTACACCACTACACCACTACAAAGAGCTCGCTGCGGTCGGAATGTGTGCAGCCTTTTACAGGCGCTGCGGTTCACCTCCATAGTTCTTCCACTGGAGGTGGGTGCAGTGCTAAGCAGATTAATTTGAGCTTAGGGGATTAAGACTGGAGTTGAAACTCCTTCTGTTCCTTGCACTATGGTTAGAAGTATAGCAGGTTACGATAGTATGAAGCATTGTACAATGAGTGAAAACAAAATGGACGAAGCTCTTGTAGACTATTTATGATCGTAAAGTTCGAGTAGGGGAATAATGGTGAACAAGTACCTTCCCTTGAATGTAAATACAAACTACTTATAGAAATTTTACAAATTTTCAGGCACTTTTTGTAAAATGGTTGTTGTTTTGCCTGGGCAGATAGAACTTTAAAAAAACTGTAAACAAATTCATCACATTTTTTTCCTTACAGGGTTGTCAAAGTATTTTCCTTATCAGATCAAAGTTGCAGCGGTTAACCAAGCTGGCCCCGGACCGTGGGCTTCAGTACAAATTTGGGATGAAACAGCAAGTGAGTAATAGGCACAGCAATCTTTAACTTCATGCACTGTTTTGTAAAAAAGTTGACATGGCATTTAGAATAACCGGTTTCTTTTATTTTTGGAAAAGGTAGCTGATTTTAACATAAAGACAGATCTTGCAAATGGCAGTCTTCTCCCAAATCCAAGCCCTGGGCCCAATTTTATAAACCTGTTAGGTAGAAAATACTGCTTGACAAATATCTTTGCTAAGCAAAAATTGAGTGAGGCACCAGTCACAACAATGCAAACTTAATGTCATTTTGATTGGTAACCTAGTTCTGCTAAGCAACACTATTCTGTGCTTAGCAAGTGAAATTAATGAAGTTATGAACTCCACTCATATCAGTTTTACTCTCCATTTTTTTCTTTTAGCACCAGCCGCTCCGAATTGGGTCCAAGCTACTGCCCTGACGACAACTTCCATCAACGTGACTTGGGGGGCACCTAGTGAACCAAACGGTATCATACAGAGCTACATTGTCCAGTGGAGAAAGAGCGACGAGAAATGGTAAGAAAAGTGAAAATATTCAGGCCTGATCACAAAGCATGGGCTTTGTCTATTGTATAGACCAATCTGTATGCCTAGAGGAACCTTGTCCGGGACAACCAGTGGGTATTCAAGTCCTGTCCTGGACAACAGCCATTAATTCACCTTGTTTGAAACTGGGTGTTAGAGAAAATTTAAAGGAACGTTACAGAATTGGTAAGAAACAAAAATCGTGAAGATCACAGATTTACATAAAACTTACACGGTCTAATGATGATGATAGTTGACAACATCCCTTGAAATATATCTGTCTGAAATGATATATTTGATGAGAAATAAATAATCTAACTTCGCGTTTGGAGTTTATCGCTCAGTAAGCGTTTTATAAATTTTTATTTTGGCATCAGTGCAATGCAACATTTGTAATCGGTTTTTCACTATTCACTCGTGACTCAGATGCTGGCCGATCGATCTCAAACCTTTACAGGTTTGTCAGTTTATGTATATGGTGGTTTACATATAGTGCTTATACACTGCCAGCAACTGTTTTGTTAGCAAAAACCAATTCTGTAATGTTCCTTTAACCCTAACCCGAACTCTGAAGGGGTTTAAAATAAAATGTGTCTGAACACACTTTCAGTGAAGTTTTGCTTTCCCGTAATCGGAGCAAGTCAGCCAAGTATTAAACGTTTGCATCTAGTGCCTGGCTCGTCATAATCATTACACTTGCAAAATCTATCGAGGCAGGCACTGTTTCCACCAGTCTTTGTAATTCTCACTTTAAAGGAACACGTTGCTGGATCGGACAAGTTGGTCTATAAAAAGCGTTTGAAACCGGTTTTTTTATGAAATGCATATGGTTGGAAAGATGTTTTAAAAGGAATACAATGATCCACACAAATTTGTCTCAAAATTGTGTGGTGTTTCTTTTGCTTTGCGAACTAACATGGTTGGCCAGTTATGGGAGTAAAAAATTTGACTCCCATAAATGGCCGACCGTGTTAGTTTACGAGGTTAAAGAAAAAAAATGCAATTTCAAGGCATATTTGTATGGATCATTATATTCTACTTTGAAAACATCTTTCCAACCATATGCATTTTAAAACAAACGGTTATAAACGCTTTTCAAAGACCAACTCGACCGGTCCAAGGCAACATGTTCCTTTAAGGTCGAGGAAAATTAAACCAAAATGTTCATTGTCTTTGCCCTTTGTTGCATCTTTCCCATTTCAGGCGATCGTACATGACTCTTAATGCAGCACGCCATTACCACGTACTTGATCATCTAGATACCTACGTTCTCTACGAAGTGACCGTCCGAGCAAGGAATTCTCTGGGGGTTGGTGAAGTAGCCCTTGTAGAGGGTGGGAGCCGGACATTGCAAGGAGGTAAATCACTCTTGGGTTTTCCGGCGGCTAATTCACATCATTTCATACATTTTGGGGTTGAACAAAGAAAAATCTACTAGAATGGGATTTGAACCTTAGGAAGCCACAGCGGAAATTTCAAGTAATCCATCCCGAGGAAAACTGACTGAGTAAATTTGAAATAGCTATGGGTTAAACAACGGTAAATTGACTAGAGTGGAGTTTGAACCTGCAACCGCTGGATTAAAGAAAAAATTAGAATTAAAATGATTTATTCAGCCAACGTCAAAAAGTTAAAAACCAAAAACATCGGAAATTGTAGTGCACCTCGACCTCTCTAGATTTTAAAATCACAAAATTACATTTAAAAACACTAACGAAGAAGATTAAAATATATTCACATAATATATAGGCTACAACATTAGCAGAAGACAAACTAGTTCCCATTGAAAAGCACGAACAGCATGAGGATAAAAACTATCGCTAAACCGCTTTCCTTTGAAATGCTTAAGACGACGATTAGAAGGGAGAAATTGGAAATAATCAGCTGCTGGGTGGAACTCGTCCTGCATTATAGACCTAGTGCGTTTACACATTCTGTCACTATAGATTGATTCAAGTGATGGCAGGCTAGCACCGATAATCCTCTCTGCTGACTGACAACAGAGTTCAACTTACGAAGATCACTAGCAGAAACACAACCAAACCAAACAAAAGATGGAAGAGTCAATAGATGCTTTCAACAATAAAGAAACTATAACAGTCGAGAACCTCCTTTTTTTAACCCCATTTTCCATTATACCCTCATGCTGTTTATGAGATGGAAATGTTGACTTGCCTCTCGCCTATGGAAGTTTATTGCTAATTCTCTAATGTCTAAAGTGAATCCCTCACTTTGAGGGGCTCACCAGGGCCCAATTTCATAGAGCTGCTAAGCAAAAAAATTTGCTTAGCATGAAATTTCTTCCTTTATAAAAACAGGATTACCAACCAAATTTTCACGCGTTTTTCAGGTTAAGCGAACACCATCTGAATACCAGTAACAAGAAATATGCAACAAATTGAAATTTGGTTTGTAATCCTGTTTTTATCAAGAAAGAAATTTTATGCTAAGCAAATTTTGGTGCTTAGCAGCTCTATGAAATTGGGCCCTGACCTTCTGATGTTAGGCAATGTATCATATCTCAAAAATATCGATAATAGCCTGCTCATGTCGCTCCTCGTCTTCTTTTACCTAACAGTTCCAGGCGCTGCCCCCTCCGGTCTCACAGTGAAACCTATTAATGACCAGCCAGACAGCTTGACCCTGACGTGGGAGCCTTTACCCCTCAACAGTATCAACGGTGACTTGCAGGGCTACCTGATTGGCTACTGCCAGAGTGAGAGCAGTTGCACAGGTAAGGGTTGAACCCCCCCAAAAAACCAGATAAAGGGAAATGTTATGTTTGTTGAAGGCACTTGACCAATTGGTAATTGTCAAAGACCAGTATTCTCGCTTAGTATATCTCAACTAAACATGGACTCAGTTGGTCATTGAAGTTGCATGAGAATCATCAAAGAAAAAACACCCTTGTTGCACAAATTTGTGTGCTTTCAGATGCCAATAAAAGGCTTCAGGCCTGAAGTCTGGTAATATTTGAGTGAAAATATACCTCTTTCGCAAAAACTACGTTACTTCAGAGGGAGCCGATTTTCACAATGTTTTACAACAGCTCTTCATATTGCTCCTTGTAATTGTTGTGCTAACAATTATTTTGAGTTATTACCAATAGTGTGCAGTGCCTTTAAAGTTAATGGCAATAATAACTGAATTTAGAAGTACAGCAGCTTTCGATAGTATAAAGCATTTTGAGAACCATTTCACTTTGAAGTAAAAATATATCAGTTTTTCTTATCCCCCACAATTTGAATCTGATGAGCATTACTGACAATATCTCTCAGATTGTGGGTTCGAGTCCCAGTTGTGGCACCTGTGACCTTAAGCAAGACACCTGAAGGATTATTACAGAATTGTTTTTGCTAGCCAAAAAGTTGATGGCAGTGTAAGCACTTTATGTTATCCACCATGTACATAAACTGACAAACCTGCAGAAGTTTGAGATCGATCCGCCATCTGGGTCACGAGAGAATAGTGAAAAACCAATTACAAATTTTGCATTGCATCGATGCCAAAACAAAAATGAATAAAACGCTCACTGAGCGATAAACTCCAAATGCGAATTAGATTTTTTATTTCTCATCAAATATGAAATTTCAGACAGAAATATTTCAAGGGATGTTTTCTACTATCATCATCGTTAGACCATGTAAGTTTTAGGTAAATCTGTGATCTTCACAATTTTTGTTTCTTACCAATTCTGAAATGTTCCTTTAACCATTATTGCTGCGTCCTTAAGATGGGGCACAAAAAATCCTGACAAGTGAAACTTTTCTCCTTTTTTCCAGGCGATTTTTTGCAACATAAGAATCTATCCAGCCCAGATGTTACTAGTAAAACCCTTGATGGTCTGGAACCCTCTACCCAGTACTCAGTATGGCTAGCAGCTTACACATCAATTGGGCTGGGACCTGAATCGGACCACGTACTAGCAACAACCAGAAATGAAGGTAAGTTCTACAACTGGTTACCCTTTTGTCCTTTTTGCATAAATTGCATTCTGCTCTACCAGCCAGGCTCATGATACTCATGTCTACATCCTTACAGAGTGTGAAGGGGCTATTAACCCGAGTGTGTTGTGGCTGAGCGGATAAGAGCACCGAACTCAAGCTTTGGTGTTTCTGTTCAGCAGAGTGTGGGTTCGAAATCCCGGTCGTGACACTTGTTTCCCTGAGCAAGACACTTTACCATAATTGCTTCTCTCCACCCAGAGGTAAATGGGTACCTGTGAGGGCAGAGATGGTTCTTGTGGTTGGTTTAGCTTAGTGCGCGCTACATATTTGGCGACACAGGCCTGTATACTCCCCAGGGAGCTGAGATGGTTTAGGGAATAAATGGCCCATTGATGAGGGTGACAATGTTGGAAGCGATTTGAGACATGGTGTACTAAAAAAAGAGCACTATATAAAAACCAAATATTATTATTTTTTTTTACAGGGTATAGCAACGTATAGCAAAGATTTGAACTTGTTTTCTTTTTTTCCTACAGCATCGGTGGTCGTCGTTGCGGCTGTGTTAGGTCCTCTGCTTATAGCGGTAATTATCGTGATAGTAATAGTCTGTGTCGTCAGACAAGTGATCAACAGCCGCTCCATCCCGGACCCAAAAATTGCCAGAGATGTGGATGTCATGAAGATGAACAGCGTAAGTGAATAAAGCCACTCAAGCTTCCACTATCTTTGTCTATTTTCTTAAACACACACGTGGACTGGTTATTCGAAACTAAAAGCTTTTCTTTAATTTTTGATTCGCTTGATTTAAAGACACTGGACACGATTGGTAATTGTCACAGACCATTCTTCTCACTTGGTGTATCTTAACAAACCTGAGCTCAATTGGTCGTCAAACTTGCGAGATAATAATGAAAGAAAAAACACTCTTGTCACACAAAGTTGAGTGCTTTCAGATGCTTGATTTCAAGACCTTAAATTCTAAACCTGAGGTCTCAGAATCAAATTCATAGAAAAATTTTTTTTTCTCGAAAGTACATCACTTCAGATGGAGCCGTTTCTCACAATGTTTTATTCCATCAACCTCTCCCCATTACTCGTTACCAAGTAAGGTTTTATGATAATAATTATTTTGAGTAATTACTGATAGTGTCCACTACCTTTAATAAGGAGTTTTTGTTGAATTTGGCTCTAAAAACCTATATAGAGTGTAATGAAATAACATTTTGGTATATCTCTTTGTTGTTTCTAAGACTGTGTATCTTTATCTTTCCAAAACACAGGGTATGTACCACTGTCAAATGGAAGAGGAAATCTTTGACAACATGCCCGTTGACGATTCACAGACTGGTCATTCACATCCCTTGGAGTCCGTCGTCATCAAAGACTCAAAGAAACAGACTTTCGAGTTCAGTCGTTCTGAGAGCAACGACAGTGGGTTTCCGCCATCCCCGGCAAGAAGTAGTGGAAACTTGGACTATTTGCGGGACAAGCTGAGTATCGGCGACAATAATGACAGCGTCTTTGAAGAAGAGAATGGACAAATCCAAAAAGACATGCACAAGAGAAACGGTGGCTTAACCTCTCGAACGTCTCATAGTGACTCTGTTGGACCTTACACTATGGTAGGCGAGTTACCATCCTTTAAGATACCTGCATCTTCTGGTCTTGGCCCACCCTCTATGGAAGGCCAATATGTTGCGGAGACCACATTGAAGGGGAGCACTACCTGTCGAACCGGAATTCCTTCCAGTCCATCTGTTGATGTATCGCCTTACACCCAGATGTCCACAGTGTTTACATCTTGTCCAGCATCTCGTTCAATTTCTGAGACACCCGCACAACAGGAAAACCAGAACAGAAACAAACTTTCAATAGTGGGCTTAAACAATAATCAAACTACCCAGATTAAAGAAGTCTCACCTTACACCCTGATGTCTGCTATGAGTTCTGTGCCTCACAGACAACCCAAGCGCTGCCAAGAGCCCTCAGTTGGTGCTTCCAAGTGTAAGAAGCAGACACACCACCTTGGCTCGTCTCCAACACTTTCAGTTCACTCACAAATGCTGGCGATGGAAGCCATTAAGAAAGATGCAGGTTGCCATATTCAAAAATCTCCACCAGAATCGCCTTCAACTGTTTCACCCTACTCGAAGGTAGAAGACTTAAATCCTCCAAGCTTTTCAACCAATTCATCCAATAATTTGACGAACAGCTCAACACAGCCTGTTTCGCACTACATACAGATGCCAGAAGTGAATTTCCTGACGCCAAGAAAACCACAAACCAGTGAAAGTCAACAGGCTTCTCCCATGACTACAACAGATGTTCAAACTCACAAACCTCTACTTGTCGTGCCGCAACCAGTCTCGCCCTACATCCAGATACCTCCAGTGAATCCCATGCAAACTAAGGTTCCTCCTTCATGTGCTGTCGAAAGCTTCACAGGTAAAAAGCCTTCTGATTTGACAATACCTGCTGCAACCGAAACACTGATATCAGATACTGCAGGCTCGCAACCACTTGACCCTCTGACTAAGCAACAAAATGGAATGTCCCCAAATGACTCTCCATCTGTCTTTCAACAAACTCTTTCACCTTACATTCAGGCGCCGGGAGTAAACGTCCTCCAACAAACTCGAGCCAAGACTGATCAACCAAAACAGCATGCTCCTGACCTGCCCAGCATTAATGAGGATTGTCCCTCATCTCTTCATACCCTGCAACAATCCTCATTACCATACATCCAGAAGCCAAGAATTGAGCAGACACAACATCAATCTGGTTATCAAGGAAAGCTTCCTCCTGCCACTAACTCAGCCATCACTCCTTTAGACTTATCACCTCCTGCGACACCTTACATCCTGATTCCAGATATAAATTCCCTTCAACTAACTACACATCAGAGTCAGGCAGCCAATCAGGATGCTTATAGTAACACTGACGGTCAAACAGCCCAGCAACAAATTGTTTCGAGCCAATCCAATCTGCAGACCCCTCGAACAAGTCAACCAGATATCATTCAGCAACAGAATTCATCTGGGGCAACCTCCAGGGACACTCCTGTTTCGCCACTGTCTGCATTACCTTATGATCACATGCCACAAACAAAACCAATTGAACTAAATGGATGTCATGTCAAAAAACCAGAAGCCCTACTGCCAGCCATTTCATGTGATAGCCAAACTGACAACTCTTCTCTTATCTTGCCACAAGCTGTATCCCCCTACATCGAGATTCCAGAAACACATACCACGCAACTGGCTCAACAGCAGGTAGAACAGCTTCTAAAGGAAAGCTATAGTGAAGGCTCAACTCAACTGCCTCTTCCACTACTTTCACAAACTGTTTCAGAACAAGGAGGTTCACACTTCGATCAGGAACCACAGATAGCGAGCATGCAACTCAGTCAACAACAGGCAACTCAACCTGAAGATTTCCAACCTGTTTCACCTGAGCTGGCGTCACACATCGTTCCAAACCCACAACAACCTGGATCCTCTAACTTTCAGTTTCCTGAAACAAAAACACCACAACTGACAAGTCAAGTTAAGGAGCTTGCCCCTGGCATTGAGAACAATGCTCAAAGCTCTCAATCAGTTTCACCTGAACCTGGATCCCCCTATGTTCAGGTTCCAGAACCACAAACCCAACCGCTAGTTCCACAGCAGGCAAGTCATTCTGAAGAACTCAATTCCAATAGTGGCTCAAGTAAGAACCAAACTCAACACCCTCAATCAGTTTCGCCTAAACCTGGATCCCCCTATGTTCAGGTTCCAGAACCAGGGACCTTGAAGCTAGGTCCACAGCAGGCAAGTCATTCTGAAGAACTCAATTCCAATAGTGGCTCAAGTGAGAACCAAACTCAACACCCTCAATCAGTTTCACCTGAACCTGTGTCTCCCTATGTTCAGGTTCCAGAACCAGGGACCCAACCGCTAGGTCCACAGCAGGCAAGTCATTCTGAAGAACTCAATTCAAGCAGTGCTTCTAGGGAGAATCAAACTCAAAGCCCTCAATCAGTTTCACCTGAATCTGGATCACTCTATGTTCAGAATTCAGAACCAGATACCTTGAAGCTTGGTCCACAGCAGGCAAGTCATTCTGAAGAACTCAATTCCAGTAGTGGCTCAAGTCAGAACCAAACTCAACACCCTCAATCTGCTTCACCTGCACCTGGATCCCCCTATGTTCAGGTTCCAGAACCAGAGACCTTGAAGCGAGGTCCACAGCAGGCAAGTCTTTCTGAAGGACTCAATTCCAGCAGTGGTTCTAGTGAGCACCAAACTCAATACCCTCAATCAGTTTCACCTGAACCTGTGTCTCCCTATGTTCAGGTTCCAGAACCAGAGACCTTGAAGCTTGGTCCACAGCAGGCAAGTCATTCTGAAGAACTCAATTCCAGTAGTGGCTCAAGTGACAACCAAACTCAACACCCTCAATCTGCTTCACCTGCACCTGGATCCTCCTATGTTCAGGTTCCAGAACCAGAGACCTTGAAGCGAGGTCCACAGCAGGCAAGTCATTCTGAAGAACTCAATTCCAATAGTGGCTCAAGTAAGAACCAAACTCAACACCCTCAATCAGTTTCGCCTAAACCTGGATCCCCCTATGTTCAGGTTCAAGAACCAGGGACCTTGAAGCTAGGTCCACAGGCAAGTCATTCTGAAGAACTCAATTCCAGTAGTGGCTCAAGTGAGAACCAAACTCAACACCCTCAATCAGTTTCGCCTAAACCTGTGTCGCCCTATGTTCAGGGTCCAGAACCAGGGACCTTACAGCTTGGTCCACAGCAGGCAAGTCATTCTAAAGAGCTCAATTCCAGTAGTGGCTCAAGTGACAACCAAACTCAACACCCTCAATCTGCTTCACCTGCACCTGGATCCCCCTATGTTCAGGTTCCAGAACCAGAGACCTTGAAGCAAGGTCCACAGCAGGCAAGTCTTTCTGAAGGACTCAATTCCAGCAGTGGTTCTAGTGAGAACCAAACTCAATACCCTCAATCAGTTTCACCTGAACCTGCGTCTCCCTATGTTCAGGTTCCAGAACCAGAGACCTTGAAGCTAGGTCCACAGCAGGCAAGTCATTCTGAAGAACTTAATTCCAGCAGTGGCTCACATGAGAACCAAACTCAAAACCCTAAATCAGTTTCACCTAAACCTGTGTCTCCCTATGTTCAGGTTCCAGAACCACAGACCCAACCGCTAGTTCCACAGGAGGCAAGTCTTTCTGAAGAACTCAATTCCAGTAGTGGCTCAAGTGAGAACCAAACTCAACACCCTCATTTAGTTTTACCTGAACCTGGATGGCCCTATGTTCAGAATCCAGAACCAGATACCTTGAAGCTAAGTCCACAGCAGGCACGTCATTCTAAAGAACTCAATTCCAGTAGTGGCTCAAGTGAGAACCAAACTCAACACCCTTAATCTGCTTCACCTGAACCTGGATCCCCCTATGTTCAGGTTCCAGAACCAGAGACCTTGAAGCTAAGTCCACAGCAGGCACGTCATTCTAAAGAACTCAATTCCAGTAGTGGCTCAAGTGAGAACCAAACTCAATCTGCTTCACCTGAACCTGGATCCCCCTATGTTCTGATTCCTGAACCAGAGACATAATAGCAAGGTCCAAAGCAAACAAACCAGTTTAAAGAACTCGGTTCCAGCAATGACTTGAGTGAGAATAAAGCTTGAAACCCTCCATCATCCTACAATGTCGTCAGCAGAATTCTAAGAGTCATGGCCAACTGCTCTCAAGGCGGCAGGGGCAGCAACTCAGAAACTTCTATCACCCTAAAGCTTTCATCCTGGTAGATAGAACAACAAGCAGGCCTAAATCACAAGCGGACCCTCCAGTAAGTCAATCAATTACACTTGTTGGGTGATATGAGTTGTTCCAGGTTACGAGTGGGGTAAGATTAGTAGGTTAAACGAAAAGGTTTTGAAAATGATGACCAAGATATTCTTCTTTTAATATGGTGTACCAAACAAAACTCAATATTATTTTCTGTTAACTGTCGACAAAAGACTAAAGCCTGGTTCTTATTTCCTTGTTAAGCGAATTTGATATGATTTTTGACATTTAAAATGTGCAGCGAATGAATCAGAAGAGTTGAGCTATGCTGAACTCTTGCAAACCATTTGCTGTGGCGTCAAAATTTGTATCCTATTAGCATTTGTAGGAAGTATGAACTGGGCTTTACTATCACTTATCAATGCAGAATTTTAAGCCTTTTTTTCAAAATGAATCTAGTTTTAATATTGTTATGATTCATAATTTTTATGGTATTTTGGAGTGCTTTTTAATTTTTTTTATTGATCTACTATAAAATGTACAAAGGCAACATGGATTTATAGAAGAGGGAAATAGTGCAAATAGTATCCCAAGATTTGCAAGATGCAATTGAATGCTTACCTTTAACCTTTAAGCTCTGCAAAGAAAATAGCACCCACCAAATAAGAGGTCATCTTCCATATTTTATCTGCAACAGATTTTAGTTTGAGCCACTAGCAAGTTTCAGCAAAGGTGTACCAGAAGATGTCATTTTTAATAGATGACGGTCAATCCGCAGCACACAAAATGCTCTCCTTTCATCTGCAAAATGTTCATGGTTTTTCGTGCGTGACCTCGGTATGAATGTTTAATTAGTCAAAAGGGCTTCTGGAATTCAGTCTGTTTCAGGCCTTTCTGAAAAGCATTATTCACCAGTAAATTGGAATGAAGAGCATATCTGTCGTTTTGTATGAAAAAAAATCAGTGCAACTCCAAATTTAAAAAGAGAAATTTAAACGTAAAAAAAATGGCTTCAAAAAGAAAGAAAACAAGCCACAAAACACAGCAGATTGTCCCGTTATCAATGTCCGCAACAGTCCCCAGAAGCCCTTATGACTAATTAAATATTCAAACCAGGGTCACGCATGAAAACCCACACAAAACTCTGCAGATAAAACCTGGCAGTTGACCTCATTAACGCACGCAGTGCAGATTGATTGATGAGCTTTCAGGTCTGTAGTAAATACAGGCATGATATTTGGATGGGGCGTAAAGCCGTTGGTCCCATGTGTTGTGTAACGCATGAACCCAGTGCACTTATCAAACAGATGGTTGTGGCTGCTTAATGCGCCGTAGCACCTTGTAAACCCTTATTAAGTGCTAAATAATTGGGGCTCAGAATTCATCACTGCAATAACCTATCTTTCTGAAAGTTTGTATATACTCGGCGCCTTGAGTACCTTGTTTGGTAGGTACGTGCATGCGCTATGTAAACTTCGATATTATCCTTGGGGAACAAGTATGAACACTGTATTGAGTAGAAGGGCTAACCTACATGTACTTATTGCGAAGAATTTTATAGACTGTTCAGGCTATCGCAGGTTTTCAGATCTAACCAAGAGCAAAAAAGGATCCAGACAAAAGTAGGAAGAATATCAGGTTTGTTTAAATAGAAAGAGAAAAAAATTGTATTCATTATCAAACTGTTTCCAGGGTGATCGGTCTTGCCGTGCCAATATTTGTTAGCATTTGCCTGCTCATCACCCCCTGGAATTGGTTCATTAATGTGCTAGAATCTAGCACATTTTAAGTTATATAATGAGGACTGTGGCAATCCACTCTTCGCGCCCGCTCAGGTAAAATGATTACAAAAGAGGCATCAAGTTATCGAGCAAGTGGTCCCCTCTCATTCTGCGATTTTGTGACATGTCTAACTGTGTGCAGTGTAGGGTGGCTGTGTTTAACACAACTCAGTTTAATTAAAGGAACACGTTGCCTTGGATCGGACAAGTTGGTCTTTGAAAAGCATTTGTAACCGTTTGTTATAAAACGCTTATGATTAGAGAGATTTTTTAAAAGTAGATTACAATGATCCACACAAGTACCACTCGAAATTGCATGGTTTTTCTTGTACCTCGCCGTCTAACACGGTCGGCCATCCATAAATGGCCGACAGTGTTAGTTCTCAAAGTAAAAAGGAAAACCACACAATTTCGAGGCAAATTTGTGTGTTATCATTGCAATCTACTTTTAAAACATCTTTCTAACCATATGCATTTTATAACAAACGGTTACAAATGCTTTTCACCAACTCGACCAATCCAAGGCAACGTGTTCCATTAATAGAATTGTCAAATATTTGCATTTTCACACGCCCATACTTTAATAGCTCCCTTAAGTGCCATACAAGAGCTCAAGGGTGCACGCAGAGCAGTCACTTTTTGGAACCAACATAATTGTTTTTCAGTACATCAATACAGTGCCTAGCCTTTAGTCGAGGCGCACGCAGCACCCCCAGATGTCAAGCACGACCCCAGATATCACGCACGAAAAAGAAAGAAAAAAATGCGAAGCCGCGAAGTGTCATTAGCAACTCGATTTGGGGCCTTATGTTTTTCTTTACTTTTTGCCACAGATTTGAGTGGGAGAAATGTAATGCATAAAGCGTGAGCGTGATGAGTTGTTGGCCAATAAGAAGACGCAATACCATAGTTCACACGCTGCGTGCACGACCCATGACCCACACACACATAGAGCAAGTTCGAGTGAGGCACTTACATTGACTATAGACAACCATTGGTTGATTTTGCCTGGTACCCAGGGTGTATTCAATGCATAGGTAACCATGGAACATTGACCAGTGGTTGACAAATGGTCGCCACCCGCACTTGCTCAAAGTGGTGCACTAAAAAGTCACGTGCTGAGGGCAACACACAGAAGATGCTTATATGAATAACTGATTAGATAAACGAGTTGCTAAAGGCGCTTTGCGGCTTCGCTGCTCGCGCTGGTCTTTTTTCGTGCGTGACATCCAGGGGGTGCGGTTGCCGCGTGCGCCTTGATTAAAGGCTATACAGTGCACTGCTCTTGGTAGTAAGGCTGTACCCAAGTACATGTACTATGTCCGTATTCTGTATGAATTGAATGCAAAGGTGAGAATATTATTCTTGAATTGAAAAGATGGAATGTTTCTTTCAAGAGGCAAAACCGGATTGAATGGAACATCCCATCTGTCAATGATTGAAAATATTTGGTCCATGCACAACTCTTCTCACTTATGTCCCTCACCAGGAATCGAACCAGGGCTTAAATGGTGAGAGGCAAGCGCTTTTCACACTAGCTACCTATACCATAGATGGGAATGTCTATATGAAGGGTCGATAGTGCTTAACCTTTATTTCTAGTTTTGTTATCAATGAGCAACTCAATTAAAACTGTATATATTTGTTATTTTTTTTTAATAGTTACAAATCCTTTGATTAAAAACAAGGCAATGTTTTCAGGTTGCGTATATTTATGTATATGTTTGAAAAGTCAAGTGTTTTTAAACTAAAGTGCACTTTACTTTAGGCCTACATGTATACTCAGGATATTGCAGTACTTGTGTAATTATTGTAAGTATTCAGAACGCAATTTAATTCAGTACTTTTTATTTTTCAGTACTCTAACACCTTTTGCAAATTTATCTGATGTTTTATAGATGCCGTGTTGATATTCTGCCGATTTGACCTGTAAATTTTGGTTTAAATAGTGAATAGCTATTTTTATAGAGATAATGAAAATAATAAGCTATTTTAATACATGAACAAATCTGCCAATAATAAGTGGTAGTTTTAATAAAACAGGAAATGAATAATTGGGATCCTGAAGTTGTCTCAAATTTTGTATTTTATTTTTCTGCCTAAAATTGATAAAACTGCTGGACTTAACCCCTTGTGATTATTTTTAATTTTTCTGCCTTAATTCGATAAACTGCTGGACTTACCCCGTGCGATTTTTTATTATTTTGGCCTATATTTGATAAAACTGCTGGACTTACTTACTTTTTAGCCTAGAATTTATGAAACTGCTGGACTTACCCCTTGTGATTATTTTTTATATTTCTGCCTAAATTCGATAAAACTGCTGGACTTACCCCTTGTGATTTTTTTCATATTTTGGCCTATATTTGATAAAACTGCTGGACTTACCCCTTGTGATCTTTTCATTTTGTGGCCTATATTTGATATAACTGCTGGACTTACCCCTTGTGATTTTTTCATTTTGTGGCCTATTTTTGATAAAACTGCTGGACTTACCCCTTGTGATTATTTTTTATATTTCTGCCTAAATTCGATAAAACTGCTGGACTTACCCCTTGTGATTTTTTTCGTTTTTCGGCCTAAATTTGATATAACTGCTGGACTTACCCCTTGTGATTTTTTCATTTTGTGGCCTATATTTGATAAAACTGCTGGACTTACCCCTTGTGATTTTTTCATTTTGTGGCCTATATTTGATAAAACTGCTGGACTTACCCCTTGTGATTTTTTTGTTTTCGGCCTAAATTTGATATAACTGCTGGACTTACCCCTTGTGATTTTTTAATTTTTTGGCCTATATTTGATAAAACTACTGGACTTACCCCTTGTGATTTTTTCATTTTTTCGCCTATATTTGATAAAACTGCTGGACTTACCCCTTGTGATTTTTTCCTTTTTCGGCCTAAATTTGATAAAACTGCTGGACTTACCCCTTGTGATTTTTTCATTTTTTGGCCTATATTTGATAAAACTGCTGGACTTACCCCTTGTGATTTTTTCGTTTTTCGGCCTATATTTGATAAAGCTGCTGGACTTACCCCTTGTGATTTTTTCATTTTTTTGCCTATATTTGATAAAACTGCTGGGCTTACCCCTTGTGGTTTTTTCGTTTTTCGGCCTATATTTGATAAAACTGCTGGACTTACCCCTTGTGATTGTTTAATTTTTCGGCCTTCATTTGATAAAGCTGCTGGACTTACCCCTTGTGATTTTTTCATTTTTCGGCCTAAATTTGATAAAACTGCTGGACTTACCCCTTGTGGTTTTTTCATTTTTCGGCCTAAATTTGATAAAACTGCTGGACTTACCCCTTGTGGTTTTTTCATTTTTCGGCCTATATTTGATAAAACTGCTGGACTTACCCCTTGTGGTTTTTTCATTTTTCGGCCTAAATTTGATAAAACTGCTGGACTTACCCCTTGTGGTTTTTTCATTTTTCGGCCTAAATTTGATATAACTGCTGGACTTACCCCTTGTGATTTTTTCATTTTTTGACCTATATTTGATAAAACTGCTGGACTTACCCCTTGTGATTTTTTCGTTTTTCGGCCTAAATTTGATTAAACTGCTGGACTTACCCCTTGTGATTTTTTTCATTTTTTGGCCTAAATTTGATAAAACTGCTGGACTTACCCCTTGTGATTTTTTCATTTTTCGGCCTAAATTTGATAAAACTGCTGGACTTAGGGCCTACCCCTTGTGATTTTTTCATTTTTTGGCCTATATTTGATAAAACTGCTGGACTTACCCCTTGTGATTTTTTCGTTTTTCGGCCTAAATTTGATTAAACTGCTGGACTTACCCCTTGTGATTTTTTTCATTTTTTGGCCTAAATTTGATAAAACTGCTGGACTTACCCCTTGTGATTTTTTCATTTTTCGGCCTAAATTTGATAAAACTGCTGGACTTAGGGCCTACCCCTTGTGATTTTTTCATTTTTTGGCCTATATTTGATAAAACTGCTGGACTTACCCCTTGTGGTTTTTTCATTTTTCGGCCTAAATTTGATAAAACTGCTGGACTTACCCCTTGTGGTTTTTTCATTTTTCGGCCTAAATTTGATATAACTGCTGGACTTACCCCTTGTGATTTTTTCATTTTTTGACCTATATTTGATATAACTGCTGGACTTACCCCTTGTGATTTTTTCATTTTTTGGCCTATATTTGATAAAACTACTGGACTTACCCCTTGTGATTTTTTCATTTTTTTGCCTATATTTGATAAAACTGCTGGACTTACCCCTTGTGATTTTTTCCTTTTTCGGCCTAAATTTGATAAAACTGCTGGACTTACCCCTTGTGATTTTTTCATTTTTTGGCCTATATTTGATAAAACTGCTGGACTTACCCCTTGTGATTTTTTCGTTTTTCGGCCTATATTTGATAAAGCTGCTGGACTTACCCCTTGTGATTTTTTCATTTTTTTGCCTATATTTGATAAAACTGCTGGGCTTACCCCTTGTGGTTTTTTCGTTTTTCGGCCTATATTTGATAAAACTGCTGGACTTACCCCTTGTGATTGTTTAATTTTTCGGCCTTCATTTGATAAAGCTGCTGGACTTACCCCTTGTGATTTTTTCATTTTTCGGCCTAAATTTGATAAAACTGCTGGACTTACCCCTTGTGGTTTTTTCATTTTTCGGCCTAAATTTGATAAAACTGCTGGACTTACCCCTTGTGGTTTTTTCATTTTTCGGCCTATATTTGATAAAACTGCTGGACTTACCCCTTGTGGTTTTTTCATTTTTCGGCCTAAATTTGATAAAACTGCTGGACTTACCCCTTGTGGTTTTTTCATTTTTCGGCCTAAATTTGATATAACTGCTGGACTTACCCCTTGTGATTTTTTCATTTTTTGACCTATATTTGATAAAACTGCTGGACTTACCCCTTGTGATTTTTTCGTTTTTCGGCCTAAATTTGATTAAACTGCTGGACTTACCCCTTGTGATTTTTTTCATTTTTTGGCCTAAATTTGATAAAACTGCTGGACTTACCCCTTGTGATTTTTTCATTTTTCGGCCTAAATTTGATAAAACTGCTGGACTTAGGGCCTACCCCTTGTGATTTTTTCATTTTTTGGCCTATATTTGATAAAACTGCTGGACTTACCCCTTGTGATTATTCTTTATATTTCTGCCTAAATTTGATAAAACTGCTGGACTTACCCCTTGTGATTTTTTCATTTTGTGGCCTATATTTGATAAAACTGCTGGACTTACCCCTTGTGATTTTTTCGTTCTTCGGCCTAAATTTGATATAATTGCTGGACTTACCCCTTGTGATTTTTTCATTTTTCGGCCTAAATTTGATAAAACTGCTGGACTTACCCCTTGTGATTTTGGGTCTTTAATTGATAATACTGCTGGACTTGCCCCTTGCGACTTTTTTCCTTTTTCGTCCCAAATCTGATTAAACTGCTGGACCCTTGTGATTTGTTTCCATTTTTCGTTCTCAATTTGATACAAAACTGCTGGACTAATAATACTTCTTGCAGGTTTTTTCTTAAACTGTTTACAAAAATGTAACAAAAAGCTGGACCTTATTTGAGATTTGCTATTTTATTGTTCCATTTTTCAGTATTCACAAATTTCTACAAATTTATGTGATAAAAATGATCAGTATTTTCAATAACTATAGCTTATTGACCAAAACAATAAAATGGCATGAGTAGACCATACTGCGTCATTTGAAACCATAATATCTCACAGTTTTTACCAAAATTTGACAGAAATGCTTGACTTGCTTTCATTACCCCTGGTGATTTTTTAAATTTTAAACAAACCTCAAAGTTCAATCTTTTGCTATCATACGAAGCATGCACTTTCTGACGTTCTCAGCATATAAATTATTTGGTTATTCTGATGATAGGGAACCGGCCACAACTTATATACACTAAGCAGTGTTTTGGCTGGTAAACTTAAGCAGATATGTAAGACCTCAATAATAACAACAAGTCCTTTAAATGAGGCACCTACTTTGTCCTACTCTACGGGAAAGCTTCATTAGATAAAGAGGTCAGAATAACACATCCTTTTCCTCCGGCAACTCACATCTGTTATCTCCATGTGATTCCTTTTCCAAACTTAATTAGATTATGCATAAACCAGTGGGACTACTGACTACCCATGGCACAGATTAACTGCTCATCCATTAAGTTTAATGGCCCAAGTAATTCAATGTAAACACAGTGGCCTATTGAAAAGGATTTATACTTTACACGTTTTTGTTGCCAAACTCAGAGTTTTTTAATGTCGCATTCACGTAATGTAGTATAGGCTTCCACGCTTATCAAAAGATAAGAATCGTTGTTTCAATGGACACCACTGTGTAATAACCATGGAGACATCTACTGTGGACAACTGTCCACAAAATTCCTGCCCCTCTTGACCAAATCACTGCCCTGTTGATTGACACCCCTCTAGGGCGTGTGGAATAGTCCAGCTTAGGATATCAATGCAATGTGAGCTGACTGTGTTTACGACATGGTTAAGACAATGGAAATATTAACATGTTTCGTTAAATGCCGACCTCTGTATTTCCTTCAGATTTAGAAGTATTTCTGTAAGGGCTCTCCGAGGGTCTTCTCTAAGTCATTGACGACCAACTGACAGTGCTGCTCCACTTCCTCGGACTCGTCTGCAAAAGGGTAAAAAGAAAAACAGAAAATCGTTGTGAAAATCCTTCTCTTAAAATAGCAGTAAAAAAGTAGTTAGTGGCCTGATGCTTCAACCCTGGAATAGTATTTCTCGAAGGCTGAACAATTTAGGCTTCACGAAGGCTTAAATCATTTGGCCTTTGAGAAAGACTCTGTTAGGGACGAAACATTAGGCCACTAACTTGTTTTTGTTTTCATTTATACCATAGGTTCTTATGGTTTCCAATAGCTAATTCAATTTTCTCCTAAAATAGCATTAACATTCAAGGGGCACTCATTTCGCGATCATAGTCTGCTTCGGCTGGACATGAAAACATGAACTCTCACCCAGTTCCTACACATGTGAATGCATTAATTCACATCATACAAACAAACTTTAAAGGGAGCCATCATTATTGTATGTGTGTGAGTGCAGAAACAGGGTGAGAGTTCAGAACTTAATGTCTGTCCACAGACTCGCTGTAATCACGACGACAGTGCATGCCCTTTAAAGACACTTGCCACCTTTTGTAATTGCCAAAGACCTGTCTTCTCACTTGGTGTATCTCAACATATGCACAAAATAAAAAACCTGTGAATATTTGAACTCAATTGGTCGTCGAAGTTGCGAGATAATAATGGGAAAAAAAACACTCTTGTCACACGAAGTTGTGTGCTTTCAGATCCATGATTTAAAATCAAGACCTCAAAATCAAATTCTGAGGTCTCTCAATCAAATTCAAATATTTAAGTAGAAAATTACTTCTTTCTTGAAAACTACGTTACTTCAGAGGGAGCTGTTTCTCACAATGTTTTATACTATCAACAGCTCAATGTTTTATACTATCAACAGCTTTGATTGTTAACAAGTAAGTTTTTAGGATAACAGTAATAACCAATAGTGTCCAGTGCCTTTTAGTTACCATAGAGTGGTGTATTTTGAAGGATTTAGTACTGTACATGTACCTTTAAAGCCATTGGACACTTTCGGAACAGAACAAAAATTAAAAGTTCACAGATTTACAAATAACTTACAGGGTTTACAGAAGGTATTGGTGAAAGACTTCTCTTGAAATATTATTCCATGAGATGCTTTACTTTTTGAGACAACATTAAAACAATTATCAATTCTCGATATTGAGAATTACGGATTTTATTTTAAACACATGTCATGACACGGCGAAACATGCGGAAACAAGGGTGGGTTTTCCCGTTTTTTTTCTCCCGACTCCGATGACCGATTGAGCCTAAATTTTCACAGGTTTGTTATTTTATATATAAGTTGTGATACACGAAGTGTGGGCCTTGGACAATACTGTTTACCGAAAGTGTCCAACGGCTTTAAACCACCCATATGTAGCACAAGGTCAGGCAGCGGAAAGGGATATTTGTGAAGATCTATCCACACAATACATGTAACATACATACCTTCCATGAGTTCCGCAAGGAAGGGGATGGTCTCAGGTAGCAGGGATAGATAGTCTTCCGCTAGTTTCTTATGGAGCTCTTGAAGTACAGTCAAGGCTGCAAACCGAACCTGAGATGGGATGAACAAAAACACACAATATTATTGTTTTTATTATTTATATTCGGCATTACAGGATTTGGGTACTTTTTCAAAATGTCCACAGATTTACATTAAACTTACAGGACTTGAAGATAATGATAGTGGAAACCTTCCACTATTACTAACTGAGGTTCTGTAGTTTTTGAGAAATGAGAAACTTTGCATGGTGGAAATATGATAAGGAAAGTTTGCGGTAACACCATGTAATGACTATCTCTAAATGAGTTGGGGTGGTTCTGAAAAGCAGCCCTATGAAATTGGGCCCTGCTCATTGTTTTTTTAGCTTACCTTCGGTGAGCTGTGTCTAGTCTTGAGAAGGACCTGGTAGTTGAGGGGTTGCCAAGTTGATGAGTCTCGAGACGAAACAAGGAGCTGAGCTATGCATGGCGTCAAATGCTGTGAAACGCGCTCCCGGTATGCGTCGTCAGTTCCCTGCATGTTCTCAATCTGGAGTAGATGTGAAATAATATTATCAATTTATAAATAATATACTCAGGACAGATTATCAATTCTGATTGGTCAAGAGGGCATCATTTGGCGGAGAACAAACATGTGATATAAACACGGTGAGAAGTGTTTAAACATAGGCGTGGCCCACAAGCTTATGCGTGGTGTTAATGGAGGACACGAGAAACATGACCGAGATTCAAAACCACACTCCGATGACTTGAACTTGAATTCGATGCTCTTAGCCACATCCAAAAACGAAGAAAAAAACAAACAAGAAAAACATTGACAGTCCAAGAAACAGTGATTCTCACCTGATCCACTAGAGGCTGCATAAGACGCTGGAATCTCTCCTTTGAGACGAACGTTCCCTTGTCGTACATGAAGCATTTATGGAGACAATCTAAGATGCGGACTAAGAGGAGAGACGACTTCTCGTCACTGTCGGTAGATTCCTCAAAGAAGGGCTTGTCTGGAAACGCAAGAAACGCAAAGGTTACAAGATCTTAAAAAAATGTTTCCGGTTAACATTTGGTTCTCCCTAAAGGCCATGTTAAAGCCATTGGACACAGATTTACAAATAACCCACAGAATTTACATAAGGTAATGGTGAAAAACTTCTCTTGAAATATTTTTCCATGAAATGCTTTACTTTTTGAGAATGCATTAAAACAAATATTAGGATTTATTTCCAACACATGTCATGACACAGCCAAACGTGCGGAAACAAGGGTGGGTTTACCCGTTATTTTTTCCCAACTCTGATGACTGATTGAGCCTAAATTTTCACAGGTTTGTTATTTTATATATAAGTTGTGATACACAAAGGGTGGGCCTTTGGACAATACTGTTTACCAAAAAAGTCCAATGGCTTCAAAGGAAAAATATACTTTGGGTTTTTGAAACATACTCAGACAAAGAACAGCTATTGTCAAATCATTTGCGAAATTTCATTTCAAAAGGTGGTGGAGTTTTTTTCAAAATCTTGAGTAATTATGTCCATGCAGGAAGAACAATCCACAGTAGGAATACACAATCCGAGTCTCAGATTCAAATTTGGGGCGTAACAACTGATATCTGTTCACATCACTTTGAAGTGGCATGTTTCTTAAAGCCAGTGGACACTATTGGTAAATGTCAAAGTCAAGTCCTCACAGTTGGTGTATCTCAACATATGCATAAAATAACAAACCTGTGAAAATTTAAGCTCAATCGGTCGTCAAAGTTGCAAGATATTAATGAAAGAAAAAAAAAAACCTTGTCATACAAAGTTGTGTGCTTTCTGATGCTTGATTTCGAGACCTCAAATTCTAAACTTGATGTTTCGAAATCAAATTCATGGAAAATTACTTCTTTCTCGAAAACTACGTCACTTCAGAGGGAGCCGTTTGTCACATTGTTTTATACTATCAACCTCTCTCCTTTACTCATTACCAAGTGAGGTTTTATGATGATAATTATTTTGAGTAATTACCAATAGTGTCCACTGCCTTTAAAACTTCAGAGGGAGCCGTTTCCCACAATGTTTTATACTATCAACAGCTCTCCATTGCTCATTACCAAGTAAGTGTTTAGGCTAATGATTCTTTTGAGTAAATTACCAATATTGTCCAGTGCCTTTAGAGTGTTAGAATGTAAAGCTACCTGTTTTGTGAGTGTTGTTTGAATCGAGGAGATCGGCTGCCTTGGCAACTAGGTGACCAGCAAACAAAGTGAAGAGACTCTTGAGTTTGTCCGCAATGGCATCGGAGAGACGGTAAAGTGTCAGGAGACGGTCTTTGGGAGATGTACTGCGAGTAGCCCAATCAACCACCTTGGTGAAAAAAAACATGAGTCTTAAGCGCTTAGCACAATTTGTGGATAGCTTTGAAAGCACCTTTGGTAATACCAGTCTTCTCACTTGGTGTATCCCAACATATGCACAAAATAACAAACCTATAAAAATTTGAACGCAATTGGTCGTCGAAGTTATGAGAGAATAATGGGAAGAAAAAAACACTGTTGTCACACAAAGTTGTGTGATTTCAGATGCTTGATTTTGAGACCTCAAAATCTAACTCCGAGGTCTCAAAATCAAATTTGTGGAAAATTACCTATTTCTCAAAAACTACGTTACTTCAGAGGGAGCTGTTTCTCGCAATGTTGTATACTATCAACAGCTCTCCATTGCTTGTTACCAAGTTAGTTTTTATGATAACAAAAATTCTGAGTAATTACCATCAGTTTCAAAAGCAATCTACTTTTTATAATTGAAATGGTACACCTTTAAAGACTATCCAATCCAGTGCCTCAGTCTCAATTGACCTTCGACCTCTGACCTACCTTCAATAACATGGGCCTGAAGCTCGCTTCCGATAGCTTCATGACTAAGGTCAACACAGCACGTATCACATGACCTTCAACTGCGTCGACCTCCGGCAAACTTAGCTGTTGATAAACAAAAACCATGTGGAATCAATGGATGGGGCAAAGAACAACCTGTCTTTAAAGACAGTGGACACTATTGGTAATTGTCAAAGACCAGTCTTCTCACTTGGTGTATCTCAACAAATGCATAAAGTAACAAACCTGTGAAAATTTGAGCTCAATTGGTTGTCGAAGTTGCAAGATAAAAATGAAAGAAAAAATACCCTTGTCACACAAAGTTTTGTGCTTTCAGATGCTTGATTTCAAGACCTCCAAATCTAAATCTGAGGTCTTGAAATCAAATTCATGGAAAATTACTTCTTTCCCCAAAACTACGTCATTTCAGAGGGAGCCACTTCTCACAATGCTTTGTACTATCAACAGCTCTTCCATTACTCATTACCAAGTAAGGTTTATGTTAATAATAATAAATAATAATGAATAATAAAATAATGAATAAAAAAAAACTTCATATCTGAAACTTTTTCTCTGAATACACAATGTAAGTCCACGTTTACGTCACAACTGTGATATAACACAGTCGGCATGCGCACGGACACTTTGATCTAGCATCAGATATACACCATCAAGTTCATGGTATGAACCAGTTAGCTTAGGACTGATGCTGAAATGACCCCTCTGTCACCTGAACTATCTTTCTCGCCTCCACTTTCTGGGGTGGATTTCACAAAGGTAGTCCTAACTTAGGACTAGTCCTAGGCAATGCTAAGAGATAGGACTAGTCCTAAGTTAGGACCAGTAACTCATCTCAACTTAGGACTGGTCCTATCTCTAAGCATTGCCTAGGACAAGTCCTAACTTAGGACTACCTTTGTGAAATCCACCCCTGGGCTCGTTTCTTATCAATAACTCCATACAGCGTAATCGCACAGGGGTGGCTTTTCCACGAGTTTGCCATTCAACGGGGTAGATCAGGGGTAAAGTGGTCCAAGGTGTGAAAGAGTCGGCCGTTATTCCCGGGGTAGCCCCTGGGGAATAGCATCACGTAAAAAGGGATTAAGTGGATCTAAAACATGTTCGGGCCTAAATGGACTTTGGAGGGTGCCAGGCCCCAGTTTCATAAAGCTGCTTAACGGTTAGCAAATTTCCGTGCTTACTGTTGCAGATAAACTTGCTAAGGTGTACACGTACTTCACAGGTTAGCAAGAAAATTAGGGGGCCATCTTACACCTACATGTACACCATGGATTTGTATTGTTACGTCATAAACTTTTCGAGTAGTAAGCACCAGAAGGTTGGCATGCCTTTTTGTGTGCTTACAATATGAAATGGATATCGCGCAGTAAGCCCCAAATCGTCTGCTAAGCAGCCAAAAGAAATTGGGCCCAGATATTAAAGCTAAATTACTAGCAAACCAACTTACATCAGCGTGCTTTGTTCTGTAGTCTAGCGCAGCAAGGAAGAAGGTGATGGCTTGCTGCTGGTAAGCTGTCATGTCAGTCTTATCCAATGCTCCCAGGTGGTCCGACAGAAACTCCATCAGGGGACCAATGCTTGCCTAGAAAAAATCAAGGTGACAAAAAAAGTTTAAGGATATACATACTTTAAGTAGTACAGAAAACATAATGTGCACAGATTACATTAATCTGACACAGTTTGAAGATAATGATAGTGGAAAGCTTCCCTGAAAATATTACTTGCTGAGGTGCTGGAGTTTTTGAGAAATGGGTAAAACAATGTCATGAGAAGAACTTTCATGAATGTATAGCTTTTGCCGGCAAACGTAAATAATGTGACCCTAGTCAGTTAAGTTGTGGTAATGAGTTGAGTCTGTCTGCGAACAAGATGAACGTACTCATTGAAGTACGTTCATCTTGTTCACAGACAGACTCAACTACACCTAATTGCATAATTGGGATGGTTGCCCAAAGTTTTTGAGCAGGCTCAAAGTTCTGGAGCACCCTTTCCGGTCAGACCCGTCCATGAAGTTAGTAAACAGACTGTAAACAGTTGCCACTGAGTCCAATCCGCTTACACACAGTTTAGCCTGCTCGGCTACATTTTTTGTACGTAGTGAGAGCGAGTTTGTTGTGATGAGGTCTTTATATTACTTACTGGGTTAGTATCCACCATTCTCTCATATGCCAAGCTGAACGTTGGTAGGAGCACCCTGACGGACACAGTGCTGGAGAGGTTGTGGCTCAGTGCCTTCAGTCTAAGGTTCAGTTGGGACTTCTCCTCTTCAGTGTTACTCGACAATCGGCAGATCTACGACCCCAAAACAAAGACATGTTTTTTTACCAGGTCTTAACACAGGCCTGTGAGTTGACCATTGATCAGTAAGGAGTGGTATTTTTTTACTATCCTCATTTAGCCTGAGACTAGTAAATGACCTGACAAGCCCGGCGGTCTTGTGTTTTTTAATTGAATAATTTAAAAACTTAATTTGTAAAAACTTGAACAGAAACAAAAGGGGTTCAAACGTTGACTTTGAGTCTGGTCAATATACAAATCCAACTCATAAGACAAATGAGCCACATCTACTCCTAGTGACTTGTTCAAATAAAAAAACAACTTACAAGTTTTAAACTGTGTAGAAAGCTCTATCTCATGAACTTTCTGGGGTGGATTTCATAAAGAGTCGTATCTCAAGTTAGGATGAGTTACTCGTACTAACTTGAACTTAGGAGCAGTCTTCAATTGTTATTAACTCCTAAAGAGTCCTAGGACTAGTCCTAAAATAGGAACTCTTTGTAAAATCAACCCCATGTCTTGTAAAATCAAGTCAGGTCCGTTAAACATTTTGAGCTACAAGCCCTGCTGTCTTGTGAATATTTACCCCAAATTTGAGCCCTGGAAAAAGTCTGAAATTTCTTATCCCGAGTTGTGTATTGCAGGCCTGATATTTGGTCTTTGGAAATTAGTATTGAGCAAAAGGGCTGAACTTAAGTACACATGGCGTATGTAATAGACCTTCCAGGGGATTAATACCACAGTTTGTGATTTTTCCAAGGGCCAAAAAAAAACGGAAAACAGACTTAAAGTGGTATGAATATCACGCCTAGTATTTACCTGTAAGAGAAGATCCACAAGGTAGGGGCTCTGGAAGTGTGGAAGGGTCTCAATGACCTTCTGTACTGCAGTCACTGCACTCATGAGGTGCAGGTCAGAGCTAGGTAAGAAAACAAACATGACAAGTAAGCTTGATGGAGGGTAAAACAAGTAAGGCAGGGTTCATACTTCCTGTGAATGCGATGCAAATTTAACATGAACTTGGCATCACAAATCTGTTTTCGCTGCGAACATTCGCGAGAGTTGTTATCGTTATCATTATCACTGCAGTGTGACCGGGCCTTAAAGCCATTATACACTTTCGGTAAACAATATTGTCCAAGTCCCACACTTTGTGTATCACAACTTATATATAAAACAGCAAACCTGTGAAAATTTAGGCTCAATCGGTTATCGGAGTCGGGAGAAAAAAACGGGAAAACCCACTCTTGTTTCCGCGCGTTTCGCTGTGTCATGACATGTGTTTAAAATAAATTTGTAATTCTCGCTAACGAGAATTTATATTGTTTTACCGTTTTCTCAAAAAGTAAAGCATTTCATGGACTAATATTTCAAGAGAAGTCTTTCACCATTACCTTCTGTAAACCCTGTAAATTATTTGTAAATCTGTGAACTTTTTTTGTTTTTTCTGTACCGAAAGGGTCCAATGGCATTAATAAGTGCTGACTGTGCTATTTATGAAAAAACGTGTATATGAATTCTCACCTGACTATATTTTCCTTGCTTGCCAGCACGTCCAAAAGGCGGGGCATAAATCGCGGGAGACACTGTATGGAGTGCGCCCTCAAGTTACGGACACATTCCGCTAGACAGAGCATAGCACTTCCCTGCACCTACAAAAAAAAAACACAAGTTTTGAACTTAAAAGGTTGGGTCATAGATTGTTTTTTGTCAGCGTAAAAGCATAAATTATAGACAAAAAAATCAAGAAAAATATCATAAAATAAACATGTGAAAATTTCAGCTGTATACAGTGTCTACTTGTTGAGAAAACAAGAAAATGATATCTAAATAAAAACAAAAACAAATAATCCCACCTGCGCATTCACCCGTTCCTCGTGGCATATCGTGACCGATGCTTCCAGCACCGGCCCAAACTCCACTGGGCGTCCGTCTCCGAGAAGCGCGCATAGAAGTTTCAGACTGTAGAGGGCGGTGTGTCGATTCGCGTCCACCTCGTCGGCATCTGTGGGTTGCTCTTTGGTTGCCGTGGCGATAGTCAACAGCCCACTGATGAGTCCCAGTAGTCCATCGTTCTGATTGCAAAGCGGAAAAAAAAAAATACAAAATACAAAATACAAAATTTAAGCTTTGACTTTTATTAATTAGTCGAGCATGTATGTGATTGGATTGCGCCTTTGATGATCTAAGCATGGAATTAGGCACCCCAAGTATTTTGGCTATGAGGCCGTTGCAGACTTGTCCCTTGAAAAAAACTACAGGAATAAGGTTGTTGCAGACTTGTCCCTTGAAAACAACTACAGGAATAAGGTTGTTGCAGACTTGTCCCTTGAAAAAAACTACAGGAATAAGGTTGTTGCAGACTTGTCCCTTGAAAAAAACTACAGGAATAAGGTTGTTGCAGACTTGTCCCTTGAAAAAAACTACAGGAATAAGGTTACCGGCAGAAATCACTGGTTTCCTGCATGGTTTTGCTTAGCAGTACTACGACACTAGGCCCAAGTTCTTTAGACTGTGTAAGTATCTCACGTATCTCAACAATGAGACCCGTTAAATCAGGAGAGTTTGTTTCCGTCACCCAATAAAGTGGTCCCAAAAGTGGTCCCAAAATTGGTTGAATATGAGCAAGACTTTCACAGTCTATTGTAGAGAATTATCAGACATTAAAGGCACTGGACACTATTAATATTAATTGGTAACGAGCAATGGCGAGCTGTTGATAGTATAAAACAATGTGAGAAATGGCTCCCTCTGAAGTACAAAGATTTGGAAAAAGAGGTAATTTCTCATTCGAGTTACGCCTGAAACCTTTTTCTGCTACTGAAAGCACACAAATTTGGGCAACAAGGGTGTTTTTTTCTTGTAACTTCGATGACCAATTGAGCCCAAACTTTCGCAGGTTTGTTATTTTCTGCATATGTTGGGATTCACCAAGTGAGAAAACTGGTCTTTGACAATTACCAAACGTGTCCGGTGCCTTTAGGTAAAGTATACTTCCGAATCTATTTGTCAATGTATACCAACCTGTTTTTCATTAAAGTAGTCTTTAGAATGAAGGAGTTTGTTGTTCAGTAGCTCCATGGCTTTACGTCTTATCGTTGGGAGCTTGTTGCCAAGGAGATGGGCGATGACGTCAATGAAAATCTTCGCCGGCAATAATGCGTTAACCTGCATATCGATTAAAAATATAAAAAAACATGTAATACATTGTTAATGTACATGTAGCACGTAGCACCTTGTAAACCTTTCTAAGATGCTACAAGAACCCAGTGCACTTATCGAAAAGAGAAGGGGTTTGCCCGGTGTTCTGGCTGTGGCTGCTGTATGGACCGTAGCACCTTGTAAACCCTTATAAGGTGCTGCATAATTGGGTCTCATAATCAATCACTGCAATAACCTATCTTTCTAAAAGTTTGTTTATACTCAGCGCCTTGAGTACCTTGTTTGGTACGTGCGGTATGTGCGTTATAAAAAGTATAAAGGTAAAAGGAATAATTAAAGGAAAAATGGTTGGCATCCTACCTTTTTGAAAGGAGTGAGGGTGTGGGGTCTTTTCTGGTTCATCCATTTTTTTTTTATTGCTGCCAGGCACTTTTTTGGAATTTTAATGAATTTTCTATTGATTTTATATGTATTTATATTTGATATGGTATTAGATGTGCTATTTTCAGAATTTTGGTGACGTTTTTGTTCTTGTAACCTTTTGTGCCTTTGGTATTTTCTGGATTGCCTTTAGATAGTAATTATTTGCGCTTTTTGGTTATCCGACTTTACAAAAGGTTTTGTAAACACCATCATCCAACATGAAGTGGATTATCCAGATTTTCAAACTGTTACAAAAATCAATTACAATGTATGAACTTATTGTTTTCTGGTCATTTACCTTATCCAGTGCGTCATAAGAGCGATGCAACAGCGCCCTCCAGAATTTCGCCGTGTCTTTGCCAGCGTTCTTATGAACGCTCTGTGCTACTTGGGTGATGTACCCTAACAAAACCTCTAATAATCTGAAAGAAAAAAAAACTTCACAGTTAAAAAATCAACAATGCATGTCAATTTCATCGTAATTATGATTTGCTATAGGATGTAAATATTTTTTTACATTTTTTGTTTGCATCTGGGATAAAGAATATAACTTGGTTTTTACCCTAACAACAATAGGTATTTTAAAATCACTGTATATTTTCTGAGTTCTGTGGAAAAAAATCCACAGGAAAATCACTTGGTTATACATTAATATTGGAATGTGGCAACAGAATCCCTTCAAAGAGTTCTGGTCTCTGGAAACCTCACCTTTGCAGCAGTTTCTTCAATTTGTCCGAGTCATTTTGGGAAACGTCCGCAACCTGAAAGAGACAATTATTAGACACAATCAGTTGGACAAAAGCTTGGAAGCAAGTTCCTGCAGGAAAAAAATTGTTGGCAATCATTTGGTTTTCATAACCAACCCCAACTCATTGGGAGATAATCATTACATGGTGTTACCGCAAATTTGTCCATATTGTATTCCCACCATACAAAGTTTCAAATCCTACTTGACAATCATTTGGCTTACTTGACTCAAGCGTTTTAGAATGGGTAAACCAATGTCAACCTATTGCAGCACGTCGTACCTTTTGGATGAAGTCGCTACTGGAGACCACGTGAGGCATGAAACAGACAGCGGTGAAACGGAACTGCCTCATCTGACGGGCTCGAATGTGAGGATCCGCATCGAACGTTGGCTCCTGATTGGTCTGTTCCTTGAGCTGCTTTGGTTTGGTGCCGGCACGTCTAGTGGCCATTGTAGTAGATTTTTGACCTGAAAAAGTAGAGTGAACAAATATTTGTCATGTCGCTGTGTTTCAAGAAATAGTGTCACACAGGGCTATACAGAAGGTAATGAGTGGATCATGTGTAGAGGTCATGGGTAATGTTGATGTATTGGGCTGCTCCCCCCCTAACAAAAAAGCTGCCCAACAACCTTAACCCCATTGGTGTACAATCTCACCGTGCCATTTGTATCTTTCCCAGAATGCATTGCTTGATCGTAACCCCTAGAAGTGTGACTTTAAAACATCAAAATATAATGGAAATTTTAATTAAGTCAGGTGGTTGATCCGTTATGCGTTAAAGACTTCTTCTTCCGTGTAAGTACAGACTCGACTACATGAGCAAAAGCGTCACGGAGCAACTATCCCCCTCTCATTCATTTGCAATCATGTGATACGTCTTAATGCTGGCAATTTATGGTGACCACATAAAAGTAGTTCATTTGAAATGTATTGCATTGAAATATGTGCGAACTATTTGTCTCACAGACGCCTTACAATCGCTAGAAAGTTTTTAACAAGCAAGCGCAGAGCGGTCACTTTCAGTTAGCCAATCAGTGTTGATTTTCAGTGCTTTCCTTTCGGATGTTAGCGACAAGAGGTATTGATACTGCGTGCTAACCAATGGTATCGAGGTTGCTTACCTAGCTTCTTGTCTTCGGTGAGCGTTGAGACATACTCCAATAATCTTGTCAAACTGGTAATCTGAACATGGGGGGAAAACTCCTGGCTTAGAGACAGCCAAAAGTCGATACTGCGGCCTGGTCCCTGTTGAAAAAAAAAAAATACAAAGTTGTGCATTTACGTTTAAATGAAAAAGACTCGCTGGTTGGACGTGTCAAACAAGGTCTGAGTCGCCTGCAAGTGTTTATTACTAGCATACCTTAAAAATGCAAACTATTTTCGAAACATAAAAAAAAATGTAAAAAACTAAATAATTTATCTCTTACCTTAACATCAACTTCGTCTCCCGGGTGCATCGCTGCGGCGCCTTTAGTGACGTACCCGCCGATCAGCAGGGCCAGCATCTTAGATAGATACTTCTCCTCACCAACTGTCTTCATAAGCTGGCCGAACAGCGGCAGACGCCGGTGCTCCGGGATGTGCGGGTAGGCGTCCACAAAGACTCGCATCACCATGACGACGACCTCTTCAACACCACCTTTGAAGTCAGTGGTGACTGTTTGTTGTTCGCTGGCCTAGGTGACAAAAGCGGAAACACTACTCAATTCATGAAGATAAGAAACTTACAATAAGAACAATGTTATATCCTCCCAAGTTTTCACAGGCTTGTTATTTTATGAATCTGTTGGGATACACTAAGTGAGAATACTGGTCTTTGACAATCACCAGAGGGGTCCAGTGCCTTTATATACACATCCGTTAAAGTTGAAAACCAAATATATATTCTAAAGAAACATCTATTAAAACTAACTGACCTTGATAAGGGCTGGAATGACGGTCTCGACGGTCCGCATGATGACCTGGAAGCTGTAACTATCGTCTTGGTGCAGCATGTTGGCGCCCATGAAGGTGAAGATGGCCATGATGTTATGCAATACATGCTCCTGAATCAAATCAAATCAAAGATGTTATCAATCAAATCATACAGATAATCTCTCAACCGAGTATAGACACCTGTGATTTTTTCCCCAAAAGTTTTTGAAACCATTTGTTATGAAATGCATATGGTTTTAAAAGTAGAACATAACTATCCTCATGAATATGCCTCAAAATTGCAGTTGTCCTCGTACATGTACATCAAGAACTAACACTACACGCCAATTTGTGGAGTCAAATTTTTTTACTCAACCAAATGGCCGACCGTGTAAGTTTTTTTAGAAAGGTAATTTCTTACTCAAATATTGAAAGACATTAGGCCTCAATTGAACCATTTTTTTATTATCAAAAGTCAGTAGTTTTTAATGGCTTTTCTTGGCTTGAGCAGACAACAGTGCAGTTTTTCAGATATTTCTTTTGAACCACCAACCCACAATATTGAAAAAAAAAAAAAAAAAAAAAATCAAATTTTGTAACAAAACCAAGCAATTTCGAAGGCATAATCGTGCCTGGCAACAAGGTCAAATACTTACTGGGAACAAACCGGCTGCAGCAGCCAGCAGCATCAACGCATGGCGATGCGTCTGTGGGTTATCCGTCGTCCTAATACACTGAACGACCACCTCTACGCTAAACTGCGCCTGACTCAGTGCGCTGTCGGCAGCGGCGGGGGTCTTACTGTCCGGGGTGAGTTGGTTGCAGATGTTTAGCAAGGTGGTCAGAATCAACTGCTTCAGGTACTCCATTGAGTTCTCTAGGGCAGCTTGGTCAAGCTCCAGGCACCTGTGGGTAGGTTATGAAACAAAAGGCGGAGAGTTGAAGCCCTGGGCCCAAGTTCAAAAAGCTGCTTACATGGCTTAAGCAGAAATTACTACTAAATTTTGCTTGGCAGAAATGAGTTGGATACCAGTCCAAAATTGTACATATGACATGATAGTTTGGCTGGTAACCTTATTCTGGTAAGCACAGTGTTGTTATGCTAAGCTGTTTTGTGCTTAAAGAGTTTGGGTACTTGTTTTAGTCAATAATATTACTTGCTGAGGTGCTGTAGTTTTTTTGAGAACTGAGGACAATTAATTTCTGTCTCCTGAGACCAAAATTATTTTGGTGACTTATTTTTTTTCCGTGTCTGAACTGTTATGCTTTTGTGTGTCAATATTCGTGGAGCATCCAACACGGATTACTGTTATAGTATGTGTTAGGGAATACAAAGAGTTCAATAACTCACCGTGAGAGAAGAGTGAAGAGCGCTGGGACAAGCTGAGCCACGCCCTTAATCTTCTTCTGGTGCGTAAAAATGTGCGCAGCGTTGTGCGATTCGCAAGGGTTCTATTATTGTTATAGTATGTGTTAGGGAATACAAAGAGTTCAATAACTCACCGAGAGAGAAGAGTGAAGAGCGCTGGGACAAGCTGAGCCACGCCCTTAATCTTCTTCTGGTGCGTAAAAATGTGCGCAGCGTTGTGCGATTCGCAAGGGTTCTATTATTGTTATAGTATGTGTTAGGGAATACAAAGAGTTCAATAACTCACCGTGAGAGAAGAGTGAAGAGCGCTGGGACAAGCTGAGCCACGCCCTTAATCTTCTTGAGCTTCTGCTGCTGAAGCAGCTCAACGATGTGAGTGACTCGTTGCCATCGGCGTGTCTCAGCATCGGAGGACTTCTCATCGTCCACCGATGGCTCTTTAGTCCTGCGTATTGACAAGTAAACATAAATGTTAAGCAGGAATTGAAACTTTGCATAGTGGTATTACAATTAGGAATACATGTAGGTGAGGTTTGCGGTAGCTACTGCACACCTCTACCCGCTATTGATGTAATTCTGAGACGAAATGTCGTGCTGTCGGGTACATAAATAGAACTTTATTTTGAAAACTAGATGGCCGTGACACAATAGAGGTCGAGAGTAAAAGTTAAATATGGCAGTCAAAAACCACACACAAAACAGGCCTGGAATTTTAATTTTGCAAGGCCATTTTCATTTTGCGAAGGGCACTTCCATTGGAAAATCTTAAAGTCAATGGGAAACTTTTGAAAGGGCACCAAGGCCAGGACCAGGGGCAACGGAGGCTATGGCCTGCGTGTAATTCCAGGCTTGCCCAAAGCTACGTCTTTAGATGGGACTTACATTCGTGCTTTCTTGGCTTGACGGAGGTTCTTGGCTTTACCAACAGTTTGCAACTTGTCCAACTCCAGCACAATCTGCTCTGCTTCAAGAGGCAACTGGAATAATAACCAGTTATTTGGTAATTAAAGGCAGTGGACACAATATAAGTAATTACTCAAAATAAATGTTTAGCATAAATACTTCCTTGGTTACAAGTAATGGAGAGCTGTTGATAGTATAAAACATTGTGAGAAACGGCTCCCTCTGAACTAACGTAGTTTTCAAGAAAGAAGTAAATTTCCACGAATTTGATTTCGAGACCTCAGATTTAGAATTCGAGCGCTCTATAAGAGGCCACTATTATTATTAGTATCTGAAAGCACGCTACTTCGTGTAACAAGGGTGTTTTTCTTTCATTATTATCTCGCAACTTCGATGACCAATTGAGCTCAAATTTTCACATGTTTGTTAATTTATGCATATGTTGAGATACACCAAGTGAGAAGACTGGTCATTGACAATAGTGTCCAGTGTCTTTAAGTCTATTAAGTCATTAAGTCGTTGGCAAGATGTCTAGGGCGGTGGACTCCAGTTCTGTAATTTACAGAATGTGGGTTGGAATCCTGGCCTGGTCAGTCATGACACTTGTGTCCTTGAGCAAAGCACTTTGACAAACCCACCCACAAATTTTGAGAACAACAAATATTTTGAAACCTTGACTATTCTGAATCGCCCCCAAACAGGGAATCCACATCCCAATCCCAAAGTGGTGCAATCCAAATTTGTTGACCACGTCATGTGAGTTGAGTGAATAATCTGCCGGGGGTAATACATACTTTTCTCAGAGTGCGCCCAATGCTTGCTGCGACAGCAGCTTCTTTTGTTTCAACTTGCTGATCAATCAACTTGGAGAACAGCGCCTGCTTCAGATCGGACGCTGGAATCTCTTGGAAGAATAAAGGCGTAATCTGAAAGAAAGAAAGAAAAAATAACAGTTCACAGACTATTTTTGACACTTTAATACAAGAGTCCACTCCACCCTTCAGGGCTTGAATTTTACATTGGATCGCCGGCCTGAGGCCAGTGATTTCAATGTCGGGCCAGTAAACTCAAGACAGCCCAAGTCCAGTGGTCTTGTTTCGTTTCACTTCAACATCTTTGTCTCAAAAGAATGATATTCAAATGTTGAGTTTGAGTCTCAAAAAATATCTCTCAAGCCTGCTGAGTATCACCCATAAAACAGAAAAGATCAATCTTCGTGAAGTGTTTTGTTCCAACGAAACAGATTAGATGATAAAAACCGTGATCTCATTTTAATTCTAGTCTCTTCTGAATTTTGATTCCGGTCTTCTTAAAAATTAAATCCCTGTCCAATAATGACCCCGACCTACAAGTCCTGCTGTCTTGTGGATTTTCCCCCCAAACTCGAGCCCTGCCATCCTGAAAACTCTGTGGCCAGGCAATCTTTACTGTGTGTTTTCCAAAAGAAAATTTCTGAAGGGATTTAAAGCTGTCGCTAGCAAATGGTCGGTGAAAGAGTTAGAAGACCACTACAGTAGAGAACTTGAAAGAAAATACTAGAAAATGAGTATGGAGTATGATGTGCTAACAATTTACTTCAGAAACATATACGTTAATCTTATGTACTGCATTGACTCTTTTGACTGGTCTATTGACCAGATCTTTTTGAGTGAAAAAGATACCTTGCATGTTCAAATTTCAAATTGATGAAAGGTCCACACTCGAACATGCTCCTATATATACAATCTTGTTGTCATGTGTAAGCATAGAGGCAGTTGTTGTACCTGTTTTAAAACCATTTTCTGTGGAGACTTCTTCCCGGTCTGCATGCTTTTCTCCATGCTCAACGCCGAGGACAACGCTTCGAAATAGTCACTCAAGATAGCCGCTGTTGCCGGGGTGAACTGCTGGATGATGAATTCTACAATGATGACCTCATCGCTACTTAGTTGACCTTGTGACCTCCCCAGGAGGTCATTGAGCATGCCCAGTAGCGATGACAGGACAATCTATCAAACAAGGATCAATTCAGATTTATTTGGGGAACAGCAATAGCACTCCGGACTAATGACAACACTTTAGCTCAAAACACCCTGATGTCAGACAAATATTCCATCACCAGCTCTAAAGCCCACAAGTTTTCACCTGATCACCACATTGGCGTGTCAGACCGCAGCAGTACAGCCAGTAAATGTAAAGCTTGGACATGTACAGTAGGTGCATAACCTTAAGTCTTGACATGCTATTCTCCCTTCTATTAAAGACAGTGGACACTATTGGTAATTGTCAAAGACCAGTCTTCTCACTTGGTGTATATCAACATATACATAAAATAACAAACCTGTGAAAATTTGAGTTCAATCGGTCGTCGAAGTTGCGAGATAATAGAGAAAGAAAAAACACCCTTGTCACACAAAGTTGTGTGCTTTCAGATGCTTGATTTCGAGACCTCAAATTCTAAATCTGAGGTCTCAAAATCAAATTCGTGGAAAATTACTTCTTTCTCAAAAACTACGTCACTTCAGAAGGAGCTGTTTCTAACAATGTTTTATACCATCAACCTCTCCCCATTACTCGTAATCGAGAAAGGTTTTATTATAATAATTATTTTGAGTAATTACCAATAGTGTCCACTGCATTTAACCCAATTCACCCGACGTCATCATCAGAATAATCTTGGATGCGCCATACTGGTGGGTAATGTCACTGTGCGTTATCCAGTGAAGTGCCACTTTAGGCGACGCAGCGTTTACAGGTAATCTATTCCCCACCAACATGGCGAGCATGAGCGTGGACAGTCGCAGCGTGGGAGGTGTGTGCAAAGGGTCAACTATTATATATTTCTGATAATAAAACCAAGATCGCCTCACTGTACACACTATGTAGCTCGCAAGCCTTATGAAACATGTTTCTGGGATCAGGGCCTAGTTTCATAGAGCCGCATAAGCAGACAATAACACTTAAAAATTGTCTGCTAAGCAAAACGACAGCAGGATACCAACCACAGAAACTGTATGTGAGATGGCATTTCGGCTGGTAACCTTATTCTGGTAAGCATCATATTTGAGCATACCTTGTTCTTGACTTCAGACATAATCTCCAGAAGAGCACGCTGAAGGAATCTCGGGGTGTTGTCTCCGTTCACAAACTCCAACAACCATCTCAGACATTCTGGCTTAGGATGGGCGGAGTCCGCTGGAGGCTTTGCTGCTTTCTTCTTCTTCTTGGGCGTGGAAGGAGTCTTTTGCGTTTCTTCAGCAGTAGTCCCCGCATCAATGTGCGCAAAGTACAGTTTCAATGCCTGACAAAACGCAAAGTAACATACATTTGGATGCGTATTAAAGGAATTGGACACTTTCGGTAAACAGTATGTCCAAAGGCCCACACTTTGTGTACCACAACTTATATATAAAATAACAAACCTGTGAAAATTTAGGCTCAATCGGTCATCGGAGTTGGGAGAAAATAACTGGAAAACCCACCCTTGTTTCTGCATGTTTCGCCGTGTCATGATTTTAATTATTACCTGTTTTACATAAGTTGGGTCCGCGCTTAGCTCGTCTGTCCTCTCCGCCAGATACTGGCCGAGCCAGATATAAGGCATGTACGGTTCGTCCTTGAAGCTCGTTGCCAACGCCTGAAGACAGCGCGCAGAAGCCACTCTGATTGGCTGAACCTCACTGGACAAGACCACTAGCAAAGTGGGCAGCACTGGAAATAAAACACATACACAAAAATGCAATAAAAAATGTTCAACATATAAATAAGAAAAAATTAGTGCCTTTGAAAAATATTTTTCTGATAACCAGAAGCACAAGTTATGTCGTAAGAAAAAATGTCCAACCCCACCCCCCCCCCCTCCAAAAAAAAACAACAACAGTCAGACGAAATTTTTGTTAGCATGTACAGCGAGTTTAAGCGACTCTTCTGAAAAACAATGCTCTGTGATTTTCTTTTTCTCAAAAAATTGACGACTAATGACATGACTGAAGCTGAAACTAATACAGGTAGATTATATTACAAACATCTTCATTCACAGTGAGTAGGGATTCATGTCTTGCCAAAAACTTGTTCTACAAAAGGTATCAAAACCCTTTAAAGGAACACGTTGCCTTGGATCGGACGAGTTGGTCAAAACAAAAGCGTTTGTAACCGTTTTTTATACAATGCATATGGTTGGAAAGATGTTTTAAAAGTAGAATACAATGATCCACACAAGTTTGCCTCAAAATTGCTTGGTTTTCCTTCTACTGTGCGAACTAACACCGTCGGCCATTTATGGGAGTCAAAATTTTGACCCCCATAAATGGCCGGCGTGTTAGTCGACGAGGTAAAAGGAAAACCACGCAATTTCGAGGCATGTTTGTGTGGATCATTGTATTCTACTTTTACAACATCTTTCTACCCATATGCATTTCATAACAAACGATTTCAAACGCTTTTCAAAGACCAACTCGACCGATCCAAGGCAACGTGTTCCTTTAAAGGAACACAGGGCCCTGCATGGATCGGTCGAATATAATAATCCACACAAACATGCCTCGAAAATGCACAGCTTTCCTTTTATTTTGCGAAGTAACACTGTCCGCCATTTTGTGGAGTCGAAATTTTGACTTCACAAAATGGCGGACCGTGTTAGTTCGGGACGTAAAAGGAAAACCGTGCAATTTCGAGGCATGTTTGTGTGGATTATTATATTCTACTTTTAAATTATCTATCTAACCATATATGCATTTCATAACAAACATTATGCATTTCATAACAAAACGGTTTCGAACGCTTTACAAAGACCAACTCAACCGTGTCCCTTTGAGATCCTCAAGAAGTCCGATCCTAGATTGACCCTTACCCTCTGAACTTTGACCCAGAAGTCTCTCAGCAACATCAGAGGTCATGGATTGTTCCTTGGCGCTGGTCAAGGCAATGTGGAGGCATCGTGCTTGGTAGAACGCCGACACGGGGTAGAGTTGCTCACTGGGAGTCTGGCTACAAGAACTCCACACCAAGGACAGGAAATTCCACAGGATATCAGGGGTGTTCAGATGCTCCTGAGGGCCGCCAAACACATAGATGTTTATATAATTTGAGGCATTGCACGGTGAGGTATCAATATATATTAGGTTTGCGGTAACACCATGTGTGTATCTACTTGCCAGGTAAAGTTCGTTCTTTAGAGAACTGTCTTTCTATATTCTACTACCGCTGAGTAAATTTATCGGATCGTTCAGGAGATTTCTCAGTTCTGAAAAAAACTGTCCTGCTTTTTAACTACTACCTGGGCGGAAGGAATAGAAAATCGGCTGGGACAACTACTTTAGCTTATAGGAGCGTTATTAACTGCACTATCGTGGAGTGAGTTCTTAAATTGGTCTCAATAGACATTGATGTTATAGATATTTAATATTAAAAAGTCACATCCCCTTAAAAGCACCACCTTTGGTAATTTTCAAAGGCCAGAAACATTATATGCATAAAATATTAAATCTTTGAAAAATGTTTGACTCTATTGGACATTGAAAATACAAGAGAGTAATGAAAGAAAAAACACCCTTGTTGCACAAATTTGTGTGCTTTCAGATGCCTAATCAAAGGCTTCAGGTCTGAAGTCTTTTAATAATTTAATTGAGAAATTACCTCATTCTCAAAAACTATAATACTTCAGAGGGAGCCGTTTCTCGCAATGTTTTATGCTATCAAGAGCTCTCCATCGCTAATTACCAAAAATAAGTTTTTATGCTGACGATTATTTTGAGTAAATACCGATTTGATAACAGTTTGTGTAGGTCTTTATTTGAGTTCTTACCTCTATGACCTTTGACAGAATTCCCTTGAACTCTTGAACTTGTTTGACCTTTTTCTCTTTGGCCACCGCAGCCTCAGTCAACACGTCAAGCAGACGCAAGAGCCAGGCCAAATACTGGCTAGTCGGGTCAAACTTGGGTCGAGAGGCTGACCAAAGCTTTGTCTCTGTAATCGAAGAACAAAAATGTTATAGATAATAGTAATAACTAGTTCTTATAACATGTATAAAGTAGATTCAACAATAACGTATCAATAATAATACCAAAAACAGCTCAAGGGCGCTAAACAAAATAACACACTAGTCAAAAACTAAGCAGGTATACATGTAATTGTATGGACAAACTCGAAAATAAGAAACTGAATTATAATAATTGGAGCAAAAAGTCTTAAAAACAATCAATCTGTTAGTAATACTTGTCCTTTTGGGCTAATAACATTCCTGTAATCTTTCTCAGTTTCCTGGGGAGTATACAGCCCTAAGTTGCTGTGGCGCTCCAAAGGCTTTTTCATACACAATATCAACCTCTACCCTAACAGGTACCCATTTATACCCGTGTGTGAACAGAAGCAATTATGGTAAAGCGTCTTGTTCAAGAATACAAGTATAATAAACCCACATCCTGATGACTTAACCACCAGAACTTAAATTCAATGCTCTTAACGGCTCAGCAATGACACCCACTAAAACCAAATTGGTCTCAGCTTTTCAACAAGCCTGCTCTAGTCATCGACAGGAGACTGAAGAGTGTTTGGGATGTTGGTCTATTTACAAGGATTAAGAGGTTTCAGCATGTTCAGTGTAGAGTCAACACAGTTTTATATTTGAGAACTAGAGGGCGCACTGGTGATGCTTCTTGCACAAATGAACGGGACCGCAAGGAGACATGAGTGCGTCATTCTGTACTCGCGTTGAATATGAAACACACGTTGGAGTTAGTGTTTATTGAACGCAGTGCAATGCTGTTTTTTCAACTAAAAAAATGGCCGCACAAACACACAGTAAGCAATGCCTGTTTTGTCAACTTAGAAAATAGCCGCCTGCCCGCATGCCGGGTCACGTATATAGGCCAGTGCGCACTCTATTTCTTGTTTATAACTCTATGAGAGTCAATCACTGCTCAGATTGGTTCTTCTGAAAATAGAACAATGGTTGGAGCGGTTCAACGAAATGAGGTCCAGTTCTCACCGGTTTTCAAGCACTGCGGCATCCGGACGTCCACAACCAGGTTACCAAGACACCAGAGTGTGATCGTCAGATGCGACTGATGCATTGTGGGAGCGTCGCCATCTTGTTTGGGCTTGAGCCTCTGCGTCAGTAGACTGACGAGATGGACGTTGAGCCCGTCAGGCAGGTCACTCATTTCAGGAAGGGGTATCTTCGGCTGTAAAATAACGTTAAAGAACTCTAGTTCAGACTTTTATCACTACAATTTTTAACCTGGGTTTTTTTTTTTAATTTATGTTAAATTGCCAAAACTGTTTATCTTGCTTAAAGTAGACCAGATGTACACACAGACAGAGCAGTTTTGCCTTTTCCTGTGAGATAAATTTTTGCAAAATCAAGATGTGCATATTGCTGTATTGGCAATGCGACCTGACGTAAATAGTGCCCACTTTTGTAAATTTTTCAACTGTCTATAAAAGAGCGCCCTCTTTTTTCCTTTTTATTCTGCCCCCCCCCCACCCTTTCAGAAATAAAATTGTTCCAATTCTTTAGGGTTACAAATCTGAAAAATTTCGTAAAAAAACAAACAAAAAAACAGCAACAACCCAACCCACAACATCAACAACAAAGCGACAACGAAAATGACATCACATCCAATGACAACAAAAACAAAATTAAGTGAAACTGATTCGACCTTGATTCCAAAAATTTGCAGTGGACACCTCCAACTACAAACAATTAAAACTACAGATGTCGACATCCATTTTGTCATCGGTTTCATTCCTTCTTTTACATAACCTTACCTCCACGATGGAGAAACCAGGCGTCAGCATCTTCCCAACGTCTTTCTCCAAGACTTTTAGAAGAGTCAGAGCGACTTCTATCTTCTCGGCTTGGTCTCCCAGATGGTGAGCAGTCCTTAGCAGCAAGACATCCAAGACAAACCTGTAGGCTTCTTGGGAGGGGCTTGGCTGTTGGACATGGGCTACCAGAACCTCAATCTATTGAAGACAAGTTTATATATGTAAAATTTGCATCGGGGATGAAGAATATTAATTACCCATACACCGATGTGTGTTAGCAGGCACCCGCTGCCAAAACATAGGATTCAAACTGCCTCTATCTACCGGGCAACCTCGGTAGTCTAGTTGGTAAGACACTGCTCTAGAATTGCAAGGGTCGTGGGTTCGAATCCCACCAAGTAATATGCCTGTGATATTTTGTTCACAGCACTTGGGATAGTACTGAGTATACAGTGCTAACACACATCGGTGTATGGGTAAAAACAAGTTTATAAATCAGTTCTTTTTTTTCTACAGCACTCAGGAACGTACTGAATATACAGTGCTAACACACATCGGTGCAAGGGTAAAAAAAAACTCTTAGAAAAAAAAAAAATTGTTGATCGTATAAAAAGGACATGACAACAAGTTTTACTTGGAAAGGGGACTAAGCAAATTGTGTTTCAAGACAAAGGTCTGGTTGTATGCAAGCACCATATGCTGCGACAAACCGATACTCATCCTCATTTATCTTTGTGTCTTCAGTTTGTACAGCTGGTATTACATGTAGGTGGAAACCCCATAGCGTGTTTACTGTGGACTTCATTTTCTGCCACGTTTCACTAGTTGGGAAGGAGAGTGGCAATCGTCATAATGTACAATGTTACTCTCTATTCCACACTTTTATTGCATGAAAGAAGTAAAAACATGGCAACCATTTTTTTTTTTTTTTTTCGATAAGAAATCGCCTAACATCACAAGGCCAGATGACTCTTTCAAGGTGAGGGCTACAAAAACTTATTTGGGTTATCGACCCAAATCAACTGAAACAGGGTTACCCTTTCACAGTTTGTAAGGAGGCAGGCATGGATATCACCTACTAGAAGCCTGGCTGGTAGGGAATAATGTATTACCTTCCCAACTTCACTCACTTAACCTTTACAAGCGCTAAATTTTCTCACCAATTTCTGTCGCTCCTTCTGTTCCATGTTGACCAAGTTGGATGCCATCATTTCAATTAGAGCGCCTGGAAGCTTTGAGGGTTCCTCATTTAACCTATACGCTGTAGAAAAAAAATAAGGGGGAAAAAAAAGTTTTGCTTAGACTTTGATGGAGCAAAGAGGACCCTACGTTATAATCAGGCAGTTCTTGAAAATTGTTAAATGACATTGAAAGTCAAGACAACCAAATTGTGAGTATTAATCCCAATGTTATGTGTGCCTGAAACATTTTATTTGGGTACGGTTGCTCAGACTGAAATTTGTTCCCGAATTTTTTTGTTGGGGGGGGGGGAATTATCAAATATGATCCATGGTTTTTTTTTTAAAGTTTTTGCCTTGTTTGATGTGTATAAAGCTAATGTTTAGTGGTTTTGCCTTTTTATGTACAGCGCCTTTGACGTATTTTTTTACAAGAAGAAAATTACAAAAATCTAATCACAATTATATAACTAGAGAGATGAGCCTTACTGTTTCCAATGTTCCTGAAGATGGGATAATCTTTCGACAGTGTAGAATCCTTGATAATGTTCATGATTTTGCTGTCCGCGTCAGCCATCTCTTCACCACGGGAGAACATGTAAGGCACAACGAGAGGTATCAGAAGATTGCGATGTTCATCCCATGAGTCTCCGTTGGTCATCAGTTTTAGAGACAGCTGAACATTTTTTATCCTTAGGAGATAAGATATATGCATGTAAGAGGCACAAACTACAGTTAGATGCAAGGGTAGAGTGTCATGGCCAAGTGGTTAAGAACATCAAATTAAAGTTCTGGTGCTAAGTCACTAGAGTGTGGGTTCGAATCCCGGTCATGACACTTGTGTCCTTGAGCAAGATACTTCACTATAATAACTTCTCTTCACCCAGGGGTAAATGGGTACCTGTAAGGGTAGAGGTTGACACTGTTATTGAAAAAAGCCTTTGGAGCGATATAAACGGTTGTCCAGGTTGTATACTCCTCAGGGAGCTGAGAAACATTTGAAAAAGGATGTGCATTGATACGGTTATTTTGAAATGCACTATGGGTGCATTTGTATAGCTTCCCTGGGTCTACCCTGCAGTGCTCACTCGGGTGAGCCCCTCTGACAAGAGCTAAACGAACGATCAGAATCGCCCTCTCGTGGTGACGGCAGCATGCACCTCAGGTCATCACTAAGTGACCCACTCCACAAGCAGGGCACTGGGGGCTGACCTGGGTGAGCCCCGTCAAAGCTATTTGAACGTACCACGGTAGCCCGGGGTCGACCCACGGGAGCTAAACGAACGCACCCTAAATGAGAATTTGTGGTAATTATTATCATCATTGTTTCCAGAGTAATGTTGTCAAGAGATTCCATTGTATATGCTGAAATAATTTTTGTCTCACTGAGACAAAAATTATTTTGTTGTGAAATTGTTTTACTAATTTCTCAAAAACTACAGTACCATCATTATCTTAAAACCATGTTTAACGACTGTAAATCTGTGGACATTTGTGTTTTGTGTCGTACACAAAGTACCAAACCCTTTTCATGGGTGCGTTCGATTAGCTTCCCTGGGTCAACTCCGGTGTGTGGCGGTGTTGTTTTCCAGAACGAAAGTAGGTAACTATCTGCACACGTTTGTCCTGGAAAAAAAACAGGCCACACACCGAGCCGACCCAGGGGAGCTACACGAACGGACCCAATATTAGAGTGCTAGAACTTTCAGGAAGGTATCACAAAGAAAGTAGAAAGTAGAAATGTTTACCCTTTCTGTGACTTCATCTTCCTCTTCAGTAGAATTTCCTTGAGGCGATCAAACAGTTTCTCCTGCGGAAGAATCTTGCACAGCGGCTAGAAATAAAACGTTAAAAAAAATATATTAAAATATAAAGTCACAAATTCATCAGACTTGCTCGCTATCAAGACCCAATTTCATAGAGCTGCTTAAGCGAAAATTTTTGCTTAGCACAAATTTGCAGCTTAGCAACAATAAGCAGGATACCAGTCGCTGATTGTAAATGTAACATGGTATTTTGAGTGGTAACCTTATTTTGGTAAGCATAATTTTGCTATCGCTCTACCAGCTGATTTAGCCTTTCGTTGGCGGTCTCCGTATTTTGTCAACATCTTTGTTCTGGGGTGCAAGTCAGAAGCCATACAACTGTTAACTTCAAGGATCACACTCAAGCTTACAATACATCCTGGGAAGCGGCAGCCAGGGGATCACCTTAAGAGGATGCAGTTTTTTATTTCAGAAATCAAGTAATAAACCACAAAGGTAAAAAACTGACATGGTACATTTTAAACTTGAAAAAAATAAATTCTCACCTCGCCTATTCCAAGTGTCTGATTGATGACGCCAATCTTGTCGTCATGGAGACGCTGCATCAACGACTCGATGCAGAACTCCTCCAAGACGTCACCCGCCTCCACTCGCTCCTTGAGATGCTGAATGCCGAGCACCCTGACGTCGGGGCTGGCGTGGTTCAGGCTTAGAATCAGGGTTGTTGACGTTCCTGAGATAACCTGTGAAAACGATCAGAAATAAAACATTGCCCTCCTTTACTGAGTGACCATTTCATTTCAATTTATTGCAGGAGAAAAATGACGGAAAAACAACCTTGTTGCACACAATTGCACAAGTTAGTGTGCTTTCAGATGCCTCAAAAGGCTTCAGGCCTGAAGTCTTTTAATAATTGAGTGAGAAATTTACTTTGATTATAAACAAATATGTTACTTCAGCTCTCCTTAGTATTGTTATAGTACGATTATCAATTACCGTTATCAATTATATTTTTTTACTAGCAATTATTTTGAGTAATTACCAACAGCGTCCAATGCCCTTAAATGACCTCATAAAAACTTCAAGCCTACCTTATGTTTGGCGGCCGAGGCAGACATAGAAATGAGTTCTTGCATAAGCTTCTGCTCCTTTTTGCTGATATCTTGCGACATGAACGATCCAATAGCAAGATCCATTGCTTCTGGATACCTGGAAACAAAATGTTATCAAAATACTTGTAGTTTGGGTTTAAAAATGTTATCAAAAAACTTTTAGTTTGGGTTTATAAAGTCGGATCTCCTTGGGATCCACTGGCTGTTGCTTCTAAAGGTTGCATCGAAAACATGGGTGTGATTCCTGGCTATAGCCAACAGTCATCGGGCCCAATTTCATTGAGCTGCTTAAGCATAAAATTTTGTTTAAGCAAAAAACTCCAAGGTTACTAAAACCAGATTACCGGCCAAGACTCCATTCATTTCAGATTTAAAAAAAATTAGGCAAAAAAAAAACCAACAGAATTTTGTTTAAAAACGGAGAAATCAAATCCCTGTAAAACTACACGGAAACTGGCTGAGTGCAAGTCAATCAATCTTTACTCAGGGTCCCCCACTCACAAGTCATGCGACAAATGAAGTTTTGTTACCCAAGTTTATCCCATTCAAAAAATAAAGTCAGGCAGTCTCACCTTTTCTCTAGGGCAGAAACAATCGGTGATGCTTTCTGCTTCAAGTTTTGTACCAGCTCCGTCTTCTTCCACAGCTCTTTCCTGACCCCGACGTACTCTTGCAGAAGCATTCTGTTCATAACAATAATAACAATGTATAAGACGTTCCGGAGGAAGTACAAAAGAAGACATGACAAATTGGCAAAAGTGTTTCACTGGGATCTGTGTAAGAGGTATGGACTAAAATTAAAGGAACACGTTGCCTTGGATCGGACGAATTGGTCTTTGAAAAGCGTTTGTAACAGTTTGTCACAAAATGCATATGGTTATAAAGATTATTTAATAGTAGAATACAATGATCCACACATATTCGCCTCAAAATTGCGTGATTTTTCTTTTACTTTGCAAACTAACACAGTCGGCCATTTATGGGAGTCAAAAATTTGACTCAAGGCAATGTATTCCTTTAACTGCGGAATGGTACAACCATGCTCCGCAGAAAGTTGTAGAGACTGACCAAGTCAAGATTCTCTTTTTCAAGCTGCATGGTTTTTGTTAACGCAGAGTTGTTTGTAATGGCGGAGTTCTATTTTATAAAACGCAGGAATACGTGGATCCACGGAAGAGTTGCATGGTTGTTAATAGTTGATGTGTGCTGAACAGGTTTGACACTTTCTTCGTTGAATTTATTTCTGAAATGGCGAACATGGCAGAAGTAGTCGCTGATTCAAGAGGTCAATAACAATCTTTGTCTTCAAAAACAAAAAAAGCTTCTTACTTAGCGACTTCATTGGTCAGCGCCACATCAAGTTTGACCCGCTGCAGCAACCCCTCCAGAACAGTCCAGTACATCTCTCCTTCCCCCTCCTGGCCTTCGGTCTGGTCCCCGACTACTACACTGTACACCGCTGCATGGAGGAGGCGTGTGAGGAACAGCCTCAACAGAGGGGTTGCGTTCGGTGCCTGGGACAGCACCTCCATTGCACTGATGGTACTACTGAAGGTGCACAGCTTCTGGAAGGCACTGTGGGCAAATCACAAAGGTCAAAAGGTCATGACCTATAACCTTACTAATTGTATTCACTGTTAATAACCACTTGGTCAGTGCATCTCCAATTTCCTTTATGGCACTGGAGTGGATTTCACAAAGAGTTAAGACTAGCTTTATCTTGAGTTACTCTTCCTAACTTGGAACTATCCATGCAGTTTGTATATCTCCTAGGTAACTCTTTGTAAAATCGACCCCTGGACACCTTTTGGTTATTGTCATAGACCAGTATTCTCACTTAGTGTACATTTGCATAAAATAACAAACCTGTGAAAATTTCAACTCAATTGGTCATTGAAATTGCAAGAGAATAATGAAAGAAAAACACCCTTGTTGCTCAAAACTTTGTGTTTTCAGTTGCTAATGAAAGGTTTCAGGCCAGAAGTCCGTTAATAATTTGACTGCGAAATTACCTCTTTCTTAAAAACTAAGTTACTTCAAAATGAGCTGTTTCTGACAATGTTGTATACATGTACTATCAACAGCTCTTCATTGCTTGTTACCAAGTAAGTTTTATGCTAACAATTATTTTGAGTAATTACCAATAGTGTCCAGTGCATTTAAGACAACAACAGTTTGATACTTTGAGATGCCGAAGTGGCATCAGACATAAACCCAAAGAGATTGTTGGTTATGAAACACCAGGGTCCAGTTTCGTCTTAGCAAATTTCTTTGCTAAGCAAAAATTAAGTGGGGCACCAGTTGCAGCACTGCAAGCTTTATGGACTTTTGGCTGGGACCCAGTTTCTGTTAAGCAGGATTTGCCAGTGCTTTGCACATTTGTAGGCTTACAGGCTTAAAGAAATTGGGCTCTATGGAATCTTTACACAAAAAAACCCCCTAAACTTACACTTCAGGAAATTCCGTAACTGGTTGCGTGTGGCACAGGATAGCTACACAAGAGAGTCCCTCCACAGCCAGGGGGTGACTCAAATTCTGCAGTAAACGAGTACAAAATGTTTGAAGTCAGGTGTGCTTAAAAACAAAAAACGGTTTTGAACTTATGAAAACCTTTTCCCATGTAGAACAAAAAGGCGACCTGACGTGTAGCAAATAGTGCCGCTTTTTTATTGAACTTTTGCTAGCATTGAGACTGGAACTGTCATGACTCTCCATGAAATAAAAATAATAATAATAATGGTTTCTTACAAAGTGCGTTATCACACCACTAGGTGCGTATCAAAGCGCTCAGTAGTTTCTTTCTGCGAGGCATGTGGGGCTATACTTTTCAAGTATGAGACAAATTCCTTTATGGCACCATGTCATGGTTAAAGGAACACGTTGCCTTGGATCGATCGAGTTGGTCTTTGAAAAGCATTTGTAACCGTTTTTTATAAAATGCATATGGGTAGAAAGATGTTGTAAAAGTAGAATACAATGATCCACACAAACATGCCTCGAAATTGCGTGGTTTTCCTTTTACCTCGTCGACTAACACGTCGGCCATTTATGGGGGTCAAAATTTTGACTCCCATAAATGGCCGACCGTGTTAGTTCTCACAGTAGAAGGAAAACCACGCAATTTCGAGGCAAACTTGTGTGGATCATTGTATTCTACTTTTAAAACATCTTTCCAACCATATGCATTATATACAAAACGGTTACAAACGCTTTTGTTTTGACCAACTCGTCCGATCCAAGGCAACGTGTTCCTTTAACAAAATGCTACGATGCAATATGGTGCTAATCAGACCAGGAACACCGAGGTGAACCCCTTCTCTTTGCAGTAAGTGCACCAGATTACTTTACAAGCATCACACAACATGACACAATTTTACATCCCATTTGAAGGATGATGCAATAATGCTGAAGTCTTTTTCTCAAGGACACAAGTGTCACATTACAACCTCGGGTGGATTTCACAAAGAGTTAGGACTAGTCTTATCTCGAGTTAGGACCAGTTACTCGTCCTAACTTAGGACAATCCATGCAATTTGTATATCTCCTAGGACTAGTCCTACCTAACTGTTTATGAAATCGAACCCAGGACTCGAACCCACACTCTGCTAACCAGAAACACCAGTGCTCAAGTCCGGCTGTCCTTAATGGCCTGGCCCTGACATACCACAAATTGTGTCCTCTATTGTCACTTTCCCCGTTTTCAGAAAACTGACTGTTTCATGCAGTACCCGCTGCTAAAATATAAGATTCGAACTGCCTCTAGCTACCGGGCAATCTCGGTGGTCTAGTTGGTAAGACACTGCTCTAGAATTGAAACGGTCGTGGGTTCAAATCCCACCCGAGTATTAATATGCCTGTAATTTTTTGGCACAGAGATCGAGAATCTACTGAGTATACAGTGCTAACACACATCGGTTAATGTCGTTTCAATTTGTTTTATTTTATTTGTTTGTTTTGTGAGGGGAAAATGTCTACTTTAAAGCCATTCAACACTTTTGGCAGACAGTATTGTCCAAAGGCCCCCACTTCGTGTATCACAACTTATATATAAAATAAAAAACCTGTAAAAATTTAGGCTCAATCGGTCATCAGAGTCGGGAGAAAATAACGGGAAAACCCACCCTTGTTTCCGCATGTTTCGCCGTGTCATGACATGTGTTTAAAATAAATCCGTAATTCTCGTTATCGGGAATTGATAATTGTTTTAATGTTTTCTCAAAAAGTAAAGCATTTCATGGAATAATATTTCAAGAGAAGTCTTTCACCATTACCTTCTGTAAACCCTGTAAGTTATTTGTAAATCTGTGAACTTTCGGTTTTTTTTTTTGTACCGAAAGTGTATAATGGCTTTAAAATCAGGATGATTCTGTTTGAATGAGAAATGGTTCGACAGCTTCCCTAGCAAAGCGGCCTTACCCTGCAGATGCATCTTATGATGGGGTCAACGAGGTCCAGTTTCATCTTGATCTTGATGGCCAGCTGGCAGACTATCATGTAGCTGGCAGCTTGGTAATCAACAAATCTGGGCACCAGGGAAAAATGGATCACAGTCAAAAGATCATACTCAGTCTCATCAAGATTCAGGAAGGAACTAAGAACTCTCTCACTACAAACATGCACAAACCATACATTTGGAGTGTGGCATCATTTTAATTCCCATGGCAAAGACAGAAAGCTTGTACTCCAGGTTTGCCTTTTCTGGGGCCAAAATGTGGAACGATCTGCCAGTTAGTCTGAGGAAAATTGAGTCTCTGTCTACACACATGAGACCAAAATGATTTTGTGACTTGTTTTACTCATTTCTCAAAAACTACACAACCTTCATGACCTTAGTTAGTAATATTTGAAGGGAAGCTTTCCACTATCATTATCATTATGTAAGTTTAATGTAAATCTGTGGACATTTTGAAAAAGTACCCAAATCCTTTAACGCTAAGGAGAAAGCATTAAAATCCATCAAATTCAAGCAAAACCAAGAGAAGGAGTTTTAGAGAATCAGATTCAGCTTTGAACTTACCTTGATTTCAGACCCTTCAAAACAAATGGAAGAGTGTCGGACAGCAGCTTCTCCGTTATCGGTTTGGCAACCTCAATCGTCCCAACAATGGCCGAGCAGTAGAAACAGGTAACGACTCGCAGGAGGGCATCTTCCAACTTTGAGGGCGCTTCGCTGTCTGTTGAATACGCATCACCACGAGCGCTAGGATCAGAGGAGGCTTTTTTGTGGGCCTGTTGGGACAATGCGTGATAAATAAAATTAAAATTGAAAATCAATTTTGAACAGATTTTTATTTTAATAGTTTGCACTACACTTCAGCCAGACTTTCAATTTGTGTTATTATGACTAGTAAATTTATGGGATTTGAAGGCAGTGCATGGTGAGGTATAAATATACATTTGGTTTGCGGTAACACCATGTGTTTATCTACTTGCCAGGTAGATTTTGTACTTTAGAGAACTGTCTTGCTATATATTCTACTACCGCTGAGTAAATTTGTTTAAGATTTTGTCTGGAGGCTTCTCACTTCTAAAAAGAACTGTCCTGCTTTTTAACTACTACCTGGCAGAAGGTAGAAAATCAGTTGGGACTACTACTTCAGCTTGATAGGATCGTTATTAACTACACTACCACGTAGTGAGTTCTTGAATTGGTCTCAGTGTTTCCACTAGCTTGCTCTAGTCATCGACAGGAGACTAGTAAATATTTTACCTTGATCGCTGACGGCACCAGGTTACACACAAACTGCAGAAAGCCAGGGTCCTTGTAGCACTGGGTGATAAGAATTGACTTAGCAAGAGGGACGCCGGGAGTCTAGAGGTGAGTAAAAACATGTCAGAGGAATATCAAATAGAATGATAGCAAACTGCTTACCAACTTCAAAGCACTGGATACTCTTGGTTATTACTCAAAATAATTGTTAATAATACTACACCAATTGTGAATACTGGTTGTTGCCAAAGGTATCCAGTGCCTTTAAAGGACCTATGCTATGGCTTAAAATGCAGTGAACACTATTGGTAATTGTCAAAGACCAGTCTTCTCACTTGGTGTATCTCAACATATGCATAAAATAACAAACCTGTGAAAATTTGAGCTCAATCGGTCATCGAAGTTGCAGGATAATAGTGAAAGAAAAAAACACCCTTGTCACACAAAGTTGTGTGCTTTCTGATGTTGATTTCGAGACCTCCAATTCTAAATCTGAGGTCTCGAAATCAAATTCGTGGAAAATTACTTCTTTCTCGAAAACTACTCCACTTCAGAGGGAGCCGTTTCTCACGAGGTTTTATACTACCAACCTCTCCCTATTACTCGTTACCAAGTAAGGTTTTATGCAAACATGTATTTTGAGTAATTACCAATAGTGTCCACTGCCTTTAAATGAAGAAAACAAACAGTTAATGGTCTAACGGTACAACCCTATAGCAAATTTTTTTTTTCAGTTGGAGATGGTATGCCAAGTCCTTTTTGAGCTATCACTCGCACAACATTTTCCCTTGTTTTTTTGCCATACTGACCTTGACAGTTTTTCCTTAATTTGTCAGAATATGCAATTTTTTGATACCTTTTGAGAGCGTTTATTTGGTGATCAGAAAGTGGCCAAACATCAGTAAAACTCAGCCCCGAAAGATGGTTAATAATATAAAGCCATTTCATCATCTCACCAGCAACTGCATTTCTCATTCGGATTCTTAGCGTTTCAAACAGAGATCTAAACAGATTAAAAACTAAAACCGATATTTTCTTCTAAATATAACAAATTGCTGTTTCCATCAGCAATGTGACACACTGAAACAGATCCCTCATTTTTGTGTGTGGATTCTGTTCAAGAAGACATAGCTCAAACATTCTAAAAATGAGTTTGACATCAATGCTGTAAGAACCAGGGATGTGATGAAGAAAACCTGAACGGTTAGCGTAAAGTGTGAAAGCTTGGGAGCGCAAAAGTGTACAGGTGCGAAAACTTGCTTACATGTACATGTACATAGCTATTTTTTGTTTTAAAAACCCTACTCTGCAATTCGGGATGTTCTGTATTGCTTTATCCTTGTTCTTTATCAATTTGATCCTAGAAATAAAAGCAAATTATTATTAAAACAAAATTAAGAGTGTGTGGAGGGGGAGGGGGTGTATAAAAAACGGATTTCCAGTTGAAAACTGAGAAACCACATCCTACTGACCTGGAGAGACTGCAGCCAGTGCCACTTGTTGGTTTTGTTGCTGAGATCCAAAAGCTGCACAACGCGAACGAAGATATTGGTGTCATGGTACGGAATGACACACCTCAGTAAATCGTCAATGTTGTACTGGTGGATGTTGAATCTTAAGAACAAAACAAAATTTTAAAAATAAAAATTAAAGACGTGAGAAAATGGTTATTCAAACATTTTTCAACTCTCTCCCCACGGAATTGTTTTTGAAATAAATAATTTTGAGTTGAACAAAGAAACATTGACAAGAGCAGACCTTGAACCTGTGACCTCCAAATTACCATGCCATTGTCATATGGAAATCTGTCCCCCATAGATTCTGTCCCCATAATGGGAAGTTTAGTTAAACATCAGCTGAAAGAGAATGATTCACAAGAGGGCGCTATCAGAAGTATTTTCTACACAATTCGCCTTATGGGGGGGGGGTGAGTTGACTGGTTTCCATACCTATATATGAGCCACTCTAGGGCTTTCTGTGCCGGCTTCAAGAGGAAATATGGTGAGAGCTGAAGCAAGAACTTCCCAATCTTACGATCAAGACGATCGTTGACTTCTTTAGTCTGCACAGAACGCTCCATTGCTTTAGACGTTTCATCGAAGAGGGTGTTCTCAAACTCTTGGAAAGCTGGATCAATGTTTTCCAGCTCTTGCAGTCCATTTATACCTTTTGAAAGTGCAGAAGAAGTTTCAACGTTTTAGTAAGAGATTGGGTGCACCATTCAAGGGTTCCAATGGACAGCTTAACTGAGTCCAGTAATTAGCATTTGGGTGGTTATCTTCTTATGTACAAACTAAACAGATCTGGCTGTGTCTCATAATTTGTTTTCAAACAAGAGCTCTCTTTTTACAAGTTTTATCTAGTTTTAACAAGTTTAACTAGTTTTGGTACTTTCAATTAGTTTTAACTACATGTAGTTAAGTAGTCTTAACTAGTTCTAAAATAGTTTTAACTAGTTTGTGTTAACTAATTAGTTGCTTTTTTAAACTAAGTCAGCTCCAAAAAAATAATAATAAATCTTCAAAGCCAGGTCTAGGGGGTAATTTTTGTAGTTTTTAAAACAAGTTACACTTGTTGCTTATTTGTTTAAGTTCAGATGATTTTCTCATCGAGGGAAGTTGGCGATATACATTGTAACCACCAAGCGGGCAACCGCCAATGAATATGAATTGCACAAATCAAGAAATAGATATTCAGTAACTAGACATCAATTCTTATTCTAGTCATTGTGAAATCAGTGGTTAGCTTTGTAGGATTCAACCCCACAACTTTGTGATTGCAAGTCTTGCAGTCTACCCACTGGTCCAGGGTGACCGATTAAAGGCAGTGGACACTATTGGTAATTGCTCAAAATAATTATTAACATAAAACCTTACTTGGTAACGAGTAATGGAGAGCTGTTGATAGTATAAAACACTGTGAGAAACGGCTCCCTCTGAAGTAGCGTAGTTTTCGAGAAATAAGTAATTTTCCACGTATGTTATTTTGAGACCTCAAAATTAGAGGTCTTGAAATCAAGCATCTAAAAGCACACAACTTTGTTTTTTCTTGCATTATTATCTCGCAACTTCGATGACCAATTGAGCTCAAATTTTCACAGGTTTGTTATTTTATGCATATGTTGAAATACACCAAGTGAGAAGACTGGTCTTTGACAGTTACCAATAGTGTCCAGTGTCTTTAAGCAACATCAATAGTGGTCCTGTTCCTAGAAAAGTATTAGTTTGTGTATATATTTAAAGTTTATATATTTATCTGAAATTCTCTCACCAACAGCGTAGAACGTCTCACGATCTAAAGCTGCAGCCTCCTTGGGGTCAAAAAGCAGCGACTTTCGTTGTTTTGTTTGAACTCCGGCAGCGGCCTGAGCCTCTGGAAGCGCAAGACGCTTCAGCTGCTGTGCTAAAGACGTCGCCATCTAGAGATAAGAACTGTAGGATTGAGGACATAATAAAGTGATCTTGAAGATGAGATAATTAAACTTCAAAGTTAGTTGCGAAGTTAAATTCCACAAGACTGCAGGCACGGCAGGAGAACATGGAGAAAGGGTCTGTCTACATGATTTTTGAAGTTTCAGTAATAAAAGTATAGTACAAAATACAATACCGCCACCGGGCCAGAAGTTATTTTATTTTTACAAATACAATAAATTATAAATAATATTTGGATCAAAAAAATATTTAGCAAGGATTTTTACTAGTATCTAGACTTATTTTTAGATTAGAGGTTAAAAAAAAGATGAAACAAACCCAGACAGAATCTAACTAACTTAGTTCTACAAATAACAATACAAAAATTAAAATAGTAATTACAAATAGTTTAATTTTTGATAACTTTCCGTATGGCGCCACCACTTTTTCATTCAACATAATATAATAATAATAACAGTATCTAATTTACCTCAAGTCAATGAGATATCCCATTGCCCGAGTCGAGCGGCATGGCCCGAGGAATGAGTACGAACCAATGGAATGGGATGGGAGACGGAGAGAAGTCAACTCAAACCCGGCCCTGCTGGACGGGTTAATTGGGGCCGGGGTGCTTAAAAGCGGCATAACAATACATGGCCTGACTTCAGAACATACTTACAGTGTTTCCTCCAGTGCGATAATAAGTCGAAACACTGGTTGTTTTCGCCCAGTTTTTTGGAAAGTTCCCTTTAAAAAGACGAAGAAACTTTGCAACGGACACGACGACCAAAGCACATGTGTTGATTTCGTCTGGTCCTATTTACACTACAGCTTCACATTACATGATTTGAGACAGGGTACCAGCCATTCGGAAAGACGGACACAAGAGGGCGATGTTCAGCGAGTTTTTACACTTCTAAAAATAGAACGAAAATGTTGGTGACAGACTTTGAAAAGGTGCACCAAAAGAAAGTATGAATAATATTGGAGAATCGGGTCACCCGTTAATTATTTTGCAATTGTATCTGGCTGTTGTGTGCAATAATTTTAAGTTGTTTAAATGCCCACTCGGATAGGGCTACTGATGAGTGCCATTATCCAGACATTTTTTTTCCCGAGGAAAGTTGGGGTAGAAGACTGTGTTGGCAAGGGGGGGGGGGGGAGGGGGCTAATATCGCACTGAGGAATTGTTAGTCTCGCATTATTTGTTGTCGATCATACAAGCTAGAACACTCGTGCTGCTGCTCTAGCAGCTGTAGACTGGTCGACCCTGCCGATGATGCCCCGTGTCCGATCTGCAACAGAGGCGACTGAAGGAGGGTGATTCAAAAAAGGGCAATAATTATCAGAAGCTTGCACACACTATAGTTGGCCGCGCAAGCGGGGCAGAATCACCAGGGGGGACACAATCCCGCCACACACCACTCTTAAAAGATTGCAAAAAAAAAAAGTTTTAATGAAACAAGTGCGTGTTGCATTTCGTCAACAGAGGGCCTCCTTTAGCTCAACAAGAAGGCAGCACCACATGCCTGACTCTGCATCAGGCTGATATTAATAGAGCGTCTCTAACCATGATCAATAATTCACGGGGATGGTTTTTACTTGCGGTGTGTTTCTTTAGTGTGTTGAAGAAGACGTAATGTTTCACTTGGGGAAAATGCATCTGCAGGCGCGTGGAACAATTCGGACACTGACTTATTGCAAAGTGGAAATGTTTTTTAAACTCTTCTCAGATGAAGCACCACTGGGAGGCTGAGAGACAATCGATTTAAGGTAGGATTTGTTTAAAGTGTTCGGTGGCAATTTAGATCATTTTTATTTCCATGTTTTTTGGAGGGACGTAAGCTATTAAAGCTTTTGAAACCCACCACACTTTTAAATTGTGAGTTTGAAGAAAAATGTGAGTTTAAAGCCATTGGACACTTTCGGTAAACAGTATTATCCAATGTCCACACTTCGTGTATCACAACTTTATAAAAATAACAAACCTATAAAAATTTAGGCTCAATCGGTCATCGGAGTCGGAAGAAAATAACGGGAAAACCCCCATTGTTTGTTTCCGCACATTTCGCCGTGTCATGACAAGTGTTTAAAATAAATCCGTAATTCTCGCTATCGAGAATTGATATTGTTTTTTATGTTTTATCAAAAAGTAAAGCATTTCATGGAATAATATTTCAAGAGAAGTCTTTCACCATTACCTTCTGTATGCCCTTTAAGTTATTTTTTAAATCTGTGAACTTTTAATTGTTGTTTCTGTTCCGAAAGTGTCTAATGGCTTTAAGCAGAAAAAAATCCGGACCGAATGTTCTTGCCACTGTGGTGTATTTTCTCTTTAGAGAGTTTCTGGTCCCCACATATAGCGCCGCCGTGACTCTTTTGAGGAGGGGGACACGATGGGGTGCATTTTTATTTTCATATGGGGGTACTTCTAGCCAAGTTTCCGCACTTGCCCCTTTTCGTTTGGTTATTGACTTTGAAAACCAGTACAGCAGCTGCTTTGGATATAATGCAATTTTAAAGTACTGCGGTTACTGAAAAAAGATATCACTGTTCATCACACAAAATTTGAATCTGAGAAGCGTTACCGACAGTAGTGTCTCAGATTGTGTAGCCAATATTGCAGATTATTCTTTCGGCGTGGACATAACCGCTCCAGACTCTCGGCAATGTATCCAAAAAAACTCTACGGCCCTTTGAAATGAAATGTCTTCATAATGGTTTATGGTTTAATTGAATCAACCAAGAATGGGTTCCAATTTGCATACAATAAGAAGTGTGTGATGCATATTGTTCCTTTGAATACTATTTTCCAAAGTTACATGAGAACTGACTTGACTTTGATAGACCTATTGTGATTACTACATAACACGAAAACAATTTCCAGTAGCCCGGCTGCCGTTATCTCGTTTTAGCTTTCTCCGTCCAGTAATTTACCTCTAATGAGTTTAAATTGGATCCTTTATTGAGAATCACATAACACCGTCAATCACTGTCAAGTGATGACCTCGCACAAGCCATATTGTGGAGGTCTTTGCTCCATCATCGCCGGGGAGTCATTAAAGATTCACTGGAAATCGAGGCCATTTTGGAGGCTTGGGCGAAGCACGGGAGGTAGCGAAAGGGTCAGAATTATCTGTGCATGGAATGATGGGAGAATTATATCTGGGTTCAAAGACCGGGTCAGATGTTTGGTTTATGTCAACTTAGTTCTGATTTATTTTGCACAACTTATTATTTTCAAGAAAATTGAGTTGAATTGTTAAATGTCTTTTTGTAAGCACATTATTACTTGTACTTAAAGGAACACGTTGCCTTGGATCGGACGAGTTGGTTAATAAAAAGCGTTTGTAACCGTTTGTTATAAAATGCATATGGATAGAAATAACTTTTAAAAGTAGAATACAATGATCCACACAAACATGCCTCGAAATTGCGTGTTCCTTTTACTCTGCGAACTAACACGGTGGCCGACCGTGTTAGTCGACGAGGTAAAAGGAAAACCGTGCATTTTCGAGGCATGTTTGTGTGGATCATTGTATTCTACTTTTACAACACCTACCCATAACCATGCATTTTATAACAAACGCTTATTTACAAACGCTTTTCAAAGACCAACTCGACCGATCCAAGGCAACGTGTTCTGTTCCTTTAATACAATGTAGCAAATTATTTAGTAAATGACTGGTATTGAATCTGTCAGTTTTCTGAACTCAAGAGTTTTATGTCCTTGTCCAGTCCAAGTCTTTGTTTGTCACTTCACGTTTATTTTTCTCCTGCATATTGGTAAAAACGTTAAAAGCATGATTAAGTATCTTAAATTTGTAATAATGTTCCAATCGCTGTTTGTAGTCCGTATGTATAAATGCTTTGTTGTTACCAACATTTGAATAATGTCCAAACTATTTCCATTCAATATAAGAAAGATCATAACGACAGTCATTTGTGAAAGTTTCAGCCTTGCACTTGTACATAATGCACTTGTTGAGAAAACGGCATAAAACTCACTGTCACATTTCTATCGAGAATGTAGAACCCATTCACGTCGAGCGAGGTGACGACCAATCGAATCTTTTGGTAGCAGCAAACGACTCTTTCATTTTAAACCAAATGGGGCGACTCCAACGAAAATTGGTTCGCAGGATTCTTACCACCATTATCACATTTTGTAAGCTTTCGGATAGAAATTCTAACACGCATCCCATCAGTTGGCTATAGCCCCACTCTCTGCTGTCACAGAGCTACGAGCCTAATGTTGCACTCAAGCCACCATGCCCATGATTTAACATGTTTTAGGGAATGTGTCGGCCCCAGTCTGTCAATGCAAACAGTATACAGACTCAATAACAAGCAAGCTGTCGGGTTAAATATCGTCAATAAGTATCCAGCACACACGGAATGCAGTCGTGACGGCCCATTCAGAGCGGATTCATTACTACCCCCCCCCCCACACCTACACGAATGGATGAAGGAGATATCAGCATCCTTCGGGCGGATGCTTCTCTTATGTAGACTCTCGTACGGCGGGGGAGAGTTAAAAGTAGGGTGTACTTTTGGTTGTTAAAGGCACTGGACACCTTTGGTAATATTGTCAAGACCAGTATTCTCACTTGGTGTATCCCAACAGTATTATGCATAAAATATCAAGCGAAAATTTTGACTCAACTGGTCATCGAAGTTGCAAGAAAATAATGGGGAAAAAATCCCAGAAAAAAACAAAACTCTCATTTTATAAAATTGTGTGCTGTCAGGCAGTTGTGGTGAAAATAACCTCCTTCTCTAAAACTACATTACTTCAAAGGGGTGGTTTCTCTCAATGTTATAATAACATCGACAGCTTTCAAGTTTTCTTTACCAAGTATTGTTTATTGTCATTAAAATGTGGAGTTATATATTACCAAAAATGATACCCTTCCTTTAAGACAAAAACATTGGTACAGGACTGTCAGAGCTGAAAGTATTTGTTCGACCAAACATAATATGCATGAAATTACAGACCTGTGAAAATTTGGGCTTAATCCATTGTGTGCGTGAGCAGAAAACTGTGAGAAACCATGCACAATTATTTTAAGCATGCAAATACATTGTCCTAATAGGGAGAGGTTGATAGTATAAAACATTGTGAGAAACGGCTCCCTCTGAAGTGACGTAGTTTTCGAGAAAGAAGTAATTTTCAACGAATTTGATTTCGAGACCTCAAGTTTAGAATTTGAGGCCTCAAAATCAAGCATCTGATAAAGGCACACAACTTTGTCTGACATTGTTTTTTTTCATAGTTATCTCGCAACTTCGACGACCAATTGAGCTCAAATTAATTTTCACAGGTTTGTTATTTTATGCAAGTTGAGATACATCAAGTGAGAGGACTGGTCTTTGACTATTACCAATAGTGTCCATTACTTTAAACTAGCTCATTGCGTTAAAAAAAAAATGGATTTTAGAGTTTTGTCGATTAAGACTTTAATAATTTCAAATGCAGAAAAAGAAACAATAATTATTAAATTCTGAAGTCATGCAGCAATTTTGTTTCAGGCGAAACGTAATGATGTTTTTTATCCCTCGGCAATTCTGCTTAATTGCTTTTACCTTCGCTGTATGAGAAATCCACAAAAGGTTAACCGTTGATAATGTCCCTGTACCAAGGTGGATGGCATAATTAACAGGATGTCATTGTTTTTGATAGATATAATTAATTTGGATGAAGTTCCGCCATGCCAATCGGAAACCATTTTATTTTAATGTTTTTAATTTGAGCCTACATGCTTTCAGTTTGAAAGGGCCTATAGTGGATGAAACTCGTGCCTAAATCGTTACGGACTGTGAAGGGTGTAACACTGTTTTAGCCCAGGACTAGGTGGTATCGGGCGCAGCCAGGCTCCTTCCTGGTGGATGATGCCTAAATCCTTACGGACAGTAATAAATGGAAGGGGGTAACCCCGTTTCAGCCACAGGAGCAGGTGACAACGTGCCCCTATGTGACAGTTGATTTGGGTCAACAGCTCTCCGTGTCCTTGCGTTGTTTTTTACCCTCCGGGCAAAATAAGAGAGCAAGATATACAGCGAATTCAAATTGTACGGCATTTTCTGTTTGGTAAAAATTGCTGTGCATTACAAACTTGTATTATGCATACATTCTAATAATATGTGACCATTTAATGAGGATTACCTCTTGTTACAACTATTAGGATTACTACGGGCCTATAATGTCTGATAATGAAACCAATGTTGCATCATTAGTGAAAGAAGCTTTAAAGCCTGAGGAAACCTGTAAACATTCTTGCTATGTGTACAAGAAGTTTAACAATAAGTGTTCTTTCGACACCACACACCTAACTGAACACTCAACCATCAGAACACTCGCAGCCGGACTTCCACAGTATAGTATGCTGCTCTAGAAATTGTAACTCTTTGTAAAGTTTTAAGAAAATCTCTTAGAACTTTTCTGTATTGTATTTTGTTGTTGTATAGTTCAATTGGTTTGCTCACACCCTACAACGCGTTGATCTTGTTGGAAAGGCGTGTCTTATTATATATTTTTTTTATGTTCGTAGTTCTTCTATGTGCACAACCGGCTTGTACAATATTCCAAACCGAAGAACAAAACAGAAATGGTTAAAAATGTCTTGCCCACGGACACCAAACTGTCACGGCTGGGACTCGCACCCACATCTACTGATCAGAAACATCAGAGCTTGAGTTCGGTGCTCTTAACCGCTAGGCCATGACACATTTTAACCCCTTAGGCCTGCACGAATTGTTTCTTTACAGAGAGCTTAGGAAACTGGCGAGTATACAGTTCTTAATACACATCGGTGTTAGGGCAAAAAACAAACAAGTAAATAATTAATAAATTTGCTTGGATAAAATTGATTAATTTTTGGGACCTGTCACAATCTTACATCACCATCAGTCACGTACAAACAGTTTGCATAATTATGATAAATAATTCCTGCAATAAATTTGAGTGGCACATGCAGCAATAATTATTTGCTTTCCAACATTTTTTCCTTGCCAGATTTGATGATGGTCTTATGGCGAGAAATCGGGCGATCGACTTTCAGATAACATTACCAAAAACTGTGCTCAATTTTACGATCATTTTGTATAGTCAGCAAAACGTCTAAAACCTTCAGCCTATATATGGGGAAACTGGAAAAGCAGAAGTTTGGGTCGAAGCTGAGTATAAAAACACTTCTTTATTACCGAAAACCAACACCAGAATGAAAGCTAAAAATCAACACCAAACACTAATCGGTCTTTCTGGCTTGAAACAAGCGTGTGTAAAGTGTTTCCCCGTGAGCGCAAAGGGACACATAACCGATACTGATACTATTCAACTCGGTTTCGGTTACAATGAATCGAATTCACTTAAAACATGAGTGAACAGTTACATCATATACTGGTGATACTTGTAACCGAATTCCGGACTTGTGAGTAATCGAAGTGTGTTATTGCCGAAAGTTGATTCTCCTCTCAGCCAATGGGCAGTTGACGGCCTTCATAGCGCATGCATCTGTTTAAACCATGAGTGAGCTGTCGGCACATAATGCTGACATTTCCATTGGACACCTTTGGTAATTATTTGTCAAAGACCAGTATTCTCACTTGGTGTATCCCAACATATACATTAGTGTATTATACAGCTCTCCATTACAAAGCAGTTTTTATGCTTACAATCATTTTGAGTGATTCCCGGCACATTTTCTTTGTCCTTGCACTGTGGGCACTATTGGTAAAATACCGCCAGATGGAAGCCAACAACCCAAGCAGCCGATTTCACAAAACGCTAGGGTTAATCTTATCTCGAGTTAGGACGAGCTACTATAGGTTTTCTCGATCAATTTCGGCAAATGAGCAGCCAATTTAACCACAAAGCTATTCTATTTCGCACGAAATGGAATTCATCTGAAAAGGGTCATTCGATTTCGTTTTGTGATTAGTCTAATGTAATGTTGCGTCATTCGATTTAACAAAACAATCATTCAATTTAACAATTCATCAAAGCAGCATTCAAATTCGCAGACGCTTCTTGAGGCGTGTTTGTCACGAAAAAGAATGACGGTTCGCTAAATTGAACAGAGTGCTAAAGGAATTTGACTCGACTTAAGATGAAATTGAATGGCCGAATTCTGAATTTGAAACGCAGTAACAACTGGAGAGGCAAAACAGCTTTAATTCGAACGCATGAAAATTAAATTTGCTGCTCATTTTCCGAATTCGACCGAGAAAACCTATAAATGTTTAGTCCTATATTTTATTCCAAGGCTGGGACTCTTCCTAAGTCCTAAGATTAATCCTAAGCTGGGAAGAGTTTGTGAAATCGACGGGCTGGTAAATTGGGCAAATTGTTAACACTGTATCCCGTTTCTCTGACTTTCAAATTTGACATATAGAATATTTTGAGGGCCCAATGGGGCCGCTCTGTCTCATACTAATAGTTGGGTGTAACCCTACGGTCCAATTTCCTAAAAGAGCAACAGTCTCGCGAGACAGTTACAAGAAAGCCGTTTTGCTATGACAGGCATTTAACGACTTGTCCGCAAGCCTACAAACATGAAGGTCCACATAATGTCTTGCTCTAGGGTGCAACCCACCAATATACATATGTAGGGAATAACTTTAACCATGGAGCACAGAGCGTCGACGTCATTAATTTTGTTTGTAGGCCCTCAAAATATTCTATTCTCGACAGATTTGGCCCCAAGAAAAAAGGATACAGTGTAAACATTTTGCCAAATTGTGAGCTGGGGGTTGTTGACTTCCAACTTTTGTTTTGTATGACATTCTTAAGCCCTGAAATAAAAGGTCCTATTTGACGGAAGGTGGTTATTAGTTAGGATTGATGCTCGGACGTTTGGAAAATTAATTAAACTGGTTTAGGAGTAGTTTTATTTGCAGGGTTGATTACTCGACGGGCGCTGCGACTCCCCAAAGTTAAAAAGTTAAAGTTAAAAAGTCAATGAATAATTTTCATTTTAGTGTAAAAAGTAGTGAGGCTTCTAAGTATTTTTCGTGTATTTTTGAACAATTATATTTTTGCACTGTATATGCAACGGGAGACTATTTAGTGGGACGCTCCCTCCATGATCCTGCCCACTCCAACAACACCAAGCATGTCAAAATCTATGTTCAGCCGACCTGATGTTTTTTCCCAAAATGCAAACATTTCACTCCCCCTTAAACCCTGCCTTTAGGACAAACATGTCAGAGCTGACAAAATAGTCGCAGACAATGTTTATGATTTTGTGTCATCAATCTTACACATGAAATAAAAAACCTGTGAAAATGTGGGCTTAAAGACACTGGTCACTATTGGTATAGTTGTCAAAGACCATTTCAATAATATGCATAAAAAACATTCCTGTGAAAATTTGAGCTCGATTGGTCGTCGAAGATCGCGAGATAATATGAAAGAAAAAACACCCGTGTCACACGAAGTTGTGTGCTTTCAGATGCTTGATTTCGAGACCTCAAAATCTAATTCTGAGCTCTCGAAAATAATCAAACTCGTGGAAAATTACTTCTTTCTCGAAAACTACGTCACTTCGGAGGGAGCCGTTTCTCAAAATGTTTTATACTATCAACCCCTCCACATTACCCGTTACCAAGTAAGGTTTTATGCTAATAATTATTTTGAGTAATTACCACAGTATCCACTGCCTCTCATCCGTTGTGTTGGCCAATGCACAATTTGCAGCATGCAAACACCATTTCAAATAGTTTGGATCGTTAATGCAGCTGTTGTTTTTAAAACAGTATAGGTATTTAGAGTTTTGTCGTTTTGAGAGGGAACTTATGCAGAAAATGGCAACATCTTTGTTTAGCCGACCTACGTCTTCTAAAATGTAAACATTTTATTTCTTTTATAAACCATGATGATTTACTCTCACTTGTTTATCCCATGTTGTTTACTACTGCACTGATTGTTTGTCAGTTCAATTATGAACGACTGATGAGAAATGTACCATCTGCAATTTTGGTATCCCAGTTTAGGAATGCTGCAGCTGTAACAATCCAGTAGGTTGTAAAATATTCTGGAGCTCGTGGAATTTTATTGACGTCTCTAAAGTAGAGAAAGTTCGACAAACAAGCTGAGTGCAAAGTATGAAGCCGTACGGTGAACACCTTCCACTATTTAGTAAAAGCATAGAGTAAGGAGCTCTGTCCTTATGGTAAAAGACACTGGACACCCCCCCCCCCCCCCCGGTAATTTTCAGAGTTCTCACTTGGTGTATCTCAACATAATAAATGCACAAAATAACAAACCTGTGAAAATTTGAACTCATGATTGGTCGTCGAAGTTGTGAGAGAATAGTGGAAGAAAAAACACCCTTTCGCACAAGTTGATGTGCTTTCAGATGATTTCGAGATCTCATCTGTTATGCTAACAATGATATTGAGTAATTACCAATAGTGTCCAGGGCCTTTAACCAGATATATGAAGTTGTGCCTTGTATAAGCACAAAACTTGCTTAAGACACGGCTATAGCTATTGATAAGCAGAACCACAGGTTACCAGTAGACATTACACTGGTCAGTGCATTTGGAACTGGTGCCCTACTCAAGTTTTGCTTGCCAAAGAAATTTGCTCATCAGGTTTTTTTCTGCTTTGCAGTTTTATGAAACGAAATTGGGCCATGTCCCTCTACAATAGTGTCAGCCGCGTGTTTTTAAGGCATTGTACACTATTGGTAATTACTCAAAATAGTTGTTATATAGCATAAAAAATTACTTAAATGAGCAATAAAGAGCTGTTGATAGTATAAAACATTGTGAGAAACGACTCCCTCTGAAGTATATTTTGTTTTTAAATAATATGTAATTTCTCACAAACATATTATTTGAATTTAATAAAAGACTTCAGGCCTAAAAGACTTGTCAGGTCTTTTTCTCTCATAATATTATTCTCTTGCAACCAATAGACCTCATGCACATGACGTCATTTCAGTACGGCGCCCTCGCCATGAGGTCAAAAGGGGGTTGTTCATTGGCCAATTTATGTGCCTTTCGATTGTTTCGTCACCGTTTGACCTCAAAGATGGCGGGTGGATGACGTCAATGCATAAGGTCTATTGAGTCCAAATTTCACATATTAGGCCTATTTGTTATTTTATGCATATAATGGGATACACAGAGTGGGAAAACTGGTGTTTGACATATACCAAACGTGTCCAGTGCATTTAAAGGTGTTGGGGGTATAAAGTGACATTATTTACCCATGTTGGACGTGTTGCTTTAAATTACCGAGGGCCAAGTTACGTTTTTCCCTCCGGCTTTAGTACAGATAGCTCCCCACAATGGGCTTTGATTAACAAACTAATAATATCCGGTACTGCTTCGTGAGAATTCGAAAACACGATGGTCTGACCTACTTTAGAGCAAAATCGATAGCGGGTGTTTTTACTGACTAGTGAAAGGCATGATCTGACACGCTCACGCTGGCAAGATATACGTTTCTCGTAAAGACACACAAAATTATAATTGTGTACACCCTTAAACAACCTGGGTTGAATTTGACAACGACTCCAGATCCCCAGGGGCCTTTACCTCTTTTTGATCAGGTTGGATCTTATTTATATAGTCTCGATAAGAACAAGTATGTTTTATTGTCACACATAATTGCAATAATGTGAAATTCACTTTGGTTTGCGAGTCAAAAAAAAAAAAAAAAAAACAATAAAAGTGCAGAAGTACAACGACCTGAAACCCCGTATATAAGCTACACAATGACTACGTAAACAATATGCTAACATTTTGTTAACTTGATAACAACAGCAAAAAGTGGCTGACCTTCAGAACAGGAGGGGCACACTGGCTGAATTGGGCTATTTGGGCTACAAAAATAGACTAAGATACGAGTATTCCAGGAACGGAGAAGAGCATTCCCTAAAATAACCGTACAGTCGCGTGATAATTTGTACCACAAAGTGGTTAGAATATCACGTGACATTCCAAGTTAGTTTTACTTCCAGCCGTAGAAAAGCTAATTCGCTGAACCAAATTTAAATATTTTCGTTTACAATAATTGGTGAGTATGACAAAAAAATAATATGTATTCGACCGCTTTTTTGTTGTTCTTCTTTTTTTCCGCTAATTACGTGACATTTTGATGATTTTTTTTACAGCAACCATCTATGTAAACATAATTTATGACTCTACACTACTAAAATGCGTAAACGGTGAGCCGGTGTGCCCCTTTAATCATTCAATAATATAATCGCACTTGGATAAAAACGGTTGCGAGAACGGTTAGATTGCTCTGAACCGCTTTGTTCTCATCAGTTCAAATAAACCATTCGCAATTGCTTTTCTCATGAGCAATGTGTCCTTGAGATAATCATAATGACTGTTTGCTAGATCAAATTTGTTTTGAAGATAAAATCATTTCGCTTGACTGACTCTGCGTTTATACCGATTGCAATTTATGGAAAAAATTAATAACAATATTCAATTTCAACGATGTGTCCACAAAAGGCTTTACAATTTATGATTCAAAAGCAGTGGAAATTTATTCAATTTTCTCCGATGTTTCTCAAAGTAATAGAAAAACCTTCATTAGATCCCCGCATATACAACGACCACTACCGGAGCATTATTAAATATCAAACCCCGGTTCGAGAAGCCTGCCGAAGCCAGCATAAATATTGAACGATCGCAAGTTGTATTTGCAATCAACCCCCATAAACGAAATTGCGCTGGAGTTTTATTTTTCCGGATTTGCGTGTTTGTGTTCCATTTAACTGGCAGTCCCAATTAACCCTCCCCAGCGACCATGAAGGAGGAATAATAACGGGACCACTCGCTGCAAAAACAATAATGATGAGTATACTAAAACAAATAAAATGACTACGTCGCTAGCCAGTATAGCCTCCAATAAATACCGGGGCAAGACCACAAAACCAACGATTTCATGAACGAGCTGATGGACATACATCTTTACAACTTCAACTGCATCTGCATGCGATGTAAAATTTGTGTCTGTTTTAAAATATCAAAAGACAAAATATCACTGGCGGTCCAACAATTTTAAGTGTGTCTCTGACAAAACAAAAAAGCAGGTCTAGTTCAAGCGAAAACCAAAAGTACGCACGCTGTGATTGGCTATTGATAATTAATTATTCACTGACGTAACCAGTGACGGGGCGGGGCGCTAAAGGACCACACCCTGCGCGGAACCCTTGCTCCACCCTTTGTTCCCTCAAGTTGATATGGGCCTAAGAAAATAAACTTTTCCGTATGCCAGAGCAGTGTATTTGCCTGCCACGAATGTACACTGAACATGGTCATTGTTTGAAGAAAGGTTACATAATAGTATTACGTAATGTACTAATGATAATAATTTATGTCCATTTCAGAACCCAGTACGAATGCACATGCAAACTATATACATGTAGCACTTTTAGCGACGAATTCCCATGGGAAACTTGCAATAATTATATGCTCTTACAAAAGCGCGGGAAACCCGTCGACTTGACGGCGCCGAATGCGATTTACAAACAGATTTTGCGTGTGCCGTGAATGTCCACCGTCAAATTATGACAAGTGGGTTTGCGACTAAAAGTGATTATAGGCCATACTCTAATGGGTTTGTTTGTTACGTGGTGACAGCAGGTGCGGCCAAATTAGGAAGCAATATCTATTAGTGCCTCATTTTTGACTACAAGGAGAAGTGTGAGGTTACAAAACCCTTACCGTTGCTGTACGTTGACGTAATTATTCGCATGCATTCAAAATGATTTTTTTTCACGTTATTGGTGCAACGGCGTTTTAATAAAACCAGTCAGTATAATAGTGTTTTTATATACCAAGTTAAAGGAACACGTTGCCTTGGATCGGTCGAGTTGGTCTTTGAAAAGCGTTTGTTACCGTTTGTTATAAAATGAATATGATTAGAAAGATGTTTAAATAGTAGAATACATTGATCCACACAAATTTGCCTCGAAATTGCGTGGTTTTCCTTTTACTTTGCGAACTACCGTGTTAGTCGACGAGGTAAAAGGAAAACCACGCAATTTTGAGTGACACTTGTGTGGATCATTATATTCAACTTTAAAATATCTTTCTAATAATACTCATTTTATAACAAACGGTTAAAAACGCTTTTCGAAGAACTCGTCCGATCCAAGGCAACGTGTTCCTTTAAAACCAGAGGTGAGATTGGACATCAATGAAACACCCTGTAAATGCAGCCACAGGAAAGGTTTCATAACTTGCGTGTAAGCACAAAAACTTGCTAAGCACAGACATTTTTTGCTTAGCAAAAATAGGTTACCAGCCAAAATACTGTACATTTACAAATGCTGTGACAGGTACTCTACTTTTTTCTTGCTTAGAAATGGGCCCAACTTCATAGAACAGAAATAATGAGTGTCGAGCAGGCACCAGTTGCAACAACGAAACTTAATGGCATTTTAGCTTGTGGACCACTTTCTTTGATTAGCAAGGTTTTTTTTTCTTTCTTTTTTTTCTTTTTTCTTTTGTTAACTTTCAGAGCTCAAACATGTCAATCTCCTGCTTATTTCCTTAGCCGCTCCAGGACTGTGGAACCATCTTCCCATCACAATACGCACATCAATTTCACTGCCTATTTTCAAGAAAGCACTTAAAAAACATCTTTTTCCTTAGTGTCTGTTTATTGCTTTATTATTCATTTGTTGTATTATCTGCATTGCTATTGTTCGTTTAAAGCGCTGTGGTCTAAATGAAATGAATGCTATATAAAAACCCATTGTATTGTATTGTATTGTATTCTTATTCCCCTACCTTACGATCATCTCAACATGCAGTCATTACTTTTACTAGAAGAACTTCTTCCATTTGTTTTGGTCAAAGATAATTTTTTTACGCTGCTCCATTTCTTTGGAAAAGTCTTCCTGTACATTTTCACCGCAAAACCGTATAAAATAATAGGGCTTCATCATGCATGGTAGTACGATATTACAATGGGTGCGTTCGATTAGCTTCCCTGGGTCATCCCCGGTCTGCCCCGGTGCGTTCGAATAGCTTTTGACGTCATTCAACGGGCTCACCCAGGTCAGCCCCCAGTGCCCTGCTTGTGGAGTGGGTCACTTGGGGGCTGGCCCCAGGTAAACGACGTCACTACGAGAGCGGTGAGTGGTCGTTCGTTTAGGTCTTGTCAGGGGCTCACCCGAGTGAGCACCGCGGGGTAGACCCAGGGAAGCTAAACGAACGCACCCATTGGCACCCAGACACCGGTGTCGCATGCAATAATGTTCTCTATGCAACACTATCCGGCGGATACTATAGCATTTGCAATAATGTCCGCCGGACGTTTCTGCATATGCAATCATGTCCGCCCAGACGCTGCTGCATAATGCAATTGTGTCCGCCCGGTCACATTTGCATAAATATGCAGCTGTGTCCGCCCCCGTGCAAAACCGTCCTTGCAGTAAATTAAACGCCCTGGTCGATCGACAGAACACGTTAGACAATTTTTTACAAGTGCATGACATGAATGACATGGGAAATGTTCGGCCGTTGGGTATTCGCTGCAATCATAAATTAATACGTGAATATTCATGCATGCTGCATATACGTAGTGCATGCAAGCTCGCTTACGCGCACTTGTACAGTCATGTACATGTCCGTCGGACGGTTTTTGCATAGCCCCGGACGCGATTGCATGTGACACCGGCATTAACATACAGGAATTGCCTATGGTGTGTCACAATAGGGGAAGATTTGTATCTACGTTCCTTATAACCAGGGCTTGGATAACAATCATCACGCCCGAAGCCAAATCATTCTCGGACCGTAAACTTATTATGGATTTCGTTTTTATACGAGCACGTGAAACCATGTCTGTATACGAAGAAATTAAAAAATAGGTTACGGATAAAGGAGCAGATTCTATTTCAACTCGAATTAATTTCCTTAATAGAAAAACAATTAAAAAGTCCTTTCGTAAAATTTCAAATAGATTTGATAGTTGATATTATGTCCAGTGTGTTTAAAGGCAGTGGACACTATTGGTAATTACTCAAAATAGTTATTAGCATAAAACCTTACTTGGTAACGTGTACTGGGGAGCTGTTGATAGTATAGTACACCGCGAGAAACGGCTCCCTCTGAAGTAACGTAGTTTTCAAGAATGAAGTAATTTTCCACCAATTTGATTTCGAGACCTCAAGTTTAGAATTTCAGGTCTCGAAATCAAGCATCAGAAAGCACACAACTTCGTGTGACAAGTGGTTTTTGTTTCATTATTATCTCGCAACTTCGATGACCGATTGAGCTCAAATTTTCACAGGTTTGTTATTTTATGCATATATTGAGATACACCAAGTGAGAAGACTGGTCTTTGACAATTACCAATAGTGTCCAGTGTCTTTAATGCCCTTCAGAAAATTTGAGCTCGATTGGTCGTCGGCGTTGCGAGATAACTATGAAAGAAAAAAACACTCTTGTCACACGAAGTTGTGTGCTTTTAGATGCTTGATTTCTAGACCTCAAATTCTAAACTTGAGATCTCGAAATCAAAATTCGTGGAAAACTACTTCTTTTTTGAAAACTACATCACTTCAGAGGGAACCGTTTCTCACAGTGTTTTATATATACTATCAACAGCTCCCCATTACTCGTTACCAAGTACGGTTTCATGATGATAAATATTTTTGAGTAATTACCAATAGTGTCCACTGCCTTTAAATCCTTTTGTGGAAGATATTTGAGGAACATTTTAACGAGGTAGTTATGCATTTTCGGAAGACCTGAAATCCCCGGCACGCAATACTTGACTCAAATTTGATGTTTAAAAACTTATCAGGGTCTAATTCTCGTGACCCTGATTGATATATATAAACGATTGGGCTCAAAAGGCAGAGTGGTCTTAGGAACCGTTTGGTTGTTTTAAAGCCATTGGACACTTTCGGTACAGGAACAAAAAAAGTTCACAGATTTACAAATAATTTACAGGGTTTACAGAAGGTAATGGTGAAAGACTTCTCTTGAAATATTATTCCATGAAATGCTTTACTTTTTGAGAAAACATTAAAACAATATCAATTCTCGATAGCGAGAATTACGGATTTATTTTAAACACATGTCATGACACGGCGAAACGTGCGAAAACCAAGAGTGGGTTTTCCCGTTATTTTCTCCCGACTCCGATGCCCGATTTAGCCTAAATTTTCACAGGTTTTTTATTTCACATAGAAGTTGTGATACACGAAGTGTGGGCCTTGGACAATACTGTTTACCGAAAGTATCCAATGGCTTTAAAACTTCATATTATGTGAAAATTTCATTTCAAAATTAATTTACGTAATTGCGTTTTTGAGATAATACTCGACGAAGAAAGAATAATCCATAAAAAACACCATAATTTGAGAAGCGTTACTGCAGTATACCTTCTCAGATTTAATAGGTGTTAAATTTGCACCGGGGATAAGGAATATCAATTTCCCTTCTGAAAAACACAAACAAACAAGTATGTTAAAGACACTGGACACTATTTGGTAATTGTCAAAGATCAGTCTTATCACTTGGTGTATCTCAACATATATGCATTAAAAAAAAACTGTGAAAATTTGAACTCAATTGGTCGTCGAAGTTGCGGGATAATAATAGAAGAAAAAACACCCTTGACACACGCAGAGGTGTGCTTTCAGATCCTTGATTTTCGAAATCAATTCAAATATTTTAACGAGAAATTACTTCTTTCTAAAATAAAAATACGTTACTTTGGGAGCCGTTTATCACATTGTTTTATACTATCAACACTGTTCTCCATTGCTCGTTACCAAGTAAGGTTTTATGGTAACCATTATTTTGAGTAATTACCAATAGTGTATATGAAATTGGGCCTTGCATTGTATATCTTGAAATCTTAACCATCTCCACTAAGAACCCCGCGAAATGGGAAAACCTATACTTGAACATGGTTGATTAAAGGAACTGGACACTGTGGTAATTACTCCAAATAATTGTTAGCATAAAAACTTACTTGGTGAAGAGCAATGGAGAGATTTTGATAGTACAACACTTTGTGAGAAACGGCTCCCTCTGAAGTAACGTAGTTTTTGAGAAAGAGGTAACTTCTCACTCAAATAATAAACGACTTCAGCTGATGCCTTTTTATTGTGCATCTGAAAGCACACAAAGTTTCAATATTCTCTTGCAACTTCGATGATCAATATTGAGCCAATATTTTCACAGATTTGTTTTTTTTATATATATGTTGGGATACACCAAGTGAGAATACTGGTCTTTGAAAATTACCAAACGTATCCAGACTCACGGCCATCCCATCGCCGTATTAAGTCAGTACCCATACTGCAATCAACGTGCATTATGTCAAACATGTTTTTACAGGCCGCAAGCCATAAAGCCCTGATTGAATATCGTTACCATTCCCATAGGTGCTTTAGGCTGTCAAGGCAAAGAAACGTAAGTTTTACCCGGGCCTCAATTTGTACATAATTTCCGTAGGGCCTAATTCCTTTACCATCTCGATTTTGTTATTTATTCATTTTGTTCGATTCGAAATTGTTCAGGCATTGAATACTTGGATACTTTTACGAAGTTAAAGGAACACGTTGTCTTGGATCGGTCGAGTTCATTATAAGTTTTCAAACATCAGATTTGGGTCAAGTATTGCGTGCCGGGCATTACAGGTCTTCCTAAAATGCAGAACTACTCGTTAAAATGTTCCTAAAATATCAAGACCAATTTAGCTTCTACAAAAGGTTTTAAAGGCACTGGACATTATTGGTAATTACTATTAAAAAAAACTTTAAAAAACATAAAAACTTACTTGGTAACAAGCAATGGAGAGATGTTCATAGTATAAAACATTGTGAGAAACGGCTCCCTCTGAAGTAACGTAGTTTTCGAGAAAGAAGTAATTTTCAACGAATTTGATTTCGAGACCTCAAAATTAGATGTTGAGGTCCCGAAACCAAGCATCTGAGAACACACAACTTCTCGTGGCTGGTAACCATAATATGGCAAGCATAGTTGTGTTGTGCTCAGCTACTTGTTGTACTTAAAGGCAGTGGACACTATTGGTAATTACTCAAAATAATTATTAGCATAAAACCTCACTTGGTAACGAGTAATGGGGAGAGTTTGCTAGTATTAAACATTGTGAGAAACGGCTCCCTCTGAAGTGATTTTCGAGAAAGAAGTACTTTTCCACGATTTTGATTTCGAGTCCTCAAGTTTAGAATTTGAGGTCTCGGAATCAAGCATCTGAAAGCACACAACTTCGTGTGACAATGGTGTTTTTTTCTTTCATAGTTATCTCGCAACTCCGACGACCAATCAAGCTCAAATTTTCACAGGTTTGTTATTTTATGCGTATGTTGTTTGTTATTTTATGCGTATGTTGAGATACACCAAGTGAGACGACTGGTCTTTGACAATTACCAAACGTGTACCTTCCCTTTAACCAAAGGTAAATTGCCATTACCCAACGAATAATATAGACCTCCCCTTATGGAAGGCCGAATGGTGGTGTTGTTGAAGCAAAAGATGCAATGGATATAATTGCGTTTTTATGCAAGAACATGGAAACCACGCAAGGGCCGTACAAACAAGATACAAATAGGTACAGATGCTATTTCATTTCTAATTAAAGGCAGTGGACACAATAGGTAACTATTCAAAATTATTATTAGCATAAAACCAATAATAATTACTAATAGTGTCCATTGTCTTTAAGCAGCTCTATGAAATTGGGCCCTGGACCGACGACGTCACTGTCTTGCAGTTACATATAATACCTTATGGTTAGGGTTATTTTTCCCTCCGGAAGAATTTCTCATTCAAAAATTACTTTCAAATCAAAACGGGGAATAATTCACAAGCAATAATTCCCTGAAAGCTAAAAGTACAACACAAATCCATGCATTCTGAAATAATATACGTCCTTAAGGATTATAAACTAATCCAAGGGTAGGCTCCAACGATTGATTTGAGTCTTGGAAGGGGGCCGATGTTTCAACGTCAATAATTATTTGAACTTAAAGGGACTGGACACTTTGGTAATTGTCAAAGACCAGAGCACATGTGTATCTCACATATGCATTAAATAACAAATTTGTACACACTTGTTACACATTTTTTGATTGGTCATTGAAATTGCAGGAGAATAATTAAAGAAAAACACCCTTGTTGCACAAATTCGTATGCTTTCAGATTCCCGATTAAAGGCTTCAGGCCAGAAGTCTTTTAGTAATAAAATGAGAATATGAAACTACCTCTTTCTTAAATTTACGTTACTAAGAGGGATCCGTTTCTCACAATGTTTTATACTATCAACCTCTCCCCATTGCTCATTACCAAGTAAGTTGTTATGCTAACAATTATTTTGAGAAAATACCAATAATGTCCAGTACCTTTAATGCACATCTGAACAGCATTTCAACCTATTCTAGACGGCGACTGCCCTGTCGTGTTTTGTGAGGGGTAGTGCTGTCTACAGTACAACGTTTAAAATGCAATTTTCTTCCATGTAGCAATTTTTTTTAGACGATAGGGGAATTGTTGTTCAGCTTGCCATTTTAATATGTTTATTTATATTGACGGGCCACGCATTCTGTAATTGTATTTACGCGTCAGTGTACATTGTTTGGAAGAATACATAATGTGTTCAAAACACAAAAACGACATTTTGGTGTTTAAAGACCAGTATCAGCACTTTATGTGACCCCAAACTATAACCTGTGCAGCTTTAAAGGAAGGTTTACGTTTAGTAATCACTTAAAGGCAGTGGACACTATTGGTAATTACTCAAAATAATTATTAGCATAAAACCTCACTTGGTAACGAGTAATGGGGAGAGTCTGATAGTATAAAACATTGTGAGAAATGGCTCCCTCTGAAGTGGAGTAGTTTTCGAGAAAGAAGTAATTTTCCGCGAATTTGATTTCGTGACCTCAGATTTAGAATTTGAGGTCTTGAAATCAAGCATCTGAAAGCACACAACTCCGTGTGATATTAGGGTGTTTTTTCTTTCATAATAATATCGATACTTCGATGATCGATTACTAACAGTGTCCAGTGACATTAATAGCAAGAATCAAACTTATTGGTAAACGAATTATAGCAGTTCTTTCGATAGTATGAAGTTATGTTGATAAACATTTCACTTCGAAGTGTAGTGTGGTTATACGTAAAAATATAAATTTTTTTGTGCCAAAATTTTATCTGAGAAATAATACGTAAGAAACGTTTCTCAGATTGTGTATTCCTTTGAGGAATTATTCGTATTCGCTACAGATTTTCGGCAGTTAGGGTTCGGCGTTGCCACGTGGTTAGCGCAGGGACTTTTAATCACTGTGACGTCATCACTCTTTGCGTATTATATGACGTTTTACACAACCTGGTTATAAAGCGTAAAGGTTTTTTTTTACACGAGTACAACAGCGGAACTATACACGTTTGTAAAAACGAATGATAAACTTACTAACAGTCTGAAATGTCCTTTCATTTTTTAATAAAACAAAAACAAATTTAACAACAGACAGATACTGTATGGTCCTTTTAAATTCATTACTTTCAAGGTTGAAATTCTTTGGTGACATGTTAGTTTTGGTTGTTTGTCATTGCCAATTTGAATTGCGCTATAAAAAGGACAACTGTAGTTCCTACAAAGCTGCTTATAAATACTCAGGTTTTACTCAAGCCAAATTTGTACATAACTCCGTCTTTAAAAAAATTCCTCCTTCGTTTGATCCTTTTCAGAAATGACGTCGAATTGCTCCTCAGAAGACCTGATAAGAAGAACAATTATTAATTCCAAACAAAGTCTCTTTAAGGACTCGTGGTTGACTCAGATCGTTCAAAATTAGTACAATACTTTCTCAAAGTCCTTCTTGGATGTAACCTTTTCTTTTCCAGAAAGACGTCGCCAGCAAAGCTGATAAGGACAGCAGTTAATTCTAAACCAGACTCGGGTTTTAATTCATGCCGAATTTGTACCATACTTCCTCTTAATATTCCTCCTTTGTTTTATTCTCTTCAGAAATGACGTGGAACCGCTCCTCGCCAGACCTGACGATAACGGACATCTTCGGAGACACGCTGCCCAATGCCACCTCCTCAGTGGGTGTCAATGTCATCAACGCCTCCATCGGCTCCATCGGAGCTCTCGGCAACCTTCTCGTGATTGCCGTACTCCTGGGCAACTGGAGATCCTTCCAGTCCCTGACCCACATGTTCATCTTACACCAGTCCTTCATTGACCTCACCAGCTCGCTCCTCTTCATGGCGTTGCGATTGGACCACGGGCAGGGACTGCTGGCGATGGAAGGCGCTGTAGGGCAAATTGTCTGTAAACTCTGGCACTCGGAGTATTTACTCTGGGCCTTGTTCATGACGTCAACATTAAACCTCACCTTACTGACAACCGAGCGTTTCTTCGCCGTGGTGCATCCGGTTTTCCACCTGAACAGGTTTACGCGTTTTAGGATGAAAGTCGCCATGTTGGGCGTGTGGCTGGTCAGTTTTGGTTACCAATGCTACCTCGCTTTCATCCATGAACTCTCACCCACGGGGAGCTGTGTTCTCGTGTGGAACCACGGGACCACGCAGGTCTTTGTTGGGGTCATGACCTTTATCGCAGAGTACCTGATACCGCTTACAATCATGCTGGTTGAGTACATCTTCATCGCATTCAAGCTAAACAGTCTGAAGCGGCCACCAACTATTACAACGATCCATATCGCGGCGCCGCCAGCCTCTTCAACTTCGCGAAAACCCACCCCACCAATCAACGTAACAAACAGGCTTTTGAGTCCCGAAACCGCAGTTTCTGATAACACCAGCAATTGCTACACGGCATTAGGAGCGGTGTCGCAATCGCAGCTGAGCAACGACCAGAGACAGTCTCCCCGCACACAGTCGAAACCTCGACTCAAACAGAAAGAATGCAAATTTTCCCGCGCTTTTCGGAATGTCATCAAAACGCTCTGTACAGTTTTTATAACGTTCGTCATTTGTTGGACGCCCTCCGAATTCACGTACCTCTACTACAATGTTGGTGGGCAGCTGAACTTCGATGGGACCCTACATCGCCTCTCTGTCGTGTTGGTTCTTTGCAACATGTGCGCCAACCCGTTCATCTACGCGTTGCAGTACAAGGAGTTTCAATATAATTTCAAGAAAATGTTCTGCTCATCCATATTCATGAGGAAGAAGTATCGAGTGACGACCAGAGTCCCACTCGAAACGATAAAAGCTGCTGCTCAGAGAGAGAGGCCTAACGCACATATTGCAGCAGAGAACACTTAATGATGCCTCCATGCAAACCACTTCATAACTCGTGGTTTGTAATCTTATTGTCGTATTATTACAAATAATAATAATATGACAATATTTTGTACTCTTGTACAACCAAAGAGCCAAGAGTCAATCGACACAAAACGCGCCTTCCTATACAGACTTGATCCAAGTCCCGTTTTCGTGCGGGAGGTCCCTAAAGCATACCCGCCGCAGTCAAAATGTCCCGAGAATGGAACAGGTTGTGGGAATGCAGTGCAGAACATCGCAAGACAATAGTTTTCTGAGATTGGCACGGGATTCGGACTTGAGTCAAGTCTATACGTACCTATTGTTATTTCTTGGCTGTTATATGTCTCCATGTGTGATGCGAGAGTCTCCTCCCGAAGACGAGCAGTCCATTTGTTAAAGGAACACGTTGCCTTGGATCGGTCGAGTTGGTCTTTGAAAAGCGTTCTGTAACCGTTTGTTATAAAATGCATAAACAAATTATGGGTAGAAAGATGTTGTAAAAGTATAATACAATGATCTACACAAATATGCCTCGAAATTGCGTGGTTTTCTTTTTACTTCGTCGACTAACACGGTCGGCCATTTATGGGAGTCAAATTTTTGACTCCCCCATAAATGGCCGACCTTGTTAGTTCGCGACGTAAAAGGAAAACCGTGCAATTTTGAGTGATACTTGTGTGGATCATTATATTCTACTTTTAAAACATATTTCTAACCATAATATGCATTTCATAACAAAAGGTTTCAAACGCTTTTTATAGACCATCTCGTCAGATCCAAGGCAACGTACGTGTAGGCCTAGATGTTAAATTTGCATTGGGGTAAAGCATATTGTTTACGTTTTTACCAATTCACAAATAAGTGTTAAAAGCACTCACTGTAACTCAATCCCTAGTATTGTTTACTTTCCCACAACATGTGGCTCAAAGTAATGTCCATAATGCATCAGCTGTGCTGCCAACATTTTATATTTTGTGAAACCATGAGGGAGGATTTGTATACAGCTGCAATCGGGGAGATGTTAAGAGTTACCTTCAGTATATAGGAAACAAAATTCCACAATAGAGAGATTTTAAAATTTATCATTAGCAGAACGTATTAATGGAACGATTTTGTTAATTTTCATGAGGAACTGTCTGTAAGCAGAATTAGTGAAATCTGATGAATATTCAGCATTTGGCTGCTATGTCTTTTCCCCAGTTACGTACATCTGGTTGCAGTTATAATTTGTCTGCTATTGTCTTTGTACATGAAATAAACAGACCATGAATAAATTCAGCAAGTTAAAATTAACAAGTCTTCACTGAGCAAGTCCCAGACCTCGGGTTGCAGTTATAATTTGTCTGCTATAGTGCTTTGTACATGAAATAAACAGACCAATAAATACAGCATGTTGTCTTCATTGAGCAAGCCCCAGTTAAAACCTCTCAGATCATCTTATGGTTGCAAGTGTATTTTGTAAAAAAGGGAAATGAACAACACATCATGTTTTATTAAAGACACTATGGACACTATTGGTAATTGTCAATAACTAGTCTTCACAGTTGGTGTATCTCAACATATGCATAAAATAACAAACCTGTGAAAATTTGAGCTTAATCGGTCGTTGAAGTTGCGAGATTTAAAGAAAGAAAAAAACACCCTCGTCACACGAAGGTGTGTGCTTTCAGATGCTTGATTTCGTGACCTCGAATTCTAAATCTGAGGTCTCGAAATTAAATTCGTGGAAAATATTTGTTTCTCGAAAACTACGTCACTTTAGAGGGAGCTGTTTCTCACAATACTTTATACTATCAACCTCTCCCCATTACTCGTAATCAAGAAAGGTTTTATGATAATAATTATTTTGAGTAATTACCAATAGTGCCCACTGCCTTTAACAAGTCTTTAGCGAGCAAATCCCAGTTTAAATACAGACCTCATGCTACAGCTTTAATTTAACTGCTATACAGTGGCTTTTGTAAAGGAAATAAAACAAACCAAAGTATAGCAAGTTAAAATTAACAATTCATCAAGGGAACAAGTCCCAGTTGGGTGACGGTCATAATTTTCATCTCGCATTAAAACCAATAAAGACAAATCGTGGCGGTAGGGTCAAATAGGCTGGCCCTTCTCGTCGTACCGCCGATTGACGTTTATTAAAGACACTGGACACTATTGGTAATTACTCAAATTAATGTGCACCATACAAACTTACTTGGCAATGAGCGATGGACAGCTGTTGATAGTGCAAAACATTGTGAGAAACGACTCCTTAGTGAAGTAATGTAGTTTTTGAGAAAGAAGTAGTTTCAGACTCAAATAATAGTTGAATTTAATAAAATACTTCACTTGGGCGTGGAAGTCGTTTTTTTAGGTATCTGAAAGCAACACAATGTGCAACAAGGGTGCTTTTCTGTCATTTCTCTGGCAACTTTGATGAACATAATTGAGTCCAGCAAATTGTCATATCAGGGTGGTATTTTATATATATGTTGGGATACACCAAGTGAAACTTTATTGGTCTTTGACAATTACCAAAAAAGTGTTTGAAGATGCCAAAAGACCATATTCTCACTTGGTGTATTCATCTTGCTCTATGGTGTATCCCAACATGCATAAATAACAAACATTTAGAAATTTGGGCTCAATCGGTCGTCGTCGACGTTGCAAGAAAATAAAGAGAGAGAAAAAAAACACCATTGTTGCACAATAATCTGTGTGCTTTCAATGCCTGGAAAGCCTGCTTCAGCTCTCAACATATTCAAATATTTTATTGAGAAATAATCTCATAGGTTTTGTATGCTAATATAATTTTGAGTAGTACCAAACGTGTCTTGTGCCTTTAAATGATACTCAAGACAGCAAACATGTCTGGGAGGCCATCAGCACAAAGGGCGACCCTCCCATGGGTCATCCGCTCATATCATACCGAGCAATACATCTAATTGTGGCAGACACAGCTGTTGTTTTCCTAATAATAATAATAATAATAATAATAATAAAAAGGCTACATTGATCGCTTCAGCTCTTAAAGGCAAAAGCTGGGATACACCAATTGAGAATATGACAACCAAAGTGTGCAGTGCATCTAAGTGCGTAATGCCCTATGCCCGAAATAATTGTAGGCGAATTTAAAGACAGTGGACACTATTGGTAAATGTCAAAGACCAGTCTTCTCACTTGGTGTATCTCAACATATGCATAAAATAATAAACGTGTGAAAATTTGAGCTCAATCGGTCGTCGAAGTTGCGAGATAATAATGAAAGTAAAAACACCTCAGGCGAAGTTGGGTGCGTTCGGATGCTTGATTTCGAGACCTCAAATTCTAAATCTGAGGTCTCGAAATCATAATCGTGGAAAATTACTTCTTTCTCGAAAACTACGTTACTTCAAAGAGAGCCGTTTCTCACAATGTGTATTACTATCAAACCGCTCCCCATTACTCGTAACCAAGAAAGGTTTTATGATATTAATTATTTTGAGTAATTATCAATATGATTCTCAGAAAGGCGAGTTTGATAACTCTACTAGCCAAGAACCCAAATGGTTAGAAGACAACTCTCTAAGTGCAAAAGAGTGAAAAGGCACTCTTTGTAAGAGCCATATGAGACACAATTCTTTTTCGACTGGTCTTCCACTCTTTTAAATTGAAGTTTGCATCTTTTGAGTGATTTTTTCACTCTGTCCTGGAGTGAAACCCCTCTAAAAAAGTGAAATAACCACCACTCTTTTTAAAGAGCCATGTGAGGGACTACTCGAAATGTAAAAAGTGGTGTGTTTCGCTTTCACATTTAGAGAGAAGAACGGGAGTTCCAGTTTTTGTTCCTTGCCAATTTCAGGGGTACATTTCTTCTCACAATCTAAAAAGAATCGTTGCCGCGGTAACGCTTCTCAAATTCAAATTTTGGCGGGATAACAACTGATATCTTTTTACATATTACCAAATTACTTCTATAACGGGACTTGAGCCATTGCACGGCGAGGTATCAATATATATTTGGTTTGCGGTTAACACCACGAGTTGGTCAGGCGAAGTTGCAAGAGAATAATGAAAGAAAGAAAATCACACGCTTTGCACAAAATAATGTGGAGCTTTAACTAGACTTTTTTTGTGTGTGAACAATTGTCTCTTTCTCACAAACTTCATTACTTCAGAGGGAACCGTTTATCACAATGTTTTACTATCAACTAGCTGTTGCAACAGCTCTCCACTGCTTGGTACCAATTAATTTTTATGCTAACAATTGTTTTGAGTATAGAACTTCCCATGGTGTCCAGTGCTTATAACACAGTATATGGAAACTTGACACTCGTTAAAAGCTTTCATGGCCTCGCCTTTTCGGCGAAACCAATCATTTTCAGTAAAATTGTTAGCCTTCCGTATCCAAAACATTTCACCGAAGTGGACTGGACGCGGGTGTGAGTTTACACGGAGAGCTTTTAACTGATGAAATGGAGTCAACAGGTTGTCATGGCGACGGGCACAGGAAAAACATTACACGCGTTTTTAATGCTAATGGTCGAATGCACGAGATTTGACCTATCGCTCTGGATTTTCGCTTCTCAAAGCAGATTTATTTCCAAATTCTTGTTTTTATTGAAATACAGCAATACACCTTTGCCTGTGGATATTGTTATTTCAAGTAAGATGGTTTTGATGTAATTTGGCAGTTTTAGAGACTGGGAGAGCTCATATTGTGAAAACACATCACACCTTTAAAGGAGCCGCTACTAATCTTATTACAAATTATAGGCTAAAGATGGAAGGGACTTCTGCTGTGATACCTGTGTTTACTCCGATGGGATTTCTCGGGACAATGGCCCTGGGCCAAATTTAACTTAAAAGCCAACATTTTGAGTTGGACACAATGCGGCAAACTATCTTCTTCATTGTTTTCTTAAAAAGAATTATTTATAAAACAAAAATATCAAATGCATAATCGGTTTGCGGTAACACCATTTGCTGTGTATGTAGATTGTGCTCTTTGGAGACTATGTCTTGCTTTTTATTTTTGTCCCTACATACTTGAAGGCAACAAAAGAAAGGGAAAACTTGTGTAACAGAAGCTGGTCTAACAAAACTTACTTGGTAACAATCAAGGGAGAGCTGCTGATGTGACCAAACATATGCATGAAATTACAGACCTGTGAAAATTTGGGCTTAATCCATTGTGTGCGTGAGCAAAAAAAAACTGTGAAAAACCATGCACAATTATTTTAAGCATGCAAACACATTGTCCTATAATGGGGAGAGGTTGATAGTACAACACATTCTGAGAAACGGCTCCCTCAAGAGTGACGTAGTTTTCGAGAAGAGTAGTTTTCCACTAAAATATTTGAATTGGATTTCGAGACCCCAGAATAAGATTTTGAGGTCCTGAGATCAAGCATCTGAAAGCACACAACATCGTGTGACAAGGGTGTTTTTTCTTCCATTATCATCTTGCAAAGTCGACGATACACCAAGTGAGAAGACTGGTCTTTGACAATTACCAAAGGTGTCCAGTGTCTGTAAGCTACTTGAACACACTGGGGTCAGACGTAGGTATCAGATCTGGGTCGACCCAGGGAAGCTGATCGAATGCGCCCAATAATATATAAAGACAACACAGATAAAGAGACATATGAATTAAAACTGCACAACAGATGTTCTTTAAAAATATTAATTTATTGTATTATAATTAAAAAATTGCATACCATGTGGATATGAACATTATGATATACAGATTAGTTCTATTTGGTTTAGAAAAAATGGTTTATACTTGATATATTAAACAGTTTTTGGTATGTTTTTTTTCAAAGTTGAGATCATGTCTCAGCTGAACAAAGTTTCCAAAGACATGGCTTTCCATGAAAACTTAAGCAGAACTTTGGTACATGCACAAATCCTTTAAGTTGAGGGGTTTCATGGCTTGGCGGTCTAGGGTGGTGGACTCAAGCTCTGTAGTTTACCGATTGTGGGTTCCAGACCCGGTCTGTCAGTCACACAACACTTGTGTTCTTGAGCAAGGCGCTTTACCATAAATGCTTCTCTCCACCCGGGAGTACAATTGGGTACTGACGAGAGCTTGGGAGTAACCTGGGCTGGAATGGCATCCTGTCCAGGGGTTAGAAATATTCTAAGTTGTTTAATGCCTAGAAAACCGGAGATAAACACTGCCCTGATAAGCCATTGACCTGGTACAGACAGGAGATTAGTGCATTGAACACATAGAATTTAAGCATAGAATTCCATGCTAAGCAGAACAGTAAGCAGAGTTGTGAGATTGGGCTGTACAAAAGAAGTACCGGTCACCTAGTTTGAGTTCATCATTTCTTCTGCACTGGTTTGAAGAAGGAATCCAAACCCGTTTGCTTCTTAACATCTCCCGTCTTTTTGGAGTCAAACTTCATCTTTTTGGAATTCACCTAAAAAAAAAAAACACATACAAAAACAACTGTAGTTGAAGCATATGCTTATAAACACCCGGTACACAGGCTTTGGGAGCAGTAAGCGAACATCAATATCTAATAATAATAATAATATTAATAACAATCGTTTTTTTATTTCGCTCTTTTCATACTCAAAGGCTTCTCATTACCCCTGTAACTGGGCCATTTAATTAATTCCTTAAACAATCTCAGCTCCCTGGGTAGTATACAGCCTGTGCAACAAATATGCGCTACTAAACTAAATCAATCACAAGAACCATCTCTGCCCTCACAGGTACCAATTTACCCCTGGGTGGAGAGAAGCAATTATAGTTAAGTGTCTTGCTCGGGGACAGTGGTGTCACGATCAAGACTCAAAACCACATTCTGTTGGAACAGAAACACCAGAGCTTGAGTTCGGCGCTCTTATTTCACTCGGCTACGACAAACAATAATTTGACCAATCGGCTGTCATAACACCGGTTTTGGACTCGCAGATCAAAACTAGTTGGTTTTTTCTTAAACATTAAAAACCATAGGATTTTCATGAAAAAAATTTTTTTAAGGAAAGTTTATACTGAGTCATCTGTGTGGAAAGCAGTGAATATTTCCATTTTTAATCCCGATGTTGAGCAACCCTTTAAATGCACTGAACACTATTGGTAGTTACTCAAAATAATTCTTAGCATAAATTTTATGCTAAAAATTACCAAGTAAGTTTTTATTAGAACCTTTCTTGGTAATGAGCAATGGAGAGCTGTTGATAGTATAAAACAATGTGAGATAAACAGCTTCCTCTGAAGTAGCATAGCTTTTGAAAAAGAATTTTTCACTCAAATAACAAAAGACTTCAGGCCTGAAGCCTTTTACTATGCATCTGAACCTAAAAAGTTGTGCAACAAGGGTGTTTTATCTTACATAATTCTCTGACAATTTTGATGACCATTTGAGCCAAAATATTCACAGGCTTGTTATTTTATGCACATGTTGGGATACACCAAGTGAGAAAATGGAGAATTAATAAACATGAACAGTGTCTTTAAGATTAAATTAAAACAATGATTTTTTATGAGGAGCACATCAATCTATCTTTATTACACTACCTTTGGCGGACTGAGTGATTTTAGGTAGGCACTAAAACATTTCTTCATCGCTGTCGAGACAGCTCCAGACCAGAAGTCCTGGGCCGTGAACCACTTATAAGACGGACTACCAGCCATAGGAGTAGTTTCTTTGATGTCCTGATCATAAGCAGTAAATGTCTCAACGCAATACGTCTGCTCAATGTGAGAAAATATGTGGACCACCTGGCAACAGAAAATTGAGAAAAAAATAGGGTATAATTTTTAGGTTCCTGAATATTCCGATTATATCCTGATGTTTTGAAACCCCTATGTTCCGACATTTAGACTGAAGGAATTGTTGCATACGGCAGTTAAAGGCAGTGGACACTTTTGGTAACTACTCAGAATAATTGTTAGCATAAAAACTTACAGCGGTTGTACTTGGTAACAAGCTGTCGATAGTAAATAAAAAACCACGAGAAATGGCTCCCCCTGAAGTAACATAGTTTTTGAGAAAGAGGTAATTTCTCACTCAAACATTAAAAGACTTCAAGCCTGAAGCCTTTTTTTATAAGGTATCTTAAAGCACACAAATTTGTGCGACAAGGGTGTTTTTTTTCTTCTTTCATTATTCTCTTGCAACTTTGATGACCAATTGAGTCCAAATTTTCACAGGTTAGTTAGTTTGTGCATATATTGGGATACCAAGTGAGAATACTGGTCTTTGACTAGACTTGTGGACAAGTCGTTAATGGTCCCAAATGCGGTGAGATAGTCAAGTTGTCACTGCTCTCGCACGAACTGCTGGTTGCAAGTCTAGTCTTTGACAATAATGTAACAAAGGTTATAGTGATTTTAACACTGGACAGTTTATTTCATAGGTTGTACCAGACACGACGTAAGAAATATAACGGTAAGAAGTATTTTGTCTGCTCATTTTGTTTGGACCACGGAATGTTTTTGGACCACCTGGAGATCATTTTGAATGACGGAATTATTGCATTTGGGGGGTAAACAACAACGTGTTTATAGTTTGCACTATACGCTGCCAACGTAAGCAACAGGGAATGGCAATGTCAATTGCCATGAACTTCTTTCAAGGCCATCCCAGGGGACCTTGGATAGTTTTGTTTTCCCTGCTGGACTCCAGGAAAGGACTGAGTAAACAAGGATTCGTCATAAATCAATCAGGAATGAGATTCGATGAATGTTGTAATTACTGAGAACTTGCCGACCAGGTGGCCCAATTTCATAAAAAATAGGCTAAACACAACAAACTTATGCTTATCAGCATGACCGGGGCCCAATTTCATAGAGCTGCTTAATCACAAAATTTTGCTTAAGCAAAAAAATCCTTGCTTAGTAAAATCAGATTACTGGCCAAGACTCCACTCAATTGTTATGCTAAGTAAACAAAAGCTAAATACCAGTCACAAGCAATGTATATGGCATGAAATTTGGGCCAGTAACATGTGTAAAATAAGCAAGCTATTTTCGTGCTTGAGCACATTTTTTGCTTAAGCAGCTCTATGAAATTGGCCCCAGAGGCTATCAGCCAAAATACCATATCCAGGGGAGGCAACTTTTTATTTCAGATATCAAATAATAAACCACAATGAACACTGATGAATGTATGATTTGGGGTTTAACAAAGTCAAATTGACTAAAGCTGGATTTGAACCAACAACCTACTGGTAATATAGTGACGTGCCGGTGCTCTTCCAACTGAGCTATCTAACCCATATGTATGTTGGCAGCCTCTGTATTTTGTCAATATCTTTACTTCGGGTTGCCAGTCAGAACTCATACAATGGTTAATTTACCAAGTCAGTTTCCCCTGTGGTTTATTATTTGATATCTTTATTAGAGGCTGAGTATTTGTTTTCCTTCTCAGAATTGCTTACTGGAGGGATTTCTCTACACTATTTTATTAAATGATAAACTTGTGTAACTGTTGCGGTAAATGCCGCCTGTATTTCTGCCATCCACCAATTTGCAAAATTTACGGCTATGACGTTGGGAAAAGGCTATTCATACAACTTAAGTGGACAAAACTTCAATGGCTTATGGCAGTTGTATTTAAAAAATTTCTACGCCAATTACACAACTCCCAAAAGATTTTTTACACAGATTTGCCTCGATGCTCTCTGAGGTGATTGTGTTGCATTTTAGCGAAAAAGGGAACTGAGGACTCGGGGGAAAGTTTGTCAGTCAAACAAAGAACATAAAAAGTGTGCTCCTACAAACAAATTATCCACACAAGAAATGTGTTAGAGAGGAGTTTTTCATGTCGTGCCAAAATCAGTACAATAATTTCCCAGGGGGGAATATGTTGTTTATCATGCATGAAAAGTCAATTTAGTCTGTCATGTTTTTTTATTATATGAAATGAATTATCCACGTGGCTAGAAGGTGCACACTCCCTTGGCAATAGTAAAGCAGGGCAGAGTGTGAAATGCTGCTTTTAATAACGGCTTTCGTACATATCCCCTGCTTCACAGTGTATCACTACCTTGTGTAGCATGTAAATATATTGGTGTTACAAGGGTTGACCGATGAATAAAGACAAAAAGAAGAATAAAGTGAGCGGGGACCCTCCTTTGATTTGGTTATATCAGGAACTTTATTGAAGATTACTCCTGGGCTAATAACAGAAGGAGCTCAAAGAAGAAGTACATGGGAAAACTGGATCAGGCCAGTGTAAAAATATGTTACACTGTGGGAGCCAGAACAGCAGAGAACAATCTACGAAGACAAGCGCTTTATACTTTCGAAGGGCATCTCAAAGCGCTTAGGCATACAGTATTTTCTGCAAGGTATGTGGGGCTGGTTTACAAGGTGCTGTGGCGCAATGCTGCCAATCCAGCCAGGAACACCGAGGTGGAAACCCCTTCTCTTTTCGGTTACTGCACCGGGTTCTTTTACGTGCGTTACACAACACATGGAACCAACGGCTTTACGTCCTATTCGAGGGACAAAGCAATGGTTAAAGACACAGGTGTCGCGACTGGGACTCAAACCCACACTCTGCTGATCAGAAACACCAGAGTTTTAAATTTGATTCCACGACACTTCCATAATATAATGAAACTAGTGTCATTATATTGGGATTGGTCAAGCTTGGTCAATGGGGGTTGGTTGTGCTATGGAGCTATAAAAAGTATAGCTCCATGGTTGTGCATACCACAGTGCTGATTTATGAGCCTGCGTGCATGGTCAAGAAGGACATTATGACGTACAATGACGTACAGAACTTGAAAATAGGGGATTAATTGCATTATTAATGGGGTTATAAGGTTGGAATGTTTTGAGGAATTATAACTATTGAAATAAATTCTGGTAATGGCAGCTGGTTTTGGGGGCTTACTCTCTAACATAAGGCTTTTGGACCGTATGTACGAAAAGTACACAAGTCTTATAAAGTTTATGGAATTACCTATATTAAATATCATATTAAATTGCCTTTAATCAAAAAAGAAAAGGTAATCTTTATTTAAAGGCAGTGGACACTATTGATAAGTACTCAAAATAACTAATAGCATGAAAACTTACTCGGTAACAAGCAATGGAGAGCTGTTGATAGTATAAAACATTGTAAGAAACGGCTCCCTCTGAAGTAACGTAGTTTTCGAGAAAGAAGTACTTTTCCAAGAATTTGATTTCGAGACCTCAGAACAAGATTTAGAGGTCCCAAAATCAAGCATCTTAAAGCACATAACTTTGCGTGATGAGGGTGTCTTTTTCTGCCATTATTATCTCGTAACTCCGACTATCAATTGAGTTCAAATTTTCACAGGTTTGATGTTATAATAGACCAAGAGAGAATACTAGTCTTCAACAATTACCAATAGTGTCCAGTGTCTTAAACAGGTACAGACAATTATTTCATCAGTGGTTTTGTAGTTCTACTAAATTGTTTTGTCGTGTTATTTCATAATTAAAATTAGCCTTTGAGACAGACTCTGCATGAGGTCAAAATGTAAGGCCATTAATTTTGTTTTTCCTTTTGGTTGGTAAGCAGTTTTCAACAGCTTTCCATTTTCTTATTTCTTTATCCTTAAAGAGATTACCGATACACACAAGCCAAAACTAAGACATTATTTTTAACAAACAATAGGGTTTTAGCGGACAAAATTGGACATCGATGCCGAAGACAAAACGTCTTGAACCCAAGACATGATTGAAGAAACTGAGGTTCAACGAACCGACATGACTGCCCCAGACAGAACAAATTTTATTTGCTCCATTTTCATAGTAGGTATTATGCAAGGCGGCGAAGCGCGTCATTTTAATCTCAATTCAAGGAGTGTATTTCCATCAGCTGACGTCTCGCATCAATCAAACCTCGTTAACTTCAATGTGTCTACCCAGATGAGCCTTTAAGGGCTTTAAAGGGGCAGCCGGTCACCTTGGGTTTGGTGACAGTGCTTAAAAGTATAAAAGTATTTTAGGAAGATTAAAATACCTCAGGTCAAAGGTGCTGCCTAAAAAAGACACTGAACACCTTTGCTATTGTCAAAGACCAGTCTTCTCAATTGGTGTATCTCAACATATGCCCAAAGTAACAAACCTGTGAAAATTTGAACTCAATTGGTAGTCTAAGTTGCGATATAATAATGGAAGAAAAAACACCCTTGTCACACGAAGTTGTGTGCTTTCAGATGCTTGATTTCGAGACCTCAAAATTGAATTCTGATGTCTTGAAATCAAATTCAAATATTTTAGTGGAAAATGTTTTCTTTCTCAAAAACGTTTCTTCAGAGGGAGCCGTTTCTCACAATGTTTTATTCTATCAACAGCTCTCCATAGCTCGTTACCAAGTAAGTTTTTATGCTAACAATTATTTTGAGTAATTACCAATAGTATCCAGTGCCTTTAATTAACAGCATTCATGGAAGTATTATAAGAATATTAAAATAGCTCAGGTGCTACGTTTATAATAATTATCGTTTTTTATATAGCGCCTTACACACCCAACAGGCGTCTCAAGTGCTTCCAACCGCTGGTCACCCGGGCCATTTCATACCTCCCTTAAAGGATTTGGGTACTTTTTTCAAAATGTCCATAGATTTACATTAAATTTACAGGGTTTGAAGATAATGATAGTGGAAAGCTTCCCTTCAAATCTTACTTACTGAGGTGCTGTAGTTTTTGAGAAATGAGTAAAACAATGTCATGAAAGTACGTTTGTTAATGATTAAAATAATTTTCAACTCATGAGACGAAAATTATTTTCATGACATTGTTTAACTCATTTCCCAAAAACTACAGCACCTCAGCACAAAGTATTTTCAGGGAAGCTTTCTACTATCATTATCTTCAAACTGTGTAAGTTTAGTGTAAATCTGTGGACATTGTGTTTTTTGTCCTACAAAAGTTACATAGACCCTTTAAACCATCTCAGCTCCCTGGGGAGTAAATAGACTGTGTAACAAATATGCAATATTAAGCTAAATCAATTGCAAGTACCACTTCTGCCCTCATGGGGACTCATTTACCCTTGGGTGGAGAGAAGCAATTATGGTTAAGTTTCATGCTCAGGGACACAAGTGTCTGATGAGTAACGACCGGGACTCGGACCCACACTCTACTGAAACAGAAACACCAGAGCTTGAGTTCGGTGCTCTTATCTGCTCGGCCATGACACCCCACAATGCCTTCACTGCAGTAACTGAATCCTTCTACAGAGGGTGTCAAAGTCTGTTTTTGTGGCAGAGTCCGTATGAAAGAGGAAAAAATATTACAAGTCTCTGACCTCAATTTCAAGTGTCATAATTGTGTATTTATTTGAAACTCTTCTGGAGTGAAATTTGAAATCTGACGCCATTGCATGACATGGGTATTATCCACAAGGAGCCTGGCTTGTAAAGTAGAATGCACTACCATCCTAACTTTTTACGAAGCAATGATGTTCAAGTGCCTTGTTCAAGGGCACAAGTGTCATGACTGGGATTCGAACCCACATTCTGCAGCTGACAACACCAAAGCTTGGACTCAGTGAACTAGACTGCTTAGCACTGGCACGCTCTAGAACGCAGGGTCATGGGTTTGAATCTCAACTGAGTAGTTTAGTTTGTACATTTGTTTCCAACTGGTCTCAACAAGCACAGAGTCGAGCGTTTATCACAAATAGGACAACACAAAAAATTAGAAAGTAATTTAGTTTTCTTACTTCACCAACTGAATGCCTTTCTTTCTCCACAGAAATCTTCATTTTGAGTTTGTCTCGTAGTAAACCATTGATGGCTTTTTCCCTCCTGGGCATAGGCCAGCAATCACTGTCCATTGTCACACTAGGAAACTCCCACAGGCCAGCGAGTAAACCTTGCAGAAGAAAGAAAACAAACCAGAAATTAATTATCTTGTTTTTAGTCGGCCAAATTACATTTCAAAGGGTGAACAAAGAAAACTTTACTAGTGCAGGATCTGAACCTGGAGTCTCATGGTTTGTGTGTCGGTGCTCTACTACCAACTGAGCTGTCTAGCCTTAAGTTGGCAGTCTCCCTATTTTGTCAGAGTATTAGTTTAGGGAAACGCCAGTCATAAAGCCATTCAACATTAACCAGACGTATTGCCAGGGATCACAACAAGTTCATGATACAACCTGGGCATTTCAGATCCTAAAGGGATGCAACTTGGTGCATATCAAGGAATAAAAAACAAAGAAATTGACTGGGTAAATTGGGGCAATAAAGACAAATTTACTAGGGAGGGATTTGAACCTGCGACTTCCAGATAACTTGAGGGTGCTCTACCAACTATACCATCTAGCCCTGTGTTGGCAGTTTCCCTATTTTGTCTTATCTTTATTCAGGACATTAGCTAGAAGTCTTAACCAAATCTTATCAAGTCAATTTCAACAGGTTTCCCTCCTGGTTGATTTTTTGCAGAAAAAATTGAGCCAAAAATAAACGGAGCTATCTTTAATCATACCAGTTTCTGGTCTCTGTACGAGTAGATAGTCTGGTTCCTTCTTGCCATTACTCTTCTTTTCCACTATACAAACTGCCGTCTGCAAAAATAAAAAACGGCAAATTAAACAAATTTTTCTCATGTTGGACTCAAGGTTGGGCTCAATTTCACTCAAGTCCCAATTTCATTGAGTCACAATTTCATTAAAGGCCTTTTCACACTATATGAATGTCTATGTCGAAATGTACGGCTTTTGACACGAGTGTCAGACTTCTCAACATGGAGTGGGAGCTCTCAACCCTACTACCGAGCAGGGTTAGTTTTGACATGGGGCAAGCGCTCTACACGGTTTAGTGCCGTGTTGAAATGTTCCAGTGAAAAAGGTTCACTAGTTGACATGTGTCGGACCTGTGTCCAACACAGTTATTTTTCACAGAGCTGCTTAAGCACAGAAAAGTAACTAAGCAAAATAAGGTTACCAGGCAAAGTTTCATTTCATATTTGCCATCTGTGACTGTTTCCTGCTCATATTTGCTTAGCAGAAAATGCTGAAGCAATTCTTTCTGCTTAAGCAGCTCTATGTATTTCAGCCGCTTCAGCAGAAAATTTTTCCCAACAATTGTACGCTGAGCAGAAAGGAGCAGTATACCAGTCACAAATTGTGTTTGTGGCATGGTATTTTGGCTGGCAACCTTATTTCGGTAAGCATAATTTTGTTGTACTAAGCTACTTTTTCTGCTTAAGCGGCTATATGACATTTGCCCCAGTACTAAGATCTTCGTAAGACAAGTTGTCGATATCACCATAGTGATTTGTATTGTGACGGCACAGTTTTCTTAGGAAATTAAGATTGAAAAATAAACCAAATGGGCAACAGAATGGGAACATTTTAAATTGAGGTTGAACAGGGTTGAACAAACAACCTCCCAGTTAATGTGCCGAAGCTCTACCTACTGAGCTATCTAGCTCTATGTTAGGGGTCCCCCTATTTTGTTGATATCTTCGTTCAATTTCAACTACTAATTTCCATTATGTCAAAACGGGACCCGACTATTATTCCCCCCAACCTCGGTTTGGTGACATTGGTTTGAATGGGAGACTGCACCATGACCAATGTCTAGTACCTGTTCTTGTCGAGGTGGTTTCTTCTTTGGCTTTCGAGGGTAGTTCAGAACCCCCAGTTCTTCATCATATCCTTCGCTTGCCGGTATACAAAGCTGACAATTATCAGCAGCTGTCAAATTTAGGAAGAGAGAAACTCATCATTGTTATATTCCACCTCAAAAGTAAATAACAGGGCCTAATTTAATAAATTTCATAAATTTCATAAATTTTGTTAAAGGAACACGTTGCCTTGGATCGGTCGAGTTGGTCTTTGAAAAGCGTTTGTAACCGTTTTTTATAAAATGCATATGGGTAGAAAGATGTTGTAAAAGTAGAATACAATGATCCACACAAACATGCCTCGAAATTGCGTGATTTTCCTTTTACCTTGTCGACTAACACGTCGGCCATTTATGGGGGTCAAAATTTTGACTCCCATAAATGGCCGACCATGTTAGTTCGCACAGTAGAAGGAAAACCACGCAATTTCGAGGCAAACTTGTGTGGATCATTGTATTCTACTTTTAAAACATCTTTCCAACCATATGCATTTTATAAAAAACGGTTACAAACGCTTTTGTTTTGACCAACTCGTCCGATCCAAGGCAACGTGTTCCTTTAAGCAGGAGATACTGTTCGACAGGTTTCTTTGCTAAACAAAGATTGAGTTCAGCACCAGCTACAACAATCAATTCAATTCAATTCAATGAACATTTATTTCCACAAAGGGTAATCACTTAATAAGAAAACAAAACAATAGATACAATAAACTAATACGTGGAGGCATAACCCAGGAAGCCGAAGCTTATAAACGGAATGCCTTAAACAAACAAAAATAGACAATGCAAACTTAACGTAATTTGGGCTGGTAAACTGATTCTGCTTAGTAATACTAATCTCTGTTTAGCAAGTTGTTGTGCTTACAGATTTATGAAATTGGGAACTTAATCTTGTTTATAATATGATAACAACAATATCGTTTGCCCAGGAGTAAGTTTGTTTAGGGAGTTTGTAGGGGTTTCATAAAAATGATTTTGCATATTTTGGAGCTCTTGTTAATTGAAGTTTATTAAATCAAGGTGATCTCCAAAGTTAATTATTGGTATCGGTCCCCCCCCCCCCTTCAATCACTTTGTTTAGTCGGGAAACAATTTCTTAACACCATCAGGAATGGGTTAACATTCATTCATAAATAACCCAGACAGTTTTTCTACTCCTATTGGTGGAGATTGGTCATGTGGGGGTGTTTAAACGGTTGATGATGACCAGTGTTTATAACTGGCTGGCTTCCTCGTGTCAGGCGCGTAACATTATCACGCTGAACGCTCAACTCATAGCTAAGAGTAACAGCGCATAATCTACTTCTACGCGCGCGCGTAATCTATTTCTAAGCATGCGCGCGTATACATAACCCACGCGCAACAAACAGACTCTTCACAGAGTTTTTTTAAAAAGTATTTCAAACCTTGGAAGTTCAACTGTCAAAGTGTCTGTAATTGTATTTTTTTAACAAAAGGGCATTTATGAATGGGAATAAAAGAGTAGTGACTTGTTCTTAAACGTCCGTTTAAAACCTTGCAGGGTCTTTGCCGTGCGCTAAAGGCGAAGGCTCGGGCCTTTATCACACGGCAATTCGACCCTGCCGGCTTTAAACGGCCGTGTAAGAACTCGTCACTACCCTTTTATTCCCTTATTTACTGACCACATTCTATGTCGGGCACAATGTCTTCCTGCTTCACCCTGAAGGAGCTGAATTCCTCTTTGTGTTTTTCTTCATAGTATGACTGCACTCTATCCTTCTGCAAAATCAAACCCCAATGGTAAATGTTTTGATTGAATGAGTACAAAATACATGAAATCAATATACAACTTGTTGGTTTCAAAGGCATGCGCTTTAACAATTAAATTAATCTTTGAATATGAATTTGGTTTTATTCTTTTCACCAATTTGTAATCACAGGGTTAAGAGCCATTGTTGACACAAAAGTCTGAAATAAGGAAAAAGGGGGTTGGACATACTCCCAGTTGACTTATTCTTAACTAACTAAAAACATTGGATATAATAACAGTCAATACAGTATAGCACACATTCTTAAAAGCGAAGCATACGTTTTTTTTTTAACCATTCCATTGTTGTAATATAAATGTTTACACAACAAACTATCATGTCAAAATTTCAAAAGGTGGTCGCGTTTTTGAGAAAATCCTTAATAGGAATACAAAATCTGATAAGCGTTACTACATTAATATCAGATTAAAAATTGGGGCATAAAAACTTATAGTTTTGTTTATACATATAACCACGTTACTTTGAAGTGAAATGTTTCTCAAAATGCTTTATACTATCAAAAGCTCCTGTAGGCTTCTAACCAACAGATGTAATGTCATAAATTTATAGAGTAATAACCAAACGTTTGCCTTCCCTTAAAAGATGCATGTATGACTAACAAAATATTTAGATATTTTCTTACATGATGGTAGGCCCGGCAGAGCTTCTTGATCGGACATTTGTCACAAGAGGGCGCTTTGGTTGTACAGATCGTCGCGCCAAGTTCCATCATAGCTTGGTTGAAATCACCCGGACGCTTCGCATCCACAAGAGTATTGGCCAGTGACCTGGTAATAATAATAATAATACACAACTTTTTTTAAGCGCTCGCCTATAAGCGCACATTCAGTATTTTCCTGCAAGGTATGTGGGACTACGTTTTTGAATTATGAGACCTACTCCTTTTACATAGTACCATGTAATGGTTTACAAGGTGCTGTGGCGCAATATACTGCCGATCCAGCCAGGAACACAGGGGCGAACCCCTTCTCGTTTCGAGAAGTGCACTGTGATATTTTAGGTGTGTTGAATAACACACGGGACCAACGCCTTTACAAAGCATCACGGTTAAGTGACTTGCTTAAGGACACAAGAGTCACGGCTGGGGATTCGAACCCACACTCTCTGCTGATCAGAAACACCATAGCTTGAGTACGATGCTCTTAATCACTATAGGTAACGACACACCAACAGAAGACTGAAGTATGACAGGTTGGTCAAGTCCGTTAGAAATGGCGGGAAAATACATTATTTGAATGCTTACCAGATTGTTGACTGCACCACTGCACTGGTGGAGTCAGCGCCAATGGCCCTCGCTCTCGCCAGCACTCTAATAACGTTGCCATCTACAACTCCAGTTTTCTGCCAAAAACAAAACAAACCGGTTTCCACATGTGAAAAAGGTTCCAATTTTAGGAGGCCAGAAACAGAAAAAAACAAAAATCACTCTTTACACTCTAAAAATCGCTCTCTCTAAGACCACATTCATTTAAAGGGAGTTTCTTCTCAAAATGTTATACATTATCAACAGCTACAGTACCTACCAGGTAATTTTTTATGGTCATCATATTTGGAGTAATTACTAAAGGTATACCCTCCCTTTAACTGTGGACACTTTTGGTAATTGTCAAAGACCAGTCTTCTCACTTGGTGTATCTCAACATATGCATAAAATAACAAACCTGTTAAAATTTGAGCTCATTTGGTCGTCGAAGTTGCGAGATAATAATGAAAGAAAAAACACCCTTGTCACACAAAGTTGTGTGCAATTAGATGGTTGATTTCGAGACCTCAAATTCTAAACTTGAGGTCTCGAAATCAAATTCGTGGAAAATTACTTCTTTCTCGAAAACTATGTCACTTCAGAGGGAGCCGTTTCTCACCATGTTTTATCAACCTCTCTCCATTACTCGTTACCAAGTACATTTTTATGCTAATGATTATTTTGAGTAATTACCAATAGTGTCCACTGCCTTTAAAAGGATAAGTTAAAGGAACACGTTGCCTTGGATCGGACGAGTTGGTCAAAACAAAAGCGTTTGTAACCGTTTTTTATATAATGCATATGGTTGGAAAGATGTTTTAAAAGTAGCATACAATGATCCACACAAGTTTGCCTCGAAATTGTGTGGTTTTCCTTCTACTGTGCGAACTATCACCGTCGGCCATTTATGGGAGTCAAAATTTTGACCCCCATAAATGGCCGACGTGTTAGTCGACGAGGTAAAAGGAAAACCACGCAATTTCGAGGCATGTTTGTGTGGATCATTGTATTCTACTTTTACAATATCTGTCTACCCATATGCATTTTATAAAAAACGGTTACAAACGCTTTTCAAAGACCAACTCGACCGATCCAAGGCAATGTGTCCCTTTAATAGGCAAGTGACACTGGTTTCAGACAGGCGCACCAGAGTCCGCCCAAACCAAATAGATTAGGAGAGACTCAAGGACAACTCAAATAAATTTGGTTAGACAAGCAAGTTTTACATAATATTTACATTGCCTCGGCTCATGACAAGATCGACATCTGACACCAATTCAAGGCGCTCCAGAGTTGTTCTTACCGACTGCAACAGTCAATCTTTCGAATTCTAGCGCGTCCAGTCGCTCCCAACTCAGGCGTCAGACTTGTCATGTACTTAATTCAAAATTTGGTTGGTTACGACTCTGGAGCGCCTGTCTGAAACGGGTCTTTAAGCAGACAATTATTCTGATTGATTACCTCTTGAAAAGCAATGGATGCAACAGCACCGGCTGTGTACCTGCCGACACCAGACAACTGTTTCATGAGTGATTCTGCATCGTTTGGCATGACTCCCCCTAGAGTCTCTACCACTTTCTTAGCTCCTTCAAATAGTCTCCTCCCCCTGGAATAGTAACCTAGACCTGACCACATTTCATTGACTTCCTGAAAGAAATGGCAAAAGACATATCTTTTATTACCCCATCACATTATTTGCAGAGCTGCCTTCATTTTTATCTTGCAATTAGGGATATATTGTCATGGAGATATTTAGAATGAAATCGAACCTAATACAGAAAACTTAAAAAAAAAACTGTCTGGAAATAAATAATAAGCACTTTGAGGCGTCCCTAGATCATGCAATATCTAAAAGTTGGTTATTATTAATATTGTAGGAGTATGAGAGTTTCCTAGTGGGACGTTCATATAAACAAACAAAACAAACAAACAAACAGACAAACAAAAACATCAAGTAAATTGGGTGAAAACAAGTTAGTAGCTTTACCTCAAGTGTTGCAGATACTGCAAGGTCTTCAAGGGTTGGCCACTTCTGTAAGAAATGAGGCACAAGGGGGAAATTATTGTCAAGATGAGCATTTTAATCATTTGTCTTAGAAGTGACGTATGACCTTCCACACTAAGTCATGTACACAATACTTAATAAGTCTAAAAACAATTACCCACATTTGCCCATGGCCTTGGTGCCCCTTAAAAGATTCCCACATACCTCAAGATGTTACCATGAAAGTGGCAAAATGAATAATGGCCTTGCCCCTTCAACGATGAAATTCCAGGCAACTAGCCTCTGGTGCCCTGGTCTCGGCTGTGGTGCCCAAACTTCAATTGTTTCCCATCACTGTACCTCAAGATTTTACCAATGAAAGTAAATGCCCTTTCAATAATAATAATATTTGAGTTTATATAGCGCTTTTTCACTCCCGAATGGGTGTCTCAAAGCGCTTCAAATTATTACCCCTGGTCACTGGGCCTTAATTCACTCCTTAAACCATCTCAGCTCCCTGGGGAGTATACAGCCTCGTGCAACAAATGCACTACTCGGCTAAATCAATCACAATAACCATCTCTGCCCTCACAGGTCCCCATTTACCCCTGGGTGGAGAGAAGCAATAATAGTTAAGTGTCTTGCTCAGGGACACAAGTGTCACGACCGGGATTCGAACCCACACACTGCTGAACAGAATCAGCAGAGCTTGAATTCGGTGCTCTTAACCGCTCGGCCACGACACCCCAACCCTATAATATTTTAGAGAACTAATCTTGCTTCTAGTTCTACTCACCGTCATCCATCTGTTGTAGTAGTCGATAACTGTCGCTACTTGTGTTTGCTGTAACATGATCTCTGACACCCACACACCATAAGCTCGTTGGTTTGGGTTTGGATGACTTGCCTTTAAAAGCAAAAAAATTAAGGGGAAAAAAACGTCATAACACTCTGGTAAGGACTAGAGCAAGCTAGTCAAAATGTTGAGACCATAAGAACTCACAAAGGTTCCTCAATCCACTAAGCGGATATAATAGTTCTGGCCGATTTCCTACATTCTGCCCAGGTACATAGTAATTAAAAAAGGAGGACAGTTCTTTTTAGAAGTGATAAGTTTCGCCCGAATTCCACAACATGTACTCCACGGCAGTAGAGAAGTGTCTCCCGAATTCCAAATAATCTACTCAGTTAGAGCAAGACAAGTTCTCAAAAGAACATCATCTACCAAGCAACATTACACATGGTGTTACCGCTAACCAATTGTTCATTGATACCTGTAATACAATGCACTGCCCAAATCCCTCATGATCTTTTTCAAACAAGAATTCCTTTGATAAAGGATATTGACAAATCTTCTGGTAATATTTTAAAATTATTTGCAGGAACTTTCTATATCGTATTAATAACAAAAAGAAAACTGATTTACTAGAGAAAGACTCGAACCAATCCCTCCAGATTAACTTTCTGTCAATATCTTTTTAACTTTTTTGTCGATATCTTTGCTCGTTGGTTCGAGTCCCATTCTAGTAAATTTGTCTTTGTCTGACTCCAAATCATTTAAAAATGTACCCTGTCAGTTTCCCATCTGGTTTATAATAAAAATATGACAAAAAAGAAAACTTAATCTTTACCCATTTTCTCCAAGGAAGGTCTCGTTTATTTTCATCATACCATTGTAGCAGATTCAGCCTAAACCGTCTGACGTCTTCAGATTCAGTAAAGAAATGGTAGGAATTTGGCTCCTCAATTCTATCTGAAATACAAAATTTGCATAAACCATTTTCATTTTATTAGGGAACTTTAATTGGAAAATCTGTAAGTGTATGGACAATTTTGAAGAGAATCAAGCATTACTCAATGTTTTTAAATGCCAGACAACTGGACCGTTGGACAACTCGACAGTTCAGACAACTTGACTGTTCGGACAACTCGACGGTTCAGACAACTTGACTGTCTGGACAACTCAACTGTTCGGACAACTCGACGGTTCAGACAACGTGACTGTTCGGACAACTCGACGGATTCAGACAACTTGACTGTCTGGACAACTCAACTGTATGGACAACTCGACTGTTGGGACAACTCGACAGACTCAGACAACTCAACTGTTCAGACAACTTGACTGTTCAGACAACTCAACGGTTCGGACAACTCAACTGTTCGGTTTTGACAACTCAATTTGACTGTTTGGACAACTTGACGGTTGGGACAACTCGACGGTTCAGACAACTTGTCTGTTTAGGACAACTTGACTGTTCGGACAACTCGAGGGTAGAAACAACTGGACTGTTGGGACAACTTGACGGTTCAGACAACTCGACAGTTAGATAATTTGACTGTTTAGACAACTCGACGGCTCGAAAAACTTGACTGTTCAGTTTGGACAACTCAACTGTTGCGACATCTCGACGGTTCAGACAACTTGTCTGTTAGGACAACTCGACTGTTCGGACAACTCGATGGTAGAAACACTCGACTGTTGGGACAACTCGACTGTTGGGACAACTCGATGGTTCAGACAACTTGACTGTTCAGAAAACTTGAGGGCTCGGACAACTCAACGGACTGTCCGTTCAACCGTCAGACAAGTCGACTTTTTATCAGACATCTCCACATAATCTTTTGCTTATTATAAAAAATTAAAGATAGCTCGCACTCGAATCAGTTGAGGAAAAGTTTCGGTATCCTGCCACCACTTTTTCATTCATTATGAAATGTAATAATTTCTAATATCTAATTTACCTAAATGGAATATTCCTTTTTCGTTTTATTATGTAAAGGTTTATTTATATAATGTGTTGGCAGGATACGAACAGTTTTCCCAAGTTAGCATGTAACTTACTACTTGGTCCCTTAGAAAATTAGAGTTAGACTCAAACCAACAGTAAAACTAAAAAGCATAACATTCCAACAAGTCTAACAAAATGACAAACTATCGATCAATGATTATCACCTTCATGTTTGATCACTTCCTGCAACTTTCTCTTCTTCGAAACTTTTTCTTCCTGATCCTCTATTTTCTTCTTGCAAGTTTTTCCATTCTTCTTGTCTGAATCTGAACCTTCCGAAGAAAGTGAACTTAATTCTCGCACTGCTCTTGTCGAAGTTGGCTTTCTCTTCTTTCCCATTGCGTAACAATAACTTATTAAACTGTCAAGACGCTTTGTTTTACGAAGAAGTCCGATCATCAACAAAAATATGGTCCTCAAATTGTGACACTGGCCTGTCACACATCAGTGACACACACACTGATCTCAGTGTGACACTGAACTTGCAGAACTTATGCAACACACGTGCAGATTTCGCGCGAAATGAAAAATGAAAACACCATGCGCAGTGCTCACTGGTGTGACAAGATATCATGCAGCAATCCATATGCTTTTACCGATTACCAGGAGAGAAAATGCTTCTGCGCAAGTTCAGACATGAACTTTGACCTAAGATGGCAGCTTCCATGAAATGTCAAGCAGTTAAAAATGAGTTAGGCCTTCAGCTTGGCATCAATCGATCGTTCAATGTCCTTTGGATGCTTAAATTTAATCAAACTTTCTGGAGGTTGTTATCGTCAATCAAGTCAATTCTGTAGACAAGTTTAAGCGAAAATAATACAACAATTATTAGGCAGAATTGTGTGGGAAAAATGGCGATGTTTTCGAGCGTTCCAGTTGTGGATGTCCACAGGGAGAATTTCAAGTCACTGTGGCCGAGTCTCTTGTTGGCAATCAGGTCGTGCAGTTATGTTGCGATTGATGCTGAGCTTAGCGGCTTAGGAAATAGGAGAAAGTTATTGACGAAGTAAGTATATAATAACTGGTTCCTTGGTTACCCCAGTTATTAATTCAATCAAGCAAGGAATGAGGGAGTTGACTTTTATTAAAGAATTTTTTTTTAATAAATGACCTATTTTTGAAACCAGGTCCAATCAATTGAATTGGATTGAGTGTGGATCACCCTTGTCATGCTGGTGTGGATTGACATAAACATAATTAGTAAGACTATAGAGGAACTTGGATAATTGAGGCCACATGCTCGCCAAACTGCCTCGCTAGTCCTTTGTAGTCCATTTGTATATTGTAAGGGCTAACCAACCGCTGAAAATTTGTGCCGTTAACATTTGTTAAAAAATAGTAAAGTAAAGAGGAACTTGGATAATTGAGGCCACATGCTCACTAGTTCAATAGTTGGGATAACGTAACCCTCCTCCCGACGGCCGCACCTCCGGCCTGGCGGCCGTCTGGAGAAGGGTTACGTTATCCCAACTACATGCTCGCCAAACTGCCTCGCTAGTTCTTCGTAGTCCATTTGTATTGTAAGGGTTAACCAACCGCTGCAAATTTGTGCTGTTAACATTCGTATCACGGATAACTTTCCATATGGCGCCACCACTTTTTCACTCACTTTTACAAAAAGGGATATCTCATTGAGGTAAATTAGATACTTTACTATTATTTCATATCGAATGAAAAATTGGTGGCGCCATACGGAAACTTTTCCCGTATTGCATTCGCAGGAAGTATGAAGTTTCAGGGGGGTAGCAAAGTGACACTTGTCTTAAAGATTAGTGTTACTCTAATAACTACAGAGGCTTCTGCTCACTTCATAAAATTAGCCCACAATTAGTCCTGAGCAACTTTTAAGCTTTGCAACAAATATTAAAACGTGAACGTTTAAAAATAAATGCATGCTTAAAGGAACATGTTGCCTTGGATCGGTCGAGTTGGTCTTTGAAAATCGTTCTGTAACCGTTTGTTGTAAAATGTATATGGTTAGAAAGATATTGTAAAAGTAGAATACAATGATCTACACAAATATGCCTCGAAATTGCGTGGTTTTCTTTTTACCCTGTCGACTAACACGGTCGGCCATTTATGGGAGTCAAAATTTTGACTCCCATAAATGGCCGACCGTGATAGTTCGCAACGTAAAAGGAAAACCCTGCAGTTTCGAGTGATACTTGTGTGGATCATTATATTCTACTTTTAAAACATCTTTCTAACCATATGCATTTCATAACAAACGGTTTCAAACGCTTTTAATAGACCAACTCGTCTGATCCAAGGCAACGTGTTCCTTTAAGTAAAATACATATAGGCTGTCTTGAACAATAATAATTTGTGTTTTTATTGAAATAGCGACAGTCGTATACCCTCCTCACAACAGAGTTGTCTAGAAATCGATCAGGAAATTCTAACTTTGTATTGACTATACATTTATTTTTTTTCAATCCAGGTCAATGGAAGACCGCTACCAGTCTTTAGCTGAAGTAGCGAAGTCAAGATCCGTCTTGTCCCTAGGCATCTCCTGCTTTAAAGCAAGGTCACAGACACCAGGAGACCAGACTGTAACCCCTGAGAAACAGAACGCTGCATTGAGTTTCCTCGTACAGACTTTCAACATAACAACTCTTTGTTCTGAAGATTACATCGTCGAGCCCGGATCGTTGAAGTTTCTCGTTGATCACGGGTTTGATTTCAACAAGCAGTACGCCTCTGGAGTGTCGTATTACAGAGGTGTTGATCATTCTGAAAAGGTATTTGATACAGAATGAAAATGATACCAGGGAAAATCATTTGGGGATTAAGGCCTACTGCTTCACCCACGGGGGCACAAATTTTGGGGTAGGATCTTCCTCCGTCGTGTCAAGCCACAAGGTTTCTCCGGATCCTTAAAGGCACTTGATGGACACCTTTGGTAATTGTCAAAGACCATGGCCCAATTTCATAGCTCTGCTTACAGCCGAACTTGCGCTTGCAATCACGATTCCCCGCTTACGTGCAAGCGCAAAATTTCTGCGCTAGCCTTGTAAGCGTAGAATGCCTAGTAATGTGGAGTACGTACGCGCAGAAGCCCAAATTTGTCGCTTACCCATTAAGTACGCTTGCCGTAAGCACAGAATTCCCTGCTTCCGTAAGCGCCGATTCTGTGCTTACGGTAAGCAGAGCCATGAAATTGGGCCCTGTATTCTAACTTGTTACATCCCAACATATGCATAAAATAACAAACCTGTGAAAATTTGCACTCAATTGGTCATTGAAGTTGCAAGAGATTTGTTGCCTTGATGCACACATTTTTGTGCTTTCAGACTTCAGGCCTGAAATCTTTCAATATTTGAGTTGGATTTTAAATCTTTTTCAAAAACTACGTTACTTCAGAGTAGTTATTATTATTAATTCCTCTTTTTTCGTGACCCTTCTGTCGTTCTACCCAGGATGAGAAAGATTCGGACTCCCAGACGCTGAGATCGCTCTTTGCCTCGCTCATCCAGAGTGCCAAGCCGGTAATCTTTCACAACGGCCTCGTCGATCTGGTCTTCCTCTACCAGAACCTCTACTCCAATCTGCCTCCTTCATCAGCCCAATTCATCGCTGACCTCTGCGAGATTTTTCCCGGGGGGCTCTTCGACACCAAATATCTGGCTGAGTTTGTGGCGAGAATGCAGGCGTCGTACTTGGAGTACGTCTTCAGGAAAAGGTAAGACTGTGGTTGGAGGGCCAGGGTACTGCCAAAGATGAACTCCATCTGTTTCTCATCCTTATCATTCTGCATTACTTTTCGATCAAGGTATACAGGTTATGATAAAACACTCTTTGATTTCAATTTAACTTCTCTCCAAGAAAGAAGACAAAGTCTATTGCACAGTTTTGGGAAGAAAATACTCAACTCCAACACATTTTGTTATCTGCTCCCCCAATTAGGAACAGTACAAGAGTTCTCAGGTTTAGTGCACAAGCTTACTTAAAGACACTGGACACCTTTGGTAATTGTCAAAGACAAGTCTTCTCACTTGGTGTATCTCAACATAAGCACAACATAAAAAATCTGTAAACATTTGAGTTCAATTGGTCGTCCAAGTTGCGAGATACCCCAAAATCTAATTCTGAGGTCTCATAATCAAATTAAAATATTTTATTGGAAAAATACTTCTTTCTCAAAAACTACGTTACTTCATAGGGAGCCGTTTCTCACAATGATTTATGCTATAGACAGCTCTCCATTGCTTGATACCAAGTGTCCACTGCCTTTAATCTTTCCCTTTTTCAATACAGACCGATACAAACATCTTCCCTTCAATGCAGTAATCACATTTGATGGTCCATTTTTTGCCAAACCATCCACAGTCTTTCCCTCTGTAGAAAAGTTGTCTTAAATACCTTTAAATTTCAAATAATAGCCAAAGAGACAACGTCCGTCTGGCAAGTTGCGGCAAACAACACGTTTCCCTGGAGTTCTGTCACTACGATGCTGATTCACCTCATATCGGTTACCACCAGTGCAGTCTACCAGCTTCTTTTACTGATGGTGGAAGCCAGAAGACGGAGAAACTGGAACTGTGCGAAACATACGCTGTAAGTATCTTGTTTTGTCTTGGCTGATACTAACACCCCTTTCCGGGTTACGGGGTAAAAGGGATTTGGGCACCAAAACCCAAATGTCCACAGATCGGGCAAGTGCGACTTCCTCCTTTAAGCTGATTTCCACTTTTGGGGTTTTGATTTTTCTCTTTTTTTCTTGTCCGGTTTTCTCTTTTCCTCTTTTGTCATACTCACATGCATAACAGATTTACATTAATTTAACCTGGTTTAAAGATGTAGTGATGGCAGACAAACATATTAATTCACAGTGAGAAGGGATTCATGTTATGGCCAAAAACGTGATCTACAAAGGGTATCAACAAAACCCTATAAGGTCAGGTGTATGCATATAATTACCAGCCATGGATTTATTCTCCCTGGACAGGATGCCAGTCCATCAAGGATTACTCCCCAGCTCTCACTGGTACCCATTTGTACTCCTGGGTGAAGAGGACACAAGTTTTGACACTGACCCTCGCGGTTGCGAACTCACACCGCTCTAGAACGCTCGGTCATGACGCCCCACTAGCCATGGACACAGTTGCTTTCAAATTATTACTTATTGTTGTTTCTTCGTTTCTCAGGCACATGGTCACTGCAAGAACGGTATCAGGTGTTCCAAGTCACATGACCCAGACGCCATCCAAGATGCCGACGATTGTCGAGACGAAAGACGCCAGCGGAAACGGGACCGAAAGAAACAAAAACGCCAGATGAAGGCCAAGGCGGAGGAAAGCCAACTAGCAGAAGGAACGGAAGAGGAAGGGGAGTCTGGAGCGAAGACGGATGACCTTCCCAAGGACAATGAAGGCTTCAAGACGGACGGAATGGATGTCGACGTCCAAGAGGATGCCATCCTCGAAGAGGTCTCACACGGAGAAGCTCCCCAAGACTCGCAGAAGCTTTCCGACTCTGATCTTGTTGGAGACGGCACAAATGGACACAACATCACCACAACATCATCATCAAGAACTTCTCCCTTGAAACTCAATAAGCAGACCAGCGGCCACAGAGCCGGATATGATGCATTTATGACAGGGTTCACCATGGCAACACTCGCCTTGGAGATCAGCCAACGGGGCTCCGGTATACCTAAGACACTTTCGCCGGAGAAAGAAACTCATTTTGTGGAGGCTTTTGGCCTCAAGGACTCCAAGAATAAACTCTTCTTGAGCGCCAAGCCTGTACCGTTAGTTATTGCCAAGAGCAGCTTCTCAAAGACTTCCCAAAATCATAGGGATAAAATGAGGCGACTTGGAATGAACCAACCTAAGTTACATTGATAGTTTCTTCTGGACATCACTCGTTTAAAGGCTGCCATCTTTACAGGCATATAAACCATCTTTTTTAACGCACATTCATTAATGTAATTGTAAAATTATTTCGCTTTTTAACATAAGGGCTATTATGTATGGGAATAAAACAGTAGTGACTCGTTCTTAAACGACCGTTTAAAACCTTATAGGGTCGTGGCAGTGAGCTAAAGGTCCTCGCCCTGGGCTTGGGCCGTTATCGATTGGCCGAGACCCTGCCGGTTTTAAATGGCCATTTCAGAACTCATCACCACTCATTTATTCCCTTAACAAAGCCGTTTAACCCTTTGAGACCTTAGCCGCTAAGGTCTCAAAGGGTTAAATGGCTTTGTCTAGCGCCTGCAAGCAGCTTGTACCAAAATGCTTAGAGTGTCCTCAAACATTTTATGCTCAACAAAAGAAAAAGTTTGGGACTTTGTAAATCTATATCAATTAAACCACAAGGGAAACTGACTGGGTAAATTTGTAAATGATTTTTGGTTGAACAAAGAATTGACTAGAGTGGGATTCGAACCAACGACCTCCGGATTAACGTGCCGGCGCTCTACCAACTGAGCTATCTAGCCCTATATTGGCGGTGTCCCTATTTTGTCAATATCTTTGTTCGGGGGTGCCAGTCAGAAGCCATACAACCGTTAACTGCCGTGTAGCCAGGGATCACACCCAAATTACGATACAACCTGGGAAGCAGCTAGGGGATCACCTTAAGGGGATGCGACTTTTTGTTTCAGATATCAATATAAACCACAAGGGAAACTGACTTGGTAAATTTGTAAATGATTTTTGGTTGAACAAAGAATTGACTAGAGTGGGATTCGAACCAACGACCTCCGGATTAACGTGCCGACGCTCTACCAACTGAGCTATCTAGCCCTATCAATTAGTCAATTCTTTGTTCAACCAAAAATCACTTTGTAAATCTGTGAACTTTTTTTTTCTGTACCGAAAGTTTATAATGGCGTTAATAACAAGAACTCACATCAGGCAATAATCCTTTCAATCATGGCTTTAATATGAAACTTTTTCTATGTCAAAACAGGTTTTTTAATATTCTATTCTTTAAACTTATGTCAAACAAAGTTGTGTCCAACAAAATAAAGGAGTATGGAATGAAAATGGATGTACAAAAAGGCTGTATGATGTATCCTGTATTAAACTTGGCAATGGGAAAATGCGAGAAGACAAGTGTTACCTTTAGCACAAGGGCCTAATTTCATGGCTGTGTTTACTGCCGAAAACTAAGCTTGAAATCACTATTCTTCACTAACAGGGCAAGCACAGAATTTCTGCGCTAGCCGTGTAAGCAAAGAATATTGAGTAATGTGGAGTACACACGCGCATCAGCAACAAAATCCACCCTAACCTGTAAAGACATGCGCATGTGCAGAGTTTCCTACATCCATTAAGGACAAATTAGACTATTATTTTTTTCAGGGAACTTTCTGCAGAAGTGGGAACGTTTGGTAGCTCTGCGTTATTTATTGATAATGTACCAAGGGGATCGTTGATTAACGATGCCATTTTGGCGAGTTTAAAAACCTGCGCATTGAGCTTTACGTGATTGAAAAGCGTTCCAATAAGTATGGGAAACCCTGTATATACGGACATATATAATATGCAAGTAGTCTATATTAGCAACAACCCTTGTAGTCTTGGTGCAAGACATTTCTCTTTTCCCTTTCACGCACACCGCGGCCAATTCGCCAACCGCACCGACTCACCTGACTTAGTCCACTCACCGCCCCGTCTCCGGGGCGGTGAGTGGAGGCGAGCCAATGCGCGCACTGTCGGTGAATTGGCAGCGATGTGCGTGAAAGGGAAACGAGAAACGTCTTGCACCAAGACTACAACCCTTGAAAAGTTTTCCTTCGCCATGTAAGACTTTTGCTTTGGCAAAGGGAAACAAAAACACAAAATTTCTTCAAGAATAGCGCAGAAAAAGTTACATTACACTCAGCCTAAATCCAAAAGCATAATTAATTCCTATACAATTGGCAAATAATATATAACAGTTTGTGATCTGTAAATCATTTATTTAGGAAATATATTTTGAGATTATTTTTTTTTTGATCTGGGGATTTATAAACTTATTTTATTCTTTTTCAGAAAGATAATGATTTACAAACGACAACATGACAACACTGCTCATAGCACAAATAACTGTTTAAACTCATCACTTTTTTTTAGCACAAACTGCTCACAAGTTGATTTCAACTGCTTAAAGGTATCATCTTGTCATGTCGAGTTTCCCATGGACATTTTCCTGCATCAAAATGTGTATACCTGTGACCTTAGCCAAATTTCATACAGCTGCTTTAAGCAGAAAATATTGCTGCACATTTTCCCGCTAAGCACAACTAAGCAGGATACCACTAACATTTTGTACATGTAAATGGTGTTATAGCTGGTAACCTTATTCTGCTCAGCATAATTTTCAACATCTCAAGCAATCTGAGGGTCACAGGTAGCAAAATTGATGCACCAAATTGTCGAAGGAATCTCCTCTTTGGACGAAATAAACCCTTAAAGTTGCAAACTATAAAGAACACAAGAAAAAAGCCTACAAAATACTTACTTATATACAAATCAGACTACACAGTCAACAGAAATGACTACGTAGATAACTGCAGTTAAACCTTAAATAATGAAAACAACGCTATGTTGTGGAAGTTGTTCAGAGTTTTTTTGTTGATTTTTTTTTTTCTAAAGATGTACAAATGGAAGTATCACAAGTGGTTGATTTGAAATCATTTCAGGTCTTTGGTCGTCGGAGAATGTGAGGTTTTTTTTTCTCTCTCTTCTCAGAGAGATACTATGTTGGCATCTATGTTTCCATGACGGCGGGCTCGCTCGTACCGTTTGACGTCTTCTCAACTTGTTTGACCTTGATCTCCTGTTTTGTGAAAAGAAACGATTCAAGATATGTTTAAAGACACTGGACATGTTTGGTTACGGTCAAAGACCAGAATTCACACTTGGTTTATCCCAAAATATGCATATAACAAACTGTGAACAATTTAAGCTCAATTGGTCATCGAACTTATGTATTTCGGGCACATTGCAAGAAGAGATGGGGATAACCTGGAGAAGCAATGTATGGACGGACGTGTTGCTGGGCGCGCCAGCAGAGGAAGGCCAAAGGCGAGGTGGACGGATAACATTGGTGCACTTAATGGGGGGAGTCTGTATGGCCTGAGCAAGACCGCACTGGACAGGGACGCGTGGAAGGAGTTCACTTCTCGGATCACCACGGGATGGCTGATGCCCTAATGGACTAAAGAAGGTCATCGAATTTGCAAGAAATGAAAGGAGAGGCCATATTTGCAGTGTATCATGGAAAATAAAAGAGTTGTCGAAATCCTCACACAGACAGAAAATAATTACGGAAAAGCCATAATGAACAAGTATGTTTTCAAACTAATCTTTCAACACTCCAGAGAGTGAGTCCAGCATGCGAAGTTGCCATATCACCCCATGATTTCCTATTCATAGGAACATTTAACATGCAATTTTTAGACGATCGAAAGATCGATCAAAAGCTTTCAGCCAAAGTCACCATTCCCTGCTTACCGGTTTCTCTGGTGAATGCTTAGCATCTCCATTAGGGACTATCTTCTCTGCGGAGCCATTGACACCGTTGACTCCGTTTGGCGTAGAGGCGTCCCCACTCCCATCCTCTGATCGGCTTTTCTTGCCTGCACTCTCCTCGACAGCTTGCTCCTCTGGTTTCCTCTGCTGACATTAAGGTCAGAGGTCATGATGAGTTTATACGTCAAAAGGGTTCGTAATAGGACAGGCAGTCTCATAATTAGGTCAGTTAAAGGGAAGGTATTCGTTTGGTATCACTCTTAAAATTAAATGGCAATAACAACATACATGATTAGAAGTACAGCAGCTTTCGATAGTACACAGCATTTCACTTTGAAGTAATGTGGTTATGGGAAAAATATATCGGTTTTCTTTTTTTTCCCCCATAATTTGAATCTGAGAAGCGTTAATGGGGGTTACTGCCTCTAAGATTGTGTATTCAAAATACAGATATCTCAAAGACGCGACCACCTTTGAAAAATAAATTTACATAGGATTAAAACAACCCAATGGTTCCAAAACCAAAAAGAATACTTTTTCTTTAAGGCAACCTTAAAGGAGAGAGAGATGTTATCATGGGTTTCATAGACACATACAAAGTATTTCTGCCACCCCTTTTAACACCAGTACGTGGTGAGAAATCATATGGTCATTGGGGGTGAACTGGGGGTCAACAAGTCATCAGCTTACCTTTCTGTGTACAAGATGTGAGACATCATCTGGTTTGGCATCAGCAGCCTTTCTTACTGCAATCTGTTAAAAGAGACAAATGGAAGAAGACAATTAAGATAAAGGTAGGTCTTTTTGACAATAATTGTTGACATTTTATAATTTGGGGTAGGAGCGAAATACCTGGGTTCAAAATTTACACTTTAATACTGAGAGTCACTGGCTTCACAACTGAAATAAACAAAATGCAACTACAAACCCTGCCGCCTTGTGCAATTTTCCCGCCACATATAAACCCCCACTACCCAAGATGTGCTACAAGTACTTACAGGTTTGGCTTGAGTTGAGGAACTGCAGGGTGCAAAACCAGACGATGATGAAGACGATGATGCTCCGAGGTCCTGAACGGAAAAAGACGTTTCTTATCATTAGTTGTTTTAACATTTAATAAACGATTTTAAAACAAGGAGTGTTTTTGGCAAGCACTACAAGCGGTTCATAGATTCAAAGTTTCCATATCTCCTGAAGAAATAACGGCATGAACTATGTACATGTAGTTAAAAAAACAAGCCAGCCGTCAATTTCACAAAACTCAGCATAACTTAAGACTATTCTTAGGACTTAGGACGAGTCCCAACCCTGCACTGTAGCATGCAGACCTTAAGATTAATCCTAAGATAGGACGAGTTACTCGTCTTAACTTGAGCTAAGACGAGTCCTAATTCTGTGAAATCGACTTCTGGAATTTCACCTTTGAGAGGACAATGCCATTGTCATTCTACAAAGGGCACTTCCACTGGAGTCTTTGGGAAACCAAGGGGCAGCAAGGGCCTCATTCGGTGCTTAAAAATGACCCCCTCCATATTGTGTCTTTATTGTGCGCATGAAATCTCAAAAAAGCCTTTGGAGGATTTTAAAGGACAGGTACACGTTTGGTAATTGTCAAAGACCAGTGTCCTCACTTGGTGTATCCCATCATAAACATTTTAACAAGCAAGCCTGTGAAAATTTGAGCTCAATCTGTCATCGGAGTTGCGAGGAAATGATGAAAGAAAAAACACCCTTGTTGGACTCATTTGTGTGCTTTCAGATAGAAATAAAAGACTTCTAGCTAGAAGTCTTTTATTATTTAAGTGCGAAATAACCTCCTCAAAATCTACGTTACTTCAGAGGGAGTCACTTCCCACAATGTTTTATACTACCAACAGCTCCCCAATGCTTTTGTTACCAAGTCAGTTTTTAGGTCAATATTTGTTTTGAGTAATTACCAAACATGTACCTTCCCTTTAAGGGGGGGGGGGGGGGGGGGTACTTCTGTGCAGGAGGAAAACGGTGTGTTGAAGTGTGGGAACATTAGGGGCTACCCTCTTCAGGGAAATGTACACAAGACAAAGACTGGTAGGGGCAAAAGATGCTATGGTCAGCCGTCGCTTCCTTGTAATTCTACGTCAGTTATAATACACACTACAAACAGGAGATCTAGCCCACCAACAAAAACAGTATTTTGTTTCAATTTGTCAATCCAAACAACCAGGGAAAATAGGAACTTACAAATTTGGAGGAGGCAGAGGTCTTTGCTTGTCCGGAAGCCGTTTCTGCTGAATTCTTTTCTGCTTTAGCGTCTTCAATCTGTCAACAATAACAAACAGTATCTTTAAGAAATGTTGAACTTGCATCAGGGATAAAGGATATTACTCGATTATACCCATACAGCGATGCGTGTAAAACACTCATAGAGCTATATATAAGTACATCAAGGAGCACGACTTATTCAAAATGGAGGAGAAAAAAAAATTCATACTTGTTTTCAGGCAGACTTTAAATTACATGAAAGGCTGAAATTGTCATCTCCCACCCATCCCCACTTCGAGTCCTGTGGAAAAAAACACAGGTAGGAAGCTTCTAAATACCCCACGGCACCAACAGCAATTGTTGTGGTGTCCCGTGTTTTTGCTGTAGTGCCCTCTGCAATATTCTAATACAAATTAACATTTTCCTCACTAGTGCTGGGCGAATAGTGAAATTTTGTTATTCGGATACCGCTGGCCAACTATCCGAAATTAACCGGAAACTCGAATAATTTTTTTCGCCACGAGAGGGCGCTATTTAAAAAAATATATAAAAAAAATATTATTTTTTTGCCAATAGAGGGCACTGTTCGTTTGTGAATGAGATCTTATGGGCAGATTGATATTAGTTTAAGACAGTGTCACTCGGTTCATTCATAAAAATGACCGGATCTAATTTAAAGATGGCGATTTGCTTTTTCGTTTGATCGTGATTGACTCTACGTGAAGGAAAACTTGTGTAATCTTTGGACAAATTACGTCAGAAATGTCATTGTTTTAACTCTTCACGGAGGTGAGCATAGTAAAATACTTAATTTATACTGTTTTATGCTGTCTTAACAGAAGTTTCATAAGGATTCAGACGACATATTTATATCCGTTGTCGCCCGACGTCCGCGGATATTCGGATAGTTAAAGAATATCCGGTTACTCGGTTGTTATTACAGAATTATCCGGTTTGTACACAGGTATTTGCGCCCTATGCGGATATCCGGTTAAGAAAAAAAAGGCATTCGCGGTTACGGATAGGAAAACCTATTTGCCATTAACCGGATATTCGAATAATTCGCCCAGGCCTATTCCTCACAGACGTGCCCCTCACCAGAGAGAAATTGCTGTGCCCCTTCAAGAGTGAAGTTCAGGGCCCGGGTGTAATACTCATTTTTAGAGCAGATGTCTTACCACCAGACCACTGAGATTGCCCAGTAAGATGTCATGGCCTAGAGGTAAAGAGCACGGGACCCAAGCTCCGGTTGTTTCCGAGTGTGGGTTCGAACCCCAGTCGCTTCATTCACCCCAGTCAGATGCTTCATTCTTCGGATGAGACGTTAAGCTGTTGCACCCCTACACTGTGTAACGCACACAAAAGAACCCAGTGCACTTATTGCAAACAGGTTTGGCACGTGTTCCTGGTTTGATTGGCAGCATATTGCGCCACAGCAAAACATTACGTGGCGCTATGTAAAAGGAGTAGGTCTCCTACTTCAAACGTAGTCCCATATAACTTGCAGGAATATCCTGAAAATTGACGCGCCTTGAGTGTCACTGAGTGACAAATAAAAAGCTTTATCTTCAAGTACGCGCTAATCCTCCAATCAGATTGGCAGAATGGAGTGGTGAGAAAAACCTATATTGCACGGCTTAATATCACTACCATGCGTATTGTGTGTTCTATGTCACGCGCCAAGTTCGCTTGAAGATAAATACGTTATCACTCGCGCGCTCATGGAAATACAGAAAATATAGCGCATCTAGGCGGCCTCGTTGGATATGGGACGCAGAAGCGCTATGATAGGGGACGCAGAAGTGCTATATTTTTCTGTATTCCACTCGCGCTTGTGTGATAACTTATAACATAAAAAGCCACTATTAAGCTAGTTCAGGCAATAAAATGTGACAAACGGGAAGAAGCAAAAGACCAATGAATACCTTGACTTTGATTTCTGGAATGAGTGCCTCAAGCTCTTTCATTTCATTCTGGTCATGGAGCGCATCCTCCTCACTGGGCTTCTCTGTAACGACACAAGTTTCGAAAAAGGTGGGAACAATTGTTGGATGCTGAACAGAGCAAACCGTTACATTTAGCTATTCATCATGGGTTTTCAAGGCGGAGCGGTTTATAGCATCGAGATAAAGTTCTGGGCCCAATTTCATAGAGCTGCTTCGGCCAAAAATATGGCATAACATTTTTCTCCTAAGCACAATTAAGCAGGATACCAGTTACATTTTGTATATATAAAACGGTATCTTAGCTGGTTACCTTCTGTTAAGCATAACTTTGTTATGCTTAAGCAGCTATATGAAAGTTTGCCATGGTGGTCAAGTCATCCGACTGTGGGCTCGAATGCTGGTCATGACACTTGTGTTCTTGAGCAAGACACTATAGTTGCTTTTCTTCGCCATGGGGTACAAATGGCGAGGGTAGAGGTTGAAGGGCACCAACCAGTAAGGAAAGCCTTTTTTTTACCTGTTTGATTGTCTGCTTTCTTCTTCAGCGTAGCTATTCTGTTCTTAATCACCACTGTGGATTCCTCAAAGCTCTACAGGAATAGAAAAAAGAAAGGGCGGAGAAACATTGAGACATCTTTGAGGGGTTGGGATACTGGTTCTACAAAAATGAGGATTAAGCTAGGACACATGCTATAAATATTGTAAATGTCAATATTAATATTGAAAATTTCTAGTGAGTCATGTCTGTCAAGGAATGACACTCCTGGGGTCAATTTCACAAAGATAGTCCTATTTAGGACTAGTCATGTGAGTTATTACAAACTTAAAGCTAGTCCTAAGTTAGGACGAGTAACTCGTCAAATACATCCAAAACATTTGAGATGAACTGACTTGATCAATTCCCTTCCTCTTTAAGAAGAAAAGACAAATTCTGACCAACAAAAGGGATGTTTATCATTCTCCCTGGAGAGTGTCTGGGGCTGACATCTTTACCATCAGGTTCGATAGAACGCTAATATAATTTGGTAAAGAATGTCAATATATGGTTTTGTTTAGGCCCAAATCTTAGCTGTTTAATTACATACCTCAATGGCCTTGTCAAACTTCTGGTCGAATGAGTACGCCAACGCCAAGTTATAGTATCTGGTTGTCAGGAGGTTAAGGAGTCCTACAAATTATATCAAGACGTATTACTTTTGACCAAAAAAGTTGCGGATATGCAACTACCAAATTACATAAAAGAGAAAGCTGCCTCAAACAGCAAACTTTGGCAAATTGTCTCATGTATTTTGCAGCGAAGCTCAACAGAGATGTGATAGGCTGTTGAAAAAAAAAATGCACAAAGCGTGAAAGCTCACGAGCGCTACGGCTTCCAAGTGCGAAGCCTGCTTGCTTACATTTATCGTTGGTCTTGAAAGCCCTACACTGCAATCTGGGGTGTTTCATACAGTTTTATCTTCATTTTCTTATGAATTTGATCTAAGTTATAAAATATATAAAAACAATTTTGTTAAATTAATTGAGGTTGGGTTTTGAAAAAAAAAAGGATTTGGGGTTAACAATTTTCATATCCCTGGCTCAAACACTATATATATAAGCACCAAGCAATTGCTTTAATACCAAAAGATTGTTACCAGCCAAACTACCATCTGGGACTTTTTCCCTACCAAGTTTTGCTTCGCAGAAAACTGTTCAAAGAAAATTTTTCGCTCATTTGGTCTTGATGGGTCGATATAGTCTGTAAGCAAGCTAATGAGACGTTAATAGTGACGAGAAAGGATACGTTTCAGCCAGTAATCTGCTGTCTGCTTCGAGTTGCTCTTTTTGTCTGGTCAAGCACTGGGTGAAGTCCTCGATGCTCTGGCCGTACTGACCGGTCTCAAGACCCAACTCCCCGAGCTTTAGGTAAACCTGCGCAACCTTGAGTTTGAACTCTTTGTTGTCTTTGTCTTGCCTGAGGAAGGCAACCAAGATGAATACAAAAAAATCATTTTAAAACTGCCATAAAAAAAAATAGTAGGGTCTTGTCCAATGAAAGAAAAAACACCCTTGTTGCACAAATTTGTTTGCTTTCATATGCCTAAAAAGGCTTCAGGTCTGAAGTCTTTTAATATTTAAGTGAACAACTTCTGTTTTCTCAAAAACTACATTACTTCAGAGGAAGCCATTTCTCATAATGCCGTATACTAGCATCAGCTTAATTTTAACAGTTAGTTTGAGTAATTTACCAATAGTGTCCCGTGCCTTTAATCCCCACAGGTGAAAGGTTGAACCAATTATAATATGTAATTTTTTGTCCACATAATCAAAATTATTCAAAAAAGGTTATCTTACTTTGAAAATATTACTCTTGCAAGCTCCAGCATCTCCCAACTCAACTGGAAATTCGAAACCTCCTCCTCCTGAAAGAAAAAAAGAAATCTGAAAATCAGCACAAGAAGAAAATATTTTAGTTGAAAACAACTACGGACAGCTGAAACAGTATACAATTATTGCATGCTGTGACGAGGTCCATGGCGTTTTGTACACTCGAGGGGGAAAATGGAACCCGAGGCAAAGCCAAGGGTGCCATTTCCCCTTGAGAGTGTACAAAACCCATGGACCCCAGTCACAGCGTTCAACAATTGTTTTGTTATACTTTTGTATAATTGTTATTCCTCTTCTCGAAGTTCTGTTGTCATCTTCAAACATTATTATGACGATCTATTCAGTGTTTAATAAGCAGACGAACGAGAAACAATTCCCTCGAACCCGCGGTTATTTCGTACACAGCGCTGGAAATCACCCATCGCCGGGAACGATCAAGGTGATGTACACCGGTCCGGTGTACATCACTTTTTAGTATATGTACGTGAATAAAGCCATTTGCATCTCAGGAAATCAAGAGTGTATGGGTGAGAATAAGCAGAAAGCCTTGTGTCACGCTCAAACATCTTGATACATGTAGGAGGAACCAGGGCCCAATTTCATAGAGCTGCTAAGCACATGAAATTTGCTTAGCATGAAATTTCTTCCTTGATAAAACAGGATTATTAACCAAATTTCCATCTGTTGCATTTTGCTAGATACTGGTATTCAGCTGAAAATCACGTGGAAATTTGGTTGGTAATTTTGTTTTTGTAAAGGCAAAAATGTCATGCTAAGCAAAGTGTTGTGCTTAGCAGCTTTATAAAATGTGGCCAAGGTCAGACACACTGGTGGCACATACCATGAAAATGTCTGTGGAAAAGACAGAGGCTGGCTACAGTAACAGACCTACAATGGGAAAGAGGCCTCGGGCCGGTGTTCCAGTTTAAAATTCGAGCCCTGATCTTTATCATTTTCATCAACATTGTCTTACTTTGGTTTCTTCACCCCCTTCGGCTTTATCCTCATCTCCATCATCTTCCCCTTCATCTTCCTCTTCCTCCTCGTCTCCCTCCCCTCCTTCTGCCTTCTCCTCGCTCGCTCCTGCTCCCTCATCTGACAAAATGGAAAAGAAAGAAAACTTGATCAATACTTCTTAATTGATGTCATATTTCAGGGATGATATTTGACCCTTGGAAAAACAGTAGGATTATTACATTTGAGGGCTGACCCAGTTCACATGGTGTAGACTTTAAAGGAGCACATTGCCTTGGATCGGTCGAGTTGGTCTAAAAAAAAGCGTTTGTAACATTTTGTTATAAAATGTATATGATTGGAAAGATGTTTTGAAAGTAGAATACAATGATCCACACAAATTTGCCTCGAAATTGCGTGGTTTTCCTTTCACTTTGGAACACAAAAACAAAAATCAGGCGCCTGAGACATTTTGTTAAAAATTAATTCTTTCTCTTTAACTAAGTTACTTCAAAGGGGTCTTTTCATTTAAAGGTAGTGGACACTATTGGTTATTACTCAAAATAATTATTGTCATAAAACCTTTCTTGATTGCGAGTAATGGGGAGAGGTTGATAGTATTAAACATTGTGAGAAACAGCTCCCTCTGAAGTGACAAAGTTTTCGAGAAAGAAGTAACTTTCCACGAATTTGATTTTGAGACATCAAAGTTTGAACGTGAGGTCTCAAAATCAAGCATCTGAAAGCACACAACTTTGTGTGACAAGGGTGTTTTTTTTCTTTCATTAATATCTCGCAACTACGACGACTGATTGAGCTTCACAGGTTTCTTATTTTATGCATATGTTGAGACACACCAAGTGAGAAGACTGGTCTTTGACAATTACCAAAGGTGTCCAGTGCCTTCCCACTGTTTATCAACAGCTCTCCAGCGCTCTCTACCAAGGTTTATGGTAATTATTTTAAATAAATTTCTAAAGGAATAATACCCATTACTCTAGAGGTTAACAACATTTTAAATAATGAACAAAAATGTGTGACAAAAATGAAAACAAACCTTCAAATAAATAATGCACAGGTTAATAAATTGATGAATGGTGACAAACAAACAAATTGTGCAACAATTGATTGATCAAAAATGAAACAAAAATGGCATTGCCACCAAAAATTACATTTTTGAAACCGTAGGTCAATACTAAAAATAATTTTTTTTTTTGCTGAAATGAACAAAATCAATTAATTAACATGTGCAATGGCCAACATCAACAGTAAACAAAAACAAATACCTGAATACCTGAATAAACAAAATGAAAAATCATTAATAAATTCAAATGATTAGCTCACATTGAACAACAAAAGGAACAGTGCAATAACTTAAGGTAACAAAAACAAAAACTTTCGAAACTCCTAAAGCCCTTTTCACATTACTCAATTCCCCGAGGACAACCCTGGGAAATTAACAGCCGGCCCTTTCACACTTGGATCCTCACGTTACCCCCAATCTACCCTGGGAAACAGCCACCCCTGCTCTGGAGTAGGGGTTAGCGGTAAAGACCTTGGAGTATTCTTGAAAACGTGCAGCTGGAACCCTGTGGAAGAGGGACCTAGTCATGGACAGCATGAAAGTGTACCAGGGTCACTGTGGGATGAAAAAACTTCCAGGGCCTCGCCAGAGCTGTATTCCACACGGATAAGAGACACAGTGTGAAAAGAGCTATGTGTGAAATAAACAAATTAAAAGGTGATAAATATCTTTAAATTACAAAGACAAAAAGATGGGGACACGGGGTAAACATTTTAACTTGAAAAGTCCATTCAGAAAAACAAGGTTAAAAATTTCAATCTTTTTTAACGATCGTTTCAACCGTCACACCCCAAATTTGTTATTGTTTTTAACAAATATTGTTCAAGTATACAACGATAAATCAAAGAGCAAAGTTTTGTCTCGGATGTAAACGATATTTTAGACCATTGCTATCCCAGCTCAACGGCTTTTTCTGGCTTCCAGCACGCAACTTTGTTGATGTTATGTGAAGAGGAAATTCACAATCACCTTTATGTAAATTAGACATGACAGACGATCTCAAAGTGACCAAAGGAATTGTTTTGTTTGATGTGAATTTTCTCTGACACACTTACCCAAAGTTCAAAGATTTAAAAAAAATTGAAATTTTATGAACATTATTTCTGAGTGGCCCCTTACAGGAAAAAGTGTTAATGTTAAAATATTTTCTTGATGTTTCCATCGTGAGTATACCACTTTCAACCCGAGTTAGTTAACAGAAAGACAAAACTGTTGCCGCCTGCCAGTTGGCAAGTCAAAAGTGACAATAAAAATGAAGCGAGCAGTGAGCCGTGTGACCGCGTGACATCCGCAAAAAACACCTTCTACCTTTTCCCTGTTTCTCGTCTTTCTTAGCATCTTTTCCATCACTGTCTTTGGTCTCGTCTTTCTTAGCATCTTTTCCATCACTGTCTTTGGTCTCGTCTTTCTTAGCATCTTTTCCATCACTGTCTTTGGTCTCGTCTTTCTTAGCCTCCCCGTCCACATCCATCTGGACCTCCCCGTCATCATTTTTCTGCTCCTTCTCGACGTCCTTTTTATCGGTGATGTCCTTTTTATCGGTGATGTCCTTGTTATCGGTGACGTCCGTTTTATCGGTGACGTCCGTTTTATCAGTGATGTCCTTTTTATCGCCGACTTCCTTTTTCTCGGTGGCGTCATTTTTATCAGCGATGTCATCTGTATTTTCCTCTTTATCCGTGGCTTCTTTGCCCGATTCCATCATATCGTCTTCTTTCTCGGATGCGCTTTCTTTGTTCCCTTCCTTGTCATTTTTCTTATCTTTGGACTCGTCTTTGGACTCGAGAGCCTCCTGAACATCGTGGAAAATTTGTTCCCTTTCCTTCTCTGAAGAGGTCATAAAGGAATTGCAACTTTTTTTTTTCGATATTCAAAATCGAGGCCCAATTTCATAAAGCCTGTGAAAGCTCAACAAACTTGCTCAGCACAGTAAAGTAGGTTACCAGCCAAAACTACATTAAGTTCACATTGTTGTGACTGGTGCCCCACTAAATTTGTCAGGGTGTATTTTCTACTTAGCAGCTTTATGAAATTTGGCCATGGTTGTTCAATAGGTTAAGATGTAAAGTCACTTGACAGACAAGGCCAGACTTAGCAAGTCAGATTTTGAATAATGTTCGGGCTACTACTGAAAACCGTGCAACCTACTTGTTTAAAATGCTCCGATTTCTTCCTCTCAAAAGCGAATAATAACTTCCAAAATGTGTGAATTAGTTTTTAAAATGAAATTTCATTTGGTAATTAAACTGGTTTTAAGGTTGCTACCATTCACATATCAGAGAGAAGGTTTTCACAATACGTGTTTGAAATTTTGGCTTATAAAATTTCCTGGAGTCAAGAAAGGCGCACAGTTTACTAGGCTAGACTACTTGTTAAAATGCTCAAGCGCAAGACCTGTAGACAGAGTGTTAGCCAGAGCGGTGTCTGGGTGTCTTGTGGACACGCTGTTTTAAATTTGAACATCCGGTTTTATCTGTCCTTTACATGTAAATATATTGTAAGTGAACAATTTATTGTAAGTGAACAATTTGAACACCCAGTTTTTTTATTTCAACCAAATTTGAGAATCATTACCAAATCCTGGCTAAAACCCTGCCTGCAGACAATATTCAAATCTATTGATGAGTGTTTTAAGTTTACCTTCTAGCGGTACTTTGTCGGGGTTTTCAACATTGTCAGCTTCTCCGTCGGAGTCTCCCTGTTCCTCATCGGGCACACCATCCAGTGCGTTACCCAGGACCCCTGTCTCCATGCGGGACAACTCCAACAGGGCCCAGCCGTAGAAGTAGTACGTCTCACCACATTCATTGGCGAGCTCCCCATACTTGGACCCTCTGGAGTGGTGGAAAATGGGACAGAATAGCAAGAAACATTGTCTATTAGTTAAAATAAAAACCAGTTTCTTGTACAGTGCTCAATCTCTTGGCTTCTCAAAGCACTCGTCATTAATTTCTAGACAGATTCTGAGATTTTTGATTTATCTTGATCTGGATGAATACTCGTATGTACTCTTAACACTCTAATAAGAGCCAAACAAGAAGAGAAGATAATGAAGAAATTTCAGTTTTAGATGTGGCAGTAAAACCCAAGAGACTTATTCCAGGGAACAAATCCACGTAGTCAGGTAGGGACTGAAGACCCAATCCCAAAGTGCCCTCAGTGGGATTCAAACCGGGGTCCCAGAGGTGGAAGGCAAGGCAAGACACTAATACACCAACCTGAGAATGTTCTCGATCAGTTTAGCCTTCGCCTTATTTATTTTAGGTTATTGAACTCTTTTGTTTGTGTTGAACTTGTGGAGAGAAATAAAATAAGTACAGGCCTTGAACTTTGCTCTTGAAGGGGCACATGAATGTTCCTCTGGCAAGGGGCACTTTTACGAGGAAAATGTAAGTTTGTATTGGAATCTTGAAGAGGGCACTTGCAGCAAAAGCACAGGGCAGAGTAGCTCATGGTTCATATTGAGGTATGTAATACTGCACCAAAATACATGTTGTATATGTAGCTGCTATTGTTAGCTGCTATGTGAGGTGCCAAGAAGTCAAGATTCTCACAAAAACCTGTAAGATCTCATGGTCAACCTATAATAATAGCGGCTTCTTATATACATAGCATGTCACTCAGTGACGCTCAAGGCGCTTTAACATACAGAATTTTCCTGCAAGGTATGTGGGACTATGATTGAGTTTTGAGATCTGCTCCTTTTCACAAACACCATGTAATAGTTTACTTGTGCTGTGGCGCAATATGCAGCCAATCAACCAGAAACACTGGGTTCAACCCCTTCTCTTTTTGCTTAGCGCACTGGGTTCTTTTACGTGTGTTACACAACACACAGGACCAACATCTTTACGTCCCATCCGAAGACAGAGGCATCATGGTTCAATGTCTTGCTTAAGGACACAGGTGCCATGACTGAGACTCGAACCCACGCTTTGCTGATCAGATTCAGAAACACCAGAGTATGAATCCGGTGCTCTTAACTGCCAGGCCAGGCCACCACTTGCACAGTCTAATATTGGCATGATTCGCTGTTTGGTTTTGTCAAGACTCGAAACTACTTACAGCAAAGCAGCAGCTTCTTCCAGACATTGCACAGCGCTGGGTGCATCTCCAACCAAAAGATTGCGCCGACCTTGGGAAAGGAGGGTAGCTGCCTCTACGTCTACATCAGAACTATGACAACAAAAGACAACAAAGTTAAATCATCAGGAATGTGATAGGCTGTTGAAAAAACAAAACTGAACTATGAGCGTGAAAGCTTGCAGGTTCAAAGAATGCTTATGTACATTTATCTTTAGTTTAGAGCCCTACTCGGCAATCTGGGGTGTTCCTTGTGGTTTTATCTTCGTTTTCTGATGATTTTGATCTAAGTTATAATAGAATAATCAAATCAAAGAAACACATTTCCTGTTAAAAACAAAGAAATCACATCCCTGGTTAAGGAAGATTACAGGCGAAACAGAAAGAGAGAAAAAGAGTCGGAAGACATTCCTGTAGTGTCCTATCATGGGAAGAGAAGTCATGATAAACATGATGCGCAGCAGGGTGTTTTTTTAATAAAACGGCATCCCAACAAATTTTGCGCCCTCTCTTGCCTCTTCTTGACAACTTGCCGAGTTCATTGAATTCTGGGTATTCCGACAATCAATACCTGGCCCCCGATAACCTGTCTCTCTCTGTGATGTAGGCAAACGAAACACTTGATCACTGCAACCGTTCCGTGTACAAACCAATTGTCATCATGAAACAGTGCAAAATGCTTTGGAAAATTTTCTGTATCCAATCCTGCCACCACTTTTCCATTGTTTTGAAATAACTTACTGGATGAGATATTCCTGACTGATTGAGTGTTTTGTTAGGCCTAGTGCCTAGGCCCCTAGTTGTTTGTAAAAATAAGTGAAAAGTGGTTGGGAAAAGTTTCCGTATGGCGCCACCACTTTTTCATTCGATATGAAATAATATAGTTTCTAATTTACCTCAATGAGATATCCCTTTTTGTAAAAATGAGTGAAAAGGTGGTGGCGCCATACGGAAAGTTATCCAGTGGTTGCAGAGCCAGAATACGGAAAGTTTTCCAAAAACAATCCTAAGAATCTGTTAAAATGGCGAATGGGAAATGAATACAAATCTGGAAAATCGGAATACAAATTACAATCCACTCCCAAAAAAAGAAAAGGAAAGGCCAGAAATTTTCTTTCACGGTAAAACTCGACTCTAGTTGGCACCGCCTTTAACTTTGGAATGTTATGCTATTCATCTTTGAACGATCCGACGTTACAACAAAAGACATTCTCTCCAAAACTCGAAACCATTCAAAACCAAGAAATCACAGTACGTGTGCTATCACCCCATCTCCATTGCACATTGAACATGTGTTGTGCGCTGTCAATGGGTCAACAATGGCATACATTTACTGTGTGTTGTTCTGTACTGAAAACTAAAAAACTGTGATGTATTTCTCAGCAATTTCACACTTCTTTCTCTACAGAAAATGAAGGGCTCACCTAACTTCCCCTTTGGAGGTACTTGCTCCTGCTTCGGACATCTCGAAAGGTGTTTTTTCCCCGGAGAAAACGTAGAGATTCAACTAGAGACAGTGGAGGCACACACCGTTCTTCAGCAGTGCTACTGCAAAAATAAATGAATGGGTTTCGCGGGAAATTGCTTTGAAGGCACTTGGCTATTCCACTAGACACTCACACTCACCCTCCCTCTGTAGAGAATAAAACTGTTATCATTGTTTTTCCCCGCAGATATCTTCTGTTAATTGTTAAAATCAAAGTCGCAAAAACGACAAATTTGAAATTATATTGGGTGTCTTGAAATAGTCAAACTTAATTTCTTAAACTACATTCCTTGTATTTTTCATGATGCAAGCTACAATTTCGGCATGAAAAACAAAGAAGTTGTGATCCGACGACTGTTGCATTCAATCCTCTGGAATTTGTCACCATGACGTCACTGGTAGCGCCGCCATATTTGCGCATGTTCGTTTGGAGTCCTCGTGTGCAGGCGACGAAGTTGTGACAAATAATCTTTTCAGAAAGTAAGTTGGCAAATTTCGAAGTAATTTTATTGTTTTAATGAATTGAATAGTTTCATAGAACCTACGTATTGCCGGGTATGTATTCTGTTTTGGGGGTGTCTATCATTTTCTGAAATAATGTATATTTTGATGATTTTTTATAGATTTATTCGGGCATGGTTTTTCGTTTCCGTGCATAAAAGCATTCCGTAACGACATGGCTGATTTTTCGGTTTCAGTGCACGTGCGTGTTTTAACAGTGACATGATCAGAAGAAGACGCCGTATTAACAGTTATGTTTGCAGGAGTGCAGTTTTGAACTGTTGAAGAAGTCACTTTATTAACTTAAAGCTGGAATTATTGGGAAGGTTTGAGCAGAGGCTAAATTGTAACTAACAGTTACTTTTTAAACTTTACAAATGAAGGAAGAGTTCTCACTCAAGTCAACGAAATGAAATAATTTTAGTTTTTTTAACCAGTTCATGACATGACCATCACAATTCAAACACTTTCAGTTTCCTCATTTTAGTATTTTGCCCTTATTATAATTCACAATCCGTTTTGTATTGTTACATTACAACACAGTTCACACAATGAGAGTTGTGGCCCAATCTCTGTGGTAAACCATGTTCAAACCTAACTAATTAAATGGTGAAGTAGGTAGGGCCTACTTTTGTTTGTTCAAAAACTTGGAAGAAAATAAAAAACCATCTGCTCTTTAACTGATAATGATGTTACTTAGTTCAGACTTTCTTGTGACAAAGTGCAAACAAAGCGATGATGGAATACAACAATTTAAAATCGAGCTGGCAGATTCCCGTGCTGCAACTTCTTTGTTGATAAACTTTCTGAACATTATTTAAAATAAAAAACAAAAATTTGACAATTCGTTTGAAAGACAGGTGTATTCCGTTTTTGTCTCCCGACTCTCCAGCCGAGAGTGACAATAAAAACAAGCGCGCCAATGTTTTGAACCGCTGCTTTGCCTCAGATTTCTTATTTAACAACGTAAACAAAAATGTTTTAACTATTTTTTTTATATTTTTTTTACAGTTGGAAACTTTTCAAGTTCATCATGAACACGGCAGCCGAGAAGTTGAGGAAACAAGTTGAGCAGGTACGGATAGGTGGAAAGGGAACAGCAAGGAGAAAAAAGAAGGTCGTCCACAGAACGTCAGCCACAGACGACAAAAAATTACAGAACAGTCTCAAGAAGCTGAGTGTCAACACAATTCCAGGAATCGAAGAGGTATAACTTTTACAGACAACATTTTTGATTTGTCTTTGTTGAAGGCAATTTATTTTGGGGTTTAAATAAAAATTCCATTAAAAATTTCACCAAAATACAGCCTGAAAATATATTTTTAAAAATGTACCAGCTCAATAAAGGTGCATCCGAAAATTTACACTAACATACTGAAAAAGCAGACTCCCTCACCCCTACAAACACAACACTGAAAAGTGAGTTTTTTCTAAATGATTGTTTGAAAATTCTGGTACAGTAAAAATTGTGAACTACAAGTCCTGAGGATTTCACCACAAAATTCTAGCGCCGAAACTGACAAAAATTATTTTGACTCTCCTGAAATCATTGCTGTCGTATTGACTTTTTTTTAAAATAACTTGATGACTTATGTAGCTGAAACTTCTACAGGTAAATTATATTACATATTTCTTTATTCACATTGAGTAGGGGTACATGACATGGCCAAATCCTGATCTACAAAAGGTATCAAAACTCTTTAAGCCATACATCCATTCTCGTATGGTTTTTTTTTATGTTTTTTTGTTTTCACTTTTTCGTTATTCCATTGTTTGCAGGTCAACATGATCAAAGACGATGGCACAGTAATCCACTTCAACAACCCCAAGGTACAAGCGTCACTAGGTGCAAACACATTTGCTGTAACCGGCCATGCCGAGTTGAAACAGCTCTCAGAAATGCTGCCCGGTATCCTTAACCAGTTGGTGAGTTCAAACGTTCCTCAGGTTCTTAAGGTTTCCCCAACCCCCTGTTAATCTGTGATGAACTTGTTGTTACCCTTTTTGTGTCACGATATAAAGGTTTTGGACACTATTGGTAATTGTCAAAGACCAGTCTTCTCACTTGGTGTATCTCTATTTTTTTAAATAGGCAAATGAGGTTTAATGTTTTTGAGTCTGATAAATAGGCCTATCTATTTTGTTGAGCATCGCAGGATAGTTACAAATTAGATAATTTTCTGTTAAAAGTGCTTATAATTTTGATTTATGGTGTAGTTTCTGCAAAATATTTCTGGAAAAGATTTTGGCTACAAGCCTAGCTGGTATTGTGGATTTATCCAGCATTATCTGAGCCCTGAACCTTCATGAAGTATCAGGCCTATTACAGGTATTCTTACATTGATTAAATGCAGTTCAGACCACGAGCACATTTACAAGTACAGCAGTATAAATTGGTACGTCTGCTGCCACCTAGTGTTTCCCAGAAGACAGTTCATGATTCCATGTGCAGCCACAGGCCTGTTTTGATCTTGACGACAGCCCCTTTATGTTTGTACAATCCTGCCCATGTTTTGCTATACGCTCATTGTAACAGGCCTGATACTTCACTGAGGCCACAAAGGTGGTTGCCTCCATGCCCCCTGGTCATTGCCTTGATGCCCTTAAAATTTCTTCAGAGGGTGCCCTTTACAAAGGAGAAAATGCCTTGTTGCCCTTTCAAAAACAAAGCAAACCAGCCTGTTATGGCGTAATCTAAATTGTGTTGGGTGTCTTCTTTTCTTTGCACACAGGGAGTGGATAATCACAACAGTCTCCGCCAACTTGCGGCCAAGCTACCTGCCATGCAGGAAGCAGCCAAAGCTGCTGGAACCAAACCTGATACCATCGATGAGGATGATGAGCAGGTGCCAGGTAAGGCCCCCCCCCTCACCCCACACCCCGGGGTTTAACCTACATTTTCCAATATAACATAAAATAGAATTAAATAACAAACTGCAAGTTGCACAAGCCACACAACCCAGGAGAAGTGGACGGTTGTTGAGTCAACAGGCAGTAGCCTACGACGATTGATGATGAAGGCAAACTGACTGGGTAAATTTTAAACGATTTTACAAAATAGGCAGACCGCCAAATATTTATATAACGCGCAGTTTGTAGAGTGCCAGCACGTTAAACTGGAGGACAGTGGTTCAAATCACACTGTAGTCAATTTTCCTTTGCTCATCCCCAAATCAAGTAATATTAACTGAGAAACATCTGAATAAGCTGTTTGGGAGATACATGTAGATTCAAAGAATGTCTTGTACAATTGTATTGCTTTGTCACACATAACTCCGTAAATTTGAATTCCTCAGACCATAGAGATAGATGCTATGCATCTATTTAATTACCTTAATTATAAAAAACATTTAATCTTAATTTTTCTTTTTCTTTTTTCCTGTTTCAGATTTAGTTGAAGACTTTGATGCACCGTCAAAGGAAGAATCCTAAGTCTGCACTCAACAGGAATTTTCGTTTACAATACCTCATTCATATTCATAAGCATACATCATTCTGACATTCTGATTGGTCGATTGTCTGCATATCCACCTCATTAAATTTACCTATCCTTGTTATCTCTGTATTCTGTGACTTTGTGCATGATGAACCATTTTTATATGCAGGGAATATTTTTCTGTTTTCTGTATTGCTTTGGTGGCTACACAAACTTGAAAAACTACACAATTTTGAAAAAGGGTCGGGGACTAATACTTCAGCCGACAGAAAAATGTGTGAACATACTAAAGGTATGAATGAGGTAGCGTTAAACAAATAGAATGCGGTTTTTCGTCTGGTTGGATGGTTGACATTATTTCTCCCCCTCCCCCCCCCTTCCCCACCCACCTTGATGGGGAATCACTCTGGAGGAAATGGCCAAGGAAAGTTGTTGTCAATATGAAGCCATTCGCGCGTTTGATTTGAATAATTGTCTGGTACAATGAAGTGCTTGATCACGAGTTAACACTTCAGTTTGAATTCCCTAGACTATCAAGAACGGTGAACACCCGTACACAATTCTGAATGGATGTGTATGGCACAATGGTACATGTACCAGGGTTTGCTCAGCTGGAGGTAGCTATACGAAAGCTTGCCCCAAACCATTTGACATAGCAACTGTCTCTTTAGTCTGAGGAATTCAAAATGTAAGCGGTAACTGTGACCAAGCAAGTCATTGTACTAGACATTATTGAAATCTAACTCGCAAATTGCTCATTATTTCCCAAATAACTATAGGGCAGTCAAGTGTCCACCATCCACCATGAAATCATGTTGTATTTGTGTAATATATCTGTAAGGATTAATGGCCTGTGTACAGATGGCACGAACTGGGTGCACCAACTTTAATTATTAAAAAGCACTCATGCGAAGTGTGTCGTTGATTGAAGTTTATAAGAAAATTTCAACTTTTGTTTTTCTATATAGTGGAAACTCTAAAATTTACTTTTGTTATTTACAGCTTTTATTAATATGATTTGGAGTTATAATCTGTAGGATTTGGGGTGAGATTATGGGCTTGTCCAAATAGAGGTAAATTTGAATGTGACCTTTTGCTGAAGTGGTTGTAGTGAAAGAAATACAGACCTGAACCATTTTTCATTGAGCTGCATAAGCACAAAAAGTAGCCAAGCACAACATGCTCATCAGAAAGAGGTTACCAGCCAAAATTCCATTTTACATGTAGTATCTGTGACTGGTATCCTGCCCATTTTCGCTTAGCAGAAACTGCACTTACCAGAAGCAGCTCTATGAAGTTGGGCCTTGACGAGAATCTAGGTGTAACCACAGTAAGCTAAAAAATTTGCTGGAGACATCGCGAGTTGTCTGATACAGATTCTATGGAAATACTTGTACCGTATTCAAAAAATCTAAAGCCACGTTGGTTTATTTTTTATTGGAGACGCACTGTATTACATGTATTTTCCAAAGTCATGGGTAAGGATCTAGTTGTAACCACACTAAGCTAAAGACGGATACATCGCATGTTTTCCGACATTCTATAGAAATACTTTTATTTGAAAAATCTAAAGCCATGATGGTTTCTATTGGAGATGCACTGTTATTATCTGCCCAACAAATTATATGCACCGTAACTGATCTTCCAAGTTGTGAAATCCATCTTATCCACCGCTTATCTTGTTGTATTTTCACTGGGAGAGGGAGCCCTCTATAGAGTGACCCTTACTCCTGATAGTCTATCCCCTCCTTGTCTGATTTATTGATTCAGTACTGCACAACCAAACAGATCTTAGCAGGAGGGTTGGCAACACGGGCACAGCAATATGTTCCCAGCCAATTGTTTTCGTTATTACATTATTTTTTTTGATGCTGAAGAATTTTGATGAGTATGGCACTGTCCCTTTTGTAAGTTCAAATGGGTAGGGGCGGGATTGCTTCCTCTTTCGGAGCCTGCATGAAATTGCCTCCTTATGAGATGTTCATCCGAATTTTTTTTGTGTTCTATTGTTCACACTAAGATCGTCAAAGTCGTTTGTATTTCTCCTGACATTCTTTGAAAGACCATGAATGTGTTTACGAAGCACCAAAATTCAACTTGGAGAAGAGTTGTCCCCACCATATTGACTTGTAACCTGACGTCACACTTTGTTAATCAATGAGAGACTATGGAACACTAGGTGGCAGCAGACTTACTAGGTGAATTTACATTGCGGTGTTCTGAGCATGAGCACATTTCCAAGAACAAAGGATTTCACCACTGATCTATATTGAGAGATCAGTGACTTAACCTGGTAAATCTGCTGCCATCTTGTGTCGGCAAACGTTTTATTGATGCGTATCTTGAGATCCATCTTTGTGAAATAAAACAACTGTATTTCCCGCTCTTTAGAACTTCTGACTGCTTATAAATCTTTAATGTAATTAATATAAGTACTTTAAGCATATTATTACCCTAAACGAATGGATGGCAGGAACTAAACGAATGCATGTGGAACTGAAAACCCACAGTACATTTGTTCTGTGAACTTTGTTCTTTCACTTGGTATTGAATTTCAAATAGACAATGTTATTACCTAAGTAACTTGGGGTTGAACAAGAAAAATAGACTGAGACATATATGTGCCCTGTGTTCGTGATCTCCCTCTTTCTTTGCATCTCAACAAAAAACCTGGCCTGGACACCAATCAATTGAAATTTGTAGACTGCGTGAAAGCAGTTATAGTTTAAACTTTAATAAGATTTGTTTTTAGTACTTCACCACCCTTAATAGTCGTCCCATTTGTAGAGCTCTGTTTGAGGGATGTGATTATGGAATTTGAGCTTTGAAATAAAAGGTCTGTGGAATGGCTTAACAAACTATTTTGAATGTTGAAAGTGATTTGGTTGAGCAAGACAAGAATCCCTCTTCTGACACCTGGACCCAATTTCATAGCGCTGTTTAATGGTAAGTAAATTTTGTGCTTACTGTAGCAGAAAAAAAATTGCAACGGTGCAAGAAAAATCGGCGGCCACCTTGCGTGTTCATCATGGATTTGCATTGTGACGTCATTCATTCTCATGCAGTAAGCACTGGGATGTTAGCATGCGTTTGTGTGCTTACGGTTAGCAGCTCTATGAGTAGGACATGCAAATCGTGCAGTAAGCAAAAAATCTACCATTAAGCAGCTCTATGTTGGGCCCAGATTCCTCTAAACTTCTATCCCTTTCCCCTATTTTGATGGGTTAGTTTGGTTATGTCGACTAAGTTCCGCTTGGGTCATGCACCACCACGGGAATCCCTGGATTTCTGCAGGCCTAGAAATCTGATTGAAACATGCTCTTGCAGGGTTTCCTTTGGGGGTTGAGGCAGGATGCCTAAAGATGACTACTTTAGTGCACAGTGTAGCATCTCATAGAGGCGGGCGATGCCAAAAGATGACACCTTTGTGCAAGGTGAATGTCCCATACAGGCAAAGGTGCCTTAAGAGGAAAACTGTTTAGCATGGTGTAGCATCTCATAAAAGCGGGAGATGCCATAAGATGAACACTTTTTTGCACTGTGTAGCATCTCATATCGGCAGGGTGCCTAAAGATGAAAACTTGCTGGCACGGTGTAGTGTCTATAGAGGCATGATGGGCCTAAAGATAAAAACTTTTTGGCCTTGTATGTAGCATTTCATAGAATCGGGAAGGTGCCCAAAGATGACTACTTTATTGCATGGTGTAACATCTCATAGAGGCAGGGTTCCAAAAGATAACAGTGCACAGTGTAGTGTCTCATAGAGGCAAGAGAGGTGCAAAAAGATGCCAACTTTTGTGCACGGCGTAGCGTCTCATACAGGCAGGGTGCCTAAAGATGACAATTGTTCATGGTGTAGCTTCTCATAAAACTGGGTCTGATTGGGTCAGGAGGGAATTAGGGTCAAGTCAATAGATCCTCCGCTTCATACCTCAAGTCCTGGAGAAGTTCTGCTATTTGGGACACTGTCGCATTAATCCTGTTTCGGTGAAAGGAAGGAAGAACACAATCTCTACATAAGAAGGCAAACAAACAAAGGTAAATATTTTTATCAAGGGACCGCTAGGGAAACTGAATGTGTAATTTTATATAACTTGGGGTTGACCAAAGAATTTTTTTGTATATTTGCCAGTTTTTTTGGACACATAAATGTTGAACCCACCCACTGCATCTTTGGCATGGTTGACTAGTACTCCTACTCGCAGAACAGTCTTCTTGGCCTAGGCCTAACTTGGCCTCCCTTCGTAATCGGCTGTTAGAGAAAGTACTCAAACGGTAGAAGACTCAGTACTTGGACACTGGTATTTGGTACTCAAAGGCCAATGTACTCCAACGGGAGTACTACTCGGCCACTGAGTACCTGGCTGGTGGGCGTGGTTCACAGACAGCAGAATACTTGGTACTCGGAAACTGGTAGTCAGTACTCAATGGCCCAGTTACTTCAACTCGAGTACTACTCGGACAATCTTATTACTCTGCTGTTGGACTCTGTACTCAAATATCAGAATACTTGGTACTCGGACAATTGCACTCCGTACTCAATGGTCCAGGTACTCCTACTCAAGTACTACTCGGCCACACTAGTACTCGGCTGTTTGACTCGGTACTTGGATATCAGAATACAAGTTAGTACTCAGACACTGGTACTCCGTACTCAATGGCCCAGGTACTCCTACTTGCGTACTACTCAGTAGGCATACTACTTGGCCACCCAAACAGAACTTAATACTCGTCTAACAAGTACTTAACTACAACACTGCTACAAATTAGATACTAAAAATGATAACTGGTGAATGTTCAAATCATAAAATTTGTATAAATTTTGGAATGCCATTCAAGAAAGCACAGGGCCCCATTTCATAAAGCCTCGAAGCACAAAAACTTGCTTAGCACAGATAAGTATTGCTTAACAGAAACTGGTTACCAGCCAAAATTACAATAAGTTTACATTGTTGTGACTGATGCCCACTCAATTCTTACTTAGCAAAGAAATTTGTCAAGCAGTAGTTTCTGCTTAACAGCTTTATGAAATTGGGCCCACAGAACACCATCAAAACAGTTCCAGTGAATTAATTTTCCTACATACCTGAGTTTAAGTTGGGTAAGGTCTTCTTCGCTTTCTGGATTCGGCTCTTCTTGATGTTTTTGTTTAATCAACTGCAGCATCCCTGTCTGAAATCAAACAAAGTATTCAGTCTCCTGACGATGACTAAAGCAAGCTAGTCGAAACGTTGAGACCAACCCAAGAACTGACTCCGCGGTAGTACAGTTAATTATGATCCTATAAGCTTAAGTAGTAGTCCCAGCCTATTTCTATACTATCCACCCAGGTAATAGTTAATAAGCAGGACAGTTCTTTTCAGAACTGAGAAGTCTCCCGAACACCCGAACAATCTACTCCGCGGTAGTAGAATTAAGCAAGACAGTTCTCTAAGAAGAGACACTACCTGGCAAGTAGATACACACATGAGTAATAACTTCTTTCTTAAAAACTACATTAGTTACTTTCAAGGGAGCCGTTTCTCACAATGTTTTCTGTCAGAAGCTCTCCATTGCTCGTTCCAAGTAAGTTTTTATGCTAACAATTATTTTGAGTAATTACCAAAAGTGTCCAGTGCCTATGACTTTTTTTGTGACTAGCCAGCGAGTTTGTCACTTTACGTCCACAGTCTTTTTTTACAGTGCCATATTTTATAGAAGAGATGGATGATTATTATAGATATTATTTCAATACCATAGGAAAAATATTGAGTTTCAACAACCCTTTATTCTCACCAATTCCAATTTCCTCTTTTCATTTTCTTGAACTTTTCCGATCAACCTTGCAATCTCGGCATTCTGAAACTCTCCCTGGAATCGTTCTTCTACAGCGATGATACATTGAGATATTCTGGAGAATTCTTCGGTGCATTCGTGGACTGCCTGTCGGTAGACTGGGAAGTCATAGTCTGGCGACGTGTCTAGGTATTCCAAGTGATGTCTTTATGCAAGACAGTCAGGGAAAAGAGAATACAATTATTAATTTTTTGTTTCCGGATTAAAGGTAGTGGACACAATTGGTATTTACCCAAAATAATTGTTAGTATAAATTTTATGCTAACAATTATTTTATGATAAAAGCTTATTTGGTAGCGAGCAATGGAGAGCTGTTGGTAGTACAAAAACATTGTGAGAAACGGCTCCCTCTAAAGTACAATAGTTTTTGAGAAATAATAATAAAGAGGTAATTTCTCACTCAAAAATACAAATACTTCAGGCCTGAAGCCTTTTCTTATGCATCTGAAAGCACACAAATTTGTGTAATAAGGGTGTTTTTTCTTTCATTATACTTTTGCAACTTTGAGGACCAACCAAGTCCAACTTATTACAGACTTATTATTTTATGCATACTGTTTGAATACATTAGGTGCAAAAGTTAATGTAAGTTATAATTAGCCCAAACAAGGCTAAAAGCAACTCTTGTAAAGGGCTTACATGAAGAAAATATCTAAGATGAAAATATTATGCTCAGGAGAGCTGAAGACTGAAGGTAGGAATTGATATTCCTCTGGTAAGGTGCTTCAAGAAGAAAGTATAAAAAAATAAAATATAATTCAGGATTTTAGGGTCACCATTTTGAACAAGTATTCATTAATTGTTCTTACTGGTCAAGACGCTTGTAACACTTGATCCTTTCTTCTTGGAGGGAGAAGAACTCCTTAATTGCTTTTGAAGCGTCTTCGTCAACCTGTGATACGCAGGAAATAGTACAGAAAATTCAAACATAAACACTGATAAATCAAAGTGACGGATGTTGCTTTGGGCTTTCGTAGACCTAGAGTAACTTGGACGCTGAACTCGTTGCGATGATCATAACCCTCGTTCCTCCCTATGGCCGGAGGAGGGAGGGATTGAGGGGTTCTGGTTCTGGTGATGAACTGCACAATCTGCACATATCTGGATTTACAAGTGACACAATTATCAGGCCTGGCACTTCACGGAGGCAACAAAGGCGATTGCCTCTGTGCCCCTTGGTCATTGCCTTGGTGCCCTTGACATGCTTGAAATGCTCCAGTAGAAATTTACAATTTCCTCGTAGGGTGCCCTTTACCAAAGAGACAATGCATTGGTGCCCTTGCCCTTTCAGAAACGAAGCCTACAGGCCTGCAATTATCATAACAGACCAACCTCACGACCAAGGTGAAGCCTCAGCTGTTTATTGTGCAACACCAACCTCCATGTGGCATTTGACCAAAAGACCTAAATAAAAGTTTGGGGCAAGTTCATCATCATCATGGGATTTAAAAATCATTTCTTTCTAGATTTATTCTAGAATATTTGAAGTTTAAACTTGTTATTGTTATCTCCTCATACAGTATAACACATATGCATACATGTCAGAGCATGGAGTTAATAAAACTGGATAATTGAATAAGTACAATCTGACTTACCATTTTCATTGTATTGAGAACTTCTCTAGTTTCTAAAAGTGTACTAGATGACTGGTCAGCATCGGGTAGTGTGATGTTTACAATTCTGAGGGAAAATCAATTGTTAGAAGGGGGATGTCCAATTCAAAAGTGTACATTAAATTAACTATACAAGACAATAATAGTAATCTATATACTCAGAACATAAAATAAATACACTATTTTATATCTGATATTCGTTCCAAACATTCTTTTTGTGCTGAAGTTTAATGTAACCAATACACACTTTTAATATTACGTTTTAGGTTAGAAGTAACCCCCTTATTTTAAATGAAACGGCCCTCGAACTGGCCATTGAGGGCGCTGTTTTGCAAATGGCTGCGCCCATGAGATCTTCGATCTTCATGTGTCAAACGTAAGAGAAAGGGTAGGCAGATTTATGATTTACAGCATACAAGGTAACCACAGTTGTACCTTTCTCAATGTTAATTACTGGTTAATGGTGTAGTTAAGAGGTGGCATGGGTTTATATCAGTTGCTAACGTCGGTTAGCTCCCCCCCCCCAAACACTTGGTACGGTCTGGCCAAGGAAAGCTGACTGGGCTACCGTTGACTGACGTGTGTTTATCAGTTTCCCCAATCCCATACATGGAGCAATGGTTTTCCCCATACAATTCAACCAAATTGTTGTTGGGCGCAAACTCCAGCCCCCGCTTTCGCGGGCGGCTAGTTTGCGCCAAACAGCAACCAGCGTCCCATCAAAATTTTAATTTATAGATTATTTATGTATTTAGTCATGGCCTTTTATTTACACGTTTTCTATACAGAAACTCAAATAATAGGCATAATTTAATAAGATGAATTAAAAAATCACAGATCAGGTTTTTATCTTTTTTGAAAACCCAGAGTGAGATATCAGCATGATGGATTTACATCCCAGCAAGGAGGCGTTTTACGCTAACCTGACGGGAACAACACCATTTGAAGTGTCCCTCGTTGTGGCCGTAGCTCCTGCATCGGAGTTACTTCGCTGGACATTGGTTCCGGTTCTGGTGACGCTGTTCGGAAGTGTTGTCAAAAACATATGGTACATTTTGTGTGTTGTTTGTTCTATGTTTGTTTAGATGATTTTCCAATTGAGGGAACTCCGCAAACTCCCAAGGGGAATATATCAATCTGGCAACAGGCAGTCTCTCTCACAAACATTGGTGTAACCATAGAGCAAGGACAGGTCTCTGTCATGGTTTAACAAGAGTTGCACACATCAAGAAATTATGATTCAGTAACTAGGCGACAATACTTATTCTAATCATTGTGAAATCAGCGGTCAGCGTGGTAGGTTTCGAACCCACCACCCTGTGATTGCATATCCTGCTGTCTATAAGCACTGGACCACGATGACATATTTTCAGAATGCTTCATAGAGAAATCCTTTTTTATTTTGCTTTTTTTTTCCTTCAAAATTTTCGTTCAATCATTCAGGTTGGCTTGATTGTTTCTTTTCCTGCCTTTCTTCACCTCTGTGGACCTCGATTTGAATCCCAGACCGGAGCCTTGCATGTGGATTGGGTTTTCAGTTTCAACCTAAGTTTGTTTCATTTCCCTATTAAGAGTTTTCCTCCCACATTATCTTCTCTATCTACAAAAGGCCCCTTCAGGCCTACACACATCGATGTATTTGTAGCATGTCGTGGCCTAGCGGTTTATAAGAGCATCTGACTCAAGCTCTGGTATTTCTGATCAGCAGAGTGTCACGGGTGGACTAATATCCAATTTGTGACACCTGTGTTCTTAAGCAAGCATTCGACCATGATGCTTCATCCTTTGGATTGGACATGAAGCATTTGGTCCTGTGTGTTGTGCAACACACGTCAGAGAACCGTGGCATTTATCAAAAAGAGAAGGGGTTTGCTCTGGTGTTTCAGGTTTGATTGGAAGCCTATTGCGTCACTGCACCTTGTAAACCAGTACAAGGTACTATGTGAAAGTGAGTAGGTTTCAGGGCGGTATGCTTCGTTTTTGAAAGGGCAAGGGCACCAAGGCATTTTCTTCTAAGTAAAGGGCACCCTATGATGAAATTGTAAATTTCTACTGTAGCATTTCAAGGGCACCAAAGCAATTACCAGGGGACACGGAGACAATCGTCTTTGTTGCCTCCGTGAAGTATCAGGCCTGAGGTCTCATAACTCTAGTCCAACATACCTTGCAGGAAAATACTGAATGTGCACTTGCAATAAACTGTATATTAAGCGCCTTATAAATGTTGTGTTTTATTATTATTGGTAAAATTAAGTGTTATTTATTTATTTTTTTTACCACTACTGCGCTCCTGCTCTTTCCATTTCTCAAACAGGTTTGCTTTTGTCTTGGATTACATCACCCTGGTCCTGCCCCTTCTCTTTGCCTTCACGGTCTTGAGTGATCACCTACAACACTTCATCGTGGTGCTGCTAGCCACCTCAGCAACACTCCTCCTAGTCGCCTATGTCCACCAACCAACCAAACCCAATCGGGTTAAGAAACCTTCCAAGGCTAACCCAGCTGCCCCTAGACCCCTATGGGAGCTCCCGATGGGTTCGGGGAGACCCCATTTCATGACGATGTTCAGGGTGCACGGGATGGTAGCCTCCGTTATTGCTATTCTTGCGGTCGATTTCCAGATCTTCCCTCGTCGCTTCACCAAGACGGAGACCTATGGTAGTGGGCTGATGGATGTTGCCGTTGGATCGTTTATGTTCATGAACGCACTTGTTTCCAAGGAGGCTCGTGGCAAACATCAAGGTATTTTCAGGTAATGAGAGCAGCGCAGGCTTAGCTCAGGGTTTGCCCAAAGCCCGGTTCACACATCCTGCCAGGCTGCTTCCTGTAAATTACAATTTTTTTTGTCATAAATTCGCAAACAATAAATTGCATCAGTTGAAATGTGCTGAACTCCTGTGAAACATTGGCTGTGAAAACAATCTTGTGACGTCAAAATTTGTAAGACCGATCCAATGTAAGACCGATCCTAGGATTGATTTCACAAAACCTGTCTTAAGCAGGATGCGTCCCTACTATTCTAAGAAGCCACTATTATATTCTTATTATTATAGTTCCGGTATCGCTGGAGCCAGCAAGCTCCTTAGTGAGGTATTCTCGTCGACTGTTCCTGTGTTTGTTCTCGGTGTGATTCGTCTCATCTCTGTAAAGAATACTGGCTACCATGAACATGTGTCTGAGTACGGGGTACACTGGAACTTCTTCTTCACCCTGGCCGTTGTAATCGTAAGTAGCTTCGGAAAGTCTAGCTGCTGTTTAAATCGTGCCAGAATTGAATCTTTTAAAAGATTTTCTGATATAAACAATCACCCTTCTTTTAGGGAAATTCTCAAAAGTCGGGCATAGGCGTAGGCATACGTGCGCAGTGTACAATGTTCTGCTGGACCGAGACATTGTGCAAGATAACGAGATTGTTCCTTTCGGGTTGATACTTTGAAAGTTCCAATAGAATGTCCCAGCATGGCAATGGACTGGTCTTTGTATGACCGCTGCAGTACTCATCAGTATCCAATTAGAATGTTCCTAAAATGCTTTCCAGTGGGCTTCCATGTGGGCTTCTGAAAAGTGTGCTACCTGTTACTTCCTTTCAAGATATGACTAAAACAAAATTAAAGTGTTAACAATCTTTGAGTGCGTGAGTGTAGTTTCACTTAACTGGTTGCAATCACTACCATTAATCAGAAAAAAGATTCCTTGATGACGATACATGTTTCAAATTGAGGCTACTAAAACTTCCTGTGGGCAAGTAAAAAATGCACAGTTTAATAGCCTGCTTGGCTACTTGCCAAAAAGCTTAAGGCCTTCTTTCTTATAACAACACTGGCATCTCCGATCCACTGTTTCTTCATTATTAACCCCTTTAGATGTCGTCATCAGTGTGCTTGCTCATCATCCCACCCAGTATGAGTGGCCTTCTCTCATTGGCTATTGCACTAGGCTACCAGCATCTCCTGTCCAATCACGACCTTGGAGAGTTTGTACTTGAAGGCAGTGATGGGTTTGGGAGTAGGGAAGGCCTGCTGAATGCTAACCGTGAAGGTTTAGTGTCGTGCGTCGGGTACGTTGCAATCTACTTCGCTGGAGTCTGGGCGGGAAGGTTTCTTTTGAAACAAAGGTACGAGACTTCCTCATTTAAAAAAAAAATTATGATGTTCTACTTCCCTGGTTTGTGGAAATTAAGTAGGATTTGAAACTAGTAACATGTACATAAGTAGGATTTGAAACTTTGCACGGAGACAATCTTGTGGCAGTGTCATGGCCGAGCGGTTAAGAGCACCGGATTAGTGAACCGTTTTATATAGCGCAAAATTACAGGAAGTCACAAGGCGCTTATGAATTCCACTCACTCACTCACTCAGTCGACCCATGTTGTTGCGTTGCATGTTTGAGTCGGACTTGATGATGATGCGCCACGCTACTCTATCCTGCATACATCTGATAATTAAAGCTCTTCCTTGTTATTATAATTCCAGAGGCTGCATTTTCAAGTCCCTTTCTAGTAAATTGTCTTTGTTTACCCCAAAGACGATTTAGAGATACCGTTAGTTTCCTCTGTGGTTCCTTGCCTGATGTTTGTAGAATGTCTGGTTGTATTTCAGAACTCTCTTCTTTGATTGGTGGATAGCTTTTCTGCTCTTAAACGTGGTCAACGTTCTCTTGTGGGTTCTGGTAGCAGTATCGTCAACCTACATCCAACCTATCTGCAGGAGAACAGCGAATCTATCCTATATCATCTGGACAGTAAGTCTTAATATATCTGGGGCCAATTAATGGCTCTGCTTCTCACTTGGTGTACCTGATCTAACGCATAAAATAACAAATTTGTCAACATTTTAACTCGATTGGTCGTTGAAGTTGCGAGATAATAATGGAAGAAAAAACACCCGTCACACGAAGTTGTGTGCTTTCAGATGCTTGATTTCGAGACCTCAAATTCTAAATCTGAAGTCTCGAAATCAAATTCGTGGAAAATTACTTTTTTCTTGAAAATTACGTTACTTCAGTGGGAGTCGTTTCTCACAGTGTATTATACTATAAACAGCTCCCCATTACTCGTTACCAAGTAAGGTTTTATGCTAACAATTATTTTGAGTAATTACCAATGGTGTTCACTGCCTTTAAACAGACGTCTTTAAAACATAATAGTTTAACCCTTTAAGCCCCAAAGAAGGGGTTCGCCTGGTGTTCTTAGTTTGATTGGCTGCACCTTGCGCCACTGCACCTTATAAACCATTACACGCTGCTATGTAAAAGTAGTAGGGGTCGATTTCACAAAGATTTAGGACTAGTGCTAGGAGATGTACAAATTGCATGGATAGTCCTAAAGTAGGACAAGTAACTGGTCCTAACTCGAGATAAGACTGGTCCTAACTCTTTGTGAATCCACCCTAGGTTTCGTAATTCAAACATAGCCCCACATACCTTGCAGGAAAACATTCAAGCGCCTTGAGCGTCACAGAGTGCTGATATAAGCACTATATAAGAAGCCACTTTTATTGTTATTACTTTTATTGATCCGGGCTAAAAGGGTTAACTGAAATGTAGTTTCCTGTGTCTTTTTTTTTTAATAGTTATCATATTGTATTCAACTACTGACATCCTACATGTTGGTTGACATCATCATTACGCTGGGTAAAGAGTACATCTGGAGGTCGCCATACAAGCTGTCAAAAGAAAAAGGTATTTTTTGCTGCCACGTAGAAAAATTCAAAAACCACGACCCAATTTCATAGAGCTGCTAAAACAGGACTCAGGAAAGTACTGAGTGTACAGTGCTTGCACACATCGGTGTAACATCGGTGCATGGGTAAAAAAATAAAAAAATTCAAATATTAATAGAAAACAATTGATTTTTGGGGTTGAACAAAGAATTGACTAGAGTGGGATTCGAACCAACGACCTCCGGATTAACGTGCCGGCGCTCTACCAACTGAGCTATCTAGCCCGATATTGGCGGTGTCCCTATTTTGTCAATGTCTTTGTTCGGGGGTGCCGAAAAACTGCTGAAAAATTTTCTGCTATGCAGGATAGTGCCCTCTCATGGGATACCATAGACAAATTTACTAAGTGGGATTTGAACCATGGACCAACTTATCTAGCTCTATGTTGGCCGTCTCCCTATCTTGTCAATATCTGTGTTCGGGGTGCCAGTCAGAAACCATGCAACTGTTAACAAACAAAGATATAAACAAAAAAGGGTGATGGCCAACATAGGCTTAGATAGCTCAGTTGGTAGAGCGCGGCAAATTAATCCAAGGGCAATGGTTCAAATTTGTTCTGGTAAATTTGTCCTTGTTCAACCCAAAATCATGAAAAATTTACCCAGTCAGTTTCCCTTGTGGTTTATTATTTCTGGCCTGGAATTACATGCAGACCTCGGTTGCCCCTGGTTTTGGCCTTGGTGCCCCTTCAAAAGTTTCCCATTGACTTTAAGATTTTCTAATGGAAGTGCCCATTGCAAAATTCTAAGCCTGTTATTAGATTTCTCAATAGTGTTTAGAATTGTTTTTGTAATAGTGGTTTTTTTTTGCTTTTTCTCTTCAGCGTCTAAACACCCATTAGTTCCGGACTCCATCCTTGTTTCTTCCTTCAGTCCCAACCTCCTTCTCATCTTTCTCTTTTGCAACCTCCTGACGGGAGCAGTCAACATGTCCATCGACACCGTCCAGCAGTCCGCAGTAACCAGCATGATCATCCTCATAGCGTATTCACTCATCCTATGCTTCATAGCACTAGGGATCCACTTCCATGGTGAAAAGCTCAAGTTTAGATGATAATGAGCCAGAACGACTATTGCGACTAGTGTCAGGGTTGCAACAACTGATTGCTTAGTTGAGTCGCAACTACCATTTTTCAACTACAGGTACTCGGTTAATGGTGCCGCCCTGACTACAACAGAAATAGTCGTGATTACTTGTTTGGTGAACCAATTGTGTCGCTAACGATTGTTCACAACAACATATTTTACACATCAGACCTCAGTGACCCAATCCTTTGATCCTTTCAGTGTCAACTATACTATTGCGTCTGCAGCAATTATTATGCCGCAATGTATCTTGGGAATTAAAAAGAAGTCACGACTAGTGTCGAAGTTGGGAATATTTGAGGAGCGATTAGTTGAGTAGTAAAATTCACTAGTCACCCAGGCCGAGATGATAAATCAAGAAAGTTGTTCTTAGCGACTGGGTTCAGTAGCCAGGCACATTGGTATTGTGTTTTTGGAAGCCTTCTGGGTGTTCTCAAAAATCAGTGGTTCTTGTGTACCTGGAGAAAAGTGTTTCAAACAGAAACAGCCACTGTTCTTCTCGATCAAGCTGGGCTGAGCTCGTTGCCGTCTTGTAGTAGCTATTACCTTCCAATTAAGTGCTCTTTTCCTAGATGAGCAGAAAATGTTTTTATGAGCTGGTCTAAGCTATTTTTGTTAGTCTTGACTTTGTGTACTTAAATATCTGATTAGCATCAAAAGGTTAAGTAATTAATTTCATCTGCAGACTAATAGAGGTGCCTATTAAAGGCACTGGACACTATTGGTAATTACTCAAAATAATTAGTAGCATTAAACCGTACTTGGTAAGGAGTAATGGGGAGCTGTTGATAGTATAAAACATTGTGAGAAACGGCTTCCTCTGAAGTACAGTAGTAGTTGAGAAAGAAGTAATTTTTCCACGAATTTGATTTAGAGACCTCAGAATTAGATTTTGAGGTCTCGAAATCAAACATCTGAAAGCACACAATTTTGTGTGATAAGGGTGTTTTTTCTTTCATTATTATCTCACATCTTCGACGACCAATTGAGCTCAAATTATCCATGGTGTTAATTTTATCTCTCTTGTGTATCTATTATGTGACAACGCCTATGGTGTCAATTTCAACACTCCAGTTTTTGCAGTACATCTCCGTTGAGTTCAGCCCTGTTTTAGCAGCAGTTCCATAGACATGTCTAAAATTTACTGCTTAACAATGTACTAAACGTGTGTGTGTTTTGAATTTGCAATTACTACTTAAAGGCAGTGGACACTATTGGTAATTACTAAAAATAATTATTAGCATAAAACCTTTCTTGGTGACGAGTAATGGGTAGAGGTTGATGGTATAAAACATTGTGAGAAACGGCTCGGAAGTGCCATAGTTTTCGAGAAAGAAGTAATTTTCCACGAATTTGATTTCGAGACCTCAGATTTAGAACTTGAGGTCTCGAAATCAACCATCTAAACGCACACAACTTCGTGTGACAAGGGTGTGTTTTTCTTTCATTATTATCTCGCAAGTTCGATGACCGATTGAGCTCAAATTTTCACAGGTTAGTTATTTTATGCATATGTTGACATACACCAAGTGAGAAGACTGGTTTTTGACAATTACCAATAGTGTCCAGTGCCTTTAAGTTGTATAGAATATAAAACCGTACAGAAATGAACAGTTAATTTTTGGTTGTCAAAAAGCATCAAGTACTTGATTAAGAATAATAAAGAATTGGAACATTTAAACATTTAGTGTATTATTGTGTTGTCATACATAAACAAGAAAAAAGGTCCAAATTAATATTGAAACGGAGAAGCAGTATTAGTAAAACATTGGGTTAATTTACGAAAATGCTTTTCAAAAAGAGTATACGTGTATATTTTATTACACATCCAACAGCACAAACAACATGATACATGTAGCTGAAAACGCGAAGAAATGTATAGTTTTAGATGTTGAAGGAAAACCCCAATGTGGGAAATCCGCTCGATCGGATAGGGACTGAAACCAAATCCACACGCAGGCCCTATGGTTCTGAGGTGGGATTCGAACCGGGGTCCACTGAGGTTAAAAGGCACTGGGAAACAAACGCACGGACTGAGCTAGCCTCGATTTATCATGGGTTAATCTAAACCCAAGGTTTCCATCCGAGTTTTCAATGTTATGGAAAAAAAATGCGATTTTTGGTCATGATCCTATACAAACAATAAAAAGCAGTTCACAAAATTCGTTAACTCGTTTGCCCTCAAACATCACATTACGCACCTCCATGGTTTGCACATCTGGTGAAGCGGGCAGGCGACTTGCAGACCAGAGTTTTCAATCTTTGGGACAAAAAAAAATGGACGATTTACATGATCGTTAACAATTAAAGGCACTTTACAAAATGCGTATAGGGCCTAGGTGTGCGCCTCGGGTGTGGCGCAGGTAGGCGACTTCCAGGTCGTTACGTAGCATGTCTATAAAACGTGTACCTTCCCTTTAAAGTTAACGGTGTGAAATGTTTAACGCGAAACCCGGTTCAAAACCGGTTCAATTACCAGTTCAACCTCGTTCAATCCAGTTCAAGCCCGTTCAGTGAATGAAACTTGAGGAAGTCAGTGTTTAAATTTTAAGGTTTGTTCATACTCTGAGAATGACCCGACAAAATAATTGTGTATTATTACTTGTATCCAAAGTCCTTCTTTGTTTATACATTCAAATGGTGATCGCAGTGAAATAGCAGTAGCCTAATGCCCTTCAGGTTGCATCTCCTGGACTCTGAACTCCCCCGGAAAGCCCCTTTAAGTCTTTCTTCTTCTGTTTAGGAGACATCGTTTTGCATTTTGTTATTTCTGGATTTTCTGTATTCAATCCTGTTTTTTCTTCTCTTGACTTTCCAAAGCACTTTGAGACTTTACTGTTGCGCTTTATAACTGTTTGTTATTGTTATTTGAGGTCTAAACACGAGGAAGTTACAAGCGACCAGTTCCAGGCAATTTCCGAAAAAGTTAATTATTTGACATTTCAGTTATTTTTGTCTGGGGACTTTCTGTTGCCGAAGTGCGCAGTGGTTAGCTCCAATCATGCTTGAAAAAAAAAATTGCCCTGTGCGATGATGGTCTCATGTCGTTTGCAGTTCCCCTTGATTAGAAATCAATAAAAGTATAGGTCCTATGTCTAAAAGGTTGAACCTCCAAAGATCGCCAACAGGCGACTTTTGGAAATTCAAAATGTTCATTCATTTGTGAATGCTGCGGCCAGAGAGATGCGGTTGGTAGGCCTAACCGCTGTCACCTCGCTAAACGTGGATGAAAGTTCCACGTTCTTTAAAGGCAGTGGACACTAATGGTAATTACTCAAAATAATTATCAGCAAAAAACCTCACTTGGTAATGAGTAATGGGGAGGGGGTTGATATAGTATACAACATTGTGAGAAACGGCTCCCTCTCTGAAGTGACGTTCGAGAAAGAAGTAATTTTCCACGAATTTGGTTTGGAGACCTGGGGTTTAGAATTTGAGGTCTCGAAATCAAGCATCTATAAAAGCACACACGTCGTGTGACAAGGGTTGTTTTTTCTTTCATAGTTATCTTGCAACTCCGACGACCAATCGAGCTCAAATTTTCACAGGTTTGTTATTTTATGCGTTTGTTGAGATACACCAAGTGAGAAGACTGGTCTGTAAAATTTACCAATTGTGTCCAGACACCTTTGGTAGTCATCAAAGACCAGTCTTCTCACTTGTGTATCTCAATCCCCATAATGAGGAGTAGAAGTCGGCAACCAGCAGTTCGCGCAAGAGCAGTGACAACTCGACTATCTCACCGCGTGGGAACATTAAAGTCACCTGGAAGTGGTATTTTTTCAAAATAAAGCTTTTGTCACTAATATGTGTTTTGATGAATTGAATGTGAACAAACAGTTACCTAAGGTTTTAAAAAATTAGTTCTTATGTTATTTTCAAATTTAAGAGTAGACCCCGACCCGAGAGGGCGCTGTTCGTGACGTCAATCGAGGCAGACTTTGCCTGTAATGCGTAGAGTAAACACAATTGCAAAGTACATGTACGGACCAAGTCGTGAGTTTGTACGTTTCAAAAACAATTTTGTTTTGTTTTTTCCTGGCAATGCCGACCAGGTGTATTGCTGCTGAATGCAGAAAAACACTTTTTGAAATGTACCAATACCAACTCACGACTTGGACGTACATGTACTTTGCACGTGTGTTTACTATACGCATTGCAGGCAAAGTCTGCCTCGATTGACGTCACAAAAGGGGTAGGCGGAGTCAGCCCCCCAAACAACTTTATATATTTTTTAAACATATAAATCGTGACAAACAATTACTAAAAAAAATTGTTTTATTGTTCGTAAGCATATACTCTTATGTTTGAAAGAAAATAAAATCTATTTCCAGGTGACTTTAACGACTTGTCCGCAAGTCTAAGCTCTTCTTGGCCTGTCTTGATCCTGCATGTCCTGATTTTCTTCTACATAAATTCGTCATCTTTGCTCTGCTGGCCAATCCCTATGACGCAATTTATACCTTTTTGCCAATAGTCAAAGAGCCTTCCACTTTTGTTGCATCTTCTGGAACGACTTCCCTAGTTCAGATTCAAGCTTTTCAAATTTGTTTGAATCCTGTTTTTGAACTATTGCTTTATATGATTTCATCATTGTTTTATGTTTTGCGCATGGACGCTCCTGTTGTGTTGTAGGCCTATGCGCTATGATGTCTCGATTGCTGTGTGCACTATAAGCCTGCCAATGTAAATTGGTACAAGTCAAGTTGTGAAATTGACCCCAAATCGCTCTTTTACGGGTCTGAAATTGTCGATGACACGCCGGGAACTTGCGATGACGTCACAGACGCCTGATAACGGTTTAGTCTAACATCTTGAAGGCGTGAACAAGGTCTCAACTGCGTGCGCATAGTGGTCGTTCAAAATGGAGACATCATGATCTTACCATGATCTTACTAAACAATCGGTACGAATGCACACCGCGCGTAACGCTTATAATCTTTTGAGCGGACCAGCAAATCGCGAGGGCTAATTTAGGGTTCTCTTCCCGCGGTTTCTTCAAGGTTCAATAAACATAGATAAAACGCAATGTACATGTACCCGCTGTTCTTATTCCTCCATGTTGTGTCCATCGCGTACTGTATAGGCTGCCTAGGGCAGGCCTACTCGGTGTGGACAATAGTACAGTGTATACATAATGTTCTAATCTTTCGCGGCCGGCCGTATTCCGGAACCTCCTTGGACCGGAACTAAACAGTAGTCCGACAAAAAACAACCACCATGCAGGGACTAGCGGGATGCAACAACGCGGCCGTAACATTGTGTGCTTTGTAATGGCATGGATTTTATTGCCCATGGGTAATGGCCGGCACACACAAACGCCAAAGTGGACGAACTACACCCATACCAGTCAAAAAACTGGACCGTAGCATAATTATAATAATTCAACGGCTGTTTTATGTAATTTATACGTTTCAGGTTGTATGCCATTCACGAATCGCCTCAGCAGACAAACTTCATTGCCAAGAAAAAAACATTACAAATATTTTCACAAGTGATTTGTGAAGGGTCACCTCTGGTGTCCATTCGTCTAGCAGTGGATATAAACACTATTATTTGCATCCAGACCCAACGCACGCAGCTGGCCGGTTTGCGCTCCGGATGGCATAGTATAGTTTTACATTAATTGGTACAATATAGTTGTTTTGTATAATGTCTTTTTATTTGCTTTTTTGTTTCAACATAAAATAATAAAGTAAATACATGTATACGTACACGTACAGGGCTCGGTAGTTGATTTTCGTTTAAAATTGGTTTCTTGTCTTCCCGCTTGAAAAAAAAAACGACACCGTAGGCATACGCGTACTTTTATACACACGTTTTGTATTAAAACTGCATATGAAACAGTCGTAGGTAGTTATGTGAATAGTGTGAGCATGCGCCTGAATGACTTGCGGGCAGAGCTCGTGTGTATGTGTGTGCAATGTCTAATACGCGTGCACCACAACGTACACGCTTTGCTATAGTGTATTGCAGTAGTTTGCGCTTGAGAAACGAACATTAAATCACGAATTTTCTTGTCCTAAAAACCGTTTAAACCATAGCGCTAAGATGCAAATGGGTGCCAAGAGTAACCAGGAAGTGATTCTGGACACTATCGACTCGCTCCGACGTCGTAAGGCTCGTCCAGACCTCGAGCGAATATGCCACATGGTTGAGCGCAAATATGGCGTTAGTGCAGCCGAAGTTGAATGCGAGTTGGAGCGCTTAGTGGACGATGAAGTCGTTTACAAAGTGGAGTACAAAGGTAGCACAAGCTATCGCAATGCCGCCAAATGGAAGCAGAGCCACCTTAGTGGTAACATTCTCAACTCGGCCGATTCCAGTCGTCTATTAGTGGAGGCCGTGCAAGAATTGAGTGGAGGGGTGAAGGCCAACTCCACCTCGGCAACAACTTCTACAAGAGGGAGTTCCACGGCAGGCTCCTCATCTAAGAAGCAATGCGGGCCCATACACATTGAAGATATTGAGAAGCATGTACTCGCTCGTGACCCGGAGACCAAATTGACCATCAAGATGCGCTTAAGAGAAGCGCTCGAACGGGAGATCTTCTCGGGGCGTCTGGTCAAAGTTAACGGGGGCTATGCGCTGCCCATTCCAGGGGGCGAGCCGCCAGTAGTCGCAGAGACTTCCAAAAAGGTGGACCGCGTCAAGAAGCGAAAGGTAGGCCTCGTAAAAGGTTCACAAAACTAAACTAATACGTAATGCTTACTAACAATCACTGCGCTACCCGAGTCAGAGTTCCTTCCTCCATGTGCCCAATGCAGGAAGTTACAGTCTTGACATGCCACGTTGAGTCTTAGAACTATTTTTTTCTTTCACGCACCTCACGCGTCGTGCACTCACCCCCAGTCTTCGATGTTCAAACACACTGTTTGACATGTATACAGTATGTATATTGCCAAGTGATAACAGTCCATGGATATAGCATCTTCATCACGACCAACAATAAACAAAAACAGTTTGGACGTGTGAAGGCTCCTTTGAAATCCAGCAAAGTCAATTGCATTGTATTGTTTAGTATAGCCGTTTGTTATACAAGTTTGATAATGATAACTGCACTTATTCATTTAAAACAATGACCTATATTGTTTTAATTCCTTTCATTCTCTAAAAACCTCCCGGTTCGTCAGAGTTGATAACGGTTGATACACGAGGGGTGTGAGTGGGGCCAGGCTGACCCAGTTAAAACAAAAAAATGATTTAACTTTTTTTGGTTACTTCCATTAAAGTTATTGTTACGGTTACTGTATTGTTTTGAAATTTTATGAAGTATGGAAACAAAATGTTTGAATTGAATTGAACTCGGATGCTGCTTCATTTTGACCTGTTTGGGGTCATTTTGACACAACTTGCGAGTCATTATTGACCCATAATTAATTTTGCCATGCCCAGGCTCATTGGATCGATTCTGACCTGGACCTAAATTCCAAAGCCTGTATAAAGCACACAAACTTGCTGAGCACAGAAAAGCATTCGTTAAAGACACTGGACACTATTGGTAATTGACGAAGACCAGTCTTCTCACCTGTGTATCTCAACATTATGCATAAAATAATAAAACCTGTGAAAATTTGAGCTCGATTGGTCGTCGAAGTTGCGAGATAATAATGAAAGAAAAAACACCCTTGTCACGCACGAAGTTGTGTGCTTTCAGCTATGCTTGATTTCGAGACCTCAAAATCTAAATCTGAGGTCTCGAAATCAAATTCAATGAAAATTACTTCTTTCTCGAAAACTACGTCATTTTAGAGGGAGCCGTTTCTCAACCTCTCCCCATTACCTCGTTACCAAGTTATGTTTTGTGCTCATCATTATTTTGAGTAATCACCAATAGTGTCCACTGCCTTTAACTGTTGCCCCACTGAATTTGCGCTTAGCAAAGAAATTTGTCAAGCAGTAGTTTTTGCTTAACAGCTTTTTGAAGTTGCAGTGCCCAGTTTCATAGAGCTGCTTATTTATAAGCACAACAAAAAGACGCTATATTAGCTAAATCATGCTTACCTGAATAAGATTACCAGCGTATAAACCGTATCACATAAGTACATGTAACTGGTATCCTGCTCATTTCTGCTAGGCATACAGTGTAGGCTTAAAGCAATATTTTCTGCGTAAGCAGCCTCTGTATGAAATTGGTGGCACAGCGCATGACGTTTTTCAGAGTACGGGGAGAGGTGGCTATACTTCGAACCGCAAGTTGCAGATCAGAGCCCCTAAAATAAAATAAAAATCGTGGTTAGTATCTTGTTGTAAATTTAAAATCACTTCTGATCTACGATATTCATGGTCATATAACTTACTTTCCAGGGGATTAATTTGGCTGACAAGCTGATATTGTTTTTGTTTAATTAACACTTTACATTAATTTCAGTGAGGCAATAACTGTTTACCTTTTTTACACAATATTATTTTAATGATATACACGTCAGCCACCGATGAGGCTTTGAAAAGATAAGTTTTAGTTTAACAGTTCCATTGAGTCCTACTTTTTCTTTCCTACTAGCCGACTTAAACGAGCTGCTGACCGAGTAAACAAATCATTGAAGCTTAAAATATTATTATCAGTATTAGGCAAAAAAAAACATGTTTAGCATCCTGCCTTTTTGAAAAATAGGGAGGAGGGTGCTTTTTAATTTTTTGTTTGTTTTTGTTTTGTTGAAATAGCCGCTCGACACATTTTATTTTTGAAAGATGTTTTTTTTTTTTTTTTTTTTTCTGAGATCATTAAAATGCATCCTTGTTTTGTTGTAAAAAGGGGGGAAAGAGGAGACGGCCACCAAAAAGGAAGCGGACGGGGACGCGAAACAAGTTTTTTGTTTTTCTGGCCTTATCAATCTTCCAAAAACATAGCCCATTGAGGTGTTGTGTCACATGCGTCGTAATAGTAGTGGTTCTTGCGTCCGCACACCGCATAAGGGTGTTTAGTACCATCGTGTTTGTAGTTTTACAAAATATTAACAATCAATAAATGAATTATGTGACAATAATCATGTATTCTGACTATGCGGCGCGGATCATCGACATTACGTGCCGCAAGAGCTGGCTGGCTGGCTGGTGTTCCATTTTTTTCAACCAAGGGACTGATGCATGACGTCTCAGTGTTATGTCAAAAGAAAAACCTGGCGCTGACTACTTTTGGATTTGTAAACCTTGAAATCCGGCATGGTTGGTCCTTTTTCTGCCCAGCCGTAAACTTGTATAAGGCCCACATCACGTTATGCGGGGAAAAAAAGCGGGAACCCACGGCGCAGGGCATTGTGTGTGCACACGTTATACAGATAGTACAGTGTGACGCATTCAATGCATATTCATCGATATGCTAATCATGGTATTCACTATTCAGATCCTCATGAATATTATGACGTATAGGTCGACTTCTGCCTGGCTGGTGGAGCGAATAATAATCACCCGAACACGCAGCATTTATTTATGTCCCCCGTCTCCATGATCGCATCGGAAGAGAAAAATCCATACTGATAGGGTCCGTAAAAAAAAGGCACTGGACACTGTTGGTAATTAATATACAAACATCGTAATTTACTTGGCAGCGAGCAATGGAGAGCTGTTGATAGTAAAGAACATTGTGAGAAACCTCCCCTCTGAAGTAACGTAGTTTTTTAGAAAGGTAATTTCTCATTCGAATAATAAAACACTTCAGCTGAAGCATTTTAGTATGCATCTGAAACTGAAAGCACACAAAGCAATGCAACAAGGGTGTTTTTTATTTCTTTATTCTCAGAGAATAATCTCTTGCAAATTCAATGACCATTGAGCCAATAATACTGACAGGTTGGATAGTTTATGCATATTATGTTGTGAAAGGAATACAAGTGAGAATGCCTGTCTTCGACAATTACCAATAGTATCCCGTGTCTTTAAAGAAACATGAACAAAATAATTAGCTTGCTGAATGGAACACCTCCCTCGTTTCCACTGATCGCTCGCTCCCATGTGTTCGAAACCACACCGTTGCATTCATTGAAATCAAAATACCTCTGCAATGCTGACCAAACGAGTATATGATGAAGCAGGGATGATAAATTTCACACTTTTATCTGATTTCGGACTTGTTTTTTATCTACTTGGTGACAAAAATAGCTGATATAAAAAAAAAATCTGCTTTTAAAGGGTTATACCAAAAGGTGAAAATGTCACCATTTTTTCATATACCTCCTAAAATTTAGATCTTAGTTTCAGACTTTTTTGTATAGGAATGACTCTCATCCCTGGCTGATGAGACAAACAAAATTTTCCTTCATGCCTTTTTTTATTCACGTTTAAATACATTGTGGAACATTTTAAGCAACAAAATCTAACATCATTGTTTTAGAATTGACATGGAGGATTATTTTTTCTTCATTTCACCCATTAGGCCAAATAGAAAAGAAACCCAGTTAAGCGTTCTGCCTTTTTGAAAAAAGGGAAGGATAAGAGCCTTTTTCCCTTTTTTGTGGCTGGGCTTTAAAAAATTGAGATCGTTAGAATGATTCCTTTTTTTTATGAAAAATAAAAAATAATGTCTTTTTGTTTTTTTCAAAAGGAGCGGGCGGCCTCGTAAAAGGAAGCGGGCGGAACGCTAAACCTGTTTTATTTTTATATGTTATTTTGCCTTAATGATTCGTTTCAGCTTTAATATGACTGTTACACTAACAAGCACGTCTCGCAACATCACACGTACGATAGCTTGCATGCAATACACACGTTTTTACTGTCACGTCATCAACGTAGGCCATCATATTTTTTTCTTCTTCATGTTTTGTATTTTTTTAACAAGGCGTGAGGCATTTATAGCCAGGTTTTAGTTCAAAATAGGAGACCGTGTCCAACGCCTTTAATGAAAGAAAAAGACAAAATGATGAGTGCACTACACCGTGCACTACACTGTCTGCTTGTGTTGCGTTCCCTGACTGCAGAAGTATAGCACTGCAAAAAACTGGGTTGTGAAATCCGAAACCTACCGAAGAGAGATGAAAATTAACTTTTAGAAATAAAAAAATAACCATAATGAAATTGTTTTTGCAGAAATTAATGCTTTTCAACATCATGGTATCAAATTTGATGATTTTTTTTTAATCTTTAAAGTGTGACAACATCCATGTGTCTAACCTTGGTTGGAAAACTCGACCTGTGACGTTGCACTTGAAAGGTCTGTGACATAGAATAATAGGCGATGACCCGGCAGGAAGTCTATTTCATCAAATTTATAAGTTTTATGATGAACTAAAGTGCTATTCACACGACAGCAATTTAACTTGTAAAAAGTAGCAATGTTTGACAAGATTTTGCAAGAGAACTTGGACAGTAGAAACAATTGGATGTCCTTTCACACAAGGTACATTTTGTAAATGTTTATAACCATGTTACAATTTAGCAAGGGACTCTTGCTAATTGCTCTCGTGTGAAAGGGGCTTAACTGAGTATACAATTCGTACAAGTGTCAAGGTTTTAGAGGGGAGAGAGGGATAGAGAGTTCCGTCTGAATGGTCTGAACGGTCTGAGCACGGGACCAGACCTGAATCCTCTGAGGGTGGATGCGGTATCATTGTAGGAGAGCTGCGTCACCATTTGCCTTTTGGAGATGGTTGCCTTTTGGTATGTGTAAATCTAGACTTGTTGACAAGTCGTAAAAAATGTTTGTCGTAGTTTGGCTTGCTTGCAAGTTTCTTGTGAAACTTCATGTACACTCCAGCGGAGCTGTATGATCGCGTGATGATGGAGCATGAAACATTTACGACTAGACGGTCCACAATATAGTCTCCAAACATAACAGATTCGCGTACAGACACCGTGCAAGTAGCCTCTCACGCAAACACTTTTTGTGAACCTTGGATTCTCGCGTCGTGTACACTGCTTTCTTCAACGTAGCTAGCAAGAAACCAACAAATAGACTCGCTCACTGTCCTCCACCGTGTCCGCAAAACCTCCAAAATTGCTAATTGCTTACGGCTTCCCTCGGTGCAAATGGTACGCACGTAATGATGAGTGACCCCTGCTGATAAAACATAAACACATTTTTCGTTGTTTGCTACTAAAAAGTGCGGGCCACCTGTTTGGATCAGATAATTGAAAACTAGAGGAATGGAAATTATTTCCTTTGCCAATGTTACTGCCCGGGCTTATGTTGAAACTGTACCCGACATACTGAATAAGATTCGCTTCCAAATGTTGTGTGCACTTTATGCACACCACAACATTTACCCAGGGCGCTGGTCATCATCATCATTCTCTTGATCTATCATGGGGGACGTAGAGCCGCCCAACCAATGCGCTCTGCTGCCGAGTGCCACAGTTGCCCAGCCCGGTGTGGCGGTTTCAACTTTCCGCTGTGTTCAGTTTTCCGAATGACCAAATACGGTAGCATTACGTCATGCGATGCCTGCGCACAGCAAGCGAAAGTAGTCCATTTTTAGTGCCGTATTGAGTTATCCGTTACCCTCCGGTAGCTGTCATGGCGGCGTCCACGAGTCGAGTGCAACTAGCGGCAAACGCGTGGATCGTATGAGTTGTTTTTTATGCAAGCAGAGTGTGACCTGCCTGAAGTTGTTCCCATGAATACATGTAAAGATAGGACAAGAGATTATGTGACGAGTACACAGAAAAGAATCGTAATATAAACAATGTGGGGTCACTGCCGAGAGAACTACATTACTATCTGAGAGGTCACCCGGAAAACTGAACACGCCGGAAAGGCAAAAACCGTTCGAACAACGTGCAGATATGACCGACTACGTCACCCGGAAAACTGAACACGGCGGAAGACTGAAACCGCCACACCGGGACTCGAAGTCTGCTTCCAGTTGGCCCACCCAGGTGCTGCGAGGTCGGCCTCTGGTGGCGCCCTATAAAACACATTCACGTGGTCTCGGTTTTTTTTTAAAGGCGCTCAACACCTATTTCAAAGGCCAGTATTTCTCACTTGGTATACCCCAACATAGGCCCTATGCATAAAAAACAAACATGTGAAAATTTGGGCTCGATAGGTCATCAAAGTTGCAAGAGAATAATGAAGAAAAAAAAAACACCCTTGTTGCAGTACTTTGTGTGCTTTCAGATGCATAATAAAAGGTTTCAGCTGAAGCCCTGTATCATTAATTGACCCGGTTCTCTAAAAACTATGTTACTTCAGAGGGAGCCGTTTTTTACAATGCTGCCACTACTAAGAGCTCTCCATTGCTTGTTACCAAGAAAGTTTTTATGCTTATTTTGAGAAATAGTGTCAGGGCCTTTAAGGGTACTGACTCGCGCATGAGCGTTTTGCGTATAAACTCTCGCACAGCCAGTATAGACCTTGTGCATGATGTGACCGTTGTTTATAAAATTAATGTCGCGACCTTGTTGTGTGACATTCCATGGCATTTCATGGCAGGCAAGTTACCACACATTGCATGGTCGTACGGACAATGTTTAATTTTTGTACCATAATTGCCACATTTAAAACTTGTGAAAAATAACAGCAGAACAAGTTTTGAGATGTGCCACATTATTTTCTTCGCAAAATATCCGTCAAACTATAATGTTTTAGGTTTTATTTTATTGAGCTCGTACGTGAAGACTGCATGAAGCCCCGGCTGTGTTGCTCTTTAGTGTAAACACGTGATATGACGTCACAGGTTACATGGTCTGTAGTGACGTCACGATTTTCAATCCTTGAAGATGTTGTTGCCATGTCAATAATAAAAAAGCGCAGCATGTGATGTTTCCCCCGAGATTATGGTTGTTCATTTTTTACCAATAGCGAGATGCCTGATTTAGAGTGATTTTTTGAACAGTCATCGGACATCCGGGACTTTGCAGGAAGGATGTTTGTTTGTGTAGACAAAATCAAAAAGTCCCATCCGGTACGCGGGTTGCATGACTTCCAATAAATCACGGATAAAAAGTGAGGTTTATATACTTCATAGAACTCGTTATCATTATCGTCATGTGTGCGTACAGATCCATCGATTAACAATAACATCTTCTTTGAAAATTTACTGGACTATATCCTTATAGCTTTAGTCTTGTTACTGTTTGTTTATAATAGGCATTTAATACTTTCTGAGAAGGGTCCGTTACAACACAGCTAGCATTATCAAGTAAATACCACACCGCGCACACCCATCCCTCTTCTGGTTTTGCTCTATTGACGGTTTTGCTCTATTTTAATAGAGCAAAACCAGAAGAAAAAAGAGCTTTGAGAGTATTTATTCCGATCCGGAACTGTGTTTGTAATAGGCCCACACATATGGAGCCACATTAAAACATTGAGTTGCGAAAGAATGTTTATTTTCATGAACCAATAGTGTTTTTCTATATGAACTTGTTTATTGAACTGTTCCCGTTCATCTAAGCGTGTTATCTGTTTATTAATTAATAAGCATTTACAACTTTTTGGAACCGGAAAATTCGGTCCATAGAGACGTTTTTTATGAAAGAATATTCTTACGAGTGGATTTTGCGAAAGATTATATAGGCCTATATTATCATGAACGATTTGTCACGAACTGTTCTAATTCATCTTAGTGTGGTTGTCTGTTTACTTTTCTACTACTGTTAGAAACCGGGCCAATTATACATGGAGCCAAATCCCTTGCGAATGAAGTTTCGAAAGATTGTGAATTTTCATGGGCGAAATGATTATAAAAACTCAGTAGAGTTGAAAAGGGACGAATTGTGATCCCAGTAAAATTAGTTTAGTACGAAAGGAATAGAGAGACTGATCGAAGTGTAATTTGTCACTCACCGCCCCCGATTGTGAACTATTATTTGAGAGAGAGGAACAGTGCGGTCATAGTGAATTTGACTATACGCGGACTGTTTTCAAAATGGACGCTGTGTGGTCTGTGCCAAGTTGGGAAAGAACCACGTCATCGCCACTCCACGCACCTAATACCTACAGCAGCTCTTTTCTGTGTTCAGTGTGTGTATCCGAACCTTGTGTGGTGAAGACCGCTTCCCAAAATATTATACTGTATAGCTATGGCTAAAGCGACAAACTGTGTCAGCATTGCATGTGAATCAGGTTACATTGTGTATGCCTATGGTGTTTACTATAGAGCTGGAGTATTTTGTGTTTTAAAACTCGGGAAACAAAAACGCCCGTTCGCGCTTACATGAAGAGGCGTTGCTTTTAAATAATGTGGCTTTACTTCTAACATTTTTTAACAGCCCGAACCATGCAACGGCTTAGCGTGACCAAAAGCGCGTGTCGCCTGAATGCCGCACTTCTTTTATGATTCTGATTATGTGGTGAATCCGGTGACTGTTTCATGACTTAACTTATTGCCGAGAACGTAGGCTGTGTTTCGCTTCGTGTACGGCATTACGTGAATATCACACTACGATAGGCATGGATGACGGTTGTGTTCGTAATAATATATATCATGACATGCCTATTGGACATGCAAGCTCTATCAACCATCATTGATAGTCCCATTATATTCCCAATCAGTTCTCGAAATTCTCCTCTATTTATGTAGGACCCATACCATTTTTTTTATCATGCAGAGGGCACTTCAAAATGTCAAAGAAATGTATTTTTTCTAAGACTAGGGCAACGGTCACCCGACCTCCCCTTCCGTCCATGTTAATGTGATCCAAGTGTGCTGTGACGCGCAGAGACGTTCGTGTACATAATTAAATTTTGATCAGATAGAAAAAGGAAAAATGTGTCTTGAAAAGTAATCAAAATTATAATATTATCTCAATGATTAGTATATAAACCCATGGGTGGTCATTTATAATTTGGAAGAAGGGAGAACAGCACTGTTTCGAGTAGAAACTGTTCTTACTAGGAAATACTTATATCATAAACCAACATAACATCTTTTTATGCGCGAATAATTATTGCCAATGTTTTCTCGGCAACGATGTCAAACCATAATAAATGAGCAGTCATCTTGATCGCCCGTTATAAACAATAGTGATTTAACCGTAGCCATTTTTCAATAAGGTTAAACAATTTATTTTAAAAACAATGTAAGTTCCGTTAATATTGAAATTTACTCATTGCCACTCTTCGTTTTGTGCCATGGGCGTGTCAGTTTGAAGTGTCGTGCTTTGGTAACGACTCTGAACACCGCACACAATGTATAGGAAGACCAGGCCGAAATTCACAAAGCTGCTAACTTCACATAAAATACTGCTTGAGAAACGTCTATATTTATTCGGGCAAAACATTCACAAGTAGGCCTACATGTATAAATATTTAAAAAGACTAAGGTAAGACAACAGTGGGATGCCCTGGAGAGCATAAAAGTTAAAAATATTACTGTCGCTAAAAGGCGTCTGTCTTCTAAATCCCAGAAAAACCAGGACAAATAATGATACGTTACGGCAAGAAAGGGCACACCAAAAAGCACAGAAGATAATAAAAATCACTGAACAACTATAAAAGGTCCTACAAGCACACACATGAACACATATATAATAAAATACAACCAAAATCCCTTTATATGACACAAACAGAAAGCCAGTGATCGGCAAAATTGTTGCTGGTGCTGGATTTGGTGTTTTGAATCAAGATAAAGTATCCTACATCATTGTTGTCGAAACCAGTGATGCCGGTTGCCGTTAATCAGGGTTCGTTCACTCCAGACAGTTCTTATCTGTGCAAAGCTGGTCCTACCGCTTTTTCACTTTACTCTTAGCTCAAAGGAACACGGTGCATTGGATCGGTCGAGTTGGTTAATAAAAAGCGTTTGTCACCGTTTGTTATAAAATGCATATGATTAGAAAGATATTTTAAAAGCAGAATATAATGATCCACACAAGTATCACTCGAAATTGCGTGGTTTTTCTTTACCTCGTCGACTAACACTGTCGGCCATTTATGGGAGTCAAACTTTTGACTCCCATAATGGCCGACCGTGATAGTTCGCAAAGTAAAATAAAAAAGGAAAACCACGCAATTTCGAGGCAAATTTGTGTGGAACATTGTATTCTACTTTTACAACATCTTTCTAACCATATCCAAACGCTTTTCAAAGACCAACTTGACCGATCCAAGGCAACGTGTTCCTTTATATTAAAACACGGTTAGCTATGACTGTTCGTTCTGCAAAAATGTCGCTATAAGTGGTAAATGTGTTTGCTTTTTATATGAGTCAAGATAAAGCACAAAAGCTGTGCACAGGGGCCAAAAGTGGGGGTTTCCCATCCCGAATTGTGTCTCGTGTGTCCCTCGACACAGTTATTATATTTTGTTGACCCAGTACGTTCATTCTTTTGACTTTTGCTTTATTTATTTATTTTTTTACTTTTTATTATTACTATTTTTTTTAGAGTGTACTTTTATAATAATCACAGATAGATCATCTACCTCCATGCGAATGGATACATTGACTTGAGTGACCGCTGTGTATTTTATAAGTATAATGTCTGTAATTTGTAGTTTGCGTTTGGTGGTAATAAATAAAAAATCCCCACTCCTCGCCATATTTTACAACGAATCTTGCCAGGAAAATATTGAGATGGGTGTAAATTTAAAGCCATTGGACACTTTCGGTAACAGTATTGTCCAAAGGCCCACACTCCACACCTTTGAAAATTTAGGCTCAATTGGTCATCGGAGTCCGGAGAAAATAACGGGGAAACCCGGCATGACATGTGTTTAAAATAAATCCGTAATTCTCGATTTCGAGAATTGACAATTGTTTTAACGTTTTCTCAAAAAGTAAAGCATTTCATGGAATAATATTTCAAGAAAAGTCTTTCACCATTACCTTCTGTAAACCCTGTAAGTTATTTGTAAATCTGTGAACTTTTATTTTGTTTTCAGTTCCGAAAACCGATAATAGCTTTAAGCATTGAAAAAAACGTATTTTTGTTGTTGTGAACATAATTGTCGCAAAAGCAACTTTTAAAGTATAATTTTCCCTCCGGAAGGCAGTTTTTTACTCTTACTTATAATATTGTGTTAAGTAATTAGCCAGCATTATCTCTTACGTAGCGCCAGCTTCTATTGTCGAGTGTCACAGCAGACGGATTATCCAGTTTAACGTTCATGCAACAGCCGTTGGTGTATCGATTGGCTTCAACTGCGCATGAGCACATTGTTTGATTCGCGGGTTGCTGTTAGATTAAACGCCATTATACTTTGCGCTTCAGAAGGCGACTATTTCAACGTGGTTTCTGCTCTGAAAATACGTGGAAACCCTTGCGCTAAGATGCAAATGGGTGCCAAGAGTAACCAGGAAGTGATTCTGGACACTATCGACTCACTCCGACGTCGTAAGGCTCGTCCAGACCTCGAGCGAATATGCCACATGGTTGAGCGCAAATATGGCGTTAGTGCAGCCGAAGTTGAATGCGAGTTGGAGCGCTTAGTGGACGATGAAGTCGTTTACAAAGTGGAGTACAAAGGTAGCACAAGCTATCGCAATGCCGCCAAATGGAAGCAGAGCCACCTTAGTGGTAACATTCTCAACTCGGCCGATTCCAGTCGTCTATTAGTAGAGGCCGTGCAAGAATTGAGTGGAGGGGTGAAGGCCGACCCCACCTCGGCAACAACTTCTACAAGAGGGAGTTCCACGGCAGGCTCCTCATCAAAGAAGCAATGCGGGCCCATACACATTGAAGATATTGAGAAGCATGTGCTCGCTCGTGACCCGGAGACCAAATTGACCATCAAGATGCGCTTAAGAGAAGCGCTCGAACGGGAGATCTTCTCGGGGCGTCTGGTCAAGGTAAACGGGGGCTATGCGCTGCCCATTCCAGGGGGCGAGCCGCAAATAGTAGCAGAGACTTCCAAAAAGGTGGACCGCGTCAAGAAGCGAAAGGTAATTGAAATATTCATAACATTGAACTCGGCAGAAGTTTTATCTTTTGCCTGCATAGAACAACCGCGATGCTTTTATTTATGTTTGTATACCTCAGGATTGCTGAAACAATTAACATCATTATTTTGTTTCCTGAATTGGAATTTATTCATCACATTCATTTTTTATGACCACACTGCATCCTGATAATAATAACATCCTCCCTCCTAGTTTCTGAGAAACAGGTTTTCATTCGTTGACTAAAGTTCTCCGTCATGAATTTCAGTTTGGGTTAAGTATGCCTACCACCATGGAATTCAACTTGAATTTTACCTGGAATGCGACTGCTGCTGCGCGATGCATAATATTAGTTTCTGAGAATTTGAATCGAAACCTGTGAGATTAAGCGCGAGTTGATTTTCACAGATGGTAATCCCCCATAAATTATTATGAAATCTTTCAAAAAGATGTAGGGGAATTTGTAATTACATCATGCCTAGTACGCTTGGGCGCGTTTGCTGCCGATTGCGGTCTTAAAGAAATAGAGGTAGTGACGTTACATGGGGCAGGTAAATGGTTTTGCGGGTTGCACTTTTGGTTTCCGGTCTGTTTACATTTGGATTTGCCAATAACCTCGGGTGCGTGTATGAGTGCGGCATACCGTTATCGTTGCAAGCATGATGCCGCTAAAAACGACTGTGTGTGTGCATGTTTTGTCTTCAATCTGTTTGCCACACCTGGTGTTATGATGATCTCATGAATATGCATAAGGTCATGTTACCACCTCCTATGCCGGCTTTTGTACACACGCGCGCTACGCATTGGAGCGTGGAAACAATATTATGGTTAGACTTCTGCCAAGTCTGTCGAGTGTTGTATTTATCGTGAAAGTTTCGCTTCTGGTCAGTTCTACTTCTGGTTGCGTTTATTGTGGTTCCAACGATAGAGGGCCAGCTTTCATTGAGCTGCCGATCTGCAGATATTCGTTAATAACTCCAAAATGTAATTACCAAACGCGACCACCTTTGTTGTAAATTAACTTTCACAGGTTATTCTTTTATTTTATACAATAATACATAGGATTAAAGGCAGTGGACACTATTGGTAATTACTCACAATAATTAGAAGCATAAAACCTTTCTTGGTGACGAGTAATGGGGAGAGGTTGATGATAAAAAACATTAGTGAGAAACGGCTCCCTCTGAAGTGACATAGTTTTTGAGAAAGAAGTAATTTTCCACGAATTTGATTTCGAGACCTCAGGTTTAGAACTTGAGGTCTCAAAATCAACCATCTAAACGCACACAACTTCGTGTGACAAGGGTGTTTTTTTCTTTCATTACTATCTCGCAAGTTTGAAGACCGATTGAGCTCAAATTTTCACAGGTTTGTTATTTTATGCATATATTGAGATACACCAAATGTGAAGGCTAGTCTTTGACAGTTGCCAATAGTGTCCACTGCCTTTAAAACAATCGAACTGCTCCAAAAACCCAATGTATACATTGCCTTTAACTGTGACGTTTCTTGAAACCGTTTACGTACCATATCTTGTAAGAGCCCAAGAGGAAAACGTTTCCGTTGATGTGGTAATGGATTTGTGCTAAAATTAAATGGAAACAATTTGGTACCATTTGGTTTGTGATTTTTTTTTTAGGGACGGGCATAATGCAATAATAAACGGTATGAAACCAGTTACAAATTGCATATTGTGGCAAAGTATTATGGTTGGTAACCTTCTAGTAATCAACATGTTGGTTTGCCTTATTTAGCTACTTTTTGTTGCTCTATGAAATTTGGTCCATGAACAGTGGAGCGTGCTGGTCCGCAAGTTGATTTTGTATTTATACACATCTCAAAGTGACGTATCTTTTTGTTTTTTGGTGCGTGCTGGTCCGCAAGTTGATTTTGTATTTATACACATTTCAAAGTGACGTATCTTTTTGTTATAATAAAAGGTCCCGCCCTTGACCCGTGCACGTAGTTGCACTTTTAGTCGACATTTATAAGCAGGAGACTCATTGCTTAGGATATACAGTCACTGCTGCTGAACCCTTTGGGTTGAAACATGATTGAAAATGCTTTTTGTGGATTCGTTTTGTGATATGTAGGCTTCTACATACTTTTCGATGTAATATATTTTTTGTCACAAAGCCTTTGAACAGTTCTTATGGATACCGGCGCTATATAAATTATTTTGATTGGTTGATTGATGGATACTTATGTTTGCATGCGCGAGTGAGGTTTTGGCACATTTTAAAGGAACACGTTGCCTTGGATCGGTCGATGTTGGTCTTTGAAAAGCGTTTGTAACCGTTTGCTATAAGATGCATTTGGGTAGAAGGATGCTGTATAAGTAGAATACAATGATCCACACAATCATGCCTCGAAATTGCACGGTTTTCCTTTTACCTCGTCGACTTAATAACACGGTCGGCCATTTATGGTGTCATAATGTTTGACTCCCATAAATGACCGGCCGTGTTAGTTAGCAAAGTAAAAGGAAAACCACACAATTTCGAGGCAAGCTTGTGTGGATCATTATATTCTACTTTTAAAACATCTTTCTAACCATATGCATTTTATAACAAACGGTTACAAACGCTTTCCAAAGACCAACTCGACCGATCCAAGGCAACGTGTTCCTTTAAGACCCGTTATGCATGGTTCGCCTATAGTTGTTCTAAAAGCGAATAGCATTACACTAACCGTTTAATATCAAAATATTGAAACTTTTAGGGCTGCAAATCTCTTGTGCTTGTTATTCGCAGGAGTGCTCCAGTTCGTGGAGCAAGATAGGCCCTAGGTGGCTCTTCTATTGATCTAGTTCAATTTTTTAAACGGATACTTTTTGTTTGGCTGTGACGCCAATTTGTTTGTTGGAGGTTCAAAGTTCATTTTTCAGTGCACGGTTTGACGGTTTGGCGGGTATGCTCAGGCAGCGTCCGGTGGGACGTGTACTCATTTGCATATTGACATATAACCCTTGCTTACCTAATCAAAGTACAGTTTCCTAGTTTTGTCAATGGCATGTACAAGAAGTAAAAAGAGCGTGTTTATAAGTGATCTATATATAGGAAAATGCCTTCCTTCGCCACTGCGTTTAGGCTGACGGTAATAAGCAAATATTTTTTTATTTTGCCTATTATTTGCAAGGCACGTTGGAGGTCACCAATCAAAATTGTCCCCATTAAAACAGAATGCGTCGTTGTTATTTATAGACAGTATTTAATAACATGGACGATTAATGATGAAATAGTTTCTGTTCTCATGGGCGCTCTATAAAGCTATCGCCATTTAAAGAGAAGGTACACCTTTGGTAATTGTCATCCCAATGAGCATAAAATAACAAGCCTATGAAAATTTGAGCTAAGTTGGCCATCGAAGTTGCGAGAAAATGATGAGCGAAAAAACACCCTTGTCACACGAAATTGTGTGCTTTTAGATGGGAATAAAAGACTTCTGGCTAGAAGTCTTTTGTTATTTTAGTGAGAAAATTGACTACCTCTTTCTCAAAATTTATGCTACTTCAGAGGGAGCTGTTTCTCACAATGTTTTATACTATCAACAGCTCTCCACTGCTCGTAAAACCAAGTCAGTTTTTAAGTTAATATTTGTTTTGAGTAATTACCAAATGTGTACCTTCTCTTTAAAGACACTGGACACGTTGGGTACTACTCATAATGCGCATTAGCATATTGTATAAAACATTGTGAGTAACAGCTCCCTCTGAAGTAACGAAGTTTTAGAGAAAGAGGTAATTTCTCACTCAAATAATTAAATCTGACCGGGGACATCTGAAAGCACCCAAAATGAGCAGCAATCTTCTTTCATTATTTTCTTGTAAACTTGGTTGACCAATTTTAGTCCAGATTTTTCACAGGTTTGTTGATATGTGCGCAATGTTGGGATAGGTCTACACCAAGTGAGCATCTTGGACCATTACCAAACGCGTCCAGTGCTTGTAAGGGTAGTTCCGACGAACAAGTGGATGTCCATGATGACTTTAAAAGCTTCCTAATATATAACTATCTAAATCATTGTAAACTTTCATATCCTAAGATACTAAGTGATACTGTAAACTACTCATAATTTGAATATATTTATAAAACTTTGTAAAATGTGTAAGTTTAAATGTAGGGCAGCATTGAAATAAATGTGTGCAAATACAAATACAAATATACAAATACAAATGAACGAGATGTGTGTGCTGGTCGAAGGAACAATGATTAGATAGACAATAGCACTCAAAACAAAAACAAATCCCGCAAAAACACGTTAGAACGGTTGACCTACGCGCATGCGTTGATTTATCATGTTTAAAGGCACTGGACACCTTTGGGTATATTGCCAAAGACCAATATTTTCACTTTGTGTGCCCCAACATCATGCATTACATAACAAACCTATACAAATTTGAACTCGATTGGTCATCGAAGTTGCAAGAAAACACCCTTTTTGCACAAGATTGGTGTGCTTTCAGACAAAAGGCCTGATGACTCTTTTAATATTTGAGTGAGAAATTCCCTCTTTCTCAAAAACTACGTAATTTCAGAGGGAGCCGTTATTCACATTGTTTTATTCTATCAGCAACTCTCCATTGCTCGTTACCAAGATAAGTTGTTATGCTAAACAATTATTTTGAGTAATTTACCAATAGTGTCAAGTGCTTTTTATAGGCCTATACGACAAGCGCATGTGAAGCTGTGCGTTTGATGGAGTATAGCGCGACGTGTCGATTCGTACTGACATTATGTGCAACAATACGGACGTGGTGATGAATAATAAAATTCAAACCAAAAAATGAATTCAACATTGCATATGTCGGCACTTCAAGGTGAGGGGTGGAGAAAACGCTTTACTGCATTTATTTGGTTAAGGCGCTATTATATTCAATGGATATATTAATCGCTGCGAGTTGTGACAGCTCGCATAATAATGCACCTTTAATTATGACATGGCATGAATTATTTAATAACGATCTCTCACGATCTGTTGGCAGTTATTACATGAAATGATCCAAATGATTTAGAAACTTGTCTCTATTTGTGCCCGTCGACCTAACCCTTTTCATTCGTCATGTATGGCGACATATTTGGGGTCGAGGAAAGGGAAGACCGGGGGAAAGAAAGAAAAAAACTCCCAATGTAGAACGCGTTATGCAAATGAGATATCGGCTGACGTTGGGGCGATGTGTCACGTATGTAGCGTGCTGTACACGGCCCAGTATCGCTGTGTGAATTCACTGTGTTTTCGAGGTCGATGTTGGCCATAGTTTTTTTTTGTGGTCTGTTTTAATATGCCGCGAACGTAATGTCTACGTGTATGAATGCGCGTATGGCGAACGTGTTTAGTTTTGTCATCAGTTTCCTCTAGCGCAGTTTTATAGCCTAACCCGTGTCTTCATGTACAATGTTTAAACTACCGTCATCCCTGTAGCTATTGTATGATAATTTAGTTGGCCCTATACAAAATGTATTTTTTCACCATTGCGCTTTTCAATTTAACTCAAACTCGGTATTATTATTTCGTGTGACGCTTGCATAGTTGGTAACTGGACGGTAATTGTCCTGTTGCTATGAGAAAAAGCCATTATGAAAGGTGAACATAATAGGACACTCATGTTTTCCCCCCAAATGGTTTACTCCCAAACCAGTGGACTTGTGTGTTATTGTCCGCCTTAACTCAAATGGCCCAAAACGAAGGTACATATATTTTTTCACCAATTGTGCTTTTCCAAACCAGTACTATTTCTTGTGGCGCTTTCGTAGTTGGCGAATGGAGGAATGGAGGTTGTTGTTGAAATGTTCAATATGTTCATGTATAGGCCTACGTTGTGACTAGCCGTAGCATGACCAAAATAAGCTTGCCTTTTTACCAGTTCATCACACCCGAACAAACATCGTGGTGCCCCGCAAAGATATTAACAGAATAGGGAGACCGCCATTATTAGATAGCTCAGTTGGTTTAGAGAGAGTGCACGTTTCTGGATGTTGTATGTTCTAGTCCCGCTGTAGTCAATTTCTCTTTATTCATCGTTATCTATTGGATGTTTTTCATAGACCTTATGCACATGACGTCATGTCAGTACGGCGCCCCCGCATTGAGGTCAAAAGGAGGTTGTTCATTGGCCAATCTATGTGCGTTTCTATTGTTTCGTCACCGTTTGACCTCAAAGATGGCGGCTGGATGACGTCAATGCATAAGGTCTATTATTGAGCTAGCCAGCCCGGGACCGCTTGTAGAGAATTCTGACCGTTCCTATGAAGTGTTAAAACTATTTCCCCCAGCTGTTCTGGGCTACTATTTTGGCCACTATCTTGACCTCTGTTAAGAGAGGTCGCTGTGCACCAATAACCAAAGAGGGCCCAAAGGAATAAGCCAACAGTTTGCTGCTGTGATTTAGTTATGATGTGCCAATGCTGCAATGGACGCGCCCACACTGAATATTTTTATCTGAACACAGTGAAGTGCTCGTATCACGCACGAGTACTATTATAGCTAGCTGCATGTAAGCGCAGCGGTTCTCCGTTTTAGTTTACACTCTGCTGCTATAGCGGTGAGTAATATAATAGGATTGAAAAATAATAAAAGCGGTAATTGCTCAAAATAGACTACCCCGCTTTCAACTGCCATCAAATTATTGATCTAGCTTCTGCACTTGTTCACGCTTTATTGCGTGTGGGAGCAAGACTCCACAATATCGTTCTCATGCAACAATACAATTTGGCAGCTTAATCACAAAGTTTACCAACATTTAAAGACACTCACTTAAAGGCAGTGGACACTATTGGTAATTGTCAAAGACTAGTCTTCACAGTTGGTGTATCCATAGAGTAAGGACAGGTGTATCTCAACATATGAAAATTTCAGCTCAATCGGGCATCGAAGTTGCGAGATAATAATGAAAGAAGAAAAAAAACCTTGTCACACGAAGTTGTGTGCTTTCTGATGCTTGATTTCGAGACCTCAAATTCTAAACTTGAGGTCTCGAAATCAAATTCGTGGAAAGTTACTTCTTTCTCGAAAACTACGTCACTTCAGAGGGAGCTGTTTCTCACAATGTTTTTACTATCAACCTCTCCCCATTACTCGTAATCAAGAAAGGTTTAATGATGATAATTATTTTGAGTAACTACCAATAGTGTCCACTGCCTTTAAAGACTCTGGACACTAATGGTAATTGTCAAAGACCAGTCTTCTCACTTGGTGTATCTCAACATATGCATAAAATAACAGACCTGTGAAAATTTGAGCTCAATCGGTCATCAAAGTTGGGAGATAATAATGACAGAAAAAAACATCAAAGTTGGGAGATAATAATGACAGAAAAAAACACCATTGTCACACGGAGTTGTGCGCTTTCAGATGCTTGATTTCGAAACCTCCAATTTTAAATCTGAGGTCTCAAAATCAAATTCGATGAAAATGACTTCTTTCTCGAAAAGCACGTCACTTCATCAGAGGGAGACGTTTCTCACAGTGTTTTATACCATCAACATCTCCCCATTACTCGTTACCAAGTAAGGTTTTGTGCTAATAATTACTTCGAGTAATTACCAATAGTGTCCACTGCCTTTAACAGAATCGCTTGTTGCAAGACAAAAATAAAAGAGCATTTGTATTTTGTATGAGCATCTTCGAGACACAGCTAAACGCAATGTACACCTGGGTCCACTTAACGCAGAATCGTAGGAACTCCACAAATAAAATATTCGTTATTACCACGCCGTACATACGTACACCTGATTGAAGTTCATTACATATATAATTAATTAGGTCTTTTTGCCTGTAAATTTTCCTTCAATACATACACAAAAGACTTTTTGACATTCATCACATGGAGACTACACGTCCTCGAAAGTACGTAGTGTGGTGAATTCATTGTTAAGGAATTCGTAATTCGGAATTGGGAATCCGTAAATGGGAATCCGTAATTGGGCGTCCCGAATGAGTGACGACATCATACAAAGTATAATATTGTGTTTGTTGTTTCTTTCAGCGTATCCGCAAGACACACGGTCCCGACTTCGAGCATGAACCACTCTGCAAACAGCCGTCGTATGACCAACGATGCGACTACTGCTCATTCCACGCCAGCTGCAACAAGTTCGGCCTGGCCGAGGATCTACTTATCTGCAAAGACTGCAGCCTGAAAGGTATGCGAGCTTGGCCTCATTTGGCGCTGATTTTAATTTGGCGCCAAATATGACGCAATTGCGCGCGGAGTGAGGAGCACCACTCGGAGCCCCTTGCCCGACACACGTCTTGTTCCATTGCTAGCTGTCGTCACATTTTACAACCAAAATCCTGCATGAATTACCTTCCAATCAAACGGCATGCCAATACATAATTACGCATGTTGTCTCGCCTCCAGAGACCGTTTGCATTGGTCGCCATGTTTGATGAATCGTGCACGCGTGAAAGGCCGTCATTTCGCTGAGAGTCGTGCGCAGCTAGTTCGTACACTACTGGCGTACACGTTTTCATTTTTTGTCATCAAAGATGGCTGTCAGTGACGTCATGTGCAATCCATCTTGTTCATGGTTCTGTTTATCGCAGAATTCTGTTCTACACCGAGTCATGCAAAGAAGATAATTTCCTTGTGACGTAAGCGCAGAATTTTGCGGTAAACACAGTCATGAAATCAGCACTGAATGCGTTGGAGCAATTGTGAAATAATATATAAATATCCAAATTGATGTTTTTGGTTTTGTTTCGGGAAGGAGATGTTTTCCGATGGACCTAAACAAAGATACAGGTCTTAGCAGTGGTTAATAATGGTTTAGCTTTCATTAAAGTGGTCAGTTACCATAAACCTCTTAATGTGTTTGCCTTGCAGTTCATCCATCATGCATGAGATACTCGGCCGAGTTGGCAGAGAGGTCGCGTCTATCGCCCTGGCAGTGCATGGACTGCAAGACATGCCTCGTCTGCAATGAATCTGGAGACGCTGTAAGTACAGTGAACCCATCTAAAACCAAGGTAAAGCTTTGGAGCCTGATGATGACGGACGTGATGCAAACCAACCGTGTGGCTCTTGAAGAGCGAGTGGTCACACAGTGCGGACGTCATGTTAACAATCGACGCAGCTGTGTTCGCTAACTGTTAATTATGGCCGATATATATGGCACTCGGCAACGGGAGTCTGTGCTAAAACAACATTTTATAGACGACTCTTTTTTCCCATTATGAAGTCCCTATCTATTTCAAAAATGGAGTTTCACTCTATTTCCTTTTCGAAACGTTGGCTTGGGCTTCGTCATTTTTCTTGGGAAACCTGTTGGAAATTGCCCTTTACAAGTGCTGATAGCTGGCATTTGTTGTCTAGTTACAAGATAGTATCAATTGAAGTGAAAGCTAAAGCGAAAGGGACCTTTAACTCAACCCGGTTTGGATGCAGTGAATTGCAAAAAGAAGCCATCTTCTGTCTGCGATCAAAATTGTCGTGACCAAAATGGTCTGCCTATAAATGGTGGTGTTACAAATGTTCATACATCTTTTCATGCCTCAATTTTTGCTTGCTCCCTCGTTTGATTCTCACAGGACAAGCTTCTCTTTTGCGACTCCTGCGACAAAGGTTACCATATGTCATGTCACTATCCACCAGTTTTCAAGAAACCAGAAGGTAACGTACCATGATGTTGTTAGCCACTGTAAAACTGATACCCGCGTCCGTTATAATGTAAATTTTGTTGGTATCGGCAAAATGGCTGACAGCGGTTGTCAAAAATGTTAGAAATTTCCGAGGGAAGAGGGAGCTTCAAAGAGGGAGCTTCAGAGTTTGAAGGGTTGTCTCAGACTTGACACTTAACGAGACACGTTGTCTTGTGTCGGTCGAGTTGGTCTTTGAAAAGCGTTTGAAACCGTTTGTTATGAAGTAGATAATTTAAAAGTAGAATATAATGATGCACACAAACATGCCTCAAAATTGCACGGTTTTCCTTTTAATTCGCGAACTAAAACGGTCGGTCACTTTTGTGGAGTCAAAATTTTGACCCCATATAAATGGCCGACCCTGTTTGTTCGCGATGATAACGCGAATGTAAGGGGAAATAGTTGTGGGAATGTGGCCTTTGCCGGTATATGCATCAAATTATGCCATGAGTAGGCTATTGGCTATAGATGGATTGCATCAATAGATGGATTCCAATACGCGTCATCGGCCGCCATCTTTGATGTATTTTACACGTGAAAAGTGCGTGCATGATATTTACGCGCATACATCAAAGATGGCGGTCGATGACGCGTACTGCAATCCATCTATGGCGACATCACAACTATGAACAAATGGGTATTTGAAGAGGACAAGCATGAACCCATGAAATCAATGGTTCCAGGGGAAAAGTTTAATAATGTATCAAGGTGATGGACTATTTTGGTGATCGCGCCTATGTTTCGGTTGATTATTTAATTGTAAAAAGCTAGGGTTTACACTCTTTTCATTACCTAAATTGTATTTATTACAGTGTTTGTTCCACCTTATGTAGGGGTTGGGTGTCTGCTTTTTACAGCAAGTTTGTTTTATTTGTACACTGCTTTTGTACAGTTTGTTTAGTACTCATATAATTTTATATTATTTTTTTATGACGATGTGCTTGAGAATACACGTCGTTTAGAGGTTTTGTGGAACTTCCTCGGACTACTCTTGGTCAAGATGTTTTGAGTGTGCGAATAATTCAAATAAGTAAAAAAATAAATATTGGTAAATTTCATTTTTTTAGGCTAGTGTATTTTTTGACGTCAATGTGATGTAATTTTACAGTTTGTATTTTGAGGTAATTTTTATTGTGTTTTGTGCCTTTAAACTTCTCTGGACTAAGAGGGCGTCATATCAAATCCTAATTCACCAGGGGTAATTAATGGATACCTGTGAGGGCAGAGATGGTTCTTGTGATTGATTTAGCCGATTAGCGCATAACTAATGTTGCACAGGCTTCATACTCCCCACCATGGGAGCTGAGATGGTTTGAAGAGTAATTGATGGCCCAGTGACAGGGGTAAAAATGTGAAGCGCTTTGGGACGTTCTCTGGGTGTGAAAAGCGCTATATAAAAACGGGTTGTTGTTATTATTATCATGTTCTAGGCAAGTGGGTCTGTTTCACCTGCGAGCGAGACGAGGAGATGGAATACTACTCCAGTGATGGTAGTGCTGTGCTTTCAAGCAGTGAAGGTAACTTTACAGAGTGTTTGTAACTTTTGTCGAAATGTTTAAAGGCAGTGGACACTATTGGTAATTACTCAAAATAATTATTAGCATAAAACCTTACTTGGTGACAAGTAATGAGGAGAGGTTGATAGAATAAAACATTGTGAAAAACGGCTCCCTCTGAAGTGCCATAGTTTTCGAGGTGCCTAAGAAGACACGCTATTGTTTTTGCTCCTTGTTGCCAGGCGAAAGGACGACCTCGCTTCAAATTCAATGGTGCTCTTGAGTTATAACCGTGAAGTTAAAACTTGTTTTCCGTATTTATTCAGATTTTTACAGTATTCAGTCTTCTCCATCTGAGCCTGGCATGGATCTCTCCCTAAACGAAGCATCGAGAGAAAACAGGTAACTGTGGATGGTCTACCGCCGTCAATTTGAATCGTTAACAGTTCATTGTGAAGAATGGCGATTCAGATAAAGGCATTGAAGCCTTTTCGAAACGTCTGCAATTGAATTCGCCTCCACCTCAGCTTCTCCATGTGTGCCTTATGGAACAATATACATGCCATTTTTGCTCGATTGCAAACCGCCAATATAAAGCCTTCACCAAACCGCGGCCCGCCAATCTCGTCCATAGTCACCTTTCGCCTACATTCGTGTCATTATGGAGATTCACAGTTATATCTACAAAACAACATTACATGCAAGTACAAGAACTGTCCATAGTACACAGTGCACGCTGCGTGCAGCAGACGATTGAAAGTAAGCTGTCAATATATGTGTTTTGACTGGTCGGAGGTGATGTTTGTCAGCTGCGCTTACATCACCTGGGACCTATTAAAACACAAATATGAAGAGCTTTGAAATCATTATACCCAATGAAATCACTGGTTCTTCAAAAACAATACCTGTTGTCATCCTTGCGGATGATACAGACAGGTGACCAGTCTAGGAAAACACCAGCTCTGTTTACATGGTTGTTAATACACGTTTTCATTGGCCATGTTTTCAGCCCAACCGCAGGGAAGGTGAGTCCAGACGTCGCCACGCCCAGCCCATCCAACGCCGCTAGTCTTCCAGAGCAATCAGCCTCAGCCGGCACCAACGCCCACTACCGTATGACAGACCCCGTAGAGTGGGGCATCGAGGATGTGGTGAGATACTTCAGCGTTCATGGCTTCCCTGAGCAGTGCAATGCCTTCAGAGAACAGGTGAGTGGAGGATACCGTGTTTAAAGGCAGTGGACACTATTGGTAATTACTCAAAATAATTATAAGTATAAAACCTTTCTTGGTGACAAGTATTATGGGGAGAGGTTGATGGTATAAAACATTGTAAGAAACAGCTCCCTCTAAAGTGCCATAGTTTTCGAGAAAGAAGTAATTTTCCACGAATTTGATTTCGAGACCTCAGATTTAGAACTTGAGGTCTCGAAATCAACCATCTAAACGCACACAACTTCGTGTGACAAGGGTGTTTTCTTCTTTCATCATATCTCGCAACTTTGATGACCGATTGTGCTCAAATTTTCACAGGTTTGTTATTTTATGCATATGTTGAGATACACCAACTGTGAAGACTAGTCTTTGAATATTACCAATAGTGTCCACTGCATTTAACCCCATTGAGATCAATGACTTTATACAAGGGGAATACATAACAATCATTATTTTTATCACCTTGTAAACCCATGTATTATTAGGTGCTACATAATTGGGTCTCAGAATTCATAACTTTAATAACCTATCTTTCTGTAAAAATGTATACACATTGTACTAAGCGCCTTAAAGTCACCTGGAAGTGGTATTTTTTCAAAATAAAGCTTTTTTGTCACTAATATATGTGTTTTGATGAGTGTAATATGAATAAACAGTTAACTAAGGTTTTACAAAATCAGTTCTTATGTTATTTACAAATTTAAGAGTAGACCCCGACCCGAGAGGGCGCTGTTCGTGACGTCAATCGAGGCAGACTTTGCCTGTAATGCGTAGAGTAAACACAATTGCAAAGTACATGTACGGACCAAGTCGTGAGTTTGTACGTTTCAAAAAATTTTGTTTTTGTTTTTTCCGGCAATGCCGACCAGGTGTATTGCTGCTGAATGCAGAAAAAACACTTTTTGAAATGTACCAACTCACGACTTGGACGTACATGTACTTTGCACGTGTGTTTACTATACGCATTGCAGGCAAAGTCTGCCTCGATTGACGTCACAAAAGGGGTAGGCGGAGTCAGCCCCCCAAACAACTTTATATATTTTTTAAACATATAAATCGTGACAAACAATTACTTAAAAAAATGTTTTATTGTTCGTAAGCATATACTCTTATGTTTGAAAGAAAAAAAATATATTTCCAGGTGACTTTAAGTACCTTGTTGGTAGATACGTGCGCTATATATAAGACTTCCAATATGTATTATTATTATTATTATTGAAAGTTTATTCTATATTTGTACCAGACACACGGAAAGATTATGTCTGCTCGTGTTGTGAATGTTTGTGGACCACCTGGAGATCATTTTGAATGAAGCAGTAATTGCATTTGGGGGTAAACAACAACGTGTTTATAGTTTGCACTATATATACGCCACTAATGTATGCAACAGGGGATGGCAATATTATCTTTCAGTGCAAAATGTAGCGCTTTGAGTACCTTGTTTGTAGATACGTGCGCTGCATAATACTTTATTATTATTATTCGGCCTACATCTGGTAATGAAACCAAGGTTGCCTTGTACTAGTGAACGTAAAGGGGAGGCATATAAACGTTTGGTAATCATTTTTAAAATTAATTGCCATAAAAGCTGTTTGTTTGATTTTAGAAGCGTACAGCCGCTTGCGATAGTATTAAACATTTTAAGAAACATTTATCTTCGAAGAAATGTGGTTATGTAAATAGAAACCATTTTTTAAGCCCCCAAAATGTGAATCGGAGGTGTATTATTCTCCCTGCGTAGACATCACCGCTCCAGATTTTTTGGCGATATCTAACAAACGTGACCACCTTTTGGAATGAAATGCACACAGTTTATGTTATTGTGTACACGTATGAAGGATTGAAAACAATCGAATGGTTCCGAAAACCAAAATGCATGCTTTGCCTTTCATCACTGTAGCTCGCAAGCTTGTGAGGAAACGGGACTTTGAAGATTTCTTGGCTTTGCAGCATCCATTATTATAAATCTTGTTTTCGTTTTTTAGGAGATTGACGGCAAGTCGCTGCTCCTCATGAAGCGTCTGGACGTGCTGACCGGACTGTCACTCAAACTCGGCCCCGCACTCAAGATCTACAACCACGTAACCCGACTGCAGCTCTTCTGCAAGCACGGATGCAAGACGAATGGCAGTAAAGGAGGGAAGAGCAGTAAGAATGCGACTGGGGGCGACAACGCGAAACCAACGGCTTCAAAGCCAGTCGCTGGAACGTCGACGTCGTCGGCAAAGTAATAGTGGACGCATGTCACCTGTAAACCAAGATTGGGATATAAATGTAACTAGATTGGGATGTACTTGTACCCAGATTTGAATATGCTTGTACCTAGATTGGGACATACTTGTTCCCAGATTGGGATATACTTGTACCCAGATTGGGACATACTTGTACCCAGATTTGAATATGCTTGTACCTAGATTGGGATATACTTGTACCCAGATTGTGATGTCCTTGTTCCCGGATTGGGACATTACTTGTACCCAGATTGGAATGGGGATATCCGCGGTCGCCAATCGGATACCCCTCAGTAACGGCAATAAGGGTGCAAGAGAATCAAGAGTTCCCATGATCCAGCAAAAGCTAAAGGTAGCCGTCATGCACTTGTCAATCAAACAGTACGTTTTCAGCAATTTGCTTCCATGGAAATCTTGCACAGTCTGCAGGAGATTTCGAGCCAGCGAGTTTGATGTTTGGTATTTGATACAATTTGTTTTCTACTTTTGTACTTTACCAAGCATGGTCCAGCCACAACTCTTTTGCTTCTTCCAGAGTCCGAGCAATGTGATACTTAGTCCCTAACGAGACCGGGGTGAAACATTCTGTTTACCTTATTCATTATGGGGTAGTCGTCTTCATTTCCTCCCAGTCAAAACCAATGTAAACCAGACCGAGGCTGGAAGGATAAATAGTCTGGATCCTATGTGTACAATGAATATTTGCATCCATCTCTTTTTACATCGGATGCAGGGAACAGTGTCTGCTCCAAAAAGAATTGCAAATTATTATTAAGACGGGGGAACAAGCATGTTCGTAAAAAGCGCTATTTAAGTAAGGTTATTATTATTTATTATTACGTGGCCGGTGTGACGAGAGACTATGTCCCCATGAGGTTCTGTTCCCCATGGGGCGAATTGTCTGATAACGCCCTCTATTGAAGGATCTTCCTTTAGCCCGTGTTCATGATGGATTATATTGGCACTGGACACTATTGGTAGTTACTCAAAATATATTTTAGCGTAACAACTTAATTGGTAACGAGCAACGGCGAACTGCTGATAGTATAAAATATGGTGAGAAACGACTCCCTTTGAAGTAAACGTAGTTTTGAGAAAGAGGTGATTTCTCACTGAAATATTTGAATCTGAGAAAGACTTCAGGCCTGGAGCATTTCTCTGGCATCTGAAAGCACACAAATTTGTGCAACAAGGGTGTTTTTCTTTCATTATTTTCTTGAGTTTGCTAGACGAGCAATTGAGCACAAATGTTCACAGGCTTGTTATTTCATGCATATGTTGGGATACACCAAAATGGGAATACTGGTCTTTGATAATTACCAAACGTTTCCGGTGCCTTTTACTTACTCGCTTGTTTATGTCTGAGAAGAAAGGGGAGTGGTGTTGTTTCGCTTTTTCAGTGGAGAGTTTTGTTTACAAGGACATTCAGAGAAAAGAAAAGAGAAAACTATGTTTGTAAATATTAAAACGGGATTAACTTTTGGGCAAGGACACGGGGTGCGTTTACGTGGTATTCAATTTGGGTTTTGTGGGCGGGGGAGGAGTTGGGTTAGGACATAAAATAAATCGAGAAATGCTGCATAATGTGTATTTTATACGTTCGAGATGAATGTGTTAAACAATTTATTTATACAAATGTTTAAAATAGTGTACAGTACGGAATTACATTTTGTATTAGACATAATTCATCAAGGTAACTGGTAGTTAATGGACGATTTAACTTGAGACATTTTGGGCTAGAAGTTTGTGTCAAAGGCAGTGGACACTATTGGTAATTACTCAAAGTAATTGTTAGCATAAAACCTTACTTGGTACTAAATAATGGGGAGCTGTTGATAGTATAAAACATTGTGAGAAACGGCTCCCTTTGAAGTAACGTAGTTTTTCGAGAAAGAAGTAATTTTTCTCGAATTTGATTTCGAGACCCCAGATTTAGAATTTGAGGTCTCGAAATCAAGCATCTTAAGGCACACAACTTCGTGTGCCACGGGTGTATTTTTTTCTTTCATTATTATCTCGCAACTTCGACGACCGATTGAGCTCGAAATTTCTTAGGTTTGTTATTTTGTGCATATGTTGAGATACACCAAAGGAAAAGAATGATCTTTGACAATTACCAATAGTGTCCACTGCCTTAGTTCTGATCAAAGTGTAAGTTAAGGTAGCGTTTGTAAATACTACAATATTGTTTATTTTTAGTACCCACAACGGCCAAACTAGATAAGGAAAAAAACATACTATGCAAGTGTTTTTATCCATTGTTTTATTTTGCCCTCGGACAATGGTTGACTTATTGTTTGTGGGATATTGGTAGTTATTGGAATTTGAGGCACTGGACACTATTGGTAATTACTCGAAATAATTATTAGCATAAAACCTTACTTGGTAATGAGCAATGGGGACAGGTTGATAGTATAAAACATTGTGAGAAACGGCTCCCTCTGAATGAGCACGGTTTTTGAGAAAGAGGTAATTTCTCACTCGAATATTTAAAGACTTCAGCCGTCGATTTCACAAATAGTTAGGACTCGTCTTATCTCGAGTTAGGACGAGTAACTCTTCCGAACTTAGGATTAATCTTAAGGTCTGCATGCTACAGTGCAGGGTTGGGACTCGTCCTAAGTCCTAAGATTAGTCTTAAGTTAGGAAGAGTTTTGTGAAATCGACGGCAGGCTTATTTTAAGCCTTTTAGTTATAGGTATCTGAAAGCATACAAATTTGTGCAACACAATGGTGTTTTTCTTTCACTATTCTCTTCACTAATTGAATAAAAAAAATTCACAGGTTTGTTATTTTATGTATATGTTGGGATACACCAAGTGAGAAGACTGGTCACTGACAATTACCGGAGGTGTCTATTGTGCCTTTAACTCTTTTATTTGAAATCGGTCCCCGAGATGCACAAAATCGACTGCCCCCAAGTCATGCAATGTTTGTCGTTGTTTTCACTTAACTTACCCCAAAATGTCATGGCATTTCCACGGGCTGTTGTTTGAGTGTTGTATACTTATGTATTATTTAAAACTATTTATTTACTAAAAGGATGGGAATTTATTAGTCTCTTCCAACTGACGTACTTTAACCAACATTTGAAAAATTTACTGGCCAATTCATGGGTTGTAAATGAAAAGTTGAGTCGGAATTTGAGATCCTATTGGTTTAAGTTAGTTTCTATAACTACATAAATATTTTCTATTTAAAACATGCAACAATAACTACGTATTATTTAACATCTGTGATGACGTTGCTGCAAAATTTTGTAATAAAAGTTCTATGAACATACTCACAAAAAACACTTCATTGACAATTCTGTATTTGTTTAACTGTTTTCACATCGAATTGTTATTTGGCCTGGCATGTTTTATTTTTTCCAGTTAGTTAGAACAACACAATTTTGAGCAATATTGTGCAAAACGTGAACTTATATTACGATACACACAATGTATGTTCCTACGGATAAGTCAACTTTTTTGTTTCGGTGTTGTTGTTGTTTTTTTTTTTTTTTTTTTTTTTTTTTTTTGGGGGGGGGGGTTTCCCATTGTTTATTTATTATTTTGTTTATAATGATTCCTCTGTATTAAGTTCAGTTTCAGTTCAGACTGGTGCCTTGAACAATAAACTAACGAAAACGGTAACGGGGTTAAAGGGAACCCGCCGCTAAATAAAAACCACTTGGGCCTCTATAACTACACTGCAAAACAAAATAGGAAAGATATAGATTACCCCAAAAATCGAGCTACGACTCGAACCTTGTAACGACCGTTTTCGATTTTATAACAGTTTGCAAATGTGTCCGGGCGGACACAATTGCATTATGCAGCAGCGTCCGGGCGGACATGATTGCATATGCAAAACCGTCCGGCAGACATTATTGCATATGCAATAATGTTCTCCGGATAGTATTGCATAGAGGACATAATTACATGCGACAACGGCTTACTGTGAATAAAGGGAGTCAAAACGTCGAATGACTAATTCGCACAGTGTCTCCGTTAATCTTTATGGACGCCCTCTATCGGCAAGAACTTCACACAAGTAAACATGTCGAGTAATGTATGACAAATGCACGTGTATGGATTGGATCATGGAGGTAGGATTAGACCTCCATGATTGGATTAACGATCCAAACCAACGTATCAGCTTTGTCAACCCATCATGTTATTTTCTACATGGTTATATCAACCGGTAAGAAAATTGTAGTCTATTTCATTTATCTGACCAAAGGAGATTATAGCATTAGAGAAATACTTAGCTTTTCTGCTGTGGTCCGCGAAAATTTGAGTATGCCTTTGGGGGCGGGTTTTGGTTTGTACAGTAGCCAATAAAACTCCATGGTAAAGGCCAGCGATGACGCTCAATGTTGAGACTAAAGAGGAGCAAGAGACTGAGCTGTCTCCTGGCGATTGGATTTGTACTATGCCCAATATGGCTAAGAGTATCGATCGGCCCATGTGCCCATGTTAACACTTTCCTATTGTACGGAAATACCACCCACAGAATCTAAAATCCTCTTGAAGACAGTGGACACTATTGGTATTTACTCAAATTAGTTATATTAGAATAAAAACTCCCCGATGCAAATTTAACATCTATTATATCGTTGCGGTACCCGCTGCCAAAATATAGGGTTCGAACTGCCTCTAGCTGCCGGGCAACCTCGGTAGTCTAGTTGGTAAGACACTGCTCTAGAATTGCAAGGGTCGTGGGTTCGAATCCCACCCGAGTAACATGCCTGTGATATTTTTTCACAGGACTCGAGAAGTACTGAGTATACAGTGCTAACACACATCGGTGTATGGGTAAAAACCAAAATTAAAAATTAAAATTAATATAACGGAGAGCTGTTGATAATATAACACATGAGAAACGGCTCCCTCTAAAGTGACGTAGTTTTCGAGAAAGAAATAATTTTCCACCAATTTGATTTCGAGACCTCACAATTAGATTTTGAGGTCTCGAAATATCAATTCAAGCATCTGAAAGTACAATTATTACTTCGCGTGACAAGGGTGTTTTTTCTTTAATTATTTTCTCGCAACTTCGACGACCAATTGAACTCAAATTTTCACAGGTATGTTATTTCATGCACATGTTGAAAAGACTAGTCTATGACAATTATCAATAGTGTCGAGTGCCTTTAAGAATTCCTGGGATTCCAAGCACATAAAAGACACAAAAGGGAAAACCATGCCACATATCAAGCACCATATAGATACTAGATAGTTTGAAAATCAGGTTATAATAAAGCTTATTTCATTAAAAGTCTAGGATGCGTTTTGCCCACTCGTCTTTGTCCAGCTAATCTCTTGAATAGAATAGCGTTGCATCACCAAACCCGGCTCCAAACTCCCGGACGAGCTCCCTGGGTTGACAGGACCAGGCATGTTGTTGGGGGACTCTTCGGCCGTGTCGAGCAGCCCCATGACCGGGGTAACAACTCGGTCCGGAGACCCGGTCCATAGCCGTTGACGCCGATGATGATCTCGCACTCGGGTGGCTCCGTAAGTTGCAGAGACGAAATAGTTCATCCTGTAGCACGAAATTACACAATGTTGTCCCCTTTTTTATATGAAGGGACCGTACGGGAGGGGCAGGGGAGGGGGTCGACGCAAAATATGTTCAACAAAAATTAAAGCCAATTGAAGCAGGGTCCTTAATATTCGGCAATTTACTTATTACGTGGCATCCATCTCTTCATAATTATACTCAGTATTATTTGTTTCAACTGTATGTTTAATTGCCAGTGTCAACATGGAAAATAAATGTGCATTGAATTGAGTTATATTATAATGCAACACTTCACAAAGACAATGTGTAGAATTTGGCTAGTGCAAAAAAGTCCCGTGGGTGGGGGTGGGGGGTTAATGCATATCGACTCATCATGACACCTACCACATAATTTGAAGGCCTTGTCTTCGTAACAGTTCCAAGAATTGCGAAATACTGGAATCGTAAAATCTAGGTTGTAAATTGACATCAAACGTGATACATGATACTTCCGTGTTCTAGCAAACATAAACAACAGGTACTGCACGTTCAGAATGTTGCTTTTTAAAGGAACACGTTGCCCTGGATCGGTCGAGTTGGTCTTTGAAAAGCGTTCTGTAACAATTTCTTATAAAATCGGTATGGTTATAAAGATGCTGTAAAAGTAGAATACAATGATCTGCACAAATATGCCTTGAAATTGCGTGGTTTTCGTTTTAACTCGTCGACAAACACGGTCGGCCATTAATTTTATGGGTGGGAGTCAAAAATTTGACTCCCATAAATGGCCGACCGTGTTAGTTCGCGACGTAAAATGAAAACCGTGCAATTTTGAGTGATACTTGTGCGGATCATTATATTCTACATTTAAAACATCTTTCTAACTATATACATTTTATAACAAACGGGTTCAAACGCTTTTTATAGACCAACTCGTCCGATCCAAGGCAACGTGTTCCTTTAAAATGGTAATTTTCCACTCTTTTGTGGCGTGGCGTGGCCGAGCGGTTTAGTTCACCGGACCGAAGCTCTGCGCCCAATTAAGCAGACACTTTTGCTTAACAGTTATGTGCTAAGAAAAAGTTCGCAGGATACCAGTCAAAGATTGTGCATGTGATATGGTAGTTTGGCTGGTAAACTTATTTATGCAAACACATTTTTTTTAAACAGCACTATGAAATCGGGCCCTTTGGTGTTGTCGGCAGCAGAGTGTGGGTTCATTATGGGTGCGTTCGTTTAGCTCCCCTGGGTCTACCCCGGTGCGTGGCAATTTATTTTTCTAGGACGAATGTTGGTAATTATCAGCACACGTTCGTCCTGGGGAAAAAAAACCGCCACACGTCGGGGTCGACCCAGGGAAGCTAATTAAACGAACGCACTAAAATATTGGGTGCGTTCGTTTAGCTTCCCTGGGTCGACCCCGGTGTGTGGCGGGTTTTTTCTTCCAAGACGAACGTGGGTAATTATCTGAACACGTTCGTCCTGGAAAAAGAAAATACCACACACCGGGGTCGACCCGGGGAAGCTAAACGAACGCACCCATTGGAATGTTGTGTGCATTCTTCTCTATATACCAGCCAGGCTTCTAGTGGGTAAATACTCATGACTATATACTGGATTGTGAATGGGGCAACTCTGTTTCATTTGAACAAGGAAAAAATCATATAGAGTGGGGTATGAACCAACGACCTCCGGATAACGTGTCGGGTGCTCTACCATCTGAGCTTTCAGCCCTAATTGGCGGTCTCCCTATTTCTATCCAATACTCTTTATGTGTACCCTACATGAGTGTTGTCTTTCATAATTTCGATTTGTTTTTTTCAAACTCAAATCCACAGCGTGGGAGGATTTCCTTATACACTGGGAGCAACAAAAAGGAACTCTTATTTTCTTTTAATGGAGAACCTAGGCCTATAGGAAATACATGCTCATTTTGTACTTTCTCTTGTCACTCATTTTGTTTTCAATCAAAACATGGTGTTTGTCAAACAGGAAGTCTGCATCGATAAATCGCTATTATATCAAGCCCAAGTAAACATTTGGAATAACATAATAATTGTTTTAAAGGGTACTTATAGTTTTTTGTTTTTTAAATAGAAATTTAGTGATTTCTCAAAATTTACTTAGCCGACTTAACCCAAATTATTGTCTCATCTGCTTATCACAAGAGGGCGACAATAATGGCGTCTTGCACTATGAAGGTTGCACTACACCAGCAAGACTTTAATGAGTGAAGCCTCTTAACCAACAAATGTTTCTCTAATTTCATTTTTTTCTCTCTTCGGTTTTATCTTTATGGAATTTTGACAAAATTGTCAAATATTGTGCCCCTGTGGTTGTTGACTTTCAAATTGGATCATTTTGAGATAGCACTAGCCCTCTATATGGCCTTAATTTGCTAAACGGTGTTAAAGGCACAGGACACTTGTGGTAATAACTCAAAATGATTTTTAGCATCAAAACTTGTATAAAACATTGTGAGAAAAGGCTCCCTCTGAAGTAACGTAGCATTTACCAGTTAATTAGTCACAGTGAGGTTACCGGAAACCACCTAGATTAAAACACACTTGACTTGTACGTACAAAGCTGCAATTCACCTGTTGTTTTCTCACCGTGCTGTGATTTCGCAGTTTCCAATGTAAATTGTAGATATCTATCTCCAAGAAAGTCACATTGGAAGAGCTTAACGGTTTCGTTAGAACATTCCCCCCCTACCCCCCGTGACTCGAAAACGTACGAAATATCAGTATATGAGTGCACCTAGGGTCTACAAACCGAAATAGTATTGAAGACGAGCCGGGGTCTGTTCGAAACGTCGGAACCTTGTCGGCTATTTTCAGTGCCAACATTCATCCCAAAAGATATTTATACACGGTTGCGCGCGCAAGTTAACTATACTTTCAAACTAAATGTTTTTCCCGTCAAATTAAGAAGCCCGTGGCTTCAATGACCGATTGAGCCTAAAATGTCACCGTTTTGAATTGCATTTTGGGTCACGCATTTTGGGTCACGTCTTTGACATTGCACAAAAGTATTACCTGCTTTAAAGACAGTGGACACTATTGGTAATTGTCAAAGACTAGCCTTCACAGTTGGTGTATCTCAACATATGCGTATAATAACAAACCTGTGAAAATTTGAGCTCAATCGGTCAACTTGTGAGATAATAATGAAAGAAAAAAACACCCTTGTCACACGAAGTTGTGTGTGTTTAGATGGTTGATTTCGAGACATCAAGTTCTAAACTTGAGGTCTTGAAATCAAATTAGTGGAAAATTATTTCTTTCTCGGAACCTATGGCACTTCAGAGGGTGCTGTTTCTCACAATGTGTTATACCATCAACCTCTCCCTATTACTTGTCACCAAGAAAGGTTTTATGCTAATAATTATTTTGAGTAATTACCAATAGTGTCCACTGCCTGTAACACAGTTTTTATTATGAGTGTTCTCGACATGTATCCCTTTAAAACTGTTCCTGCATAAGAGTTTCTAGACACTCAAGGATAATATTGTATATATATTTTCGAGAAAAGAAAATAAAAATTTCTTAATTGTGGTTCCCGATTTCAGTAAAAGAATAACACATATATCTCAAAAAAGCAGAAAACACCACCGGATGAATGAGCCTACTAATCAATGCCATTCTGCCACTCTGTTGGTAATTAGCCCGGCTTTGAAACAAAAGACACCTCTGCATTTCCGTCGACTCATTCTGACAAACTTATGCGGGGCCCCCACAAATTTGTTTTTGAGTTAAATTCAAATTATATTTATTTCCAGACTGACAAAAACACAGCTTCACAGAGTGCATATAATTTACAATGTAATAGGGAATTGAACTAATAGTATGGATGCCGATTTGATAAGCTGAGGCTTGTAGCAATCAGTTATATGGTCAGACAGAGACAAGATAAATTAGCGGACAAACAGGCCGTACGAATAGGAACAAAACAACTTACAAACAACAACAACAACAACAACACTGAAAGGCACCGGACAACTTAAGTTTGGTAGTTGTCAAACACCAGTCTTCTTACTCAATATAAGCATAAAATAACAAACCTGTGAAAAATTGAGCTCAATTGGTTGTCGTTGCGAGAGAATAATGGACGAAAAATCACCCTTGTCGCACAAGTTGTGTGTTTTAAGATGCTTGAATTCGAGACCTCAGCTGAGGTTTTGAGTTCAATTCAAACATTTTAATGTGAAGTTACTTCTTTCTCTAAACTACGTTACTTCAGAGGGAGCCGTTTCTCACAATGTTTTATACTATACGTGTCCCCATTACTCGTTACCAAGTAAGGTTTTATGCTAATAATTATTTTGAGTAATTACCAATAGTGTCCAGTGCCTTCAAATTTGATATGTTAAAAGAACAAAATAATGATGATATTCCTGGCAAAGCAGTCAATGGAATGAAAGCCATGTTTCATATATGCTCTAAGAAAATGTCCGGCCCGTACAGGTTTCTTCAGTCTTGTGAGTTACAGTGATTAAGTTCACTTCTGAGGCATCTTGTATACTACCAGAATTTTTTTATAGAAGTAACAATTGCAATCGTATTGACCCACAATCGTTTTGCATCACTTGTGAGTTAGTCAGAGTTTGTGGGAAAACGGGAATGGTTTCATTTCCCGTATAAAGCGTGGTTTCCTTTTATTTTCGATGCATGGCCTTGATGCACCGATCAATGGATGGCAGGTTGTAGATGGGTGTTTTCGAAAACCACGTATGTTTGTTAACAGCTCCACACGCTCTCCTTGCCCTTTTGTCCACAGGGCCGCATCCAAAGCCTTGGTTTTAAAAGGGCTGTCAGTCCGAATGACGGTGTGATTTTAAGCAGAAACGGGAAATTTGGCGGAATTGTACCTTTGATTAATTTAAGCATGGAATTTCGGCACACGGTCATTATAATAAGTCTAAGATATTCATAAGGCATTTTTTAGGATACAAAAGTCGAATAACAATATTTTTTTTTCAATTAATCGGGATTTGGTCGCTACCGCAAAAAGGTGGTTCTATTACAATGTATTTTGGTCTTATGTGAAAATATTAGACTATCTAGATTAGGTATTCAAATGTGAATACCGAATTTGACCTTAGAGTCTCTTTTTAAAAGTACGTAGGCACCCATCCTAGTAATGCACCTTTGTGCTTCTAAAAAAAAACCCGCAATGAACAGGAAACTGGTGGGATTGATGTTAAGTACAATGAAATAAAATATTATGCACTCTACCCCTTTAAAGTAGCTCCGCGCCATTGATTCACCTTTGATGTTGATCAATGTCAAAGCCACGAACAGACAGGTCCCCTTACACGAGAAACGCGGAAAGCTTAGCCGTGCAAGTAAGAAACCACACCAGCTTATACTGTGTGCATGTATGTCACAATAATAGTATTGCAATTTGTGTGCGTTTTTCCCAAATTCTCCGTTGGGCTGGCTGTCAAATCTGGTTGTCTGCTTCAAAATGGCAGTTTGTGACCCAAGAATAAACTGGGGTTGGGTTCAGACGAGACCAGACACGTGAAAGAGTCGGCTGCAATGTGTCACAAATGGTACGGTGGCTGATCTCCGCCAACAACTAAACACTTTTTTTTGCGTTTGTTTGGTGTGCGTTCGTTTTCGTCAAATTCTCCGTTTAATCGGGTAAGGGTCAAGTCTAGATTTCTGCTTCAAAATGTCACAGAGGCCTATTTTGATCATGGAGGTAGAATTCTACCTTCCTGGTGTGATGTGATCGAGGACTAAACTGGGTTGGGGCTTCAGGCGAGACCAGTGTTGTACTCGTGTTCGGAGAATGGCGGTGTGTATTGCTGGATGATGATGTTTTCAACGGCACAGAGGAAGGGGATTAATGTACGCGATGTCATTATTTGTCTCATCTTGAAACAGACTTTGAAAGTGTAGAATTTCAATTGTTTTTCAATTTATATTATGATATTATGAATAATATTGTAATATTATAAATAATATTGTATGTGCCTAGAACATCCTCAGCATGCAGTATATTCGTGTATATACGAAACTACAGATTCACAAAGGATGCAATAAACAGTAGATTCGTCACTTCGAATCAGCAATAAATAGTAGATTCGTCGGTGCGAATCTGCAATAAACAGCTCCATTATGGCCATTAAATATTCAGTAAACAGGCTGTAAACGATGTGACGTCATAAAAACAATAGCTTAAAGGAACGTTACAGAATTGCAAAAATCGTGAAGATCACAGATTTACATAAAACTTACACGGTCTAATGATAATGATAGTTGAAAACATCCCTTGAAATATTTCTGTCTGAAATTTAATTTTATTTGATGAGAAAGAAATAATCTAACTTCGCGTTTAGAGTTTATCGCTCACTGAGCGTTTTATTCATTCTTATTTGGCATCGATGCAATGCAAAATTTGTAATCGGTTTTTCACTATTCTCTCGTGACCCAGACGGCCGATCGATCTCAAACTTCAACAGGTTTGTCCGTTTATGTATATGGTGGATACACATGCTTACACTGCCAGCAACTGTTTTGTTAGCAAAAACAAATTCTATAATGTTCCTTTAGTTACCTTTAAATGTATACCCGAGGTGAAGAGAATCAAATTATGGTGTATTGAGCATAATAATTAGAGACATACGTGTTTTGAACATTCACAAAGTGCTCTTAATTTTCAGGACTGTTGACAAGGTACCTTCAATAATATTCATCCTTGCTTTAAATTATAAGTATGGAGGAATTAAGGTACATTTTCAACAAAATACGTATCGGCCTATGGCCCAATTATTTTAGGACTGCGAAAAAAGAAAAAAAAAAGGACTTGGGGTTGGGTTTCTATATGAGTGCGTTCGTTTAGCTACCCTGGGTCGACCCCGGTGTGTGGCGTTTTTTCTTTCTAGGACGAACGTGTGCAGATAATTACCCACGTTCGTCCTGGAAGAAGAAAAAACCGCCACACACCGGGGTCGACCCAGGGAAGCTAAACGAACGCACCCTATATTGCAGCCTTTTTTACGACCTAGGATAAAAACGGCTCCATGGTCAGTCGCCATCTTAGGGAGAAAACTTGTCCTCAATGGGTGCGTTCGATTAGCTTCCCCGGGTCGACCCCGGTGTGTGGCGTTTTCTTTTTCCAGAACGAACTTGTGCAGATAATTACCCACGTTCGTCCTGGAAAAAACCCCGCCACACACCGGGGTCGACCCAGGGCAGTTAAACGAACGCACCCACTAACTCACTGGGAATCTCTCGTCTCTAGCCTTTTGTCAAGGCATGAGAAGAGCCGCGATCACATGCGACTGTGACCACGCACGTGAGCAGCGAACCCGTTCCAGTCGCTTGGGATTGCGGTTCTCCATGCCACGAAGGCTTGACAAAAGGCTATCTCTCGTCCCATACTTTACTTTGTGAATAATGGCTCTACACTAATCGTATTCTGTATACGTTGAGCCATACTCCACGGTTTAACAAAAAGGTTTTTTCCCTTCTCTTTGTACGCTGCCTTTTTTCTGCCTTATGCGGACCTGTCGGCCCTATTTATCACGGAGGAACACAGAGAAATCTTTGAGGGATTTCATCATTGAAGATAACAATACTGCTTGGTTTGCCCACCATAATGACAGTACATCTTTCTCTACGTGATGTGTGTGGGTCACTGTCCACAGCTGCCACACGCTCTGCATGTTGAGAGTTGGGTACGCGTGCACACGCAAGCTTGATCCCAAGTTGGTAAAGTGTGTTTATCTGTTCAAGAGTTCCTACACGTTGTTCCGGTTGTAAGTCAGTCACAGTGCATGGCCAGCGTAATCAGTGAACGAAGGATATAAACCATTGCAACTAGCTCTTCCTTGGACACATACAACCCGGAGTTGGAGCTAGCCACAAGTTTAGGTCCGTTGTTCCAGGTACAAACATTGAAGTGCTTGGGACCATACCGTTGTGAATGGAAATTTGGATTTTATGCCAATTTGTTCTCCTTCATAATTGTACAACATCATCATGGCTCGAGACGGCTTGAGTACGAGTCTACTTATTTTGATATTAGTGGTGACAATAAGCTCAAACTGTGAGTATAAATTAACGTAATTGATGAGTCAAAAAAGGTATCAGTGGGTGGTTTTAAAAAAGTTCCTGTATCTAGCCACCACTTCTTTATTCTTGATGAAATGAACTAGTATCTAGTTTACTCATACTCATTGTGAAAAAGTAGTGGCAGGATACGGAAATTTTCCCTGATTTTAATTATCTTCACGGTTGTTCTAATTTATTCCTCCATGATTGTACAAGACTTTTTCTGTTCAACCCAAACTTGTTTTGAAAGTACCCTGTCAGTTATTTTCGAGGGTTACTACTTGATAATTGAAATAAACGTCGCATCCTCTTCTGGCGCTTCCCATGTTGTATCATAAACTTTAGTGTGATGATTCACACGGCAGTTATAACAGGTTGAGTGGCTCTTGACTCGCACCCCTGAACGAATATGAAAAGCATTACTGCAGTAACGATTCTTAGGTTGTGTACTCCTGCATAGACTTGATCCGGCGTTTCAGCGATATCTTAAAATTGACTAACCACCTTTTGAAATGATGGCTCACTTTGCTTAGTTGGTAGAGCGCCTGCACGTCAATCCGGAGGTCGCTTGTTCAACTCCCGCCTTTGTCAATTGTTGTTCAGAGTTTTCTCAGTCAGTTTCCTTTTTGTTTATTACTTAAGATTGTTGAAATGTTAAATAATGTTTAAGACAGACAATGGTGCACGTTTCTATATTAAAATTTTGCATATTACTTAGTTTGGTAAGAACTAACAAAATATAGTCGCAGACAGTGGTTTGATCAACACTAGGCCAACACACAAAATAACAATCCTGTGAAAATGTTGCATAAATCGTTATGAGATATACACTGGCCTTCCTTTTGGGTTGTACTTCTGAAATCAGCTTTACGTTATCCCCTTTATAAGGTTTTTAGATTCAGTTTCTCGTATACATGATTTCCTTTCAGAGAAAAATATATAATGGGATTGGGAAAGAAGTTTCTATATTATGAACTTCATAGTCAGTTAGCTTTGACTAAAATTTCACATGGATTTCTGTATATACCCTTTACATACTATGATGTCCTACCTTCAACTGATTGAGTAACATCATGGCAGGAGGAAATGTTGTATTTTACTGCAGGAAAACAGCTGTTGAAAGTGGTATTTAAAGATGATTTTGTTTTGTTCTTCAATAGATGCTGAGCAGGTTACCGTGATCAACTCCACCCCATTGGTGTCCAACAGCGACACCCTGCTGTCCTGCCTGGATGCCGACGCTGAGCCCCCGATCACGCCTGCCTCCCAACTCACCGTCGGCAGACTCACTAACACAGGGGATGTCTCCGTGGGTGACTTGAACGGAGAGATTAGCCAAGACGGGGAGCGTCTTGAGGTCCGATGGGAGAGCCAGATGGGGGAGAGCCGGCGTGGGGTTTTCTACTGCGTCGGAACTCAACAGGACAAGAAAGTTGTCACCTTTAAGATGTACAGAGAAGGTAAGTCGTAAGTCAGAGAAAACGAAATTAAATTGTCGATGTGGTTTAATTTCTGCCATTTTCTACAGCTGTGGTGTTTTGTAGCTTCGTGTCAAAAGCTGCGGTGTTTTGCAGTCTTGTATCGAATGTCCTCGTTGCCTACTGTGGTGTTTTGTGGTCTCGTGTCCGAGACCTGCCGTTGTATACAGCTGTGGTGTTTTGTAGTCTGGTATCCACCTTCATCGGCTCGACGACATCTTCAGAAAAATACAGATTGCAGCTATTTCTATATATTTTTTAAAATAATTTTCCGCTGACATCTTTCAACAAAAAGATCTTCCGCCAAGAATCTTTTCTTTTTGTCCGAAAAAGAGAACCAACTGTAGAAATGCTTCATGGAAACGAAAAGTGATTATCTTTACCCACACGCACAATAAACTTATCATACAATTCAAAAGGTGACAAACCATTTAAAATATTACACATCTTTCGTACCAAAAATAGCAACAGTGAAAATATTATTTTAAAGGCAGGATATACTTCTGTCGTCCAAGAGCAGTCACTCCGTGCATCCCAACATGCATAACATAACAAGTCAGTGACAGTTTAAACTCATTTGACCATCGAAGTTGGAAGAAATTAATGACAGGAAAACACCCTGTTTGCATGGAAGATAAAATAATAAAAATAGTCTTGAAAATCAGAAGAGAGTCGAGTTTTGGCGAATATGAAGTGGTATAATAAAGTCGTTCCATAACGAAAGCGCAATGAAACGGAAGGCTCTTAGACCATAAGGTGTGGAAAATAAGTTTGAGGAGTTGAGGGTTTTTCCAGAAAACGAAAATGACGAACTTGAATATATTTATGTTAAAGGTACAATGTGTTGTCCATTGTTTTTAGTGGGTCACTTTACATCAGTTGATTATCATTGAGAGACAATACCAGGAAATACTTATCCCAAAGTCAAACTTGCGGTCACATTTAAAGGGGCACGCTCAATCATCATTTTGACTATTTATTACTATAGCATTTTTTACTGTTCATTTTGAATTACTGTACTGTATTATGATTGATCCATTCATCAATACTTTGTACACAAATCAAATAACAAACCAACCTGATTGGTTAACGAATACTGAGACTGTAGCCATAAAAGCAGTACCGGTATGTTGCTTAATAGGCTGGGATGGCTTGGGGGAAAAAGAAAAAGAAAAAAAAAAACACTGTATGATTTAAAGATTGATGCCCTTAGGCACTTTTAGGCTACAGAAAAACACTTGTTCTGAAATGGATATGAAAACATATTTGAAAGTAAACTGATTCACATAAACATCCCTTGAAATTGTGTGTTTTTGTGAAATTGCATGATACTGATAGAACGGAGGCAGCTTTAATCTGTGGAAACAAAATGTTAAATTTCACCCAATGCCGGACCGATGGGACCGTATAATACCACGTTGTATTTCCAGAGGCAAATGTATGGTTTTGTTTTATATTACTACTCACTCAATAGAAAACACTGTGAGAGTTTTAGTGCACGAAAAACTCTCACACAAATATAAGGAGTAATTCCAAAACAGCAAATGTTTGAGAGATTTGAAGTCAGAGTGCCCCTTTAAGGACACTCACATCCCTTCATGCTCAGCATCCGTGTTTGTTTGACTTCCTTGTTATACCAGTCAGTAAATCCTTACGCATTCGGGCAAGTTGGACAGCACACTTCACCACCAGAACCAAGTGTTGTGTGCTGCCCGGTCTTTCCGGATGTGCATCTCAGATGGCTTATCAATAGCCACAGGTTCAAAGATCCATAATCATGATTTTGGAAAGACTTTTTTACCCAAAGGTTTGGAATTATTTTATGTAAGGCTGTGATTAGATACAAGTTGGAGTGTCTAAGTTGATAGTGTCTTGAGAAAACAGACAACAACAACTACAACTTATTAACACAAAACAAAGAATCAAAACCGAACATTTTGAACGGTTCACAAAAACTATACTTTGCGTAACAGTTCAATGGGGAGAAGAAATCAAGTTGACATTTCATCCCTCATGCAGACATGTCGGGTCGTAACCTGTGGAATACTTCACTTCAAATAAAACACAACAAAACATCGAAATGGTGTGATAAGGCGAGTCTGTAGAGTCTTGTTTATGGTGCAAATTCGCTCACATTTCAAGGAATATGGCAGGAATCTGAAAATATTATCAAAAAAGCCTGCATAGGTCAAGGTTTATACTCTATCGAGATCTCACATGAACACGCTTAAAGGCACTGGACACTATTGGTATAACTCAAAATAATTGTTAGCATAAAAACTTACTTAGTAACGAGCAATGGAGATATTCAAACATTGTAAGTAACGTAGTTTGCGAAAATGGTAACTTCTTACAGGCCTGAAGTTTGAATATTAAATGTCTTATTTTGTCTAACCTCTCAATTGGTAAATGCGCGGAAAATAACTAGTAATGCAATGCACTTAATCATTAATGCAAGGCAATTTAATTCATCTCTAATACTATTTTTTTATTTTACGTTTGACTGATTTTTGTTCAAACTAACTCAGTTACATTTTCAGCGATAATACCATCGGCAAAAAACACACACATCATCAGCGTCATCCTACTGTTTCCAGATCACATATCAGTGGAACAGCCAAGACCGTGTAAAACATATGGGCTGAAAGTAACCCTATATGGCAGTCCATACTGGAAATATCAGGGAAATAATATTATAATATTAAGTCCACGCCAAAATACATAAACAACTGCAAACACATTGATCGATATTACCTACCTCCATGGTAAAACCAGTAACCATCAAATATTGCTTTTGCGTTTTCTATGAAAAGTGACAGGTGGTTTTTACTACAAATTCTTATTATACATCATCACACAATCAGGCCCTATTCTATGAAGCCAGTAATAACAAAAACTGCTAAGCAAGGAAAAGTGAAACTTATACGTCATCACACAATGAGGTCACCTTTAATGAAGCATATAAGCATACAAAAATTGCTAAGCACAGACAAAGAAACTGTTTACACCAAAATTCCATTTAGTTTTACATTGTCGCAACTGGTGCCCCGCTCATTTTTTTTGCTTAGCAAAGTATGATTTGCCGAACATAATTTGCTTGACAGCTTTATGAAGTTGGGCCCTCGTGGACCGCAAACCCAACCAACACGGCCCGGGATTCGAACCGGGTCCCAGGTGGCTGAGGCTTGGTGGAAACCACTTCGCCAACCTGAATACCCATTAAGCAACGTGGCCTTGCCTGGATGAACTTAACACCTGGAAAACGCATTTTCAGACTTATTTGTTCGTTCCAGGCTCTGTCTTTCCCTGTTCTTTATTACTAGATTTGATCACCTCCATGATTTGATCAAAACAATGCATGCCTGAAGCAGCACTTTAAAGGAAGAAGAAGAAGTTAACACACTTCAAGCTCTATGCTTCAAGTTATACTGTTTAACTTCCCCATTTTTATCAGTCGTCTTATCTTTAATACCCCACCACCGGCCCGGCTAAACTTCTTATCTTGCTGGGACACGCGCCCCTCGTTAGTGTCTTCTGGGGAATTGGCAGCGGTAGTAAACATTCCCAGAGTGGCCTCCTTAGGAACACGGACCTATGACCCTAACCCCAAGGCTCTCTCTCTGCTTGGTGTCGAGCTGGCAGCACCGGCAAGACGAAGCTGTCAGGGGTACCCCATCTACTATAACAGCATTATGATTACAGGGAAATCCCATCGCCCAAGCTGGCTGGTGGTGGAGGAAGTGGGAAGGAAATAAATTCTTTACGTGCTTTGGATTGCGGCCCCAAAAAATATTTTGTTTAATGGATTACACAATAAATAAACATATCACTTTTGATTATCCACAGATTTGCACCGTTGTGGAAAACTTTCTTGAAATATTCTGGATTCAATTAAGGATGTCATAGTTTTCGAGGAGCCTGCAACATAAAGGCGTAGTTTTGCTCTTTGCTTGTGTCCAAAACTTTACGTTTTAAAGCTTGAAAATACTAAGTTTTTTTTAAATATGTTTCTCGTGACTCCGATGACCGATTGAGCTTGGTACAAGGTACTCAATGCGCTGTTACACAAAGGAAGTTATGAATTCTGAGACCCGATTATGTAGCACTTTTCTAAGGGTTTACAAGGTGCCATGGCGCATTTAGCAGCCACAGCCAGGAACACCGGGGCGAACCCCTTCTCTTCACTTTGCCTCTAGCAGTTAAGATTGATCTTAGCTCCCTATGCATTCGAACCCTGATCTTTGGTGACAACTACCGATTCTGTACGCGTTCTTCACAATAGTTTTTGTAATTTCATATCATTTCATAAAATAGTACGATGTTACAACCTGTAATATGTACATGTACACGTATCTGCGTTATACACTGTTACATATATAAACATCTGACCCCCACCAAAACCTTGACCCTTGACCCTGACCCAAGACTTCTTGGCTTGTATTCAAAACGAAACAGTTCTACGAAACAGTTCGTTTCCGATTACCCAGGTTTCCAAAATACCCAGGTTGTTTTAATCGAAAGCACATCAGGTGAGCAGATGATAGGTAGTGTAGTGTACACTCAGTACACGGAAAGATTTCGTCAAGCAATTTGGCACATCACAGCAAAGGAATGTACTGAACTTATTTTGTGCACACTGAATACCATGATGATGCACTGAATAGCAAATCGTGTATTTTTTTAGTTTAGCGCAACTGGTATATTTTGAAAACGTTGTTCGGTTAAATTTCGTAGACAAATCACCTTTTGATACTGCACAAGTTCAACACATTCACAAGGACTGAAGGGGTAAAACGATCAGATAATTTTAATTTAACACGGCATTAAAGGAACACGTTGCCTTGGATCGGTCGAGTTGGTCTTTGAAAATCGATCTTTAACCGTTTGTTGTAAAATGTATATGGTTAGAAAGATATTGTAAAAGTAGAATACAATGATCTACACAAATGTGCCTCGAAGTTGCGTGGTTTTCTTTTTACCCGTCGACTAACACGGTCGGCCGTTTATGGTTTGACTCCCATAAATGGCCGACCGTGATAGTTCGCGACGTAAAAGGACAACCGTGCAGTTTCGAGTGATACTTGTGTGGATCATTGTATTCTACTTTTAAAACATCTTTCTAACCATATGCATTTCATAACAAACGGTTTCAAACGCTTTTAATAGACCAACTCGTCCGATCCAAGGCAACGTGTTCCTTTAAGAGCGCGACGTTTAAACGGGCCCTAATCGCACGCGGGGAGCTGAGTGATCAGGCTTCGGGCCTTGTTTGTCACACGAGGCATCTTTTACAGGCAACTACTGCAGTGCGTGCCACATGACCACTTTGGTAGCACATAAGTCATTTTTCGAACATTGCCTTACAATCCACAAGAAAAATCTATAAACATTGAAATTGGAATGTCCTTTTTTATTGAGATTGCGTGGAACTATAGTTGCCTGTATAGACTCGTGTGACATGTCCTTACGCTTTCAACGCGACTCGACCCTCACCGCGACAAAATCATTTAACGACTTGTGCACAAGTCTATCTGAACCAGCGCCGCATGCCCTACAACTACTTCCTAGATGTCATGGTGTGACCGTGGATTTAGAGCAAGAAGTGGGTTCAGCTTTGAAACTATAGTAACAAGGCAAAGTCAATATCCTCCAAGTAAAGTTGAAAATGAGGTCGAAAAACACGTCCCAAAGGACAGTGGGTTGCCGCCTTCCGGTTGGTTTGGTGGTCACGCCCCTTAAAGGAACACGTTGCCTTGGATCGGTCGAGTTGGTCTTTGAAAAGCGTTTATGACTGTTTGTTACTACCAACAGCTCTCCATGGCTCGTTACCTATTACGTTTTTGTGCTAACAATTGTTATTTATAATTATTACCAATAGTGTCAAGTGCCTTTAAAGATTCGGACGGAGGGAGCATTCAACTGTTTCAACTGTCTGTATTTTTTGCAAAAATTGAAAGACCCATTTCATTATTTGGCGTGACGCATACGCGCCTGTGCGTCTACCTAGGTGAACCATTGTCTCTTTACACGCATGCGTAAATATAATTAGCATATAATTAGAATATCCGATTATTTCTTTGTCTATTTGCAGCTTTGATCCAACCGAAGCGTCTCACCGTGACGGCAAGCCTCGGAGAGCGAATCCGTTTGGTGATGGTCAACACCGGAAGTCGGGCATCGACCAACACCGCCCAGTGGTCCTTCAACGGGGCCGTGGGCGCGTTGAACGGCAGCCTGCAGTCAAGCTCGGAGGAAGAGTCCTACGTTATTGAGAGCGTGCGACAGGAGGATGCTGGTGTGTATGAGGTGTACCCATTGTCGGACCAATCCAGGGCAGGTTTCATGCGCCTCATCGTACGAGGTAGGTATACTTTAGAGTCAACTCGACCCTTAAAAACCCATGCGCCTCATCCGATTAGTATTAATACTTGAGAGTCAACTCGAATTAATTATAGCCATACGCCTCATCGCACGAGGAATGTGTCTTGAAAGTAGAGTCAACTCTACCTAAAAAGTCACTGTGCCTCATCATACGAGGTGTTTATGATGGAGAGTCAACTCGACCCAATAGCCATACGCATCATCATATGAAGTGTGTGTCTTTAAAGTCAACTCGACCTAAATAACCATCACTCTAAATGTGCTCATCATGGCAAAATCACCTCTGGACTTTCAGACAACGTTGTGGCGTGAAAACTGGTTTGAGGTTGTTAATTGTTATTCGCCGTTGTATAGTTTGACGTCTTTTTCCAAGTCACACTCATTTCTTTGACATTGGTTCGCGCCACACTTCCACAACAACGCTTTCTATCATTATGCATTCAACACAGAGAAAGGATTTAGACTTTTTAAAATCGCAAAAGTATCAAATAGCGGCAAAATATGGTGAACTTCTTTGCAGCAGTTTGTCCTAAAACTCACGAAGTCGTAAGTGCAGTTATCATCGGTTACTGAAGGAGAAAGATTACTAAAACACGTGTGTTCTGGAAAGTGGCATGTCATGTACAACATACGAGTCATCTCGACCTAAATGGAACTTTACTATGGCTGTGGCTATGACTAGATAAGGCCATATCTGAATTGGCGGCTACACCTATCGGCTACGACTCACATTTTCATTCCGAGCTCTCATTCTCGCACCTTTGATTCTTTTTAATCTTTGGTCACACTAGTACTCAAGTAATTTGCAAACAATTCTGCCCGACCTTTTAACTCGATAATTAGTTTCCAAAAGCTCAATGAAGTTACACCACTAACATTCAACCAATGAGCGGTTTGGCAGGTTCGGTTTTGTTTTGCAAAATTAAGACTCCTTTTGTTGTCGAGATCTATTTGCGAATTACAAAGCAATGTTCGAGTCATGGTAAAACCATGGACACAATTCATTATGACAACTGTTTCCTGTTTTTAACACGCCATAGAGCCACGGAGACCAGCCTTCACCCGAACCTGAAACTGTCCACAAAAACAAAACGACAAACGCCTTCTGATCTTCTGTGTTTTGTGTCAACAATGGGTCCCCAGGCACGTTGACCCCCGGCGTAGCCATGGTCCCTTAAGAATCGAAAAGAAGGATGTCATTGTCGTAAACAAAACTACGTGATTTTGGTCAACAAAAGTCTGAGTTAAAACAAAAGGATCCTGGATGCGAGACAATGAGCCTTTTTTGAAAAAACAAAACAAACCACAAACTGAGCGTAAAGGAAAACATGTTTTGTCGCGAGAAGTTGTTTCTAGACCCCCGGGAAAATAACAAAGTTGTTTTGACATTGCACTTTTTTATTCCCTTCTCTCTGTCAAAAAGACAGAGACCAGCGATTGTCGCCGGTTCTTTAATCTTGTGGAGGGGTTAAAGGCAGTGGACACTATTGGTAATTACTCAAAATAATTCATAATTATTGAGCTCAAATTTTCACAGGTTGCTAAAACAATGATATTTTTATCCTCTGTATACCTTTAAAACTGAGTGCTGTGTAAACATACGATGTTATGTTATCTAAAATATCATATCAAGGAAACACAGCTTGCTATTTCTGGAAGATTCGTTCTCCAGTCCCTTATAGCTTTTCCGGTGATAGACAGGTCAAAGTTTTGTGTGAACCCATTGTGATACTCTTTAATTGTTTTAATTTGTTTTGTTTTCTTTTACCATAAAACAGCGTGTTCAGAGGGCAAGTTCGGTACCGGCTGCCAGCAGGATTGTCCCCGTTGCATCCACGGTGGCGTTTGCGATGATGTTACCGGTGTTTGTATTTGCCCTCCGGGGTTCATGGGAACAGAGTGTGAAATCGGTGAGTGAATCAAATCCGTTTTGCATTAAACTTACACAGTTTGAAGATAATATGATGGTAGAAAGGTTCCCTTAAAATACTACTTACTGAGGTGCTATATTTTTGAGAGATGAGGAAAACAATGTCACGTAAATAATGTTCGTCTCACAGGAGACGACAATTATTATTTGGCATGCAGAACGCATTTACGCTACTCTCCTGAAAATATCTCTGTGATTTTCACTTTTTTTTTCTTCTCTCTCAAAAACTTGACCACAAATGAAGCTGAAACTTCTACAGGTAATTTTTGTACACACATATTTTCATTCACCAGTGAGAAGTGATTCATTCCATGACCAACAACTTAAAAGGTATCAAAAACCCTTTAACTTCACGTTTGACAAAGTTGTCAAAAAAGTTTTACTGTTTGGCCCTCAATAATGCCTAGACCTTATCGCAAATACCAATGCGCAAGCGCAGACTGTTCAATGAGGTGCATTGTTGGATAGATATGAATCAAATTTGTAACCAGCTAGACCACAATGCACCTAATTCCAAGCTTTACGCGCGCGCCTCAGTATTTGCGAAAAGGTCTCTGGACAAAGGCAAAGTTCGCGCGATGACCCACGATTAACTCGTAGATGTTTGAAAGTGTGGTGTCAGTATATCGCTACTTTAAACCAATTCTTTCAGGAGTAACTGCCAAATGTTTTGTAATTTTATACTAATATGTTTTTTTTTTAAATTTGGCATCCATAACAGGATGTGGCAGTAACAGATTTGGACCGACATGTGAATCCCAGTGCAAGGCCGACAACTGCAGACACATGCATTTTTCGCTACCAGACCCTTTCGGCAGCTCCTGTGCAACAGGTTGGACCGGACTGGCTTGTGACACACGTAAGACAAGAAAAACAATTCCAATTCGTTCAAAAATAACTGTGCATTAATTGTGTTTCTTTACGTATAGTAGTGCTTTACGAAAGCAAACAACTGAAACACACGTGACTGATCCAGCTGAAAATATACCATTCTGTACAAACGTCGCACGCTTTTAACTGGCAAAATGTTTTTGTTTATCTATTTGTACTCAGCGAGCTTTCGTCAATCCTGTTTAAAAGGGTTGCGTTATTCATCTGTAAGCCACGCCCATTTTGAAAATGGCGCCAACAGTTACATTGTCCAATTTTGCATCTGATGAAGTAGTTGTAGCTACAAAAGCTCATGCAATTTTTCTTATATTAGTTAGTCTTTAAGTATCATTAAAGTTTTTTTGTCAACTATAGACTAAAACACGGCTATCCGCATTATATAAGCCCATTTTAGTGACTGATATGAACAAACTTTTGTCTGAGGATTATCCAACAGTTGACAACATGGCTTATACGGATGATCTTCAAAGACGGCTCTCGTACAATGATCTGGGTGTTAAAATAGCACTTATTTCTGCTAATACAATGACAGTAGTGTTATTTGTGTTCTCTCTTGGGTGTTTACGACTGTGACAAAACCCATGGTGTCAATTTTAATACCCAGTTGTTTAGTGTTATTTTGGGACCCTGGTGTAAATCTTAATTTGTTTTGTGATAAGGCCTGTCAAGACCTTGGTGACCAAACCATTCGTGGTTATTTTTGTGTTTTATTGTGCTCTGATTTGGCCTTTGGCCGTTATTTAGATAATGAAATCAAATCCTCGATCCCAGAAACGGATGTCACAGGAACTCGAAATGAGAACCCCTGGATCTAAAACAACCTAAACAAGCAGCCACCGGTAACACCGATCAATAGTTCCTTAGTCAGTAGACCGCATAATCTGTTTAGAGTTTAAGTGATACTCCAGTCTTGCCAGCCATAGTGTACCTTTAACAAGGTGCATTTTCCTTGCATAATTTCTACTTAGCAATCGGAGACTTTTGAACGCTAGGTGGCAGCAGACTTACCAGGTATATTTTCATTGTTTACGTCGTTCTGAGCCTGCTCACATTTCCAAGAACAATAGATTTACCTGGTATGTCTGCAGCCAACTAGCGTCCCCAAAAGTCTCCCATTGGTTCGGCCCCTTTCTGATTCCGAATTAGAACTGCAACATGTGTAGTCTTGATCGGAGACGAGTGATTTTGCATTAGTGACCGGTAGAGGGCGCAACATCGAGACTGGCTCATTCGTTTGCATAATTCAAGTTTATAACTAGTTTCATATCTACCATTGAAAATTGACCTAATACACACACAAAATGAGGCTGGGAGAGTTTCGTCTTGCCTGTTCTACCCCAAAATAACTGCCCCATGCTGATTGACACCCCTTCTTTATGCCATTATGACATCCATGGCCCAGCTTAAGGATAGAAGAACTGACAAGTGTTATGATGTGGTTAAGACAAAGGAAATCATATTAAACTAATTATGTCATCATAATGCAGACAGCGGCCCTTACAACTGCAGGGTTAAATCGATGAAAACACACCCATCTTCAACTTGTTTGCACATTATTTATTTGAGGGGTATAAGTTCATTGTCGAATTATATTATCTTATGGTCATTACCAACCGCAACACAGAGTCATTCTCTTTTACACACAACAACAACTAGCGCCAAAAAATATACAGCACCGGAAGTCTACTCCTTTGTCTTCTGGAACTGTTATTGTCGAATTTATCTGAGTGTGTTTATAATAATAACACATGATGGCCTTTAGTTTATATTATCATACAAATGCATGAATTTTCCAATGGTTAAGGCCAGGGCCTACGCCTAGATTTTCCAGCAGATAACCTAGAAATTGAAGTGCAAAACAGTGTAGAACTAAAAGTGTTCCTGAAAAATAATGGCTAGTGTTTTTAGGCCAAAATGGTTTAAGTTATATAATATGCTGGACTGCAGGATTGGGTTTTTTTTGTGTCTGCATGCAGACACTAAGTAGGAACCTTGTAACTGTAAAAGAAGTTGGCTATGGAACATTTGCATAATAATTATGTTCAAGTCACCTTTCCGGCTTTAGAAATTGGAGCCTATCGATTGTTTTAATCCTATGAATTTACACAACAAAACTAACATATACAAAAGTTTCAAACAAAAGGTGGTCGCGTTTTTGAGATATCGCGGAAAATCAGGCGCGAATAATAATGTCCACCCGGGAATAATACTCCCTAGTAGGAATACACAACGCTTCCTAGATTCAAGTTTGGGGTAATAAAAACCGTCAGACCTATCTTTTTACACAACCACATCACTTCGAAGTGAAATGTCTCTCAAAATTGCTTTATACCATGGAAAGTTGATGTAGGCTTCTATAACCAGAAGTTGTTAGTGCCATTAAATTTAAGAGTGGTTACTAAATGTGTTATTGTGTTATATCTATCGAGGTAAGAAAATGTTTACATATAATATTTACAAAAATACATTTATAAACGAGACATAAAATACAATTCTCTTGATAACAAACGCGTGGAAACAGAAAACCCACAAATTGTACTTAGTGCAAGTTGAGAAGGCCGCAATCATTTTAATGTTTTTTTATTGTGAGTCACACCATAATCCTTTCTCTATGGTCACACAGTTTCCAGAATGTTGTCACCATTCGTTTGAGTTGAGCGGTTTCCGGCCATCAAAAAGAAAACATTAGTTCTGTGTATAAGCGGATACTGTGACATGGTTTCAGTTTACATTAGACAGACTATTGTTCCGTAAACAACAGTTTGATGGAACCACCAGACTCATAAATGCTGGTGTTTTGTTCGGTTCTAGCAGGTTTTATTCCAGGGTCGCTCCATTCCGATTCTTTGGGTTTTTCTCTCAAAATTTGCTCTCGGCGTTTTGTTTTAATTGGTCCGCGGTAATGTTTGTCAGCTGCAGCGCCCATCACATCACCTCGGACCAATCAAAACACAGATATGGAAAGCTTACGTTATAACTGCACGTTTATCCAATAAAATACAATCCAATGAAACTACTGGTTATCTAAAACCAATACCAGTCTTTATCATAAAGACAGGGGACCAGTCTTTATCATAAAGACAGGGGACCAGTCTTTATCATAAAGACAGGGGACCAGTCTTTATCATAAAGACAGGGGACCAGTCTTTCGGCGTTGTAGAATGTGTGACTAAAAGTTTAACCAACCACGCGAGGGCGCTATATTTCCCCATTGCTGCCATTGTTGCCCCCTCTTTGAAACTGTCGCGTCTTTTTAGGCCGTTTTCGAAACCACGACTTGAGCTTGAGCTTGAGCTAGGCCCATGTCACTCTTTAAAAAAAAAACGCTTTCCTTACGAGGCTTCAACCAGGCGACGAAGCCTAAGCCCAATTTGTGGGGAAAGGTGCACTTTTCGGCGGTCGGTCGGTGCAGTCGGTCGGTGCGAAAGCGGACCTAACAACATTTCTGATGTTTCTGGTTTCACGTTTCATGGGGTGTCTGGAGCATAGCTCGGTATACCTCTTTTTTTCTTTTCTTTTTTAGGTAATTATTTCTTTGGAAGTCCTTTGAAAGTGACATGCATTATTGTTATCAGCAATTTATCTTGATGTTTGACGGTGTAAACAAGCAAAAAGGAAGTGCTATCCTATGGAGCAACTAGACGGAAAAAACACACAAATTGTTCTGGATTAATTTTTTGTCTCGTCACCTTTACCATACAATTAACGGTATTGTACATGTATAATTGGTTGAGCTGACAAAACAGTTGCAGATAGTTTTCATGTTGTGTCTGATCAACCGTTCATGAAATAACAAACCAGTGAAAGTTTTTGGCTTAAACCGTTTTTGTAAGCCAGTAGAAAATAGTTTAAAAAGAAACTATGAATAATTTCAGCAGGTGATAAACACTTGTCCGTAGTTTTTGTTGTAACAACCGAAATCGGCTGCTGCATTCTGGTGAGGCTTCATACAGTTTTCTTGTATTTGTGGCTTCAATTTAGGGCGAAAAGTTTCATGAAAAAATCCTTTTACTATGGCTTTCATAATCAGTAAGTAAGCCTTCAGACTTAAATTGTAAACAGATAATGTTTTTATCTTTACCAATCCTGTAATGCTCACCAATCCTAGGGTGGATTTCACAAAGAGTTAGGACTAGTCTTATCTCGAGTTAGGACCATTTACTCGTCCTAACTTAGGACTATCCATGCAATTTGTATATCTCCTAGGACTAGTCCTAAGTTAGGACTAGTCCTAACTCTTTGTGAAATCCACCCCTGTAATACTAGGCTGTAATACCTGAGGCAGTGTGAGTTCTAAAAATGGGATGACATGAAATCATTTTGATCCAATACTCAACCAGGGGTTTAAATTGAAATGTATGTAAACTGATAAAGCCTTTTTTGAGATGTTTTACAAACAAATTTACCCACATGAATTAAATTGTACCGTAGTAATGTGATTGCCACCAACTCAAGTGAGTTGAATTCGTTCTTGTTTATAAATGCGCACTTCTCGTTTCAGCCAAAAGATCTAAATGTTAGAAAACAACGAGGAAGTATAAACAAAAATGTTTTAACTGATAACAACGTACAACATACGAGCAGTAGATAAATCGGCGAAGCCAAGCCCCCTATTGAGGAGGGGATGTGACATAGAAGATCATTCGTTTTAAAATCGTTGTTATCAAGAAACGTATTCGTATCAAAAGTAACGACAACAGAGTTTTATTTTGTACAAACTTTGGATTGTGAAATAATTTGTTACAGTTTCTTGTTTTCGTGTATGACTATACTTTACTTACGGATGTTAAAAAAGAAAGAAGAAAACCACATTTGGAACATAGGATTTCCCCTGTAGTTTATGCGTGCCCTTATTCTGCGAAAGGCACGTCAGCAAAAAACAACTGTGAAGTAAAATCAAAGAACTGTTCATTGAAATAGTTTTTGTAAAAGCCCTTGTAGTTAAACAACGATTTCAAAACTAACACGGACTTCCTCGTAATTCCAAAATGGAATTTTTTTTTTTATAAAGTTACTTTTTGTTTCCACCCTGATACTATAGTCTATAGCTTTTTTTGAATAGAGTACTTTTTTGTTGCTTTCCTGGGAAACGAAATCCTTGAACTCTCCAGGGACCCCGGGCATACCCTACCCTAGTTTACCTGCACCGAGTACAATACCAGACCCTGGTGGGTCTATTCGGAGCTTTAGACCCGTCTTATCTCACACTTGCAACACCTCGTAAACTCCACTTCTTCGGGCGGAAATGACACCGACTGTGCACCCCAGATTCCCCGGAAATGGGAGAGAAAAAACCGGCGTCTTTTGTAGCCGCCATCACGTCGTGCAAAATGTCACCTTGTTTAGAAACCTTGTTTAGAAGCAAAATGTCACCTTGGGGGGAAAAAAATATGTGTAAAATATTAAAGACATTGGACACTATTGGTAATTGTCAAAGACAGTCTTCTCACTTGGTGTATCTCAACATTATGCATACAATAACAAACCTGTGAAAATTTGAGCTCAATTGGTCGCCGAAGTTGCGAGATAATAATGACAGAAAACACACCCTTCGTCACAAGAAGTTTCGTGCTTTTAGATGGTTGATTTCGGGACCTCAAATTCTAAATCTGAGGTCTCAAAATCAAATCCGTGGAAAATAACTTCTTTCTCGAAAACTATATGTCACTTCAGCGGGAGCCGTTTCTCAACCTCTCCCCATTACTCGTCATCAAGCAAGTTTTTATGCTAATAATTATTTTGAGTAATTACCAATAGTGTCCACTGCCTTTAAGGTAAATTTGACCGGATACTGACAGTTGTCAAATCCGACCGTCTGGAAAGATTGTTGTAGTGACACAACCTTGAGTCTCCCTGCAATACTGATTTATTTTACAGGGCTGTATGCAGGTGCTGCAATTATACCAATAAGCTGCAGCGAAGTGCAAGATCTCAAATTAAAGGAACACGTTGCCTTGGATCGGACGAGTTGGTCTTTAAAAAGCGTTTGTAACCATTTGTGATAAAATGCATATGGATAGAAAGGTGTTGTAAAAGTAGAATACAATGATCCACACAAACATGCCTCGAAAATGCACGGTTTTCCTTTTACCTCGTCGACTAACACGGTCGGCCACCGTAGTTCACAGAGTAAAAGGAAAACCACGCAACTTCGAGGCAAATTTGTGTGGATCATTGTATTCTACTTTAAAGATCTTTATGCATTTTATAACAAACGGTTACAAACGCTCTCCAAAATATCTCTCTAAAGACCGCTACACTAAGAGGGCGCACCATATAGACCGCGAGAGAGTCTTGAACCAAGACTAGCTTTGGCCACTTGAGGGCGCACCAACACTCCGGAAGATTTTCCGGTGTCGACTGCTGTTAGCTAGCTGTGAAAGTTCAAGAAATCTGGCAAAGAGTTTCGGTTAATAAGAAGTTGTGTCAGATAAATTGGTGGCGAGGTGGTAAACATTTGCCGTCTCGTTCATTCATCAACGTTCTCTAAAAAAACAAACTGAAACATCACCTTTTGAATTGAATTCAATAGACCTTTGTGTATTGTTGTAGCAATGTTGATCTTAACAACTCTTAACATAGCCCTGGTAGGACGTCAGTCAGTGCCAGAGTCCAACCTGGGCTAATCGTAACACTAAGTTTGTGCAAAGACTGCTCTTTAGTTTTGATAATCATTTTTGTTGACTAGTCTGGTCTGTGTCTTTGTTATTTTTGTCCTTGTCATGTCAAAGTCCTTGTCCATCACGTACAAAAGCAGTGTGCTAACCCTACATTTTTCCCTGGATGTTGGCCTAAGCATGTTAGTTCAAACACCATTAATTACTATAGTATTACTGGTGGTATGTTAATTCTACCTCCATGATTACACTTTATGTTATCTTGTGAAATTTCTAATTTGAAATTTTAGATACATTATTGATTTTATGTGGCATCCATCTTTTCATAATTATTCTCAATGTTTTTTGTTTTCAACTGTATTTCATTGTGATTGTCAACATGAAAAATAAGTGTGCATTGAATTTTATAAAAAATGAATTGTTTGAGATTTTGGTCTCATTTCTGCGTTGTTTCTTTTATTTTTATTTTTTAGCTTGTGAAGATGGCAAGTATGGCGCTGGGTGCACGCAAGATTGCCAATGTCCGCAGTCTATCTTGTGTGATAGTTACACTGGTGACTGCATCTGCTCGCCGGATAAAATTGGACGGACATGCCAAGAGGATAGTACGTAAAGATTGAGGAATTGTGTGAAAATATTACAGAAGATTTCACTTGCTTTTTTTTTGCAAATTGTCTAATTGAAATTGTAATAATTTTACATTGTCACACTTAGATTGTCACACACTCACAAATGTAAATTAAACTACACTAGTCAAAAAATATTTTATTTTGTTTTATTTTTCATCTGTTTAAATTATGAAATTGAAAAGTAATTAAACACTTTCATATTGTTTTCTTTTTTTTCTTTTTTTCTTTTTTTTTTTTGGGGGGGGAGGCCTTTGTAGGGTTTTTGTTACAAAACACAGAAAATATTGTAGAAATTACTACCACTCAGTAACAGTAAATCATCATGATTTAACCTCATTTATGATCTATAATTCATTCAAATTTCTTCAATTTCTTGGCAATGCAATTGTTGCAATGGGCCTAACACTAAGTAGTTTAGTAGTTCAGATTCAATTCAATGTAATTTTTTGTATTTTTTTCCTCAGAATATTTCTTTAACGCCAGTGAAACCAGGGTAGTCCTTGGGAGCGACGTCCGTGTTTCACTCATGTGTGGGTGCCAGCAGACCGTTACAGACTGTCCGGCCATTCACATAGAGGTAAAGTTTGGGACCTTCGATGATCATCCCCAGACCCTTTAAATGTCCACAGATTTAATAATAATAATAATAATATCAAAGTATTATATAGGGCACGCATCTACCAAACGAAGTACTCAAGGCGCTGAGTATATACAAACTTTCAGAAAGATAGGTAATTGCAGTTATGAATTTTGAGACCCAATTATTTAGCACCTTTTTTGGTTTACAAGGTGCAACGACGCATACAGCAGCCACAGCCAGGAACACCGGGGCGAACCCCTTCTCTTTTCGATAAGTGCACTGGGCTTTACGCCCCATCCGAAGGACGAAGCAATGGTTAAGTGTCTTGCTTAAGGACACAAGTGTCATGGCTGGGGATTCGAACCCACACTCTGCTGATCAGAAACACCAGAGTTTGAATTCGGTGCTCTTAACCCCTCGGCCACGACACTTCCGATTTACGTTAAACTTGCATGGTTTAAAGATAATGATGGTAGAAAGCTTCCCTGAAAATATTACTTGCGGAAGTGCTGTAGTTTTTGAGAAATGAGTAAAACAATGTCACAGAGCTATGTGTATTGTCTGCATGATTTGAATGACATAATAATAAACGTTAATTTTGCCCCAACATTTTGTTACAATGTGAACAGATTTTGGAACCGAGCACATTTCCAGTTGGAGCCAACAAAAGGCTGGCTTTAGATCAAAACAAGCAAACAGCGACCTTCACCCCGTATCGTACTAGCGGAGATTGGAGATTCAAATGCACCATTGGTATCGGCTCTGACGCCAAAACCTTATTTTTCAATATGACCGCTGTCGGTAAGTGAATACAAGAATACTAACAAAAGTTTATGATCTAACGATGTTTCGACCCTAGCAGAGTCATTCTTGTGACCGACTACTGTATCTTAACTCAAAGAGAGTCTCCTAGAGGATACCAGAATGATAATCAGCTGAACCAGTATTGTACCTTATCTTGACTCAAAGAGTTTCTCTTGAGCATACCAGAATCAGCTGAACCAGTGTTGTACCTTATCTTGATTCAAAGAGTTTCTCTTGAGCATACCAGAATCAGCTGAACCAGTATTGTACCTTATCTTGACTCAAAAATATTTTCTTGAGTATACTGGAAGCAGTAAACATGTAAAGATGAAGTTGGCAAGTAAAGATGGTTAGCCTCCCAACTCAAAAAAAAATATATTAGTCATCCTTTTCTTGATTTTATTTCCGACAGAAAATCCTCCTGTTGTGTCCATGGAAGACATCGAGTGTAACTCGGGAGACTCGGTGACCTTTCAGTGTAGTGTCAACAACGTCGACCCCGATGATGTAACTGTCCGACTCATCCCACCATCCAGGTCCAGCTTGAATCCCACGTCCTTTTACAGCAGTGGAAGGACACACGTGGTATTCTTTGATATCGAGAACGCCATCGAAGATCAAGAAGGGGTGTATACGTGTCAGGCAAGCGGCGGGGGAGGTGTTGCGAGCAGTCAGGCTACTCTGATGGTCTATGGTGAGTCAAGACTACAGTTCTAAATGCAAGAACCTAGACTTCCTGCGTCGAGATTTAGTCCTGCCTGTGCGTGGAGAAATTGGAATGCTACACATTGTGTTTTGTAATATTGTATAACTGCCTGCACCATTTTTCATGCTTGATTGGTGAGTGTGCCCGACCAATCATTCCTTGTGGTTGGTCTGCGCGCACTCCACACACGGAGGGTGTGCAGATCATTATACTCATCAATGATGCAATAGCAATACCCAAAGTGAGCGTGCCAAATTGTCTCCGAGCGCTCCACGCAAAGAGAGTATTCGTTTAGCATCCCTGGGTCTTCCCCGCGGTGCTCACTCAGGTGAGCCCCTGACAAGAGCTAATCGAACGACCACACTCGCCCTCTCGTGGTGACGGCATGCACCTAAGGTCACCCCCAAGTGACCCACTCCACAAGCACTGGGGGCTGACCCGGGTGAGCCCCGTCAAAGCTATTCGAATGCACTGGGGCAGACCGGGGTCGACCCAGGGAAGCTAAGCGAACGCACCCTATGATAGCCATTGTGTTGGCCTATACCTTAACTGTCTTACACTCTCCACGCACAGGCTGAACTCAAAACCAATATCTCCACACTTTCCACACAGGGGGGTTGACGTTCTTTCGTTTCAAACTGTAATCCTCATCTTCCGATCATATTATTTTAATGTATTTGTTTTACTATGTTTGAAAAAAAGTCAATTCAGTTCATAACTTTTAGGGTTGAGTGGAAGTAGGTCGTTGCAGCCACTTTGGGCATTTTGGTACAAGCCATTTCCGACCGCTATGGCAGGCCTCAAAATGACCCACAGCACCAACAGCAATTACCATGGTGCCCTGTTCTGTTGCTGTGGTGCCCTTTGCAAAATTCCAATACAAAGTTTTCCTTAATGAAGTGCCCCCTTACCCGAGGAAAATTGCCGTGCCCCTTCAAGAGCGAAGTTCAAGGCATGTGCCCTGTGATTTTGCTGTGGCGCTCTTTGTTTCAATACATGCAATTAAAATTGTCCTTATAGAAGTGCCCCTTACCCGGAGGGAAACTGCTCAGCCCATTTATAAGAATGAAATTCAAGGCCTGCTATCATGGTCTCTAGGGTTTAGCAGATCTATGAAGCGTTACCTTTAAAGGAACGTTACAGAATTGGTAAGAAACAGAAATCGTGAAGATCACAGATTTATTAATTTTGGTTTTTACCCATACACCGATGTGTGTTAGCACTGTAAACTCAGTACTTTCCCGAGTCCTGTGAAAAAATATCACAGGCATGTTACTCGGGTGGGATTCGAACCCACGACCCTTGCAATTCTAGAGCAGTGTCTTACCAACTAGACTACCGAGGTTGCCGGCAGCTAGAGGCAGTTCGAATCCTATGTTTTGGCAGCGGGTACCGCAACGATATAATAGATGTTAAATTTGCATCGGGGATAAAGAATATTAATTTTGGTTTTTACCCATACACCGATGTGTGTTAGCACTGTAAACTCAGTACTTTCCCGAGTCCTGTGAAAAAATATCACAGGCATGTTACTCGGGTGGGATTCGAACCCACGACCCTTGCCATTCTAGAGCAGTGTCTTACCAACTAGACTACCGAGGTTGCCGGCAGCTAGAGGCAGTTCGAATCCTATGTTTTGGCAGCGGGTACCGCAACGATATAATAGATGTTAAATTTGCATCGGGGATAAAGAATATTAATTTTGGTTTTTACCCATACACCGATGTGTGTTAGCACTGTAAACTCAGTACTTTCCCGAGTCCTGTGAAAAAATATCACAGGCATGTTACTCGGGTGGGATTCGAACCCACGACCCTTGCAATTCTAGAGCATTGCAAGGGTCGTGGGTTCGAATCCCACCCGAGTAACATGCCTGTGATATTTTTTCACAGGACTCGGGAAAGTACTGAGTTTACAGTGCTAACACACATCGGTGTATGGGTAAAAACCAAAATTAATATTCTTTATCCCCGATGCAAATTTAACATCTATTATATCGTTGCGGTACCCGCTGCCAAAACATAGGATTCGAACTGCCTCTAGCTGCCGGCAACCTCGGTAGTCTAGTTGGTAAGACACTGCTCTAGAATTGCAAGGGTCGTGGGTTCGAATCCCACCCGAGTAACATGCCTGTGATATTTTTTTTTTCACAGGACTCGGGAAAGTACTGAGTTTACAGTGCTAACACACATCGGTGTATGGGTAAAAACCAAAATTAATATTCTTTATCCCCGATGCAAATTTAACATCTATTATATCACAGATTTACAAAAAAATTTACACAATCTAATGATGATGATAGTAGAAAACATCCCTTGAAATATTTCTGTCTGAAACTTCATATTTGATGAGAAATAAATAATCTAGTTTTGCGTGTGGAGTTTATCGCTCAGTGAGCATTTTATTCATTTTTGTTATGGCATCGATGCAATGCAAAATTTGTAATCGGTTTTTCACTATTTTCTCGTGACCCAGAAGCCGATCATTCTCAAACTTCTACAGGTTGGTCAGTTTATGTATATGGTGGATTACATAAAGTGATTACACTGCCATCAACTTTTTTGCTAGCAAAATCAATTCTGTATAATGTTCCTTTGAAATCATAACTTACAGAGCCACCAGTTCCAGTTAACCCCCCGACCATCATGTCCGTGACCTGCAAGACGGCAACCATTCAACTCAACTCCGACAGCTTCAGCGGAGACGGGGAAGTCATAAAGTTCTCTTTGGAGTACAAGCAGGCGCAGCAAAACTTCTACACCCCCAGATATGAGGAGGCCCTTCCATCAGACGGAGTCACCTACATGGAGGGTCTGCAGGGAAAGACGGAGTATAGCGTACGGGTGGTCTTGATCCGGACCGGCGGGAACTCTAACGCCAGAGGTCTGCCGGGGCCCGCGACCAGCTTTTTCACCGATCATGGTCGTGAGTATCCCTGTTTTAAACTTTCCGTTACAGCGCTTCTGTGAGATTTTCAAGATGGTTCCCTGTGTCTGAATATAACACAACAATGCAACTCTGTCAAAGACCCAAGTTTTGCTTGTTTAACTGTAAAATTAACAGATTTTGAAACAGCCTCTAGCCTTACCTCACCAAAGACCCAAATTTGGCTTGTTTAACTGTAAAATTAACAGATTTTGAAACAGCCCCTAGCCTTACCTCACCAAAGACCCAAGTTTGGCTTGTTTAACTGTAAAATTAACAGATTTTGAAACAGCCCCTAGCCTTACCTCACCAAAGACCCAAGTTTGGCTTGTTTAACTGTAAAATGAACAGGTTTCGAAACAGCCCCTAGCCCTACCTCACCAATCTCCTGAACACTTTATAGACCCATCACCATTTTAAAGTTGTATTGCTCTCCTTTTCTGGTTTGGGGGTTTTATCATATTTTCATGATGTATTTTCTATATATATTTGGTTTGCGGTAACACCATGTGTGTTACCGCAAACCAAACATATATTGATACCCCACCATGCAATTTTCTACTTTTAGGCTTTTAACAACTATTTTTAACGATTCTGGATTATGTTGCTAGTCAGCAGTATGTTTCCCCTTGTGGGAGTTTCCCAAGTTCCCTTGAGGGGAATCTTGCCTAAACAAACAGAAACAAACAAACAAACAAACAAACAAACAAACAAAAAACACCATTGTGAGGCAAAATCTGGAAATTGTTAATTGTTTTATAAAGTGTCCTTGTCGCAAAAAAGTAGACCACTTTACGGCAGCAATCTCTAAAAAAAAAAAAAAATTAAATATTTTTGCGCTTTTGATTTGCTGAAATGTAGAACAAGCTTTGTTCCACGCACTGCATCTCTTTGGAACTACTTGTCTGGTGCATGTTTCCCTCAATCCTACAATCTAAACTGTTTGAAGAGGAGTATCAATTCCTACTCTGCTCCCCTCAAGTTTTTCATATTTAACCATTTTTCTTTTAGTTGTAGCCCCTTACTAAGAGTGGCTTTAAGCCTTGTTTGGGGCGAAGTTGCAAAAAAATTAAATGCGTTATTTCTGTTCTTCTTTGTGTCTTTATACATGTGAATGTAGCTCCCACATCAAGACCAATCATTTATGTGGATAACCCAGTAGATATATCAACAGAGCTTGATGTTTCTTGGGAGGTAAGTTTCCTAAAGCTTTATATATTTGATAATGGCTTCTGACTGGCACCCCACTGCCAACATAGAGCTAGAAAGCAAGTCCCATCACCTGGCTACGGCTTCCCAGGTTGTATCGAAAACTAGGGTGGGACCCCTGGCTACGCGGCAGTTAAAGACACAGGGCACATTGTCAAAGACCAGTTGTTCTCACTTGGTGTATCTTCTCAACATATGCATAAAATAACAAACCTGTGAAAACTTGAGCTCAATTGGTCGTCGAAGTTTCGGGATCGCATGGCTTCTGACTGGAACCACAAACAAAGATATTGATCGAACAGGGAGACCACCAAAACAGGGCTAGATAGCTGAATTGGTAGAGCGACGGCACATTAATCTGGAGGCTGATGGTTCAAATCCCACTCTAGTAAACCCCCAAAATCATTATAATAATAGTGTACATTTATAACTGTATTACTTTTGTGGTTTTGCGATCATCAAGCACTGCGTGCTCATATGTGTGATGCGATCAAGCTTAATGAGTCGTTTGTCGAAAATATCAGTATGGAGAAACAAGCAGAATTAGATTTCAAGCATCTTTGCGCAACAAGGGCGTTTTTTCTGCCATTATTATCTTGCAACTTTGACGACCAAAATATATAAAATGACCTGGGTTGGCATTTGACTCGTTTTGCTTGATCTCATCACATATTATTTCCAATACTCTCAAATAATTTATCCCAAAAACTTATCCACCTCTCAATTGCTTAGATACAACAGGACGACATTTCTGGAGAAGACGAAGTGGATGGTGCAGTGATTTTCTACAAGCTGTTAGGCAGCGATCAAGAGCAGCAACTGAATATCACAGATCTGGAAATCCCTGGGAGTGTCAGTCTTACAGGCCTCAAACCCTACACGACCTACTCGGTGACGATGCGGTTCTTGAACTGTGCTGGCTATGGGAGGAAGAGCTTAAGAATGTCACAGGCCACAAATGAAGGAGGTGAGTTACTAGACAGGAACTAGTCTTGGTAGAAGACATCAACTATCTCATACTCATAACGTAGTGTAACTTGATAACCCGACAAGGGGCGCGCTTTCCTTCTTGATTTCATTTTGGGTGACGACTCTTTGTCGGGAAAGCTGGAAATCAAACCAAGGATAGACATATGCCTTTGGTAGCAAGAATAGACCTAGCCTAAGCTAGCAGGCGATATGGCGCTGTGCCCATGGTAGCTAGAATAGACTTACGCAAAGCTAGCAGGCTATATGGCGCCCTGCATGCGCAGGTGTTAACTAGACAGCAACAACCTTCAGGGTCCATTTTCCATACCATAGAAAGAATCGGCGCAGTGAATTCTGCGCTTACGTTAAGCCTATTTCACAGGTTAGCAAGGAATTTTTGAGTGTGCGTGCGTACTCCACATTACCAGGCATTCTTTGCTTACACAGCTAGCGCAGATATCTGGCCCTTGCACAGAATTTCTTTTACTTTATTATCTTATCTTATCTTTTATTGAGAAAATAGAATTAGCTATTGCAAACTACTTACCAGCCAAAAAGACCTGTGGTCAAAATGTAAAAAATAGTTAATGGCCTGATATATTGACCTTAGCAGAGTCTATCCCAAAGGCATAATGACAACACAACAAACAAGTTACTGGAATGGTGCGTTGTCCACGGACTTCTTGTCCCAGTTAAGTTAACATTGCTAAGTTATCGCGACTCGAATCAACCTGTTAAGTTAACAGCGCTGTGGTGGTAAATTAAACTTACCACCATGGTAAGTTACGCTTGGACTAAAATATCGGTGAGTTAACTATTTGCGGCGGTAAGTTCAGCATTACAGAAGCAGTGAAGTGGAAATCTTTTATTTTGTTGAATTTATTTCTTTGTATCCCTCTTGCAGCACCTAGTAGTGTCACAAGCCTTGTTGTTGACGTGCTCTCCTCGGACCGCATCTCTGTCTCTTGGCAGGCCCCTGAAGAACTCAACGGGAACCTCAGATTCTACGAGGTGTGGTACCTGGAGTTTGTCAGCGGCGGGGCGGAGAACGAGCCGGTCAAGTTGAACGTTCATCAACTGACCTCTCAGGTGATCCCCAACCTCAAACCTCACACCATATACCTCATCTCCGTTGTGGCGCACACAAAGAAGGCGGGAAAGAAATCAGAGACAGTTGAGGTTGTCACTCTCGAGTCGTGTAAGTCAAGTTTGTTGAACTCCTCTTCTCTTAGCCCCCAAGTTCTTTTGACATAAACAACTGTTGGTGCCCTCAATGGTTGGCCACTTAAAAAGTTTGAATTCTTTCTGTACGACACGAAACACAAACACACACAGATTTATATTAAACTAGCACGAATTAAAGATATTGATAGTAGAAAGCTTCCCTTAAGATATTACTTGCTGAGGTGTTGTTGTTTTTGAGAAATGAGAAACAAAAATTCACAAAAGTTATTTTCGCATGTACAACGCATTTTCGCAACTCTTCTGAAAACATTGCTCTTTGATTTTCACTTTTACCTCAAAAACTTGTCGACTATTGAAGCTGTAATTACAGACATTATCATTCACAGTGAGTAGGGATTCATGTCACGGCTAAAGAATTGATCTACATAAGGTATTGAAACCCTAAGCATGTTGGTCCTTTCTTTATGGCATGACTTTATGTGAATGGAAGTAGGTCAAGCTTGATGGTCTCCAAAGGGTTAAGATTTTAACATTCAAAGAAAAAAAAGCACCACACTACCCCAGCAACAACAAGCTGATCATTGTTTAGTTTTGAAATAGTTTTTCATAGATTTCACACTCTGGTTAACCCTGACTCTTTCCTTTCAGACCCAGCAGGTCCCCCCCTCGACGTGACGGAGGTCATCGCAACCACAAGTACCATCGAGTACACCTGGTCTCCGCCTGCTAAGGACCTGCAAAACGGCGAGATCGTCCGCTATGAATACATCTCTACCAGGGCTACAGGCGGGGACAGTTCATCAACAAAGTTTGGCAATGTCTCACGGACGAGCGTCGTCATTGATGAGCTTGAGCGCAGTGTGATATATCAATTCCGTGTGCGAGCGTACACGGTCGTTGGTCATGGACCATACAGCGAAATAGTCCTAGGCAGAACTCGAGACGAAGGTAATTTTTTAAAAAGGTTAAGTGAAATTATTTGTATTTGTATTTGTATTTATTGTCCAAACCAACAGAGGAAGAACGGCCAATTACAAGAAAGGTAAATGTAAAACTGATAAATTGATCTTTAAATTTACAGACAATAAAAGACTACATTCATAAAAAATGTTTAAGAATTTAATTTGGCAAAAAGATAAATAAAAAATAAAAGAAATTAATGAATTAATATAGCAACAAACAAAACGAAATGACAACTTTGAAATAAAAACTTGACTAACTTCCACTACGGACCCGTTGTATTGTTGATGAAATGGCACGTGTGAAAGGCTATCATTGGCTGAGAGTTCACACATTCACTCTACTATTGTTTGTGATCACAGATGGTGCTCATCAGTGACAACATATGCAATAATAATAATAATAATAAACGGTATTTAAAATACGCTCTACTTAGAAAACTTAATCACAGCGCTTACAAAAAAAAATATTTAGTACAGGGAAATAAATAAATTAATTAATGAAAAATCAATTGAATTAAATGAAATGGTTTGGTTTATAAAGGGGAAATTATACCTTTGGTTTTTGGCATTGTTTGATTTTTTAATTCTGTATATAAGAAAACATAATAAGCTGTTGCAAACAACTTACCAACCAAATGGACCGATGGTATAAATGCAAAATAAATAATTAATGGCCTGACGTTTAGACGCCAGCAGAGTCTTTCTCGAAGGCTAAATAAATATGTATACATTTTGACTGATTATTTGTATGCAGAAAGAATAATCCGTAATTTGATTACACAATCTCTGAGATGTAACTATCAGTAACGCTTCTTAGATTTAAACTTTGTGGGAAAAAACTTAAGCATTTTTTCATAACCACAGCACTTCAAAGTGGAATGACTCTCAAAATGGTTTAAACTATCGATAGCTGCTGTACTTCTTCTAACTAAGTCAGTTTGCGTTGGCATTAACTTTAAGATTGATTACCAAATGTATACCTTTTTTATTTCGGATCCTCAGATATATCTACCATGGTACCTACAACGCCTACAAAAAAAGGAGGCCTTTCTGAAGAAACAGGTAAGTCTAGATGTGAATTGTGTTTTTTTGAAAATTTAAGGATTTTTTTCCTGTTTAAAATTACCCCAAGTGGGTTTAGATCTTTTTTGTAACATGTCTTCAGATTTACATTAAATTTCCAAGAAATGAGTTTTCGAGAAATGATTAAAACAATGTCACAAAATAATTGTTGTCTCAGTTTTAGCATGTAAAACGTATTTACCAGTTAAGGTATGAAAACCATAACTGGTAATATAATGTTCATCTCACTGAGACAAAACAAAATTTTGTGATTTGTTTTACCCATTTCTTAGAAACTATACAGCAGCTCAATAAATGCTTATATTATTATTATTATTGTTATTATTATTATTATTTACCTCAGCAAGTAATATTTTCAGGGAAGCTTTCTGCTATTAATAGGCCCTATCTTCAAACTGTGTAAGTTTTATGTAAATCTGTGGACATTGTGTTTTGTGTCGTACGAAAGTTACCCAAACCCTTAAAGGGACAGGAAAAGAAAACATTGAACAGGTGAAGTACTTCCCTATAAATAATAATATCCTCATCCTTCAAATTAATTTTGCGCACTCGTATTTAAAAAATGTTGTTCCCTGAAAATAATTCTCTGTTTGCTTAAAATCTTTTTTGAGAGAAGCAAATAGTATTTTGAGGGAACAGAATAATTATTTGAGGGAACAAAGTAAATTATGGAAAGTTAAATTTAAAAGATTTAAGTAAAATTTCTGTTTTTTAAGTGTGAGAAAGCTTACACAGTCACAGCGCATTGGTCCGATGAATTCATTGTATCCAATGAAATCATTGTATCCAATGAAATCATAGGGCCTGTCTTTGTCTTTGCGGATAAAGAGAAGGGACCAGTCTAAGCGAGGCTTGGACAAAGAGAGCGAGCTTGCAAGAGGGGGCCACAAGATGGTGCTCCTTCCTTAGAGCGAAAACATTGAACTGTACGCTGGTTTTATCGTTTCAGGTCAAAAAGAAACTGGACCGTACACTGACGGAGCCGGTGTGGCTATAATAGTTGTGGCTGTGATGGTTGGCATTGTTTTGGTCATGGCGCTGGCCGTCGCCTTGTCAACCTTTTATTTCAAGAGTAAGAGACAAAGCCATGATATAGACCCCACTGTGGATCCCAACTTCACCATGCGATTTTCAGATGTAAGTATTTTGATAACAACAATCCACAAGGGAAACTGACTGGGTAAATAATTGTGGGGTTGAACAAAGAAAAACTCCAACCAACGACCTCCGGATTAACATGCCAGGGCTCTACCAACTGCGCTATCTAGCCCTACGTTGGCGGTCTCCCTATTTTGTCAATATCTATTGTTATAACAAGAATAATAAGCATTTGAAATTTTGTAACTCATCCTGTACATAAAAATGACTGATGTAGCATCATTTCTAAAGGAAATTCTGAGAAAAGAAAAAATGACGCGGCAAGATTGACACAACTGGGAACGAGATATGTCACTGTCCTGCTAGGGACAAAGAACTAGTATTTTGTCTATCATTTTAGTAGCGTGCAACACTGTCGCTTGAAAGTTCCTTGATTCAAGTAGGCTTTAAACTCTAACCCATCCAGTAAGAAGTTGCTGGGGCCACCCATTTGCAACCTTACAAGAAACATATTTCCTGTCCACTTCCCTCTTGACACTAAACATTCTCTCCCCCGTCCCCCTGCTCAAAGTTGATTGGAACGCAGAAGACCATACACTGAAAGGGGGCGGGGGGCCCAACGAGATATGGCCGGGATTGTAGCTCGATTTCAGAATTTGTTGACAAAACTTGCGTTTTTCTCCCCTGTTTATAGCTTATGCGACAGAGGTCAATGTCCAATGAGTACGACGACGGCACAGGGCAAAACCTTCTTAGTCCCCTGGCGATGCCCGGGGGCAGTTTCACCTTCATGCCTACCTCACCGACCTCCCCCGGTTCACCCGGCTCGCCCAAGTCCCCGACGATCCCTGCCTACTGGTACATTCCATGGAACAGTATCGTTATGGAGAACATGATCATTGCTGAGGGTAACTTCGGTCAGGTGGTGAAGGCAGTCATCAAGAAGGATGGAGTGGCTCTAGAGGCTGCTGTTAAGACCCTAAAAGGTAAGGTCGTCGTTTTTGGTTTTTGTCAGCGTCATTCTTGTCTGTAGGCAAACTGTCTCCTTTTTCTTTTTTAATTAGAGTCGCATACGGGGGTGTAAGTTTTAGCTGAAAACGGTAACTGCTCTATATTTAGACACCCCTATGTTTCTAAAAACCTGATGATTTACATGCTAGGGTTAGTATTAAGGTAGGGGTCAGGAAAATACATTAGATGTGTCAGAACATAGGAGTGTTGAAGCATAGGTATGACAGAACAATGGGGTGTGGCCCCTAATACAGTGTCTACTTGCTGAGAAATCAGCATTTGCACAAGAATGTCAAATCCATGCACTTATAGGTGACAGCAGACGAGCAACTCGTCCTAACTCAAGATTAAACTAGTCTAAACAAGAGGATGTAACAATCTCCCCGAAGACCTAATCAATTGTACAACTCTTGCTAGTTTTAAGCAGGGTGTACAGTCAGTCCAGCTCCGCTAGGTAAACAGTTTTAAGCAGGGTGTACAATCAGTCCAGCTCCGCTAGGGTGTATAGTCGGTCAAGCTCCGCTAGGTAAACAGCACTTTATGTTTACTGTTCATCACCCACCTGCACTGTATATATCCAAACCCTCGCATGCACACAACAACCCCAGTAAGTAATACACCAAATGGTGGACTGTACTTTTACGAAAGAAGAAGAACTTTTCTATACACAAAGATAGCTGAGGCTATGCTTTCAGAAATATATTTTGAGATGTGTTTTAAATTGAGAACAAGTATCCCTGCTTGTCTGAGTTGAAGTGGGAGGCTGTTCCAAAGAGATGGCTCGCCATAAGAAAACCATTGATCACCAGAGTGTGGGATGTTGAGGAGCAGGTAACTTGAGGAATGAAGCCGTCTGGGAGTTTTGTAAAAACGAATTAAAGTCATTTATGAATGCAGGTGAAAGCCGTTGCATATGATGAAAAATTATAACAGTGTCTTATTTTTTGTGAAGCTGGTTCAACTGAGTCCGACAGACGAGATTTTATTGGAGAGCTTGAGATAATGTGCATGGTTGGAAGCCATCCAAACATCGTCAGCTTAATCGGTGCTACTGAATATGCTGGTAAGTTTACTAGTAATAATAATATGTATTTATAAAGCGGCTTTACAAGTATCAAAGTGCTGTAAAAAATAAGACGAGAAACAAAAACGGGGGTTCAGAGAACAAAAATGTTTCGAGACATTTCCTGTAGTAGTCAAGGCAGCATGACTTATGGAGTAGTTGAAAAATGGTGGTCGTGACTCGGCTAAGCAATCGATAGTCACGTCTTATAGCTGCCTGGGCTTGGTCATGAGACTTGTGTCTTTGAGCAAGATGCTTTTTCAAACAACATGTCAACCTCTTCCCTTGCAGGTACCCATTTATATACACCTGGGTGATTTAGAAGCAATTATGTAAAAGCATTTTGCTCAACTTAAGGACACAAGTGTCATGACTCTGATTCGAACCCATACTCCGATGACTTAACCACCAGAACCTGAATTCCATGCTCCACCTTGACTATGGCACCCTACAAGTGTTAACTTTATACTAAATATGCTTTGCGATTAAAAACAAGAAATTATTTTCCCCAGTACTCACTAAAGTATTTCCTTTAAAGGTATCTTGTACGTCGCCACTGAATACGCTCATCATGGAAATCTTTTGAACTTCTTGAGGCAGAGCCGCCAGCCGGACCCCGAACAGAACTACACCAACCAGGGTGCAGGTGCCAGCAGCAGTTTTGATGCTGGCTTCAGCTCGGAGCAGCTGTTGCAGTTCGCCGCTGATGTGACCAGGGGCATGCAACATCTGTCCGAGAAAGGGGTGAGCTCATGTGACAACATTTTTAATTCTAGGCATAACGTTGAGAAGTTTTCTACAAAAAAGCAATCATATCTGTAGTCTTGTTCTAGCCCTGTAACCCAAATGGCTGTAAGATACAAATTCTGGTGTTGTCAGGGCCCAATTCCGCAGCACTGCTTAGCGGTAAGCAAATTTTGGTGCTAACTGCAGCAGAAAAATTTGCTTCAGCATAAGCTTTAGCATGCCTCTTCATGTGCTTAGGGTAAGCAGTGCTATGAAATGGAAATCGCACAGTAAGCATAAAATCAGCCGTTAAGCAGGGCTATGAAATTGGGCCTGGAGTTTGATTTCCAGTCAAGGTGTGGCAGGAGATTTTATACCCCCCCCCCTGGAAATTCTAGCCCCAAATTGGCGCACTTTGACAAACTTCTTCTGATAGCGCCCTCCTTTGAATCAACCTCCTTCAGCCCATGTTGATTTCCGCTATGAGGGACAGAATCTCAGGGGTACAGATTTCCCCTAGAAAAAAAAGGCACTTGTTTTCTTGAGCAAGCCACAGAATTGCGTCATCCTTCAAACGGGACGTGAAGCCTGAGGTTCAGTGTCTTCTGTAATGCACATAAAGGACCCTGCACACTTGTGAAAGCGGCAGCTGGGTTCAGATTCAATGTTTATTGTTTCCACAGTAACATTGTAACACAGTTCCAAATAATACAGTTAAGCCAGGAGAAATACCCTTTTGTGATGCTGCAGGGGAGCTCACTTAGAAGCAAAGCTAATAAGTGTGAGCCCCCAAACAGGTACACCATGTGGAAGTGTCGTGGCCGAGCGGTTAAGAGCACCGACTTCAAACTCTGGTGTTTCTGATCAGCAGAGTGTGGGTTCGAATCCCCAGTCGTGACACTTCGGATGGGACGTATAAAGCCGTTGGCCCATGTGTTGTGTAACGCATGTAAAAGATTCCAGTGCACTTGAAAGGAGAAGGGGTTCGCCCCGGTGTTCGATGGCTGTGGCTGCTGTAGCCAACTTATTGCCAACCAAAATGGTGAGCGTGGCACAGTCGCCGCGTGTGACGTCCGTGCAAGGGGTCAATTGGAGGTGGATTGGGAAGGTGTACTCAATGAACTGTTCATCAGTGCACCAGGTTTCAAATAACACTTGAGAGTTAACTCTTCTTTATTTTGTTTTTGTCTTTGCTTTCCAGTGTGTTCATCGTGATCTGGCTGCTCGTAATGTCTTGGTTTGTGATGACCTAGTTTGTAAGGTGACTGACTTTGGACTCTCTCGCAGTGATGAGGTTTACGTTAAGACTACCGCTGTAAGTTAATGTTTTGGTCATCTTGATGTTTTTTTTGCTCTCAACTAAACAAAATGTTTTTGGTTTTCCGTTCAAAACTAAGATGAATAAACTTAGAATCTAAAGAAATGAGCTCTAAAATGAGATCAAAAGTATCTAGAAGCTTGAAGAAGTGAAACATGGTGTAGATTAAGTTCAGGAGAATGGACGAGAAAGTGTAGATTTGTGGATAGAATATACGAGCCGAGGGCGAGTACATTGTATTCACGAATCTACACTTTAGAGTCTATTCTCTGACTTAAACTACTTCCCCCATTGGTTATGTAACAGTTTGAATGAATTTCTGGATTTCGCAATAGTAATAGCACTACTCAGTATATCTAATTATATAATTATTTTACAAATTATATAGGCATACATTAGTGCTTGCAACATTATCGAGTACAGTGTACAGTTTGCTCAGCTAAAACTAAATTGTGTGACAAAAGTGTTTTTTGGAAAATGTTTTTGTAAATTGAAAGATAACATATTTTGAACTATGTTTTGTTGCACATCATGCTATCTCTCAGTTTGGAAAGACAGTAATTTTAGAGTTGAACTACTTACTTAAGTTTTATTGAATCTACACTCAACTGTAGATTCGTTAAGAATCTACACTTAAGTGTAAATTTGTAATGAATCTGTAGTTTAAAATCAACACTTTTAACAATAAAGTAACGTCACAGAAATAGTTTAACTCCTAAGAACATAAAGTGAAATTTCGTAAAAAAAAAAAGAAGCTTATTTGGTAAACCCCAAGTCTGTCTTGGATATTGTGTTGTCAGATACATCAGTAGGGGTGTCATTGCGTAGGGTTTAAAGCCATTGGACCCTTTCGGTTCAGAAAAAAATTAAAGTTCACAGATTTACACATAACTTACAGGGTTTACAGAAGGCAATGGTGAAAGACTTCTCTTGAAATATTATTCCATGAAATGCTTTACTTTTTGAGAAAACAGCAAAACAATGTAAATTCTCGTTAACGAGAATTACGGATTTATTTTAAACACATGTCATGACACGGCGAAACGCGCGAAAACAAGGGTGGGTTTTTCCGTTGTTTTCTCCCGACTCCGATGACCGATTGAGCCTAAATTTTCACAAGTTTGTTATTTGATGTAGAAGTTGTGGTACACAAAGTGTGGGCCTTGGACAACACTGTTTACCGAAAGGGTCCAATGGCTTTAAGTGTAAATTTGTAATGAATCTATAGTTTAAAATCAACACTTTTAACAATAAAGTAACGTCACAGAAATAGTTTAACTCCTAAGAAGATAAAATGAAATTAAGTTTAAAAAAAAGCTTATTTGGTAAACCCCAAGTCTGTCTTGGATATTGTGTTGTCGGGTACAGTAGTAGGGGTGTCATTGCGTAGGGTTTAAAGCCATTGGACCCTTTCGGTTCAGAAAAAAATTAAAGTTCACAGATTTACACATAACTTACAGGGTTTACAGAAGGCAATGGTGAAAGACTTCTCTTGAAATATTATTCCATGAAATGCTTTACTTTTTGAGAAAACAGCAAAACAATGTAAATTCTCGTTAACGAGAATTACGGATTTATTTTAAACACATGTCATGACACGGCAAAAACGCGCGGAAACAAGGGTGGGTTTTTCCGTTGTTTTCTCCCGACTCCGATGACCGATTAAGCCTAAATTTTCACAGGTTTGTTATTTGATGTAGAAGTTGTACACAAAGTGTGGGCCTTGGACAACACTGCCGAAAGGGTCCAATGGCTTTTAAGCACCTATATTTGTTTGTCCTCAGGGTCGTTTACCAGTACGCTGGATGGCTATTGAATCTCTCAACTACAGCGTGTACACAACCAAGAGTGATGTGTAAGTTTCAGTTTTATTTCAAATTTTGAAGATTTTTCCTTTTAAAACTATCATCACACTGCCGTTGAATAATAGGTTTGTGGTAACACTGTGGGTATATCTTTAGAGAACTATCTTGCTATATTCTACTACCGCGGAGTAGATTTTCAGATTTCAAGAGACTTCTCAGTTCAGAAGAGAACTGTTCTGTTTTTTAACTACTACCTGGGCGGAAGGTAGAAAATCGGCTGGGATTAAAACTATCCACACACTGCCGTTTAAAAATAGGTTTGTGGTAACACTGTGGGTATATCTTTAGAGAACTATCTTGCTATATTCTACTACCGCGGAGTAGGTTTTCAGATTTCAAGAGACTTCTCAGTTCAGAAGAGAACTGTCCTGTTTTTTAACTACTACCTGGGCGGAAGGTAGAAAATCGGCTGGGATTACTACTGTAGCTTATAGTGGATCATTATTAACTTCACTATCGTAGAGTGAGTTCTTAATTGGTCTCATTGTTTCGACTAGCTTGCTCTAGTCATCGTCAGGAGATGGTGATCGATGACTAAAATCCCATGTACATACTGCGGTTGTTCAAGGATTACTGAGTGGTGTACTGTTAGCCATTTGTGTATGCAGGTTACCGTTTCAAGATGGTTTCAAGTTCAAGTGGCATTCCAACATGAAAGATTGAAAAGGAACCTTAAGTGCAAATAGTACAAAGACATACAGCCCAGTAAAATTAAGAAGCAATGCCGTCCTTCTGATGAAAAGGGTCACTGAAGAGGTTAACGGATTATTTCACTAACAAACAAAACATGACTTGAAATCTGGAATTTGAACTTGCATGTAGGACTTGACTCCAACTCAACAAATTCAATTTGTAATTTGGTTTGTCATTTTTTTTCAGATGGTCATTTGGAATTCTCCTGTGGGAAATTGTTTCACTTGGTAAGTGAATAGAAAATAACACGGCCTCTACTCCCTTGCCCTATACTCACCAAAGACTGCAGGCATAATTAGACCAGACACATCAGAAAATTTGCCCCTTACAGGCTCTCCCTGTCATCCCTCTGCCTGTGCCCTTAGATGGCAGAGTAGGGCTTAAAGAAAAAATAGCGCTTCGAGCTGTTGCGCTTTACGCTCACAGCTCAGTTTTTTTTTGTTCTACAGCCCATCACATCCTAGTGTACCGACTGTCCCCCCTAATATGCTTTTCTGGTCTGTTTCTCCCCCAATTATTCAGGTGCCACACCCTACCCAGGAATCACCTGCGCTGAACTCTACGAGAGGCTGCCCCTGGGCTACCGCATGGAACCCCCACTCAACTGTGACGAAGAAGTGTAAGCAAACCTTTCATTCAAGTGTAATGGTCAGGGACATGAGCGTCATGACCAGGATTCGAACCCCAGGCATCTGGGAGTTATCCACCCGGTGCTCAAATTGCCTAAGCAGCTAATATTGCTTGGGAATTGAACTTTGCAAAATTAAGCAGGATACCAACCACAAATGGTACAGTGGCATTGTATTTTGGCTGGTAACCTTATTATGGTAAGCATGATTTTGATTGAGCTGAGCCCCTATCTGTGCTTAAAGTAGCTCTGAAATTGTGCCCTGGAACCAATATGTCATGCTTACTCAAACTTTTGTGCTTACAGCCCACAGATTCTTGCGCTTTACAGAGCATTGTAAGCGCATAGTTTTATGCATGTTTCATGTAAAAGGACCCAGAGCACTAGTCTTTGACAAGTGAGGGGGTTTCTGGGTCACAAGGCAGACATGGGGTGGATTTCACAAAGAGTTATGACTAGTATCTCGAGTTAGGACGAGTTACTCTTCCCTAACTTAGGACTAGCCTTAAGTTTTTAATTAGGATTAGTCCTAAGTTAGGAATTTCTTTGTGAAATCGACGCCTGATCTTTAATTTAAAAAAAGACTGTATTCCCTGTAATACACTCCCTAGATTAGAATGAATTTACTTATCTTTACAGGTATAACATCATGCGTCACTGCTGGAGAGATCGCCCTCATGACAGGCCTACCTTTGAGCAGCTGAATATTGCTCTGACTAAATTGGCGGACGCCCACAAGGTAAATACTGCACTATACGCAGGGCCCATTCTCAAAATGATACTTTCTTATGGTGTGTCGTGGCTGAGCGGATATAAGAGAACCGGACCCAAGCTATGGTGTTTCTGATCAGCAGAGTGTGGGTTCGAGTCCCGGTCATGGCAATTGTTTTCTCACAATGTTTTATACCATCAACCTCTACCTATTACTCATTACCAAGTTCTTCTCGATGTCATGTCCTGTAAAATGCATGTGTGCACACAGGGTGCCAGACTAGACTGCAATTTGGTTTGTGCTAATTTAAGCCGGAAATGGCATCCAGCAACCACGGGACCCCAAAGAAACTAGTCCCTGCATGTCGCATTTCTCTCCATACACAGCTCTAAAGACAGCCGCACAACCTACTTATCAACAGTGATCGTAAATGTTGACTTATTATTTTCTTATTATTTTCTTATAACAGCCGTATGTGAACACTGAGCTTTTGCGCAAGAGCAACTTTGAATTTGTCCCAATCAACTCTGGGGAAGATACAATTGGTCCATCGACACCTGTGTGATGCCTGATTGGTCCATCAACTACAAGACTCTTGAATGGTGAATCCAAGACATGTGACGTGGAAGGAGATACCTGATTGGTTAATCAAGAAAGAGATCCGTCTGCCACTCGTGGAAGCAGTGTTTCGATTGGGCAGGCTCAGGTTTGAGATTTTCCAATAGTGTCATAAAGCTTGGGCAGTGTGAAAATACTGCTTCCAATTTGTGTTTGCTTGCAAGGAAAAGGTGCTAAGTAAAGACAAATCATGCTTACTGAAAACAGACGACCAGCCACAATGTCATACAAAGTAGGCCTATATTTCTGGTGGCTGGTCCCATATTATTTTCCGGTTTGCAAACACAACTATCAAGCAGTGTTCTTACTCGAGCAGCTTTCTGACCCTAGACATGTTTATTTTGATGTCTTCACGAAGTTAACGGTTTAACAAAACATATTGAAAGAGATAAGAATTAACTATACATACTAAAATAGTAAACTTGCTGGTACAACCATGTATATAAGATCTGTTATGAGGGAGTGTCTCTGAAAAGAGACGGTGTAGTCTCGATGATTTGAAAAGTATACTTTGCTTGTCTTCAGGAGAAACGTGAAACCATGCAACGCTTCAAACACCATTGACTAAAGGCAGTGGACACTATTGGTAATTTTTCAAAATAATTATTAGCATAAAAACTTACTTGATTACGAGTAACGGGAATAGGTGGATAGTACATAGCATTGTGAGAAACAGCTCCCTCTGAAGTGACGTAGTTTTCGAGAATTAATTAATTTTTCACGAAATTGATTTTGAGACCTCAGATTTAGAATTTGAGGTCTCAAAATCAAGCATCTGAAAGCACACAATTTCGTATTACAAGGCTTTGTTTTCCTTTCATTATTATTGCAACTTCAACGACCAATTGATCTCAAATTTTCACAGGTTTGTTATTTTATGCATACGTTGAGATACACCAACTGTGAAGACTGGTCTTTGACAATTACCAATAGTGTCCACTGCCTTTAAAAGAGATGTTTCAAAGAGATTTTTGGTTATGGTGAGTTTGAAGTCATACGGGAAATGAAATGGTAATGTAAAGCATTATCCTTTAATTTACCACCTAACCTAGGAATTAAGCAGCAGCCATGGGATTACACCTAAGTTTATTAAACAACCCGAGAAGAGGCAGGCTAGGGGATTAACCAGATATTTGAAACTAAAATGTGAATGTTTTTTCTTTTTTGAGATTGCCTGGAACTGGTTGCCCGCAGGTTGCACCGTTTGACACGGCTTTTATCCCTAAGTTCTGCTCATATTGATGCAATAAAAAGATGCAATAACAATTTTTTTAAAACGCAGGATAACGTTTTGTGGAAGAAGTATAACTAGTTGACTAATTGGTGGGTAAGGACTTAAATGTGGGGCAAGCTAAAGTATCACCAAAATCGCAAGGTACCATACCACATTGTTATAACATGATGCATTATTACTTGGGGAAAGGTACTAATACGACTGCAGTAGTTTTAGGTACTAATGAGAAGGATTTGTACTACCAATGTCTTTAACGCTAGTTTAAAAGTACCACTGTGCTGCATTCTAGATAAGAATGAATTGAACAGGTGGAGTGTTTAAGCACTAGGTTAAGTTCTACTGCAGTAGTTCTAGGTACTAGTGAGAAGGAATTTTACCACCAAGGTCTTTAAACATTAGTTTAAAAGTACCACTGTGCTGCAGTAGTTTAAGTTCTAGATAAGCAACTGCGATAGTTTAAGTACTAATTTATAAAGAGCTGCTCTATCAAAGTGTTTCAAAACACTTATAGTTAAGTACTAATGCAGTATTTTAAGTACTATCAAATTTATAAGAAAATAATGGTACTGCTAGATAGTAAGTTAAAGTATGTGGTACTACCAGTGTGTTTAAACAACTAAATTTTGACAGTTCATACAAATATGTAATTCAAAGGTTAAAAAGTAAGGTTTTTCTCATCAGCAGTAAAGTACTAATAATAATAAACACGGCATAAGTTAATGCTGGCTTCTGTAGGCATATTTACAGCTGATTGGCTGATGTTCTTCTTTTTAGTGCCACATAAAGTAGTCATATAGGGTTGACAGGGGACAAGACAAACGTGACAACAAGATAAAGGTACTAGAGTCATTTAGCTGTAGGTTCTAGTGTAATGAAAAGTGCTAAAATAGGTAGCTCTTCAGCTACCACTTCCGAAGAGATATTTAAGTGTACATTAAAGTTTAAATCTACAAAACCAGGAGGCGATTCCACAAAGAGTTAAGATTGATCTTAAAGGCGAATTAATCTGAACTGCTAAGCAAAGTGTGATGACACAAAACAAATCACTGTGGCAATCTAAGATAACTTATCTTAAGATGAATCTTAGTGCTATGTGAAATAGAGCCGAGTTGTTATAAACAAGATATAAAGAGACATGCATTATGACATTGCAATCACAACTTCTTGTTTTGTGCAATTCATAATTGTAGACGATAAATCAAAGTTCGTATGAGAGACTGGTTGTTGCCAGCTTTAGTGTTAATAGAGAGGTTTTGCAGGCATGCGGATACAGATACGGATATGATAACCGTATTTGTTCACGTCATCATGTTTGATTTTGTTTGCACCACACATGGATCTTATTGCAAATACTTGGTACGCGCGCTGTAAGCATTGAATGAAGTGCATGCTGGTCTAGCTAGCACTCAATTTTGATCCCTAGCTAGACCAGCACGCATCTCATTCAACAGTTAGCGCTTGCGCAAAGTGTATTTTATGAAACAGTTTAAAATTTAAATTGACCCTCTAAAATGGCGCCACCAAGAGTTGGTGTAGAGTGATGATATCAGGGGTGAGTTAGGTCAAAAGGTCAAAATAATGATTATGTGCGTTTATAGAAGAAGAACACTCGGTGGAAAAAGTAGGCCTGCGTTGCAATAGGGAAACATTTTAGTTTAGTGTTGGTATTAATGCTAAAGGTGAAGCTACATGATATATGCTTGCAATTTGCATATTGTATACATATGAGTCTTGTATTTGTGCAAAAATTATGTTTTTTTATTATTACTGGTTTTTTCTGTTTGTCGCAGCCCGAAGACTGAATTATAATGCAGATTTACATTTTTTATATGAATAGTTCTAAAAGCACAGGAGAATGTTTATACACAAGAAACATTAAAAATTTAAAAGCGAAAGATAAAGGAGACATGAGAACTAAAATTCGATAAAACATAGACAATAAATTTTAACAAGCACACTTAACTTACCAGCATATAATGTTACCAGCCAAAATAGCAAAGTCACTTGTACAACCTGTCACTGGTATCCTGGGCCCAATTTCATAGAGCCGCTTTGTCTAAGCAGACAAGTTTTTTGCTTACAAACTTTGTGCTTAGCAAAAAATTTGCAGGATACCAGTCATAAATTGTGCATGCGATATAGTATTTTTTATTGTAACCAGATTCTGGTAAGCATGATTTGGTTGTGCTAAGCTACATATTGTGCTTAAGCAGTTCTTAGGCTGCGCTCTTATTTGTATTGTAGGATATCGCTCATCTTGGTAATATTTTCTTGTTATAAAGATAGTGTTGCTATTATATAAAAGGAGCAGCATAATAAGAATTTAACCAATGTAAATATGATGTAAATATTTAAATGTTTTGACGAGGAGAAATGTCAAAGTAATTTTTCTCTTTTCACCAAGGAGAAGAATCGGGATTTTTTTTTTAAAAGGTTGGTGTAGAAATAAGCTTACAAAAATGTAATGGTGTACCATCCTTTTTATAATGATTTTGTTGGTGTTTTTTGTTTGGGTGGGAGGTTGTTTGATGTTGGGTTGCCCTTTTTTTTATTTTTTTTTTTTAAATCATGATTGTGATAATGGCACTTTCCCCACTAATGTAAAACTTAGCATTTTTTGTGAAATCAAATCTGCGGCTATCTGCTCCTTGGTTGTGTATATTTCTAGAGGGGCACTACAAATTCATTCCCTTCTTAGTCCCTTTCCTTTGTGGAAATTTAGAAAATGTGTGTGATATATTAAGTAAAGTTAGTAAACAAAATAGCATGAACCACTCTACTATTCACATTGCCCCTAACTTAGGATATAATATGAAACCTTGCCATTACAAAACCTGCAGGGAAAGTAATAATCTTAAGAAATATTTATTTGTAATTGTTTCATCTGCTCAAACTATTTCCTCCAGGAGTCCAGGGGTCAATTTCACAAAGAGTTTGGGACAAGTCCTAACTTAGGACTCTAGTCCTAAGAGAAAGTTAAACAGCAAAGCTGGTCTTAAAATAAGACGAGTAACTCCAACTCGAGATAAGACTAGTCTTAACTCTTTGTGAAATCCACCCCAGGTCATGTCCGAGCCTCTTGATATTTACTAAGCCTCTGCAGGTACACAATACAGTTGAATAAGTTCATAATTTATGATTGTGTGTGAGATAAAGTTACAGTAATTCATTATTTCATTTGGTTGACTAAAGTTTACCTTTATGTACCCTTACACAATAATGGTTTTAAAATTAGTCTCTCAAGAACTATAATTTTCGTGAATCCATGCGAATGGCACTTCAGGCTTATAGTTATCAACTCTGGTTTTTTGGATTTAACTATAACACTGGTAACTGTAACTCTGGTTATTGGCCTTAACTAAAACTCTGGTTGCTGGTTTCAGCTTTATCTTTGGTTATTGGTTTTAACTAGTCTCCAGTTAGTGACGTTACCTATATCTCTAGGTATTGGCTTCAGTTAGAATTCTGGTTATTGGTTTTAACTAATCTCCGGTTAGTGGCGTTACCTATGGGTGCGTTCGTTAAGCTTCCCTGGGTCGACCCCGATGTGGCGTATTTTATTTTTTTTCCAGGACGAACGTGGGCACACAATTACCCCACGTTCGTCTTCGAACCAGGAAAAAACCCCAGACACGTCACCACGTGAGCCTTCCCGTGGTGACGTCAGTGCACCTCGGGCCAGCCCCAAGTGACCCAATCCACAAGTGGGACTCTTGGGGCTGGCCCGAGGTGCACTGACGTCACCACAGGAAGGCTCACGTGGTGACGTGTCTGGGGGGTTTTCCTGGTTCGAGGACGAACGTGGGGTAATTGTGTGCCCACTGGAAAAAAATATAATACGCAACATCGGGGTCGACCCAGGGAAGCTAAACGAACGCACCCAATATCTCTGGGTATTGGCTTCAGGTATAAACTTTGGTCATTGGCTTTAACTCTGGTGACTGGCTTTAACTATAACTCTGGTTACTGGCTTCATTTGTAACTCTGGTTATTGGTTTTAGCTATTCTACGGTTACCGGTTTAAGTTATATTATGGTTACTGTCTTCAGTAATGTTGCATTGATTAATCCATCGCCACATTCCACTATGGCTTCGATCCTCTTAAATGGCTTTCGATTGCAAAGCCGGTTTTGTCATTTCGCACTGGTATTTTATTGTTGAAATTCAAGAACAAAGGTGCCCGAAAATAACATCTATGTAATCAAGATAAATGTACATGGATCTGTACTTGGAAGCTTTATTTAAATTGTAATTAATATTATTTTAAACATTATTATATTTTGATACTAACGTGGACTCTGTATAGAGGTAATACACAAATACATTTCTTTCTTTTTTTGGTGTTCTGGAAGGTGCTGAGTTTGGTAAAGAAAACCTGACGTATTGTTAAGTCTTGCCAACTGTAATTAACTTTGTTTCTCTAAATAATGAACTGTAAACAGATTTTTGTCAAAGATATATATTTTTAATCTGGACGGTAGTTGGTTCAAGTCATGCTCTAGTCATTTTTTTTTTAGTCAGTTTCCCTTGTGGTTTATCACTGTTGATAAGAAAAAACTGATAACTTAACAATGCTTTTTAGCTGAGCATGAAAACTGGCACACGTTTATACTCTGTACCCAAATTAGCCAACCTCAACATTCAAAACCATTTCCTGTGACAGATAAAAAATAACATTAGAGCAATTATGGAATGAAAAATTACAAAACTCACTGGTTCAAAGGCAAGAACTGTGAAAATACAAACAATAACAACAGAATTATGAGGGGTTTGTAAAAACAAAGTACAAGGAAAACCGAAGCTAAGTCCAAACTACTCGGGTTTTTTTCTTTCTCAAACCATCCAAAGACAAAACTAGCTCAGTGATAATGCACTCTGATAATCAGTGTAGATAGTTTAGTGGGCGTGGCTTACTGTGGGACAACGCACGTGTTCAGTTCTTCCTTTAAAGACACTTGACACGTTTGGTAATTGTCAAAGACCAGTATTCTCACTTGATGTATCCCAACATAGGCATAAAATAACAAACCTGTGAATATTTGGGCTGAATTGGTCATCGAAGTTGCAATTAGAGTAATTGCCAATAGTGTCCAGTGCCTTAGTGCCAATTTAATGTAATATTATTGCTTCATTTATTAATAAACGGGAAAGTATACAAAGTGCTTGTATGACCTTGTACAGTCTTTCATCCATGATGTCAATAAACATTCATACACGCAGTTGAGTATCGTGAATAACGTCTAATATTTAATGTGTGGTCATGTGTGTTTAGCCTTTGTCAGCAATTTGCATATATTTAAATTATAATTTGCTGTTCAGGAGGTCAAACGGCTAACTCGCCCATTTACACAGATTGAAAAATTTCCGATATATTCTGAATCCTCGATATTTGCTTCCCCATTCCAGCCCCCCTTGCTTCCCCACACCAGCCCAGCCCCTTCCCCTATTTGTGCCTTAAAATAGCATTGTTTTAAAATCGGACAACGTTCGGGGAAACGCCGTTGTGTAAAAACAAAATCTACAGTGACTGTTTCGTGCGCGCAATCTTAAACTCTCCGAACAGTCGTCGTAAACTCTGACCTATGACAAGTGAACTTGGAGTCAAAATTAATAGTGGTGGCAGATCAACGCACGTGGAGAACAAACTCCTTTCGTAGTTTGCGGTTTTATTTTTCAGTTTCCACCAAGTGCAAAAGTTTGTGTCAAGATAATCTTTCCGGATTATAGACAAGGATGTGCTGGACAAGTTTTACTGGAGTTGGTCGTTCAAGAGGAAGGATAGCGGTGAGTTTATTTCCCTTTTTGGTCGAAGTTACGGGACCCAACTGTCTGGCCCGTAGAAAGGTGGATATGTTGCGCTTTATATTCGAACGCAACGGGGGCAGACCGTGGTCGAACGCACCCATTATGTTCTTTATGCACGGAACAAATTCCTGACATGAGTTTTCAGAAGTTTTTTTTTATACAGCTAATTCGAATCTCTGCCAATTTGGTCAATGACAAAGCCCTCACAGACATTGTTGGCATTCTACACTTACTAGTGTTTTTGGACGGTTAGAACACTTATTTTAGTTCCTTTTACAATTGTTCTATTCTACAAATTTTAGTGAACATTCATTTGAATGTATATTTGGTTTGCGGTGTGTGTATCTACTTGCCAGGTAGAGTTTGTTCTTAGAGAACTGTCTTGCTTTATATTTGGTTTGCGGTAACACCATGTGTGTATCTACTTGCCAGGTAGAGTTTGTTCTTAGAGAACTGTCTTGCTTTATATTTGGTTTGCAGTAACACTATGAGTGTATCTACTTGCCAGGTAGAGTTTGTTTTTAGAGAACTGTCTCGTAGTAAAAAACCATTGACTGTTTGTGTTTACAAAAATATTTAGGCATTACAAAAATGTTTTTTGAAGTGACGTTACTATTATAGCAGGGTCCCACGGTAATGAGACTAGTTGGAGAGAACTCCAGGTAGCCTCGAATTGACTTACAGTATCAGACGGGGGTGATACTAAGATGGAGGACGATGATGAGATTGTCATTTTCACTATTGTGAACAAAATTATTATTTTATCTGAACGCTAAAACAATATAGGTGCAAATGTAAAGTGGCTGATGCATTAAGTTTCTTAAAGATTTGAAGAAGATTCTTTTCGATAAAATGCGATCGCTTTCATTCTAAAAGCTCACTCGACATCCAATAAAGTTCATACCAGTACCAACCCTCAGAGAACTATTTTCATTTTAAACTCTCTCAAAGATGATTATTTTCTTAATATTGGATTGCCACAGGCTTAATATTATTAATCATACACGTGAACAAAATCCCTGACCCCCAAAAAATGACCTGTCCTTTGTTGAAAGAATCGCATTGTGAATGACTGACTTATAGACATGGTTGTTTTTTGTAAAGATTTAAAATTTAAAAAAATAAAAATAAAAAAAAATAAAAAAAATCAGATAATCTGTGGGATTTATGATGACATTTTTAATTCAAAACTCAAGAGAGAAATTACTTTTTTTTTTATAAAGCTTGAAATGTATTTTAATCAAGAAGTCTTAACATTCTGTGTAATTGTTCATTTACAGTAGTGAAGTAACTCCATAATCTGCTAAATAAACACAAGCATCGAGGATGCTGAAAGGCTTGTTCAAACAGCGTCTATCAAATTGGAATGTTCAGAAGATTTTTATACACCAGTTTGATTTATCAACAAATACAAATAGTTGTAAACGATCTTTATTGGATGAAGTTTGAACAGAGTCCAATTCGTGTCATCCCACCAGGCAATGGCATCAAACCTTAACATTTATTTCTTGTATTTTGAGATTTCGTTGTTGCGTCACTTGAATGTTTTGATTGAATTCGCATGGAATGACACCTGCTTCGTTTTGCTTTAAGTCGATAATTTGAAACACAGATATTTACAGATGATGCGAGTACGTAACATCACATGTTCTTATCCTTCGTATTAACCACCACCTATACTTGTAGTTTTAACTGCTAAGTGTTTGATTGAAACTTTTACATAATTATATACAATTTTGTTACAGAGATAAATTTGAGTCTTCCAGTACAAACATATTTTCATACTTGGTAGCCATTTTGAGTTTTAACTGCTCCACTAGGAATTTCTTTTATTCTTGAAAGGGGGGGGGGGGCTGTACAACGTAGAGCCAATCACGGCTAAACTAGTCTTGTTTCGTCCACGTTTTTGCCTTACCGTCACTCGTTAAAGGCAGTGGACACTATTGGTAATGACTCAAAATAATTATTAGCATAAAACCTTTCTTGGTGACGAGTAATGGGGAGAGGTTGATAGTATAAAACATTGTGAGAAACGGCTCCCTCTGAAGTGCCATAGTTTTCGAGAAAGAAGTAATTTTCCACGAATTTGATTTCGAGACCTCAGATTTAGAACTTGAGGTCTCGAAATCAACCATCTAAACGCACACAACTTCGTGTGACAAGAGTGTTTTTTCTTTCATTATTATCTCGCAAGTTCGATGACCAATGGAGCTCAAATTTTCACAGGTTTGTTATTTTATGCATATGTTGAGATACACCAACTGTGAAGGTTAGTCTTTGACAATTACCAATAGTGTCCACTGCCTTTAACAGTTATTTTAAAAAGTTTTCTAGGGTTTGTTGATTGCCTCTCGAAATCTTTTGAGAACATTGGAAATGTTGGTGCTATATCTTGGAGACAACGTAGTCATCTTCTTGGCTTTCATTATCTTCTTCACTCGGTTCGAAGTATGTATGTTGAGTGTCAATTGCTCCTGATGAACTTGGGGTTGGGTCAACGTGCAAAGTGACTTGGTGATTTATTTTTTGCTCCTTGGGATCATCAGGCTGGGCGTAGTCATCCTCTGGGCTTTCATTATCCACTTTATCTGGTTGGAAGTAGGTATGTTGAGTGTCAGTTTCTCCTGGTGAACTTGGGGTTGGGTCAACATGTCTTTGCTCCTTGGGATCATGTGGCCGTGGTCGAAGGTAGTCATCCTCTAGGCTTTCCTTATCTACTGTACCTGCTAGTTCGAAGTATGTATGTTGAATGTCAGTTGCTCTTGATGAACTTGGGGTTGGGTCAACATGCACACTGACTTGGTGATTTCTTCTTTGCTCACTGTCCCTGATGAGATCATCAGGCTGTGCGTAGTCATCCTCTGGGCTTTCGTTCTCTACTTCAACTGGTTGGTAGTAGGTCTCTTGTGCGGGATTTGTCTCTTCAGTCGTAGTGGGTTCCATGTAGACGCGATTCCTGTCCTCCGTTGGCTGTAGCTCCATGTAGGGATCAGGCTTTACAGTTTCTTTCTTAGGTCTGAGTCTTTTTATCAGACGTTTTTGTCTAACATCTCGAAGGACGAGAATGATGATGACGACGACGAAGAATGTAACAGCGAGGACTATAAAAACTACAGTCCATTGAGTTGAAGATGGGGCTGTCATTGTGCTTGTAATGTCATTGTTTTGTGGCGTCATGCTGGCGAGGTATAACACTGAAAGTGTGACACTAGATCTGGCTACGATGTCGTAGCCTCCGGTAGGTAATGGGTCATTGACAATACACACATATTGATCAGTATCGGACCTCTGCACATTGGTGATGGTAAAGTCTTGAACAACTGTTTGAGTAACTGTGTCTACCAATGTATCGAAGATGAACCGTCCATTGTTGTTAAAAACAGTGGCTCCACCCCATCTCAGGGTCCTTTCTGGGTTTTCAGTGCCCCAAACAACGATAGCGATACACCTCATTTCAACCTGCCCGCCCTCCTTACGATCGGCCTGTGGTGTTAAGATCTCCGCATATACCGTTGGTTGAGCAGTGACAACCATCAGGAATCCGCCTGCATCAAGTGAACACCAAACACACACCAGCAAAACATACATCGAGATTCTTCCCTCCATCGTATTGAATCGTAGTTTTAAGTTGCTATTAAATCATTCCTGGAGAAGGACAACGGATGGAAATGCATGGAGTAGAATGATCCCACGTTCACACACAGCTCAATGTAATAGTGATACAATGTATGTATGTATTAATTTTAACGATGAAGTCGACTTGGTTTGTACTTCCTCCTGCTATAACTACGCGCCAATAAACTTCAACAATAACACAATTCATGAATTTCATTTTATCCAGACATGTTTGACAAGGAGAATTATAACGTCAAAGTTCAACTGATTCTAGAACAGTTATTTGAGAACAACCATACCGCAACTTACCCGAATCATGAATACTGTACTACGTCACTACCACAAACCGACTGATTGCAACATTTGAAAGTTCCACCAAGGTCTAATTGTGGAAAGAAACAAACGAAGAGACAGAAACACAGTAAGACTATACTTTAGAAGAGTTTCATTGAAAAGGGATAAGAATATAACGTCACTGTTTAATATTCATGAAACTTGTACCTATATGTTGATTAGAACTAGGTAGGGTTCGACACCAGAAGGCAGAACTGTTTACATATTCTCTTTCATTTCGGTCGTTGACAATGTGCAACTTGAGTTTTGCAACAATATGAATTTTGGTTTTATAACTGTATACACCAATTTATACCCAGTAATTTTCTGGGTACTTTGTTTTGTTTCTTTCTATTTGTAAATACTAAATTGACAGTGCTTACACAAATCGGTGTATAAGTTTAAAACCAAAATTAATAACAACAATTAAAGAGATATTAAATATGGACTACATGGAAAAGTAAATTTAATTTCGATCATTGCTTCGCCATTGAGTCACTTCGACTAAGTTATGAGACTATTTCCTTATCGTGGTTTGCTGCTGGTGCCAAATGCCACAACTCTGAAATTTCCTAGCAGTGTTATGGTATGGTACACATCGTAACAATGACATAGCGGCAGACTGCGCCCTCTATCCGATATCCATGTGTATTGTGATCATTGTGTTCGTTTTGAACCACAGCTAAATTAATAACGCCCATAGTATATGGATGGAGTGGTAGGGTATAGCCACTAATATACTTCATTGAGCTTCCTTACAAATAAGGGCCGTAGACATTTTTAATTCAAAACTCAACAGAGAAGTGGTTTTTTTTAAGCTTGAAATGCATTTTAATTATGAAGTCACACAGCATTATGTACAATTATTAATTTGCAATAGTGATGTAACAGCTAACCAAACATAAGTATCGTTGATGCTGAAAGGTTTAGTCAAATAGCATCTAAATGAAAAGTAACGGGTCAGAAGATAAATTTGAAACTTTATCTAGGGATTTTTTACATCGAGTTTGATTATAAAAAATATAGTGAGTTGTGAATGATCTGTATTGTTGGATGGAGTTTGAACTGAGCCCAATTTGTTTTATTTCGCTGTGCAATGACACAAAACCTTTACATTTATTTCTTGGCTTTTGAGATGTCGTTGTTGAATTCGCAAAAAAAAAGATTTTCGTTTTGGTTAAAGTCGTTATTTGAAACAAACATAATATTTACAGTTAGTGTGAGGACGTACCATCACATGTTGTTATCCTTAAACGTGTTCGTATACCATCACCATAGGTTACTTGTAGTTTTAACTGCAAGTATTAATAAATGACTTATTTACATAAATTATACACAATTTTGTTAACGGTGTAAACTTTAGTCCTCCAACACTTATTATTCATACTTCTTTGCCAGTGTGGGTTTTAACTGCTCCAGTAAAAAAAAAATTGTATTCAGCCTAGAATGTATTTGTATTAAAAGATTGTTATCAAAACGCAGCTCTGACCAAAGTTAGAAACTGCAATGCATGGTCCGCGTGCTTGTCTAATACTAGTACCGTCACTCGTACACAGTTAAATTTAAAGAAGTTTTCTTGATTTGGTTGAGTGGTATAAAGTCTCTTGAAATCCACTGAGAACAATGCAAATGGCTGTCCTTAAAAAATGGATGATGTAATTGACGTTATATTGTAGATATTTGGAGGTGTTGTTATCAAAGTATTCTGTGTATATGTATGAGTTTGAACTGAGCCCAATTTGTTTTATTCCGCTGGGCAATGACACAAAACCTTTACAATTTAATTAATGGCTTTTGAGATGTCGTTGTTGCGTCATTGAATTCGCATAAAAAAAGGAACTTCGTTTTGGTTAACGTCGATATTTGAAACAAAAATAGTATTTACAATTGATGTGAGGACCTACCATCACATTTTGTTATCATTAAACGCGTTCGTATACCATCACCATAGGCTACTTGCAGTTTGAACTGCTAAGTATTAATATTTACATATTATACACAATTTTGTTAACGGTGTAAACTTACGTCCTCCGACACTTATTATTTATACTCCTTAGCCAGTGTGAGTTTTAACTGCTCCAGTAAAAATATCGAATTCATCCTAAAATTTAATTGTATGAAAAGATTGTTATCAAAACGCAGCTCCAACCAAAGCTAGAAACTGCAATGCATGGTCCGCGTTCTTGCCTAATACTAGTACCGTCGCTCGCAAGTTTTCTCGATTTGGTTGACTGGTATATGTCTCTTGAAATCCACTGAGAAGTGACTGCCCTTAAAAATGGATGATGTAATTGACGTTTCTATTGTATATTGGAAGTATTTTGTTCAAAGTATTCTGTGTATAATCCGCACTCCATTGAGAGAGTGTCGCCTCGAATACTGCCACTATACCATTACAATGTATCCTGCATAAACTGGGGATTCAAAGTTGACACCAAGCGTGTTGTCTTATGTAGATTCCCGAATAGAGAATCAAAGTAATCACAATAGGAGGTTAACACCAATTTAAATGTTTTCGCAGGAATTAGTGTTATTTAAACACCACATTGTGTATATATTCCTTTTTGTTTGTTTGTATCTTAATGTGACAACACCCATGGTGTAAATTTTAACACCCAGTTTTGCAATGTTTATGGTACTCATGTGTCTAATTGTTAATGTTCTAATACTGCTTCTCAGCTGAACTCGGTGGCACTCTGACCACTTCATAGCTGGTGTTGGTGCTGCCCTCTGGACGAGCGAAGTCATACTCTGGGCTGCCATTCTCTACTTCAACTGGTACTTGGTAGTACGTATGTTGTGCGGGATTTGTCTCTTGAGTCTCCGTGTAGACGCGATTCCTGTCCTCCGTTGGCTGCAGCTCCATGTTGGGATCAGGTTGGGTGACTCGAGGTTTTTTCTCAGAGGTGGGTCTTTTTATCAGACGTTTCTTTCTGACGTCACGAAGGATGAGAATGATGATTATGACAAAGAATGTAACAGCGAGGATTAAGACAACAATGAAAGGTACAATCCATGGAGTTGAAGATGGGGCTGCACCAGAGCTTGGGCTAGACACTGTTGAAGAGGTTGAAGTAACCTCGTTCCCCGTAGTTGGTGTAGGATTTCCAATCGATGGTGTCGTTGATCCTGTTGTTGATGATGTTGACGTGGATGATGTTGTGGGTTCTGTCATGGGTATTGTCACGGTGTTCCTCACTGTAATTGGGCCGATGTGACATGTTCGTTGCATACCAGCGAAATACATTGATGATATGAAGCATTCGAATGCAACACCATTATCAGCATCATCCACTGTCAAATCTAATGTCCTTAAGACTGTATCGCTATCATCGTTGATTACTGATGTCCAGTTGGTGTATCTAGAAGTCTGTATAGTGGGATTGATCGTTATTTTGACTGTTCCGTGACTGCTCTCAGATGAACATCTCATATCTAACTCTGTCCAAGCGTCTACTGTAATGGGTCCAGCAGGAGAGCACATAGGGAAGGACGCATTGGGGAAGTATAACACTGAAAGTGTTACACTGGATGTGGCTACGATGGTGTTGCCTCCACCCTGTATTGGGTAATTGACATTACACACATATTCATCAGTATCGGCCCTCTGCACATTGGTGATTGTAAAGTCTTGAACAACTGTTTGAGTAGCTGTATCTACCGATGTATCGAAGATGAACCGTCCATTGTTATTATTAAAGGTGGCTCCACCCCATCGCAGGGTCTCTATAGGGTCCTCAGTCCTCCACGCCACGATACGATCCGACCCGAGGTCTGTAGCGATACACCTCATATCAACCTGCCCGCCCTCCTTCCGATCGGCCTCTGGTGTTAAGATCTCTGCATACACAGTTAATTGAGCACTGACAACCATCAGGAATCCGCCTGCATCAAGTGAACACCAAACACACACCAAAAAAACATACATCGAGATCCTTCCCTCCATCGTATTGAATCTGAGTTTATTAAGTTGCTATTAAATCATTCCTGGAGAAGACGGATAAAGGATGGAAATGCATGAAGTAGAATGATCCCACGTTCACACACAGCTCAATGTAATAGTGATTTAATGTACGTTTAACGGTACATGGTTGTACTTTCTTATACTGAGCACGACACGCCAATGAACTTCAACAATAACACAATTCTGGGTTTCATTTTTACGGCAACAAGTTTAACAATAAGGGTCACAATGTCGCAGTTCAACTGATTCTAGAAAATACCCCAAACCAACAGAAAATATGACGTATTTCTTGCCATTAATGTAATTTTCTTAATATTATTAGGATGGTTTGAAACAGAAGAATCAAGTCAAATAGTTTGACAAGATGGTTGCCCTTTTAAACCTTTATGTTACGGTTTTTTAGTCGCTTTGATATGTGAGAATTGGTTTGCCAAAGAACTTATTTAAATTCTTACTGATGGCTCTCAATAAATGTGATCCGTATTTGGGAGGGACAAATATTTGTGACGTCATAGATTGCACGTAGCGCGAAACTGATTTTGGAAAGTTTTTGAACTTTCAGTTCTGTGTATAGATGTATCCAATCTACAACGCCACCAACGGTGCCAACGGGGTCCCAATGTCCTTAATTGTCTATTTTCAATACAGAATGCACAACTTGATCGAGGAAAACTGTTCATTTGGCCTCAACCAAAAGTTTAAAAGTCTGTTAAAATCTTTCAGTATTTTGGCAGAATGATTTACCTAGCTCATACAAAGTCCTCGATCTCGTTTCAGTATAACACAAAATATGAATGGATACATTCGTTTTGTAGGAGGAATAATAAGTATACGTGTTGAGGCAATGAGGTCCGTTCTTTCCCGATTGAGATGACGTTTAAAATACACTTGTCCCTAATTTATTCAAATCCAGCAGGTTCATTTATATAAACACAGTCTGATTGCAAACTGATAATCATTTAGGAATGCAAATTTATTCATATCAAGCAGGTTCATACATATTCATGTTTTCCGATTACATTTATCTGACTCAAAATCTTGGTGCTTTTTTAAATTTATCAATATAAACCACAAGGGAAACTGACTGGGTAAATTTTAAAATGATTTTTGGGGTTGAACAAAGAATTGACTAGAGTGGGATTCGAACCAACGACCTCTGGCACGTTAATCCGGAGGTCGTTGGTTCGAGTCCCACTCTAGTCAATTCTTTGTTCAACCCAAAAGAATTATTTTTAATATAAAAATAATGTGTTATTTATTTACAGAAGTTTTAATTCGAAATGAATATTCACAAATCAGTTATCATAGCAAGCAGGTTTTTACAGTGTTGATGTAAGCTGACTACAAAGAAAAAAACATTTTTTTTTGTTCTGACTTTGTGTACTTTTATGATCAACCCTAAAACGTGACGTGAGAATATATTAAAGGGGCTGTGTCGTCTTGCTCATAAAAGGCGTGTGGCTGTACATGGAACTCACACACAGTTCTGCACGTGCACACTCCCTCCGTATCATATCTATTTGGGCATAAAGACACAGCTCCTTTAACCTTAACTTGCACCAATCACATTGAGTCCATGTTTAGCGATTCTGTAAAAACATACAGTAACATGAACATAAGTTTGACAAATATAACTTTCATGGACAATACTTTTTTTAATAATCATAAATGCAATTGCAAATATTTTACAACGAGTGTACACGCCTTTGAATCGTGTGGAATAAAAAAAATTAATGAGTTTATTTTGTATATTTAATTTGGATACGTTTAATTACATAATCGAGGTGTACATGTATTTCAAAATAATATCAAAATCAATAACTATCGAATAGATCAATGATAGTTTATTATTGTTGTCAATAATTTATTCATATATATGAGGTTCATTTATGAAATCCATAGAGGACAATAGAAATTGCCCTCTCTTCCAAAAATGGACGTTTGTATTGTAACTTTTAGGAGGTGTTGTGTACAAAGTACTCTGTAATTATCTGAACCTTTTGAGTGAGTGTCGTCTTGACTATTGTACCGCTATGGTTTTTATGTACACTGCAACAACTGGGGTGTCAAATTGACACCAAGTGTTTAGTCACATAACGATACCAAATAGAGAATCAAAGTAATCACCATAGGAGGTTAACGCCAATGTAAATGTTTTCACAAAACTAAGTGTTTTTAAACACCACATTGTGTAAAATATTGATTTCTTTTTTCATCTTAACGTGACAACACCCATGGTGCACATTTTAACACCCAGTTTTTGCAATGTATATGGTACTCTTGTGTCTAATTGTTAATGTTCTGATACTGCTTCTCAGCTGAACTCTTTGGCACTCTTACCGCTTCATAGCTGGTGTTGGTGCTGCCCTCTGGACGAGCGTAGTCATACTCTGGGCTACCATTCTCTAATTCAACTGGTTGGTAGTAGGTATCTTGTTTTTGAATTGTCTCTTCAGTCGTAGTGGGTTCCATGTAGACGCGATTCTTGTCCTCCGTTGGCTGCAGCTCCATGTAGGGATCAGCTTGGATGACTCGGGGTTCTTTTTCAGAGATGAGTCTTTTTATCAGACGGTTCTTTCTGACGTCACGAAGGATGAGAATGATGATGACCACGAAGAATGTAACAGCGAGGACTACGACAACAATGAAAGCTACAATCAATGGAGTTGAAGATCGGGCTGGATTAGACGAGCCTGGGCTAGACACTGTTGAGGAGGTTGAAGAAGCCTCGTTCTCTGTAGTTGGAGTAGGATTTCCAATCGATGATCTCGTTGATGCTGCTGTAGATGATGTTGACGTAGATGCTGTTGTGGGTTCTGTCATGGGTATTGTCACGGTGTTCCTCACTGTATATGGTCCGAATTGACATGTACGTTTCATACCAGCGAAATACATTGATGATATGAAGCATTCGAATGCAACACCATTATCAGCATCATCCACTGTCAAATCTAATGTCCTTAAGACTGTGTCGCTATCATCGTTGACTACTGATGTCCAGTTGGTGAATCTAGAATTCTGTATTGTGGGATTAATCGTGATTGTGACTGTTCCGTGACTGCTCTCAGATGAACACCTCATATCTAACTCTGTCCCAGCGTCTACTGTAATGGGTCCAGCAGGAGAGCACATAGGGAAGGACGCATTGGGGAAGTATAACACTAAAAGTGTTACACTGGATGTGGCTACGATGGTGGTGCCTCCGATCGATATTGGGTCATTGACATTACACACATATTCATCAGTATCGGCCCTCTGCACATTGGTGATGGTAAAGTCTTGAACAACTGTTTGAGTATTCGCACCCGATGTATCGAAGATGAATCGTCCGTTTCTATTATGAACAGTGAATTCACCAAATCTCAGGGTCTGTATTGGGTCCTCAGTCCTCCACTCCACGATGTAATCCGACTCGAGGTTTGTAGCGGTACACCTCATATCAACCTGCCCGCCCTCCTTACGATCAGCCTCTGGTGTTAAGATCTCCGCATACGCTGTTGGTTGAGCAGTGACAACCATCAGGAGTCCGCCTGCATCAAGTGAACACCAAACACACACCAGCAAAACATACATCGAGATCCTTCCATCCATCGTATTGAATCTAAGTTTATTAAGTTGCTATTAAATCATTCCTGGAGGAGACGGATAAAGGATGGAAATGCATGAAGTAGAATGATCCCACGTTCACACACAGCTCAATGTAATAGTGATTTAATGTACGTTTAACGATACATGGTTGTACTTCCTTATACTGAGCACGACACGGCAATGAACTTCAACAATAACACCATTCTCGGTTTTCATTTTTACGGTAACAAGTTTAACAATAAGGGTCACAATGTCGCAGTTCAACTGATTCAAGAACATGCCCCAAACCAACAAAATAAATGACGTATTATTCAACATATTTTTTACATTCTCCTCATATTATAGTAGGATGGTTTAAAACAGAATAATCAAGTCAAATATAGTTTGACAAGTTTTTGCCACTTTAAACCGTTATAAAACAGGCATTCAGTCGCTTGTGCTATTTTTTTGTCAAACAACTTGTTTAAATTCTCACCGAGCGCTCTCAAAGAGTATTATCCATGTTTGGACGAGGATCGTGGCGTCATAGATTTCCCAGGTCAGCACAAAACTGATTTGGAAAATGCCTGATAGATCAGTTCAGGGTATAGATGTAATCCATCAATAAATCACAAATACACCACCAACGGTGCCAATAGGGTCCTAAATCGTGTTTAATATTTGCCTTCTTTTTAAAGACACTGGGCCCTTTTGGTAATTGTCAAAGACCAGTCTTCTCACGTGTATCTCAACATGCACAAATTAACAAACCTTCGAAAAAATTCGAACTCAAATGGTCGTCGAAGTTGCGAGATAATAATGGAAGAAAAAACACCCTTGTCAGACGAAGTTGTGTGCCTTCAGATGCTTGATTTCGGTGACTCAAAATCCAATTCTGAGGTCTCGAAATCAAATTCAAATATTTAGTGGAAAATTACTTCTTCTTCGAAAGGTAGATTATTAGAGGGAGCCGTTTCTCGCAATGTTGTATACTATCAACAGCTCTCCAATGCTTGTTACCAAGTAAGTTTTTATGCTAACATTTATTTTGAGTAATTACCAATAGTGCCCAGTGCTTTTAATACAGAAACATATTTTAGTAAACATTCTGGAGAGCAGCACTGAGTGTTATTAATTTAACTGTCATTCAAAACGAATACAATGATCACACTAGACATACCGATTATGTAACCACTGTATACTCAGTACTTTCCCGAGTTCTGTGAACAAAATCACAGGCATAGTACTCAGGTGGGATTCGAACCCACGACCTTTGCAATTCTAGATCAGTGTCATACCAACTAGACCACCGAGATTGCCCGGTAGCTAGAGACATGTAGTTCGAATCATAATGTGTTAAGCAGCGGGCACTCCATCGAATTAAGAGATGTTAAATTTGCATCGGGTATGAAGAAAATTAATTTTGGTTTCACCCATACACACACACCGAGAAAACATTATTATCCTTTTCGAATAAATCTCCTCTGTCGTATAATCTGTATTTGTGTCTCTTCAGTTGTTTCTTTCCGCCATTAGATTTATTTAACTTTAAGAAGTTGCAATCAGTCGGTTTGTGGTCGTGCTAAGTTTCTACAGTATTTCAATGCCATGATATTGGCGAGTTGCAGATCGTTGTTCATAAATAACTGCAGTTCTAGATTCAGTTGAACTGTGACATTATAATTCTCTTTGTCAAACATGTCTGGATAAAATGAAATTCATGAATTGTGTTATTGTTGAAGTTTATTGGCGCGTAGTGCTCAGTAAGAGAAAGTACAACCAAGTCGACTTATGTACATTAAATCACTGTTACATTGAGCTGTGTGTGAACGTGGGATCATTCTACTTCATGCATTTCCATCATTTATCCGTCTTCTCCAGGAATGATTTAATAGCAACTTAATAAACTTAGATTCAATACGATGGATGGAAGGATCTCGATGTATGTTTTGCTGGTGTGTGTTTGGTGTTCACTTGATGCAGGCGGACTCCTGATGGTTGTCACTGCTCAACCAACAGCGTATGCGGAGATCTTAACACCAGAGGCTGATCGTAAGGAGGGCGGGCAGGTTGATATGAGGTGTACCGCTACAAACCTCGAGTCGGATCATATTGTTCAGTGGGCAACTGAAGATCCAGGACAGAACTTGAGATGGGGTGATTTAACTGTTTTTAACAACAATGGACGATTCATCTTCGATACATCGGTAGGTGTGAATACTCAAACAGTTGTTCAAGACTTTACCATCACCAATGTGCAGAGGGCCGATACTGATGAATATGTGTGTAATGTCAGAGACCCAATACCGACCGGAGGCAGCACCATCGTAGCCTCATCCAGTGTAACACTTTCAGTGTTATATTTCCCTAGTGCGTCCTTCCCTATGTGCTCTCCTGCTGGACCCATTACAGTAGACGCTGGGACAGAGTTAGATATGAGGTGTTCATCTGAGAGCAGTCACGGAACAGTCACAATGACGATCAATCCCACTATACAGACTTCTAGATACACCAACTGGATATCAGTAATCAACGACGATAGCGATACAGTCGTAAGGACATTAGATTTGACAGTGGATGATGCTGACAATGGTGTTACATTCGAATGTCTCATATCATCAATGTATTTCGCTGGTATGCAACGTACATGTCAAATCGGACCGATTACAGTGAGGAACACCGTGACAATACCCATGACAGAACCCACAACATCATCCATAGCATTATCTACATTAGGATCAACAGAACCCTCGACTGGAAATCCTACTCCATCTACAGAGAACGAAAGTAATTCGATGTACTCTGCGACATCTACCATGACAAAACCCATAACACCAGAACAGATAACAACTGAGTCTAGACTAAGGTCGTCTGATCAAGCCCCATCTTCAACTCCATGGATTGTAGCTTTCGTGATCCTCGCTGCTACATCCTTTGTGATCATCATCATTCTCATCCTTCGTGATGCCAGAAAGAACCGTCTGATAAAAAGTCTGAGAACTGAGAAAGAACCTCGAGTCACCAAACCTGATCCCTACATGGAGCTGCAGCCAACGGATGACAAGATCCGCGTCTACACGGAACCCACTACGACTGAAGAGACAATTCCAACAGAGAAGAGACAATTCCAAGATACCTACTACCAACCAGTTGAAGTAGAGAATGACAGCCCAGAGTACGACTACGCTCGTCCAGAGGGCAGCACCAACACCAGCTATGAAGTGGTCAAAGTACCACATAGTTCAGCTGAGGAGCAGTATCAGAACATTAACAATTAGACAGTCATGACAATGATGTAGAAGATGCACCATTCTAGAGAGACGAAATCACATACATTAATGGTGTATAACTTTTGCATATATAGGCTACTATTTTTTAATTTGGTTACTCTTGTCTCATACCAGAGAGTTTATATTATCGGTAACCATTTTGTTTGTCATATCATTTCTTTAACACACTTAAAGACAACCTTCTCATAAATAATCTTTTTTTACAATGTTCCGAAACAAAAAAATTCAAAAGTATTGTTCCTGTGTCTTGCTTTAAAAAAAAAATAGCCACAGAAGAACTGCAACGTTACTTGTAATAATTGGAGCTCTTTATAAGTACACGATTCTTGGATAAAACAACTATTGCAAAGCGGCACAAATTATTAAGAATAGGAACAAACTACTGCAGCATTTTATAATTCACCTTGCCAAATGGTGGTGTATGTATTCATCTCTTAATACGCGCTACCAATTGCAACACCCATTGACACACCCTTTGTCACACCCATCTCCACACCCACTACCACACCCGTTGCCACACCCACTGCCATACCCATCTCCACATCATCGCCACTGGATGTTCTCAAACGGCGTCCTAGTTTTCCCTTCACTATCTCTCTAAATGTAACTTCCAAATAGCGTTGTGGTTGGAAACTTTGCTATTTTGGGGGATTGTTTCCCTCGAATAAAACCGTTTTCTACTGATTTTAAGATTTTGGAAAAACAAAACCTTGCTCATGTAAACGCATCTAATTTTAATACACAGAATAAACGCACATCGCAAAAGACAAATTATACGTTAGATTTAAAAGGCATAATCAATTGATGTAGGTTGTCAGCAAATGCATCTACAATTATTCAGAAACAGTAAATATCCAAGCAACATATGTCAATGTTATGTTCAAACTTTTGAAGTTGTATTTTAAAAAACATGTTCACATTGTTTATGTAAACGCATCCAGTTTAAAAAGATACAGAATATAAACTAACGTCGTAAAAACACATAGGCCTAAAGTGTGTTCATTTATACTACCGTGAATTGTTTAAAAATTCATAAGAATTTTATATCTAAGGACGTTACAGCTGTCAAAGTAACGTTCACTTGCATGTATGTTTTTACAGTAACGCTATATATTTAGTCAATTTGATTGGTGCATATTAATATTAAAGGGACTGTGTCATAATGACTAAATAGGCATGATACGGAGGGAGGGCGCGCGTGCAGTAAACTGTGAGAGTTTATAATTCCATGTACTGACACAGACCTGCTTTGATCATGACGACACAGCCCCTTTAATCTATTGTCACATCACATTGTTAGGTTGTGATCATAAGTAGTCAACACGGTCAGAACAAAAACGAATATTCCTTTGTAATCAGATTACATCAACAATGTAAGAACCTGCTCGCTACCATGTATTTTTAGTGAACATTCATTTGGAATTAGAACTAGAATATGATTATGTACAAACCTGCTTCTATATAAATTGCTTTAAAAAAATTCAGATTAAAAATATTGATAAGATTTTGAGTCAAATAAAATGTAATCGGAAAACATGAATATGTACATACCTGCTTGATATGAATACATTTGCACTTTTAAAAGTGTTTTCATTTGTAATCAGATTGTTTAAATAATATGTATGAACCTGCCTGATATGAATAAATTAGCATTTTTAAACGATTTCTGTTTGTAATCAAGTTGTATGAATATTTATGAGCCTGCTGGATTTGAATAAACTAATGACGAGTGACCGACATCAATACATGGTATCTTACACGTCCATCTCATTCAGGAAAGTAATTATAAGGACCTCACTGCCCCAACACTTATGGTTAACACTCCTCCTACAAAAAGAATGATTCCTTTCATTTTGTTATTTTAAAATAATACCGAGGACTTTGTTTGAGCTAATAATGAACAATTTTTAACAATCTTCAAAAGTTTTGTTGAGGCCAAATGAACGGCATTTCTTTTTCATCAAACTGTTCATTCTGTAAGAAAAGAAAAACATTAATCAGGATTTAGGACCCTTTTTGGCACCGTTGGCGGCGTACGTGTTTGTGATGGGATACATGTACATGTACCCGGAACTGAACTCTTAGACTTTTTCCAAATCAGTTTTGTGCTATTCTGGGAAATCTATGACGTCACAATACTCATCTAAATATGGATCACGCTCTTTGAGAGTGCTCAGTAAGAATATAAGTGAGTTCTTTACCCAAAAAATCGCACATATCAAAGCGACTGGAGGACTGTAAAATGACGGTTTAAAAGGGCAACATTTGTCAAACTATTTGACTTGATTCTTCGGTTTCAAACCATCCTACTAATATGAAGAAAATTACATTAATGGCAAGAAATACGTCAATTATTTTGGTGTTTTGGGGCATGTTCTAGAATTAGTTGAACTCACTGTGACATTGTGACCCTTATTGTTAAACTTGTTGTCGTAAAAATGAAAACCCAGAGTTTAGGTATTGTTGAAGTTCATTGCCGTGTCGTGCTCAGTATAAGGAAGTACAACCATGTACCGTTAAACGTACATTAAATCACTATTACATTGAGCTGTGTGTGAATGTGGGAATGATTTAATAGCAACTTAATAAACTTAGATTCAATACGATGGATGGAAGGATCTCGATGTATGTTTTGCTGGTGTGTGTTTGGTGTTCACTTGATGCAGGCGGATTCCTGATGGTTGTCACTGCTCAACCAACAGCGTATGCGGAGATCTTAACACCAGAGGCTGATCGTAAGGAGGGCGGGCAGGTTGATATGAGGTGTACCGCTACAAACCTCGAGTCGGATTACATCGTGGAGTGGGCAACTGAACATCCAAAACAGAGCTTGAGATGGGGTGATGTCACTGTTTTTAACAGCGTTTGGCGATTCATCTTCGGTACATCGGGTGTGAATACTCAAACAGTTGTTCAAGACTTTACCATCACCAATGTGCAGAGGGCCGATACTGATGAATATGTGTGTAATGTCAATTACCGAATACAGGGTGGAGGCTACACCATCGTAGCCTCATCCAGTGTAACACTTTCAGTGTTATACTTCCCCAGTGCGTCCTTCCCTATGTGCTCTCCTGCTGGACCCATTACAGTAGACGCTGGGACAGAGTTAGATATGAGTTGTTCATCTGAGAGCAGTCACGGAACAGTCACAATGACGATTAATCCCACAATACAGAATTCTAGATACACCAACTGGGCATCAGTTATCAACGATGATAGCGATACAGTCGTAAGGACATCAGATTTGACAGTGGATGATGTTGATAATGGTGTTGCATTCGACTGCTTCATATCATCCATGTATTTCGCCGGTATGAAACGTACATGTCAATTCGGACCAATTACAGTGAGGAACACCTTGACAATACCCTTGACAGAACCCACAACATCATCTACGTCAACATCATCTACAGCAGGATCAACGAGACCATCGACTGGAAATCCTACTCCATCTACAGGGAACGAGGTTACTCCAACCTCCACAACTGTGTCTAGCCCAAGCTCATCTGATGCAGCCCCATCTTCAACTCCATGGATTGTAGCTTTCATAGTTGTCTTAGTCCTCGCTGTTACATTCTTCGTGACCAACATTATTCTCATCCTTCGTGACGTCAAACAGAAACGTCTGATAAAAAGACTTAGATCTGAGAAAGAACCCCGAGACACCCAACCCGATCCCTACATGGAGCTGCAGCCAACGGAGGACAAGAATCGCGTCTACACGGAACCCACTACGACTGAAGAGACAATTCGAACACAACATACCTACTACCAACCAGTTGAGGTAGAGAATGGCAGCCCAGAGTATGACTACGCTCGTCCAGAGGGCAGCACCAACACCAGCTATGAAGCGGTCAGAGTGCCACAGAGTTCAGCTGAGAAGCAGTATCAGAACACCAACAAATAGACACATGAGTACCATCATCATCAGGTTTACTGTAGAAACTGGAGTGTTCGAATGTACACCATGGGTAATGTCCCTTAAAGATAAAACATGGGGAAAATTACACAAAGTGGGGTTTAAATAACACTTATTTCTGCGGAAACATTTACATTGGCGTTAACCTCTTTTGGTGATTACTTTGATGTGACGACACCCTTGGTGTCAATTTGACACCCCAGTTGTTGCAGTGTACATAAAAACCATAGTTGTACAATATTCGAGACGACACTCACTCAGAGGGTTCAGATAATTTACAGAGTACTTTGTTGACAACGTTTTCGAAAAGCTACAATAAAAACGTCCATTTTTGGAAGAGAGGACAATTTCTATTGTTCTCTATGGATTTCATAAACGAACCTCCTATATATAAATAAATAACTGACAACAATAGTAAACTATCATTGATCTATTTGATAGATATTGATTTTGATACTATTTTGAAATACATGTACACCTTGATTTACCCAAATTTAAGATACAAAAACTCATTAACAACAAATTATACAATACGATTCAAAGGCGTGTATACTCGTTGTAAAATGTTTGCAAATGCATTTATGATTATAAAAAAAGTATTGTTCAAGAAAGTTATTTGTCGAACTTATGTTCATGCTATTTTATGTATTTATAGTAACGCTAAACATTGAATCAATGTGATTCGTGCAAGTTAAGGTTAAGGAGCTGTGTGGCTTTATCATCAAATAAATATGATACGGATGGAGTGTGCACGTACAGTAACCGTGTGTGAGTTCCATGTACAGCTCAATGTACAAATGATTTAATAAAGGAATCAATGTGTGGTGAAGAGGTTTTCAACTAGTGGTTTAGTCCCAACGAGGCCTGGTTCTTGATAATTTTACCGAGACGAAGTCGAGGTAATTTATCAAGAACCAGGCCTCGGCGGGTTTAAACCACTAGTTGAAAACCGATTCAACACACTTTGATTCCCATTCATAAAAACCTTTTCGGTCAAAAAATATCAACACTTTTGGTCAAAAAGTAAAATAAATGCACAAATTATAATTGTTCAATGATTTCTTTCAACACAACACCCCTCTAGCTATGAAATAGTAAGGCCCTCCGCCGCCCTCGGGTAAACAACTCCTTATAAGGGAATGCTGTGCGCGTCGCGCGTATCGTGTGATGTGGCACAACTGTCCCGGTCGTCGCTCTCGACCAATAGGAATGAAGAAACTGTCTTATAAGAACAGGTGCAAGCTCACGTGTCACGCCCATGTTTCAACACTTTTGACTGGTCACAAACAAAGGTTTATACACACCCACGTGACGCGCTCTCCACCAATAGGAATAGCGAAACTGTCTGAGGTATTTATGAATGTACGTTTAACGATAAATGGTTGTACTTCCTTAATATTCTGAGCACCACACGCAAATGAACTTCAACAATAAAACAACTCTGGGTTTTCATTTTTACGGTAACAAGTTTAACAATAAAGGTCGCATTGCCGCAGTTCAACTGATTCAAGAACATGCCCCAAACCAACAAAATTAATGACGTAGATTATTCAACATAATTGTTTCCATTTTCTTCGTATTAGTAAGATGGTTTAAACCAGAATAATCAAGTCAAATATAATGTTTGACAATACTTGTCATTTTATACCGTTATGTAACAGGCTTTCAGTCGCTTGTGCTATTTTTTGTGGCAGGAACTTATTAAAATTCTCACTGGGTGCTCTCAAAGAGTGTGATCCGAGGATTGTGACGTCATAGATTGCCCAGGGTAGCACAAAACTAGTTTTGAAAATGCCTGATAGATCATTTCAGGGTATAGATGTTGATGTATCCCATCAATAAATCACAAACACGCCACCAACGGTCCCAACAGGGTCCTAAATCGTGATTAATATTTGCCTTCTTTTTAAAGACACTATGATGGACGCTTTTGGTAATATTGTCAAAAACCAGTCTTCACTCACTTGGTGTATCTCAACATGACCAAAAAAAACTTTGATTTTGGTACTCAAAATCTAAATATGAGGTCTCGAAACCAAATTCAAATATTTTACTGGAATATTAGTTCTTTCTCGAAAACTACGTTTACTTCAGATGGAGCCGTTTCTCACAATGTTTTATACTATCAACAGCTCTCCATTGATTGTTACCAAATATGTTTTTATGCTAACAATGCTTTTGAGTAATTACCAATAGTGTCCAGTGCCTTTAATACAAACAAAATATTTTAGTAAACATTCTTCAGAGCAGTATGAGTGTTATTAATTTAACTGTCATTCAAAACGAACACAATGATCACATACACTAGACAGGAATATTGGATAGAGGGCGCACTCTGCCGCTGTGTCAACGTAACGATAAATTGGGGAGGGGAATTTTGCATCAGAAGCACACCACGACAATGCCACAATCTCACGATTCGGTCGAATTGACTCGATGGCGAATCAATTATCTAAATGACATTATTGGTTGTACATAGTGTAATTAAAGACATAAACAATACCTTGTTTGCTTGAGGGCCTACTGTTGGAAAACGTTCACGTTGCACACTTCCATTAACTGAAATGAGGGGAAAAGGTAACAGTTTTTCTTTCTGCTGGCGAACTACATAGTTCTAATCTGCGTGTGTACAACTTTCTTTGCTGATTGAAGTAAATACCATTCGTTTTGGTATTACCCATAATATACACAGATTATGTAACCACTGAATACTCAGTACTTTCCCGGGTTCTGTGAACAAAATCACAGGCATAGTACTCAGGTGGGATTCAAACCCACGACCTTTCCAATTCTAGAGTCAGTGTCATTCCAACTAGACCACCGAGATTGCCCGGTAGCTAGAGGACATGCAGTTCGAATCATATGTGGTAGCAGCGGGCACTCCAACGAATTTATAGATGTTAAATTTGCATCGGGTATGAAGAAAATTAATTTTGGTCTCACCCATACACACCGAGAAAATATTATTAATTTTTTCCAATAAATCTCCTCTCTCGTATAATCTTACTGTGTTGGCATCTCTTCAAATGTTTCTTTCAACCATTATTTGTTTGGAACTTTAAGAAGTTGCAATCAGTCGGTTTGTGGTCGTGCAGTATTTCAATGTCATGATATGGGCGAGTTGCGGTATGGTTGTTCATAAATAACTGTTCTAGATTCAGTTGAACTGTGACGTTATAATCCTTTTTGTCAAACATGTCTGGATAAAATGAAATTCATGAATTGTGTTATTGTTGAAGTTCATTGGCGCGTAGTTATAGCAGGAGGAAGTACAAACCAAGTCGACTTCATCGTTAAATACATGTACATTAAATCACTGTTACATTGAGCTGTATGTGAACGTGGGATCATTCTACTCCATGCATTTCCATCCTTTACCCGTCGTCTCCAGGAATGATTTAATAGCAACTTAATAAACTCAGATTCAATACGATGGATGGAAGGATCTCGATGTATGTTTTGCTGGTGTGTGTTTGGTGTTCACTTGATGCAGGCGGATTCCTGATGGTTGTCACTGCTCAACCAACAGTGTCTGCGGTGATCTTAACACCAGAGGCTGATCGTAAGGACGGCGGGCAGGTTAAAATGAGATGTACCGCTACAAACCTCGTCTCGGATCATATCGTGGAGTGGAGGACTGAAGATCCAAAACAGACACTGAGATGGGGTGAAAGTACTGTTTTTAGCAACAATGGACGATTCATCTTCGATACATCGGTAGGTGTGAATACTCAAACAGTTGTTCAAGACTTTACCATCACCAATGTGCAGAGGTCCGATACTGATCAATATGTGTGTAATGTCAATGACCCAATGCAGGGTGGAGGCAACAACATCGTAGCCACATCCAATGTAACACTTTCAGTGTTATACTTCCCCAATGCGTCCTTCCCTATGTGCTCTCCTGCTGAACCCATTACAGTAGACGCTGGGACAGAGTTAGATATGAGGTGTTCATCTGAGAGCAGTCACGGAACAGTCACAATGACGATCAATCCCACTATACAGACTTCTAGATACACCAACTGGACATCAGTAATCAACGATGATAACGATACAGTCGTAAGGACATTATATTTGAAAGTGGATGATGCTGACAATGGTGTTGCATTCGAATGCTTCATATCATCAATGTATTTCGCGGGTATGCAACGTACATGTAAAGTCGGACCAATTACAGTGAGGAACACCGTGACAATAAAAATAACAGAACCAACAACAACGTCCAAGACTTCGTCCAGTCCTGCCGCCATTGCCGGAGTAGTCGCTGGGGGAGTCGCTGCATTTCTTCTCCTCGTAATCCTGATCCTTTTTATTTACTGTAAACGACGCTCCGGCAACCCGGATCCCAAATCGGAACAGTTCAATGCAGACATCAACCAAACAAGTACTGACTTGACACTAGATAGACTTGAGCAGTCTCAGGTCAGTTTCAACGAGTATGGAGATCTTGACTCAATACAGCATGGATTACAGGATAACATCATATATGTCCCATCCCCGAGCCCAATATCCGGACCAGGTGAGTCTTATGCTGGCACTTTGCCGGTACAAACAGCTGAGACGATTGATCCAAGTCTAATTTATGCAAAACCAATCCGTACCAAAACTCAAAAGACTGCACGTGAATTGAAGAGGCAACTGTCAGACCCCAACGATAACCCTACAACTGATCAGAGTTACAACAATCCTGCATTTGATTGTAATGTCTCTGGTGGAACAACAACGCCCTATTGGGACGACTCACCCACTCCCACACCGGCGGCATCGGTTAGACCAACTCGACCTATTAAACCCACACCATATAAACCCAACCCGTCACAGCGTAACACATTGGGTAGGCCTAACAATGACAATCCTGTAATTGAGTCAAGTGTCTCTGATGGAACAACAACGCCCTCTGGAGTCGACTTATCCACATCAACCAAACCGATTGCATTAGTCAGACCAACTCGACCTAGTAAGCCCAGACCCTATAAGCCCAAGCCAGCAGAGCGTATGAGTGACGCCCCGAGTACCCACAACGACCGGATGCCACCCTCTCCCCCACCCCTGACAAGCGTCAATGACGGTACCCCTATGGAAAACACCGACGATTCTCCTTATGCCCAAGACTCCGTACCCATGAGACAGCAGAGTAGTCATGGCAACCCAGCATCTGAGGATCACATTGTCTATGCTGATTTGGATCTGCAATCAGATGAGATTCAAGATGGCGGACACCACCCTCACCCAGCATCTGAAGCAGTGCTGTACTCGAGTGTAATGATGAACTAACATTGATATATTTGATATGTATCGTAGAATGAGAAAGACTCTGCCCTTCTCCTTGTCACCTCGGCCCAATTTCATAGAGCTGCTAAGAACAACAAAATTGCTTAGCATGAAATTTCTTCCTTGATTAAAACAGGACTACCAACCAAATTTCTACCTGTTGCATATTGCTTGTTACTGGTATGGCGCAGCTGTTGTTTGCTTATCCTGAAAAACACATGGAAATTTGGTTGATAATCCTGTTTTTATCAACGAAGACATTTTATGCTTTGTAAATTTGTGTGCTTAGCAGCTCTATGAAATTGTGCCCAGGTCCGGTATTCTCTCCCAATCTCCTCGTACCTTCTCCTATGGCTTGTCAGCTCCTATTTATCCCTTGATTAATCTTCAAATAATTGTGTTCTACATTTCAAAGTTGGCCTCGTTGCTTTTTAAATGAACATGCATCAATGTTAGAAACTTGAGTTTTCAATCCTTAAATGTAAACATTTTTTTAGAGATATTATTTGGTAATCGTGATGTTATACTACCACGGTCTTGAGATCCTATCTGTTAGCAAAGACATTTTCCTGCACACACTTATATAAAGACTAATTTTCATATTAAACATGTACTTGGTTTTATATTGTACCGATAACAAAAAATCATAAACTTGTGGTTCTTTTTATAAAACCTTGCCTTGCTGAAAAAGGGGAACCACAACAAAAACTGCAACCTAAGACAATAAAATTTAACCCCGTCTCAGGTAAATTGTACTCATTTTTAATACGCTTCTTCGGTAAAAAAAAATATATTAGAAGCGTCAAAAGTTGTCATGATGAACAATACAAATATAACTGCATTGGCTTTTATTTCTCAAAATCAAGTGTTTGTATCCCCCGTAACACGCACCTAGCACCACACCCATTGCCACACCCATTGCCACGCTCACTGCCACACCCCTCTCGATACCATCGCCAAAGGGTGTTCGTCCATGTCCTTTAAGTTTTCCCTCCACAATGTCTGCCTAAATTTCCAAACAGAGTCGTGGTTGGAAACTTTGCTATTTTGTAGTCACAAAAATTTCACACATGTTGGATTATTTCAATTAAATGAAACTGTACTGTACTGTGGGTTTTAAGGTTTTAAGATTTTGAAAAACATGTACACTTTGCTTGTATAACCGCATCTAATTCAGAAAAAAATTGATGTTGTAAAAAATAAATACGTTTACACTTTGTGTGAATTGATTGCAAATGCATCCGTAATTATTCAGAAGAGAAAAGTTACATGTCAAAGTTATGTTTTATGAATAATATATTTTTTACATTAACGCTAAGTCGGTGTGATCGGTGTTTGCTAAAGGAACCGTGTCGTCATGACTAATGTTACGGAGTAGGGAAGGCGCGCCTGCAGTAACTGGTTGATAGATCATAGTTCCATGTACAGCAATGGCCTGCTTTGACCATGACGACACAGCCCCTTTAATCTATTGTCACGTCACACTTTTAGGTTTTGATAAAAATAAACAAAAAAGTCAGAACACAAAAAGAATAATTTTTTTTGTACTCAGATTGCATCAACAGTGTACGAACCTGCTCGATATGATGTATTTTGTAGTGAATATTCATTTGGAATTATGATAAATGATTATGTCTGAACCTGCTTAAGTAAATGAATTACTTAAACATCATTTCAGATTAAAAATAACAAGATTTTGATTAAGATAAATGTAATTGGAAAACATGAATATGTACGTATATACCTGCTTGATATTAATAAATTTTGCATTTAAAAAATTTGGTATATTGAAATTCTGCTACAGAATTATTGTATAATTTATTTATTTTTTCATTAAAATACAATCGAGGACTTTGTATGAGCTAGAACACAAAATACTCTGCCAAAATACTGAACCATTTTTTAACAGACTAGATGGTGGTTGAGGACAATGAACGGCACTTGATCAAGTTTTTTCATTATGTATTTAAAAGGATTAACAATCAGGATTTGTGACCCTGTTGGCACCGTTGGTGGCGTGTTTGTGATTTATTGATGGGATACATCTATACCCTGAACTGAACTATCTGACATTTTCCAAACTAGTTTTGTGCTACCCTGGGCAATCTATAACGTCACAATCCTCATTCAAATATGGGTCACACTCTGTGAGAGCGCTCAGTGAAATTTTGAATAAATTCTTTAACAAGCAATATCTCACCTACCTGTAATTCTCAAAGCAACTAAAGGGCTGTAAAAGAGAAACATTTGTAAAACTAATATTTGATTTGATTCTCCAATTTCGAACAATCCTCCTAGTTATATAATGATATATATGCATATCCAGCATATTATTCTGAGGCTGGATTTGTTGACCGTCCTGTTGTATTTCTCTCAGTAACAGCTTTGTGTACAACACTCCCATAGGCTGCAATAGGAGACTTTTGGGACGCTTGGTGGCAGCAGACTTACCAGGTAAATTTCATTGTTCTCGGTAATGTGCGCGTGCTCAGAGCTACGTAAACAATGGAAATTTACCTGGTAAGTCCTGCCACCTAGCGCCTCAAAGTCTCCCATTGAGGGAGTCTTTGGAGTATGCAGACCTTCTCTGAAGACGGTTGGAACTCAGCCCTAAACGACTCACAAGACTCCCCACTTTACTCGGACTCGGTCTCGAGGATTGAGGTCTCGAATACAAGACTTGTGTACTAGGCTATAGGTAATTTGCTTGTCACAATAAACTTGTTTGCGCCATTTATTGCAGGGGATTCCCTTCTTGTTGTACATAGGCAACGCGGCGTTTACATGCTGACAAGTTATGACTACAGCTGAACATGTTTCTATACTGTTTTTGATGTGTTCGGGAACACCCGAGCAGATATTGTTAGGTGTTCAGACTTCAGCCGAACACTTGTTTTTGTTGGAGTTTTCTTGTTTAGATGTTCGACCAGCGATGCGTGTTTGGCAATGGTGCCTTATTTTCACGATCGAGAGATGGACGTTAAAGATACCACGTGGTTATATCAATCAGTCGTCATTAATTTATTCAAGCCAGCTGGTTCATATACATTCACTCAATCTGATTAGAAAACGATAACTATTTAAAAATGCTAATTTATTCATATTTTAAGCAGGTTCATACATATTCATACATCTGATTACAAGAGAACAAACATTTAAAAATGCAAATTTAATCATATCAAGCAAGTTCATACTAAATAATGATTTCCGATTACAAATTTTTTATGACTCAAAATCCTGCTATTTTTTCTATTCTATAAAAACGATGTTAGCATAGAAGCAGGTTCATACATAATCATATATATTCTTATTCGAAATGAATATTCACTTAAAATATACAACAGCGAGCAGGTTCTAATTGATGTAATCTGAGTACAAAAGAATATTCCTTTTTTGTTCTGAGTGTGTGTACTTTTATGATCAAAAACCTAAAAACGTGACGTGAAATTAGATTAAATGGGCTGTGTCGTCTTGGTCAAAGCTGGTCTGTGGCTGTACATTAATCATGAACTCTCAACCAGTTACTGCACATAATCATACTAGTCTAATTCCAAATGAACATTCACAAAAAAAATCACAGCGAGCAGGTTCTTACACTGTTGATTTAGTCTGAGTACAACGAAATATTCATTCTATTATTTTGACTTGTTTGCCGTTTCAAAACCTAAAATGGTTGATATGAGAATAGATTGAAGGGCTGTGTCATAATAATCAAAGCAGGTCTGTGGCTGTACATGGAACTATGAACTCTCAACCAGTTACTGCACATGCGCACTCACCCTCCGTATCATATCTAAGGCGGGAGAGCGCATGCGCGTGTGCAGTAACTGGGTGAGAGTTCATAACTCCTTGTCCAGTCTGCTTCGGTCATGACGACACAGCCCCTTTAACGTGCACCAATCACGTTAGCGTTACTGTAAAAACATCAATTTAAGTTAACAAAGCTTTGACAAATATAACTTCCTTTGATATTTTTTTTCTGAATATGTATTGATGCATTATTAAAAAAAAAATCATTGAGTATATGTACACACCTTGTGCTTTTTGGCAACGTTAGTTTATGTTCTGTATATTTTAAGTTTGATGCGTTAACATAAACAAGAGTGAACATGTACTTCAAAATAAATCTTCAAAAATCTGAACATAACATTGACAGATATTGCTTGGATGTTTATTGTTTCTGAATAATTATAGATGCATTTTGCTGACAATTTACATCAATTGTTCGTGCCTTTTTAATAGTCGGATAATTTGTCTTTTGCGATTGGCGTTTATTCTGTATATTAAAATTAGATGCGTTTACATCAGCAAAGTGTACACGTTTGTCAAAATCTTAAAACCTTGAAACCCTCAATAGAAAACGGTTTTATTCGAGGGAAACAATTCCCCAAAATAGCAAATTTTTCAACCACAACGCTGTTCGGAAGTTGCATTTAGAGAGATAGAGAATGAAAAACTAGGACGACGTTGGAGAACACACATTGGCGATGAAGTGGAGATGAGTGTTGCAGTGGGTGTGGCAGTGGGTGTGGCAATGGATGGGGCAAAGGTTGTGGTAGTGGGTGTGCCAAAGGGTGTAACAATGTGTGTGGCTGTGGGTGTGGCATGGGTGTGGCGGTGGGTGTGGCAGTGGGTGTGGCAATGGGTGTTGCAAATGGTGGCATGTGTTAAGAGATGCATGTATACACAATCATTTGGTATGGAGATAAAAAATGCTGCAGTAATTTGATCCTATTTCTCAATAATTTGTGACGCTTTTGCAATAGTTGTTTTATCCATGAATCGTGTTTTATAAAGAGCTTCAATGTTATAACGTGTTTTAGGTCTCATATGTATGTGGTACAAAATTAACCCAATTAAAAAATAATATAGCTGCAATAGTTAAACACCCTCAATCACTCCATTGATTCGAGTAATTTCGTCTGTCTAGAATCTTGCATCTTCTACACCATTATGTTGTGCAGGTATATCATGGATGTCTAATTGTTAATGTTCTGATACTGCTTCTCAGCTGAACTCTGTGGCACTCTGACCGCCTCATAGCTGGTGTTGGTGCTACCCTCTGGACGAGCGTAGTCATACTCTGGGCTGTCATTCTCTACTTCAACTTGTTGGTAGTAGGTATCTTGTTTTTGAATAGTCTCTTCAGTCGTAGTGGGTTCCATGTAGACGCGATTATTGTCCACCGTTGGCTGCAGCTCCATATAGGGATCAGGATGGGTGACTCGAGGTTCTTTCTCAGAGATGAGTCTTTTTATCAGACGTTTCTGTCTGACGTCACGAAGGATGAGAATGATGATGATGACAAAGAATGTCACAGCAAGGACAACGATAACTATGAAAGCTACAATCAATGGAGTTGAAGATAAGGCTGCATCAGATGATCTTGGGCTAGACTCAGTTGAAGAGGTTGAAGTAACTTCATTCTCTGTAGGTGGAGTAAGATTTCCAGTCGATGGTCTCGTTGATCCTGCTGTAGATGATGTTGACATGGATGATGTTGTGGGTTCTGTCGTGGGTATTGTCACGGTGTTCCTCAATGTAATTGGTCCGATTTGACATGCACCATGCATACCAGCGAAATACATTGATGATATGAGACATTCGAATGCAACACCATTATCAGCATCATCCACTTTCAAATTTAATGTCCTTAAGACTGTATCGTTATCATCGTTGATTACTGATGCCCAGTTGGTGTATCTAGAAGTCTGTATAGTGGGATTGATCGTCATTGTGACTGTTCCGTGACTGCTCTCAGATGTACATCTCATATCTAACACTGTCCCAGCGTCTACCGTAATGGATCCAGCAGGAGAGCACATAGGGAAGGACGCATTGGGGAAGTATAACACTGAAAGTGTAACACTGGATGTGGCTACGATGGTGTGGCCTCCGGTCGGTATTGGGTCATTGACATTACATTCATATTGATCAGTATCGGCCCTCTGCACATTGGTGATGGTGAAGTCTTGAACAACTGTTTGAGTATTCACACCCGATGTACCGAAGATGAATCGTCCATTGTTATTATTAACGGTGGTTCCACCCCATCTCAGGGTAAACTGAGTTTTCCACTCCACGATGTAATCCGACCTGAGGTTTGTAGCGATACACCTCATATCAACCTGCCCGCCCTCCTTACGATCAGCCTCTGGTGTTAAAATCACCACATTCACTGTTGGTTGAGCAGTGACAACCATCAGGAATCCGCCTGCATCAAGTGAACACCAAACATACACCAGCAAAACATACATCGAGATCCTTCCATCCATCGTATTGAATCTGAGTTTATTAAGTTGCTATTAAATCATTCCTGAGAAGACGGAAAAAGGATGGAAATGCATGAAGTAGAATGGTCCCACGTTCACACACATCAGCTCAATGTAATAGTGATTTAATGTACGTTTAACGATACACGGTTGTACTTCCTTATGCTGAGCACCACACGCCAATGAACTTCGACAATAATACAACCCTTGGTTTTCATTTTACGGCAACAAGTTTAACAATAAGGGTCACAATGTCGCAGTTCAACTGATTCTAGATAATACCCCAAAAGAAGAAGAATCAAGTCAAATAGTTTGACAAAAAAAATGTTGTCCTTTTAAACCGTCATTTTACGGTCTTTCAGTCGCTTGGATATATGTGAGAATTGGTTTGCCAAAGAAGTTATTTCAATTCTTGCTGATCGCTCTCAAAGAATGTGATCCGTATTTGGGCAAAAAAGATTGTGATGTCATAGATTTCCCAGGGTAGCACGAAACTGATTTTGGAAACTAACTGATTGTTCAGTTCTTGGTATAGATGTATCTCAACGACACCAACGGTGCCAGCAGGGGTCTGGTGTCCTTTATTGTCTATTTTCAATACAGCATGCACAACTTGATCGAGGAAAACCGTTCATTTGGCCTCAACCAAAAGTTTAAGTCTGTTAAAATCTTTCAGTATTTTGGCAGAATAATCTTCCTAGCTCATACAAAGTCCTCGATCTCGTTTTAGTATAACAAAAAATATGAATGGATACATTCGTTTTGTAGGAGGAATAATAAGTATACGTGTTGATGCAATGAGGTCCGTTCTTTCCCGATTGAGATGACGTTTAAAATACACTTGTCATTAATTTATTCAAATCCAGCAGGTTCATTTATATAAACACAGTCTGATTGCAAACTGATAATCATTTAGGAAGGCAAATTTATTCATATCAAGCAGGTTCATACATATTCATGTTTTCCGATTACATTTATCTGACTCAAAATCTTGTTGCTTTTTTTAATTTATCATTATAAACCACAAGGGAAACTGACTGGGTAAATTTTAAAATGATTTTTGGGGTTGAACAAAGAATTGACTAGAGTGGGATTCGAACCAACGACCTCTGGCACGTTAATCCGGAGGTCGTTGGTTCGAATCCCACTCTAGTCAATTCTTTGTTCAACCCCCAAAAAATATTTTTAATATAAAAACAATGTGTTATTTATTTACAGAAGTTTTAATTCAAAATGAATATTCACAAATCAGTAATCATAGCAAGCAGGTTTTTACAGTGTTGATGTAATCTGACTTTGTTCTGACTTTGTGTACTTTTCATCATCATCATCCGTCGTCCTTAGACGGAATAGCAGAAGCAGCTTTGATGAAGTGGTGCCAGGTTGCTTTGTCCCTCATGAGTTGTTGAGTCTCGTTTTGATTGAGATTTGTGTCTCGGGTGATGGTGTCAGAGTAGCTCATTTTCCTCCTGCCGCGATTTGGATGTCCGCCAGGGGGATTCCAGAAGACCAGATGCGATATAGGTTGATCCGCTGTTCGCAAACAGTGGCCAGCAAACTGGAGACGTCTCTGCATTATGGTCTCGGAAAGTGGTGGTAGATTGCCATAAACCTCCCTGTTTGTAGTATGGTCCCGCCAGTGGATGTTGAGAACTCTACGCAGCAGTTGAGTGTAGCAACCGTTGATGCGATCATTCATTTTTTGTGTTGTTGTCCATGTTTCGGCTCCATATAGCAAGATGCTTTCAACACAGGCCCCGAAGAACTTGATTTTGATAGCTCTGTCAAGATCAGATTTCCAGATCTTATCTAATTGGTTACATGCTGACCATGCTTGCGCTTTCCTGCATTTGAAATCTTGGAATGAGTCAGGTAGTGACGAACCGAGGTATTTGAAATCTGAAACAGTTTTAAGTTTCGTACCATCAAGAGTCTGTATACTGGATGTTGGAGGAATATTCACGAGGAGAGTCTTCGTTTTTCCTGTGTTTAGATGAAGCCCGACACAATTGGAAGCCTCCTCAATACTGTGAAGTAATGATTCTGCAGTGTCAATTGATGTTGACAAGAGTGCTACATCATCAGCAAAGTCCAGATCATGGAGACGGATCTCTGGATAACGACTGCTCTTTCTTTCTTTAAGCACAATTCCTGTTTCCTGCTGAATACCTCGTAAAGCGTGCCTCATTATATAATCCAGCACAACCACGAAGAGGAAAGGTGCTAAAGTGTCGCCCTGGAGTACGCCAGCATGGGTCTTGAAGGATTCCGTTTCACCATCTGGTGTGATTACTGCTGCAGAGGAGTCGTCATATATTAGCTTAATGGCTTCAATTATACTTGTTGGAATACCATATGCTTGTAAGATGTTGAACATTCGTTCTCTGTGGATGGAGTCGAAGGCCTTTGAATAGTCTACGAACACAAGAGCCAATGGCAGGTTCTTTGACTTCATGCCCTCGATGATTCGTCTGAGTGCCAGAATTTGGGAGACAGTTGACCTCTTTTGTCTAAAGCCATTTTGATTCCATCGCAGTAGAGGGTCCACATGAGGTCTGATTCTGTTCAGCAGCATCCGGTTGAAAATTTTGGCTCCGATGCTAGTAAGAGTGATACCCCGGAAGTTGGACGGCTGCGACAGGTCTCCTTTCTTCGGTATGGGTATAATACCCCCCTTTGACCACTGCTTCGGTTTTTCATGTTGCAGTAGCAGTTGATTACAGTAGTGTAGAAGGTGGGGTTTATAAATGTTAGACTTCCATAGCTCAAGGGGGATGTTGTCCAATCCCACAGCGCTGCCAGTTTTGGTTTGTGCAAGTGCTTGGTTCACTTCCTCTTCAGTAAACTCAGTGGTGATTATGGGTAGATTTCCATCATAGATTCGAGTGATGGTAAAGTCACTGTCAGGGATGGAAGGTGGTTTCCCAAGTAAGTTTGAGAAGTTCTGCACCCATGCTTCCTTTCTTTCTTGCGGTGTTCCATTAAGATGTGCAGGTTTGGATTCCTTTCTACCACAAATGTCATTTATGATTTTCCAAGCCACGCTGTGTCTGCTAGAGAGGGAGGCTTGATGGATTTGCTCAACATGCATCACAAGCAAAGCCTTTTCTTCTGACATGAACGTGTACTTTTATGATCAACCCTAAAAACGTGACGTGAGAATATATTCATAAAAGGCGTGTGGCTGTACATGGAACTCACACACGGTTACTGCACGTGCACACTCCGTCTGTAACATATTTATTTGGGCATAAAGACACAGCTCCTTTAACCTTAAAGGAACACGTTGCCTTGGAACGGACGAGTTGGTCAAAACAAAAGCGTTTGTAACCGTTTTTTATATAATGCATATGGTTGGAAAGATGTTTTAAAAGTAGAATACAATGATCCACACACGTTTGCCTCGAAATTGCGTGGTTTTTCTTCTACTGTGCGAACTAACACGGTCAGCCATTTATGGGAGTCAAAATGTTGACCCCCATAAATGGCCGACGTGTTAGTCGTCGAGGTAAAAGGAAAACCACGCAATTTCAAGGCATGTTTGTGTGGATCATTGTATTCTACTTTTACAACATCTTTCTACCCATATGCATTTTATAAAAAACGGTTACAAACGCTTTTCAAAGACCAACTCGACCGATCCAAGGCAATGTGTCCCTTTAACTTGCACCAATCACATTGATTCCATGTTAAGCGTTACTGTAAAAACATACAATAACATGAACATAAATTTGACAAATATAACTTTTATGGACAATACTTTTTTTAATAATCATGAATGCATTTGCAAATATTTTACAACGAGTGTACACGCCTTTGAATCGTGTGGAATAAGAAAAATTAATGAGTTTATTTTGTATGTTTAATTTGGATACGTTTATTTTCATAATCAAGGTGTACATGTTTTTCAAAGTAATATCAAAACTAATATCTATCAAGTAGATCAATGATATTATGTTGTCAGTTATTTTGTTCATTTATGTAATCCATAGAGGACAATGGAAAATTGCCCTCTCTTCTAAAAATGGACGTTTGTATTGTAGCATTTTAGGAGAAGTTGTGTACAAAGTACTCTGTAATTATCTGAACCTTTTGAGTGAGTGTCGTCTTGAATATTGTACCACTATGGTTTTTATGTACACTGCAACAACTGGGGTGTCAAATTGACACCAAGTGTTTAGTCACATAACGATACCAAATAGAGAATCAAAGTAATTACCATAGGAGGTTAACGCCAATGTAAATGTTTTCACAGAAATAAGTGTTTTTAAACACCACATTGTGTAAAATATTGACTTCTTTTTTTCATCTTAACGTGACAACATCCATGGTGCACATTTTAACACCCAGTTTTTGCAATGTATATGGTACTCTTGTGTCTAATTTTTAATGTTCTGATACTGCTTCTCAGCTGAACTCTTTGGCACTCTGACCGCTTCATAGCTGGTGTTGGTGCTGCCCTCTGGACGAGCGTAGTCATACTCTGGGCTGCCATTCTCTACTTCAGCTGGTTGGTAGTAGGTGTGTTGTGCGGGATTTGTCTCTTCAGTCGTAGTGGGTTCCATGTAGACGCGATTCTTGTCCTCCGTTGGCTGCAGCTCCATGTAGGGATCGGGTTGGGTGTCTCGGGGTTCTTTCTCAGAGGTTAGTCTTCTTATCAGACGTTTCTGTCTGATATCACGAAGGATGAGAATGATAATGGAGACCAAGAATATAGCAGCGAGGACTATGAACGCTACAATCCATGGAGTTGAAGATGGGGCTGAAGCAGACGAACTTAGGCTAGACTCGGTTGTTTTCTGCTCTGGTGTTGTTGGTTTTGTCATGGTAGATGTCGCAGAGGACGTTGAAGTAACCTCGTTCTCTGTAGTTGGAGAAGGATTTCCAGTCGATGGTCTAGTTCCTGCTGTAGATGATGTTGACGTGGATGATGTTGTGGGTTCTGTCATGAGTATTGTCACGGTTTTCCTCACTGTAATTGGTCCGATTTGACATGTACGTTGCATACCAGCAAAATACATTGATGATATGAAGCATTCGAATACAACACCATTATCATCATCATCCACTGTCAAATCTGATGTTCTTAGGACTGTATCGTTATCATCGTTGATTACTGATATCCAGTTGGTGTATCTAGAAGTCTGTATAGTGGCATTGATCGTCATTGTGACTGTTCCGTGACTGCTCTCAGATGAACACCTCATATCTAACTCTGTCCCAGCGTCTACTGTAATGGGTCCAGCAGGAGAGCACATAGGGAAGGACGCATTGGGGTAGTATAACACTGAAAGTGTTACACTGGATGTGGCTACGATGGTGTTGCCTACGATCGATAATGGGTCATTGACATTACACACATATTCATCAGTATCGGCCCTCTGCACATTGGTGATGGTAAAGTCTTGGAGAACTGTTTGAGTATTAACACCTACCGATGTACCGAAGATGATCCGTCCATTGTTGTTAAAAACAGTGATTTCACCCCATCTCAAGGTCTTTTTTGGATCTTCAGTTGCCCACTCTACGACATTATCCGACTCGAGGTTTGTAGCGGTACACCTCATATCAACCTGCCCGCCCTCCTTACGATCAGCCTCTGGTGTTAAGATCTCCGCATACGCTGTTGGTTGAGCAGTGATAACCATCAGGAGTCCGCCTGCATCAAGTGAACACCAAACACACACCAACAAAACATACATCGAGATCTTTCCATCCATCGTATTGAATCTTAGTTTTAAGTTGCTATTAATCATTTCTGGAGAAGACGGATAAAGGATGGAAATGCATGAAGTTGAATGATCCCACGTTCACACACAGCTCAATGTAAGAGGGATTTAATGTACGTTTAACGATGAATGGCTGACTTCCTTATACTGAGCACGACACGCCAATGAACTTCAACAATAACACAACTCTTGGTTTTCATTTTACGGCAACAAGTTTAACAATAAGGGTCACAAGGTCGCAGTTCAACTGATTTTTGATAATACCTAAAAAGAAGAAGAATCAAATCAAATAGTTTGACAAATGTTGCCCTTTAAACTGTCATTTTACAGTCTTTCAGTCGCTTGGATATATGAGAATTGGTTTGCCAAAGAAGTTATTTCAATTCTTGCTGATCGCTCTCAAAGAATGTGATCCGTATTTGGGCAAAGAAGATTGTGATGTCATAGATTTCCCAGGGTAGCACAAAACTGATTTTGGAAATTAACTGATTGTTCAGTTCTGGGTATAGATGTATCTCAACGACACCAACGGTGCCAGCAGGGGTCTGATGTCCTTTATTGTCTATTTTCAATACAGCATGCACAACTTGATCGAGGGAAACCGTTCATTTGGCCTCAACCAAAAGTTTAAAAGTCTGTTAAAATCTTTCAGTATTTTGGCAGAATAATTTTCCTAACCCATACAAAGTCCTCGATCTCGTTTTAGTATAACAAAAAATATGAATGGATACATTCGTTTTGTAGGAGGAATAATAAGTATACGTGTTGAGGCAATGAGGTCCGTTCTTTCCCGATTGAGATGACGTTTAAAATACACTTGTCATTAATTTATTCAAATCCAGCAGGTTCATTTATATAAACACAGTATGATTGCAAACTGATAATCATTTAGGAATGCAAATTTATTCATATCAAGCAGGTTCATACATATTCATGTTTTCCGATTACATTTATCTGACTCAAAATCTTGGTGCTTTTTTAAATTTATCAATATAAACCACAAGGGAAACTGACTGGGTAAATTTTAAAATGATTTTTGGGGTTGAACAAAGAATTGACTAGAGTGGGATTCGAACCAACGACCTCTGGCACGTTAATCCGGAGGTCGTTGGTTCGAGTCCCACCCTAGTCAATTGTTTGTGCAACCCAAAAGAATTATTTTTAATATAAAAATAATGTGTTATTTATTTACAGAAGTTTTAATTCAAAATGAATATTCACAAATCAGTAATCATAGCAAGCAGGTTTTTACAGTGTTGATGTAATCTGACTACAAAGAAAAATTCTTTTTTTTTATGTTCTGACTTTGTGTACTTTTATGATCAACCCTAAAACGTGACGTGAGAATATATTAAAGGGGCTTTGTCGTCTTGCTCATAAAAGGCGTGTGGCTGTACATGGAACTCACACACGGTTACTGTACGTGCACACTCCCTCCGTATCATATCTATTTGGGCATAAAGACACAGCTCCTTTAACCTTAACTTGCACCAACCACATTGATTCAATGTTTAGCGTTATTGAAAAACATACAATAACATGAACATAAGTTTGACAAATATAACTTTCATGGACAATACTTTTTTTAATAATCATAAATGCATTTGCAAATATTTTACAACGAGTGTACACGCCTTTGAATCGTGTGGAATAAGAAAAATTAATGAGTTTGTTTTGTATATTTAATTTGGATACGTTTAATTACATAATCGAGGTGTACATGTATTTCAAAATAATATCAAAATCAATAACTATCGAATAGATCAATGATAGTTTATTATTGTTGTCAGTAATTTATTCATTATGAGGTTCATTTATGAAATCCATAGAGGACAATAGAAATTGCCCTCTCTTCCAAAAATGGACGTTTGTATTGTAGCATTTGGGAGATGTTGTGTACAAAGTACTCTGTAATTATCTGAACCTTTTGAGTGAGTGTCGTCTTGAATATTGTACCACTATGGTTTGTATGTACACTGCAACAACTGGGGTGTCAAATTGACACCAAGTGTTTAGTCACATAACGATACCAAATAGAGAATCAAAGTAATCACCATAGGAGGTTAACGCCAATGTAAATGTTTTCACAGAAATAAGTGGTTTTTTTAAAACACCACATTGTGTAAAATATTGATGATTTTTTTTCATCTTAACGTGACAACACCCATGGTGCACATTTTAACACCAAGTTTTTGCAATGTATATGGTACTCTTGTGTCTAATTGTTAAAGGAACACGTTGCCTTGGATCGGACGAGTTGGTCTATATAAAGCGTTTGTAACCGCTTTTATAAATTGCATATGGTTGGAAAGATGTTTTAAAAGTAGAATACAATGATCCACACAAGTTTGCCCCGAAATTGCCTGGTTTTCCTTTTACTGTGCGAACTAACACGGTCAGCCATTTATGGGAGTCAAAAATTTGACTCCCATAAATGGCCGACCGTGTTAGTCTACGAGGTTAAAGGAAAACCGTGCAATTTCGAGGCATGTTTGTGTGGATCATTGTATTCTACATTTACAACATCTTTCTACCCATGTGCATTTTATAACAAACGGTTACAAACGCTTTTCAAAGACCAACTCGACCGATCCAAGGCAACGTGTTCCTTTAATGTTCTGATACTGCTTCTCAGCTGAACTCTGTGGCACTCTGACCGCTTCATAGCTGGTGTTGGTGCTACCCTCTGGACGAGCGTAGTCATACTCTGGGCTACCATTTTCTACTTTAACTGGTTGGTAGTAGGTATCTTCTGTGGGATTTGTCTCTTCAGTCGTAGTGGGTTCCATGTAGACGCGATTATTGTCCTCCGTTGGCTGCAGCTCCATGTAGGGATCAGCTTGGGTGACTCGGGGTTCTTTTTCAGAGATGAGTCTTTTTATCAGACGGTTCTTTCTGACGTCACGAAGGACGAGAATGACGATGATGACGAAAAATGTAATGGCAAAAATAATAGCAATTAACGCTAGAATCCATGGAGTTGAAGATGGAGTTGGTATAGTGCTGGTAATTCCATTGTTTTGTGACGTCATACTTTCGGATGTTGTTATCTGCTCCACCGTCATGGGTATTGTCATTGTGTTCCTCACTGTTATTGGGCCGATTTGACAAGGACGTTGCATAGTAGTGAAATACATTGATGCGATGACGCAATCGAATGCAACACCATTATCAGCATCATCCACTGTCAAATCTAAAGTCCTTACGACTGTATCGTTATCATCGTTGATTACTGATGTCCAGTTGGTGTATCTAGAATTCTGTATAGTGGGATTGATCGTCATTGTGACTGTTCCGTGACTGCTCTCAGATGAACATCTCATATCTAACTCTGTCCCAGCGTCTACTGTAATGGGTCCAGCAGGAGAGCACATAGGGAAGAACGCATTGGGGAAGTATAACACTGAAAGTGTTACACTGGATGTGGCTACGATGTTGCCGCCTCCACCCTGTATTGGGTCATAGACATTACACACATATTCATCAGTATCGGCCCTCTGCACATTGGTGATGGTAAAGTCTTGAACAACTGTTTGAGTATTCGTACCCGATGTACCGAAGATGAATCGTCCGTTTCTATTATGAATAGTGAACTCACCAAATCTCAGGGTCTGTATTGGATCTTCAGTTTCCCACTCCACAATATGATCCGACTCGAGGTTTGTAGCGGTACACCTCATATCAACCTGCCCGCCCTCCTTACCATCAGCCTCTGGTGTTAAGATCACCGCAGACACTGTTGGTTGAGCAGTGACAACCATCAGGAATCCGCCTGCATCAAGTGAACACCAAACACACAGCAACAAAACATACATCGAGATTCTTCCACCCATCGTATTGAATCTGAGCTTATTAAGTTGCGTTTAAATCATTCCTTGAGAAGACGGATTTAGGATGGAAATGTATGAAGTAGAATGATCCTACGTTCACACACAACTCAATGTAATAGTGATTTAATGTACATTTAACGATATATGGGTGTACTTCCTTATGCTGAGCACGGCACGCCAATGAACTTCAACAATAACACAATTCTGGGTTTTCATTTTTACGGCAACAGGTTTAACAATAAGGGTCACAATGTCGCAGTTCAACTGATTCGATAATACCCTTATACCAACAGAAAACATGACGTATTTCTTGCCATTAATGTAATTTTCTTAATATTAGTAGAATGGTTTGAAACAGAAGAATCAAGTCAAATAGTTTGACAAATGTTGCCCTTTTAAACCTTTATTTTACGGTCTTTTAGTCGCTTTGATACGTGAGAATTGGTTTGTCAAAGAACTTATTTAAATTCTTACTGGGGGCTCTCAAAGAATGTGATCTGTTTTTGGGGAAAAAATATTGTGACGTCATAGATTGCCCAAGGTAGCACGAAACTGATTTGGAAAGTATCTGATTGTTCAGTTCTGGGTATAGGTGTATTCCGTCTACAACGCCACCAACGGTGCTAATGGTCTAATGTCCTTTATTGTCTATGTTTAATACAGCATGCACAACCTGATCAAGGAAAACTGGTCATTCGGCCTCGAATCAAAAGTTTAAAAGTCTGTTAAAATCTGTCAGTATTTATTTTGGCAGAATAATTTTCCTAACTCATACAAAGTCCTTGATCTCGTTTTAGTATAACAAAAATATGAATGGATACATTCGTTTTGTAGGAGGAATAATAAGTATACGTGTTGAGGCAATGAGGTCCGTTCTTTCCCGATTGAGATGACGTTTAAAATACACTTGTCATTAATTTATTCAAATCCAGCAGGTTCATTTATATAAACACAGTCTGATTGCAAACTAATAATCATTTAGGAATGCAAATTTATTCATATCAAGCAGGTTCATACATATTCATGTTTTCCGATTACATTTATCTGACTCAAGATCTTGCTGCTTTTTTTAATTTATCAATATAAACCACAAGGGAAACTGACTGGGTAAATTTTAAAATGATTTTTGGGGTTGAACAAAGAATTGACTAGAGTGGAATTCGAACCAATGACCTCCGGCACGTTAATCCGGAGGTCGTTGGTTCGAATCCCACTCTAGTCAATTCTTTGTTCAACCCAAAAAATATTTTCAATATAAAAAAAATGTGTTATTTATTTACAGAAGTTTTAATTCAAAATAAATATTCACAAATCAGTAATCATAACAAGCAGGTTTTTACAGTGTTGATGTAATCTGACTACAAAGAAAAATTCTTTTTTTTGTTCTGACTTTGTGTACTTTTATGATCAACCCTAAAACGTGACGTATATTAAAGGGGCCGTGTCGTCTTGCTCATAAAAGGCGTGTGGCTGTACATCGAACTCACACACAGTTACTGTACGTGCACACTCCCTCCGTATCATATCTATTTGGGCATAAAGACACAGCTCCTTTAACCTTAACTTGCACCAATCACATTGATTCAATGTTTAGCGTTACTTTAAAAACATACAATAACATGAACATAAGTTTGACAAAAATAACTTTCATGGACAATACTTTTTTTAATAATCATGAATGCATTTGCAAATATTTTACAACGAGTGTACACGCCTTTGAATCGTGTGGAATAAAACAAACTAATGAGTTTGTTTTGTATATTTAATTTGGATACGTTTAATTACATAATCGAGGTGTACATGTATTTCAAAATAATATCAAAACTAATATCTATCAAGTAGATCAATGATAGTTCATTATTGTTGTCAGTAAATTATTCATATATTTGAGGTTCATTTATGAAATCCATAGAGGACAATAGTAATTGCCCTCTCTTCCAAAAATTGACGTTTTTATTGTAGCTTCTAGGAGGTGTTGTGTACAAAGTACTCTGTAATTATCTAAACCTTTTGAGTGAGTGTTGTCTTGAATATTGTACCACTATGGTTTTTATGTACACTGCAACAACTGGGGTGTCAAATTGACACCAAGTGTTAGTCACATAACGATACCAAATAGAGAATCAAAGTAATCACCATAGGAGGTTAACGCCAATGTAAATGTTTTCACAGAAATAAGTGTTTTTAAACACCACATTGTGTAAAATATTGATTTTTTTTTTCATCTTAACGTGACAACACCCATGGTGTAAATTTTAACACCCAGTTTTGCAATGTATATGGTACTCGCGATGTCTAATTGTTAATGTTCTGATACTGCTTCTTAGTTGAACTCTTTGGCACTCTTACCGCTTCATAGCTGGTGTTGGTGCTGCCCTCTGGACGAGCGTAGTCATACTCTGGGCTGCCATTCTCTACTTCAACTGGTTGGTAGTAGGTATCGCGTTTTTGAATTGTCTCTTCAGTCGTAGTGGGTTCCATGTAGACGCGATTCTTGTCCTCCGTTGCCTGCAGCTCCATGTAGGGATCAGGTTGGGTGACTCGGTTTTTGTTCTCAGATGTGAGTCTTTTTATCCTACGGTTCTTTTTGACGTCACGAATGATAAGAATGATGATGATGACAAAGAATGTAACAGCGAGGACTAAGACAACAATGAAAGCTACAATCCATGGAGTTGAAGATGGGGCTGCATCAGACGAGCTTGGGCTAGACACAGTTGAAGAGGTTGAAGTAACCTCGTTCTCTGTAGTTGGAGTAGGATTTCCAATCGATGGTGTCGTTGATCCTGCTGTAGATGATGTTGACATGGATGATGTTGTGGGTTCTGTCATGGGTATTGTCACGGTGTTCCTCACTGTAATTGGTCCGATTTGACATGTACCATGCATACCAGCGAAATACATTGATGCGATAACGCAATCGAATGCAACACCATTATCAGCATCATCCACTGTCAAATCTAATGTCCTTAAGACTGTATCGCTATCGTCGTTGATTACCAATGCCCAGTTGGTGTATCTAGAAGTCTGTATAGTGGGATTGATCGTCATTGTGACTCTTCCGTGACTGCTCTCAGATGAACATCTCATATCTAACTCTGTCCAAGCGTCTACTGTAATGGGTCCAGCAGGAGAGCACATAGGGAAGGACGCACTGGGGAAGTATAACACTGAAAGTGTTACACTGGATCTGGCTACGATGGTGTTGCCTCCGATCGATATTGGATCATTGATATGACACACATATTCATCAGTATCGGCCCTCTGCACATTGGTGATGGTAAAGTCTTGAACAACTGTTTGAGTAGCTTTATCTACCGATGTATCGAAGATGAACCGTCCATTGTTAATAACAGTGGCTCCACCCCATCTCAGGGTCTCTATAGGGTCCTCAGTCCTCCACTCCACAATGTGATCCGACTCGAGGTTTGTAGCGGTACACCTCATATCAACCTGCCCGCCCTCCTTACGATCAGCCTCTGGTGTTAAGATCTCTGCATACGCTGTTGGTTGAGCAGTGACAACCATCAGAAATCCGCCTGCATCAAGTGAACACCAAACACACACCAGCAAAACATACATCGAGATCCTTCCATCCATCGTATTGAATCTGAGTTTATTAAGTTGCTATTAAATCATTCCTGGAGACGACGGGTAAAGGATGGAAATGCATGAAGTAGAATGATCCCACGTTCACATACAGCTCAATGTAATAGTGATTTAATGTACGTTTACTTCCTTCTGAGCACCACACGCCAATGAACTTCAACAATAACACAATTCTGGGTTTTCATTTTTACGGTAACAGGTTTAACAATAAGGTCACAATGTCGCAGTTCAACTGATTCTAAAAAATACCCCAAAACCAACAGAAAATATGACGTATTTCTTGCCATTAATGTAATTTTCTTAATATTAGTAGAATGGTTTGAAACAGAAGAATCAAGTCAAATAGTTTGACAATATTGTTGCCCTTTTAAACCTTCATTTCACGGTCTTTTAGTCGCTTTGATATGTGAGAATTGGTTTGCCAAAGAACTTATTTAAATTCTTACTGATGGCTCTCAATAAATGTGACCTGTTTTGGGGAAAAAAATATTGTGATGTCATAGATTGCCCGTGGCACGAAACTGATTTGGAAAGTATCTGATTGTTCAGCTCTGGGTATAGGTGTATTCCGTCTACAACGCCACCAACGGTGCTAATGGTCTAATGTCCTTTATTGTCTATGTTTAATACTGCATGCACAACTTGATCGAGGAAAACCGTTCATTTGGCCTCAACCAAAGATTTACAAGTCTTTTAAAATTTTTCAGTGTTTTGGCAGAATAATTTTCCTAACTTTATTACAAAGTACTCGATTTCGTTTTAATATAAAAAATATGAATGGATACATTCATTTTGTAGGAGGAATAATAAGTATACGTGTTGAGGCAATGAGGTCCGTTCTTATGACGTTTAAGATACCACGTGTTGATATCAATCACTCGTCATTAATTCATTCAAATCCAACAGGTTCATTTACATAAACACAGTCTGATTGCAAACTGATAATCATTTAGGAATGCAAATTTATTCATATCAAGCAGGTTCATACATATTCATGTTTTCCGATTACATTTATCTGACTCAAAATCTTGTTGCTTTTTTTAATTTATCAATATAAACCACAAGGGAAACTGACTGGGTAAATTTTAAAATGATTTTGGGGGTTGAACAAAGAATTGACTAGAGTGGAGTTCGAACCAATGACCTCCGGCACGTTAATCCGTAAGTCGTTGGTTCGAATCCAACTCTAGTCAATTCTTTGTTCAACCCCCAAAAAATATTTTTAATATAAAAATAATGTGTTATTTTTTTACAGAAGTTTTAATTCAAAATGAATATTCACAAATCAGTAATCATAGCAAGCAGGTTTTTACAGTGTTGATGTAATCTGACTACAAAGAAAAATATTTGTTCTGACTTTGTGTACTTTTATGATCAACCCTAAAAACGTGACGTGAGAATATATTAAAGGGGCTGTGTCGTCTTGCTCATAAAAGGCGTGTGGCTGTACATGGAACTCACACACAGTTACTGTACATGCACACTCCCTCCGTATCACATCTATTTGGGCATAAAGACACAGCTCCTTTAACCTTAACTTGCACCAATCACATTGATTCAATGGTTAGCGTTACTTTAAAAACATACAATAACATGAACATAAATTTGACAAATATAACTTTTTTTGACAATACTTTTTTTATAATCATGAATGCAATTGCAAATATTTTACAACGATCAGTACACGCCTTTGAATCGTATGGTATAATTTGTTTGTTTAAAAACACTGGACACTATTGGTCATTGTCAAAGACCAGTCTTTTCACTTCGTGTATCTTAACATATGCATAAAATAACAAACCTCTGAAAATTTGAGCTCAATTGGTCGTCGAAGTTGCGAGATAATAATGAAAGAAAAACACCCTTGTCACACGAAGTTGTGTGCGTTTAGATGGTTGACTTCGAGACATCAAATTCTAAATCTGAGGTCTCGAAATCAAATTCGTGGAAAATTACTTCTTTCTCGAAAATCATGTCACTTCAGAGGCAGCCGTTTCTCGCTATGTTTTATACCATCAACATCTCCCATTACTCGTCACCAAGTAAGGTTTTATGCTAATAATTATTTGGAGTATTTACCAACAGTGTCCGCTGCCTTTAATGAGTTTTTTGTATTTTGAGTTTTTTGTATACTTAATTTAGGTACGTTTTTACTTACATAATTAAAGTGTCCATGTATTTCAAAATAATATCAAAGGAGGAGGAGGTTAACACAAATGTTAATGCTTTCGCAGAAATAAGTGTTATTTAAACACCACGTTGTGTAAAATATTGATTTCTTTTTTTCATCTTTATGTGACAACACCCACGGTGTAAATTTTAACACCCAGTTTTTGCAATGTAGGTCTATGGTAGTCATGTGTCTAATTTTTAATGTTCTGATACTGCTTCTCAGTTGAACTCTGTGGCACTCTTACCGCTTCATAGCTGGTGTTGGTGCTGCCCTCTGGACGAGCGTAGTCATACTCTGGGCTGCCATTCTCTACTTCAACTGGTACTTGGTAGTACGTATGTTGTGCGGGATTTGTCTCTTCAGTCGTAGTGGGTTCCGTGTAAATGCGATTCTTGTCCCCCGTTGGCTGCAGCTCCATGTAGGGATCAGGTTGGGTAACTCGGGGTTCTTTCCCAGAGGTGAGTCTTTTTATCAGACGTTTCTGTCTGATATCACGAGGGATGAGAATGATGATGATCACAATGGATGTAACAGCGACGCCTAAAACAACTATGAATGCTAGAATCCATGGAGTTGATGATGGGGTTTGATCAGACGAGCTTGGGCTAGACTCAGTTGAAGAGGTTGAAGTAACCTCATTCTCTGTAGTTGGAGTAGGATTTCCAATCGATGGTCTCGTTGATCCTGTTGTAGATGATGTTGACGGTGATGATGTTTTGGGTTCTGTCATGGGTAATGTCACGGTGTTCCTCACTGTAATTGGTCCGATTTGACATGTGCGTTGCATACCAGTGAAATACATTGATGATATGAAACAGTCGAATGCAACACCATTATCAGCATCATCCACTGTCAAATCTAATGTCCTTACGACTGTATCGCTATCATCGTTGATTACTGATGTCCAGTTGGTGTATCTAGAAGTCTGTATAGTGGGATTGATCGTCATTGTGACTGATCCGTGACTGCTCTCAGATGAACATCTCATATCTAAATCTGTCCCATCGTCTACTGTAATGGGTCCAGCAGGAGAGCACATAGGGAAGGACGCACCGGGGAAGTATAACACTGAAAGTGTTACACTGGATGTGGCTACGATGGTGTTGCCTCCACCCTGTACTGGGTCATTGACATTACACACATATTCATCAGTATCGGCCCTCTGCACATTGGTGATGGTAAAGTCTTGGAGAACTGTTTGAGTATTCACACCTACCGATGTAACGAAGATGAATCGTCCATTGTTGTTAAAAACAGTGGTTCCACCCCATCTCAGGGTCTGTCTTGGGTCTTCAGTACTCCATACCACGATATGATGCGACTCGAGGTTTGTAGCGGTATACCTCATATCAACCTGCCCGCCCTCCTTACGATCGGCCTCTGGTGTTAAGATCTCCGCAGACACTGTTGGTTGGGCAGTGACAACCATCAGGAATCCGCCTGCATCAAGTGAACACCAAACACATACCAGCAAAACATACATCGAGATCCTTCCATCCATCGTATTGAATCTGAGTTTATTAAGTTGCTATTAAATCATTCCTTGAGAAGACGGGTAAAGCATGGAAATGCATCAAGTAGAATGATCCCACGTTCACACACAGCTCAATGTAATAGGGATTTAATGTACGTTTAACGATACATGATTGTACTTCCTTATCTGAACAACACATGACAATGAACTTCAACAATAACACAATTCTGGGTTTTCATTGTTACGGTAACAAGTTTAACAATAAGAGTCACAATGCTGCAGTTCAACTGGAACAAGAACATGCCCCAAACCAACCGAATAAAATGACGTATTATTCAACATAATTTGTTTCCATTCTACTCTTCATATTATTAGTAGAACGGTTTAAAACAGAATAATCAAGTCAAATATAGTTTGACAATTGTTGCCACTTTGAACCATTATTTAACAGGATTTCAGTCGCTTGTGCGATTATTATTTTTGTCAAGAACTTATTTAAATTTTCACTGAGCGCTCTCAAAGAGTGTGATCCATGTTTGGACGCGGATTGTGTAATACTTTGATTTGTTTAAACTTTGTCTAGTGCAGACTTTTATTGTTCTTTTCCAGCGCCTTTAAGGCGGATTCTTTCTGCAATTGTTTTTGCGCTTTATAAATTTCTCTTTATTATCGTGACGTCATAGATTTCTCAGGGTAGCACAAAACTATACTTGGAAATTGCCTGATAGATCAGTTCAGGGTATAGATGTAATCCATCAATAAATCACAAATACGCCACCAATGGTGCCAATAGGGTCCTAAATCGTGATTTATATTTGCCTTCTGTTTAAAGACACTGGGCACTTTTGGTAAAATGTCAAAGACCAGTCTTCTCACGTGTATCTCAACATGCACAAATTAACAAACCTGCGAAAATTCGAACTCAATTGGTTGTCGAAGTTGCGAGATAATAATACAAGAAAAAACACCCTTGTCACACGAAGTTGTGTGCTTTCAGATGCTTGATTTCGGTGACTCAAAATCTAATTCTGAGGTCTCGAAATCAAATTCAAACATTTAGTGGAAAATTACTTCTTTCTCGAAAGGTAAGTTACTTAGAGCCGTTTCTCGCAATGTTGTATACTATCAACAGCTCTCCAATGCTTGTTACCAAGTAAGTTTTTATGCTAACATTTATTTTGAGTAATTGCCAATAGTGCCCAGTGCTTTTAATACAGAAACATATTTTAGTAAACATTCTTGAGAGCAGTACTGAGTGTTATTAATTTAGCTGTCATTCAAAACGAATACAATGATCACACTAGACATACCGATTATGTAACCACTTAATACTCAGTACTTTCCCGGGTTCTGTGAACAAAATCACAGGCATAGTACTCAGGTGGGATTCGAACCCACGACCTTTGCAATTCTAGAGCAGTGTCATACCAACTAGACCACCGAGATTGCCCGGTAGCTAGAGGACATGCAGTTCGAATCATGTGTTAAGCAGCGGGCACTCCATCGAATTAAGAGATGTTAAATTTGCATCGGGCATAAAGAAAGTTAATTTTGGTTTCACCCATACACACCGAGAAAATATTATTATCCTTTTCGAATAAATTCCTCTGTCGTATAATCTGTATTTGTGTCTCTTCAGTTGTTTTTTCCGCCATTAGACTTATTTAACTTTAAGAAGTTGCAATCAGTCGGTTTGTGGTCGTGCTAAGGTTCTACAGTATTTCAATGCCATGATATTGGCGAGTTGCAGATCGTTGTTCATAAATAACTGCAGTTCTAGAATCAGTTGAACTGTGACATTATAATTCTCTTTGTCAAACATGTCTGGATAAATTGAAATTCATGAGTTGTGTTATTGTTGAAGTTCATTGGCGCGTAGTGCTTAGTAAGAGAAAGTACAACCAAATCGACTTATGTACATTAAATCACTATTACATTGAGCTGTGTGTGAACGTGGGATCATTCTACTTCATGCATTTCCATCCTTTACCCGTCTTCTCCAGGAATGATTTAATAGCAACTTAATAAACTCAGATTCAATACGATGGAGGGAAGGATCTCGATGTATATTTTGCTGGTGTGTGTTTGGTGTTCACTTGATGCAGGCGGATTCCTGATGGTTGTCACTGCTGAACCAACAGCGTATGCAGAGATCTTAACACCAGAGACTGATCGTAAGGAGGGCGGGCAGGTTGATATGAGGTGTACCGCTACAAACCTCCGGTCGGATCATATTGTTCAGTGGGAAACTCAAGATCCAACACAGAACTTGAGATGGGGTGAATTCACTGTTTTTAAAAACAATGGGCGATTCATGTTCGATACATCGGGGGTGAATACTACAACAGTTGTTCAAGACTTTACCATCACCAATGTGCAGAGAGCCGATACTGATGAATATGTGTGTAATGTCAATGAACCAATACAGGGTGGAGGCAACAACATCGTAGCCACATCCAGTGTAACATTTTCAGTGTTATACTTCCCCAATGCGTCCTTCCCTATGTGCTCTCCTGCTGGACCCATTACAGTAGACGCTGGGACAGAGTTAGATATGAGGTGTTCATCTGAGAGCCGTCACGGAACAGTCACAATGACGATCAATCCCACTATACAGACTTCTAGATACACCAACTGGATATCAGTAATCAACGACGATAGCGATACAGTCTTAAGGACATTAGATTTGACAGTGGATGATGCTGATAATGGTGTTGCATTCGAATGCCTCATATCATCAATGTATTTCGCTGGTATGAATGGTACATGTCAAATCGGACCAATAACAGTGAGGAACACTGTGACAATAAAAATGACAGAACCAACAACAACGTCCCAGACTTCGTCCAGTCCTGCCGTCATTGCCGGACCAGTCGTAGGGGGAGTCGCTGCATTTCTTCTCCTCGTAATCCTGATCCTTGTTTGCTGTAAACTACGCTCCGGCAACTCGTATCCCAAATCGGAACACTTCAATGCAGACATCAACCCAACAAATACTGACTTGACACTAGATAGACTTGAACAGTCTCAGATCAGTTTCAACGAGTATGGAGATCTTGACTCAATACAGCATGGATTACAGGATAATATCATATATGTCCCATCCCCGAGCCCAATATCCGGACCAGCTGCGTCTTATGCTGGCACTTTGCCGGTACAAACAGCTGAGACGATTGATCCAAGTCTAATTTATGCAAAACCAATCCGTACCAAAACTCAAAAGACTGAACGTGAACTGAAGAAGCAACAGTCAGACCCCAACGATAACCCTTCAACTGATCAGAGTTACAACAATCCTGCATTTGATTCTTATGTCTCTGGTGGAACAACAGCGCCCTCTTGTGACGACTCACCCACTCCCACACCGGCGGCATCGGTTAGACCAACTCGACCTATTAAACCCACACCTTATAAACCCAACCCGTCACAGCGTAACACATTGGGTAGGCCTAACAATGACAATCCTGTAATTGAGTCGAGTGTCTCTGATGAAACAACAACGCCCTCTGGAGTCGACTTATCCACATCCACCAAACCGATTGCATTAGTCAGACCAACTCGACCTAGTAAGCCCAGACCCTATAAGCCCAAGCAAGCAGAGCGTATGAGTGACGCCCCGAGTACCCACAACGACCGGATGCCACCCTCTCCCCCACCCCTAACAAGCGTCAATGACGGTACCCCTAACCTGGAAAACGACGACGATTCTCCTTATGCCCAAGACTCCGTACCCATGAGACAGCAGAGTAGTCATGGCAACCCAGCATCTGAGGATCACATTGTCTATGCTGATTTGGATTTGCAATCAGACGAGATTCAAGATGGTGGACACCACCCTCAACCAGCATCTGATGAAGCAGTGCTGTACTCGAGCGTAATGATGAACTAACATTGATGTATTTGATAGGTATCATAGGATGACAAAGACGCTGCCCTTCTCCTTGCCACCTGGCCTGTCTCCCAATATCATCATCGTACCTTCGCCTATATATTGCTTATCGGTTCTTATTTATCTCTTGATTAAACATCATCTTCAGATCAGTTTTTTCAACAATTCAAACTTGGCCTCGTTGCTTTTTAAATGAACATGCATCAACTTTAGGTATCATAGGATGATGAAGACGCTGCCCTTCTCCTTATCACCTGGGCCCAATTTCATAGAATTGCTAAGAACAAAAACATTGCTTAGCATGAAGTTTCTTCCTTGATGAAAACAGGACTACCAACCAAATTTCTATTTGTTGCATATTGCTTGTTTACAGGTATTCAGCTGTTGTTTGCTTATCCTGAAAATCACATAGAGATTTGGTTGGTAATCATGTTTATATCAAGGAAGAAATGTCATGCTTAGCAAATTTGTGTGCTTAGCAGCTCTATGAAATTGGGTCCAGGTCCGGTATTCTCTCCCAATATAATCCACGCACCTTCTCCTAAAATGCTTATCAGCTCTTATTTATCCCTTGATTAATCTTCAAAGAATTTTGTTCTACAATTCAAGTTGGCCCCATCGCTTTTTAAATGAACATGCATCAATTTTAGAAACATGAGTTTTCAACTTTTGAACTAAAAACATTTTTAAGAGATGTTATTTTGTTATCGAGCTATTATGCTACCACGGTCTTGAGATCCTATTTGTTAGCCAAGACATTTTCTTGTACACACTTTATAAATAAGGACAAATTTTCACATTAAACATGAATTTGGTTTTACATTGTACCGAAAACTAAAAATCATAAACTTCTTGACAACAATTTCATACATTTTTGATTATTTCACTTGAATGAAACTGTTCTGTACTGGGCTTTAAAGCCATTATACACTTTCGGTAAACAGTATTGTCCAAGTCCCACACTTCGTGTATCACAACTTATATATAAAATAACAATCCTGTGGAAATTTAGGCTCAATCGGACATCGGAGTCGGGAGAAAATAACGGGAAAACCCACTCCTGTTTTCGCGCGTTTCGCCGTGTCATGACATGTGTTTATAACAAATCCGTAATTCTCGTTAACGAGAATTTATATTGTTTTACCGTTTTCTCAAAAAGTAAAGCATTTCATGGACTAATATTTCAAGAGAAGTCTTTCACCATTACCTTCTGTAAACCCTGTAAATTATTTGTAAATCTGTGAACTTTTTTTTTATTCTGTACCGAAAGGGTCCAATGGCTTTAAGGTTTTAAGATTTTGAAAAACATGTACTCTTTGCTAATATAACCGCATCTAATACATAAACAAACTATAACAAACAAAATGTACGTTTACGATTTAAAAGGCGTGTACAAACACTTTGTGTGAATTGATTGCAAATGCATCCTTAATTATTCAGAAGAAAATTAATATCCAAAAAAGTTACACGTCAAAGTTATGTTTTATGAATGATATATTTTTACATTAACGCTAAAATGAAGTCGGTGTAATCGGTGTTTGCAAGATTAAAGGGACCGTGTCGTCATGACTAATGATACGGAGTAGGGAAGGCGCGCCTGCAGTAACTGGTTGATAGATCATTGTTCCATGTACAGCAATGACCTGCTTTGACCATGACGACACAGCCCCTTTAATCTATTTTCACGTCACACTTTTAGGTTTTGATAAAAAAAAATAAAAAATCAGGAAAAAAAATGAATAATGTCTTTGTATTTAGATTGCATCAACAGTGTAAGAACTTGCTCGACATGATGTATTTTTTAGTGAATATTCATTTGGAATTATGATAAATGATTATGTCTGAACCTGCTTAAGTAAATGAATAACTTAAACATCATTTCAGATTAAAAATAACAACAAGATTTTGATTAAGATAAATGTAATTGGAAAACATGAATATGTACGTATACCTGCTTGATATTAATAAATTTTGCATTTAAAAAATTTTGTATATTAAAATTCTGCTACAGAATTATTGTATAATTTTTTTTTTTTTTATTAAAATACAATCGAGGACTTTGTATGAGCTAGAATACAAAATACTCTGCCAAAATACCGAACCATTTTTTTAACAGACTAGATGTTGGTTGAGGACAATGAACGGCACTTGATCAAGTTTTTTCATTCTGTATTTAAAAGGATTAATAATCAGAATTTGTGACCCTGTTGGCACCGTTGGTGGCGTGTTTGTGATTTATTGATGGGATACATCTATACCCTGAACTGAACTACCAGACATTTTCCAAACTAGTTTTGTGCTACCCTGGGCAATCTATGACGTCACAATCCTCGTTCAAATATGTGTCACACTCTGTGAGAGCGCTCAGTGAAATTTTGAATAAATTCTTTAACAAGCAATATCTCACCTACCTGTTGTTTTGAACTACTCTGTGCCACAGGGGTCGGTACTCGGCCCGCAGTGGTTTACGCTGTACACTTTACCGATTCGTGACATCATCCTCAAATTTAATCTGAATTACCATGTGTACGCAGACGACACTCAGCTATACATCACGTTTAAATCTTCTCAAGAAAACGCCAATGCATCTATTGCAAGACTTGAGAAATGCATCCAAGAGATTCGACGTTGGACACAACAAAACTTCCTGAAGTTAAATGATGATAAGACAGAGTTCCTTTTATTTGGGTCACGTCAACAGTTAACTAAGGTTTCAGTGCCATACATCTCCATCGGTGATTCTCGGATAGCTCCCTCGCTGAAAGCTCGGAACTTAGGGGTTATTTTTGATTCATCGATGACACTTCAGCCACACATCAACAACATTGTTCGTTTATCATCATATCACATCAGGAATATAGGTAAGATTCGCAAGTACTTGGACAAAAGTGCCACTGAAAAGGTCATTCACGCATTTGTTACTTCTCGTCTTGACAACGGCAATGCTCTTCTCTACAGTCTTCCTAACAACCAGATTTCCCGACTTCAACGGCTCCAAAATACTGCTGCCCGCATTGTGACACTGTCTAGAAAATCCTGTTCTATCACCCCCATTCTGAAACAACTACACTGGCTCCCTATCTCTCAACGAATCATCTTCAAGCTGATGCTCATTGTCCACAAAGCTCTAAATGGCAAGGCTCCCCACTATATTTCTGAACTGCTTCAAGTTTACACTCCATCAAGGAATCTTCGATCAAGTTCCATGCTTCTCCTCATTGAACCCAAGTCTCGACACTCATGGGGTGACAGGTCTTTTTCTGTAGCCGCGCCACGCATCTGGAACTCTCTACCACTTAATCTTCGATCTTGTCTTTGTACCGCAAAATTCAAGTCTCTTCTCAAAACTTATCTTATGTCACAGGTTTTCAATGACTAATTTTATTGTGTCTGCTTTTCTTTGTGTTGTGTTTTTGTTTTGTTTTGTTTTGGTTTACTGCGCCTTGAACACCCAGCAGGGTGGATATGTGCGCATTACAAGTCTTATTATTATTATTATTATTATTATTATTATTATTATTATTATTATTATTATTATTATTATTATTATTATTATTATTACCTGTAATTCTCAAAGCAACTAAAGGGCTGTAAAAGAGAAACATTTGTAGAACCAATATTTGGTTTGATTCTCCAATTTCGAACAATCCTCCTAGTTATATAATGATATATATGCATATCCAGCATATTATTCTGAGGCTGGATTTGTTGACCGTCCTGTTGTATTTCTCTCAGTAACAGCTTTGTGTACAACACTCCCATAGGCTGCAATAGGAGACTTTTGGGACGCTTGGTGGCAGCAGACTTACCAGGTAAATTTGTTCTCGGTAATGTGCGCGTGCTCAGAGCTACGTAAACAATGGAAATTTACCTGGTAAGTCCTGCCACCTAGCGCCTCAAAGTCTCCCAATGAGGGAGTCTTTGGAGTATGCAGACCTTCTCTGAAGACGGTTGGAACTCAGCCCTAAACGACTCACAAGACTCCCCACTTTACTCGGACTCGGTCTCGAGGATTGAGGTCTCGATTACAAGACTTGTGTACGAGGCTAGGTCATTTGCTTGTCACAATTAACTTGTTTGCGTCATTTATTGCAGGGGATTCCCTTCTTGTTGTACATAGGCGACGCGGCGTTTACATGATGACAAGTTATGACTACAGCTGAACATGTTTCTATACTGTTTTTGATGTGTTCGGGAACACCCGAACACTTATTGTTAGGTGTTCAGACTTCAGCCGAACACTTTGTTTTTGTTCGAGTTTTCTTGTTTAGATGTTCGACCAGCAGCCGATGCGTGTTGGACAATGACGTCATTTTTTTCCTGATCCAGAGATGGACGTTTAAGATACCACGTGGTTATATCAATCAGTCGTCATTAATTTATTCAAGCCAGCTGGTTCATACACATTCACACAATCTGATTAGAAAATGATAACTATTTAAAAATGCTAATTTATTCATATTTTAAGCAGGTTCATACATATTCATACATCTGATTACAAGAGAACAAACATTTAAAAATGCAAATTTAATCATATCAAGCAAGTTCATACTAAATATTGATTTCCGATTACAAATTTTTTTAGACTCAAAATCCTGCTATTTTTTCTATTCTGAAAACGATGTTAGCATAGAAGCAGGTTCATACATAATCATATATAATCTTATTGCAAATGAATATTCATATAAAATATATAACAGCGAGCAGGTTCTAATTGATGTAATCTGAGTACAAATGATTTTTTTTTTCTGAGTGTGTGTACTTTTATGATCAAAAACCTAAAAACGTGACGTGAAAATAGATTAAATGGGCTGTGTCGTCTTGGTCAAAGCTGGTCTGTGGCTGTACAGTTATCATGAACTCTCAACCAGTTACTGCACATAATCATACTAGTCTAACTCCAAATGAACATTCACAAAAAAACATCACAGCGAGCAGGTTCTTACACTGTTGATTTAGTCTGAGTACAACGAAATCTTCATTCTATTATTTTTAATAACATTGACAGATATTGCTTAGGTATGTATTGTTTCTGAATAATTGTAGATGCATTTGCTGACAATTCACATCAATTGTTCATGCCTTTTTAATCTTAGCGAATAATTTGTCTTTTGCGATTGGCGTTTATTCTGTATACTAAAATTGGATACGTTTACATCAGCAAAGTGTACACGTTTGTCAAAATCTTAAAAACTTAAAACCCTCAGTAGAAAACAGTTTTATTCGAGTGAAACAATCCCCCAAAATAGCAAATTTTCAAAACCACAACGCTGATCGGAAATTACATTTAGAGAGATAGAGAAGGGAAAACTAGGAAAACGTTGGAGAACACCCATTGGCGATGATGTGGGCATGGGGATGGGTGTGGCAGTTGGTGTGGCAATGGATGTGGCAAAGGTTGTGGTAGCGGGTGTGCCAAAGGGTGTAACAATGTGTGTGGCTGTATCATGGGTGTGGCGGGGGTTGTGGCAGTGGGTGTGGCAATGTGTGTTGCAATTGGTAGCACGCATTAAGGGATGGATACATACACCTTTTGGTATGGAGAATAAAAATGCTACAGTAATTTGACCCTATTCTTAATAATTTGTGACGCTTTTGCAATAGTTGTTTTATCCAAGAATCGTGTTTTATAAAGAACTTCAAATAAAACGTGTAACGCCTTCGTTTTTCTGTGGATATTGTTTGAAAGCAATATAAAAATTGGATTAATATGAAAAGTATTTTTAAATTGTGTTGAAGAAATTTTATGGCAAAATAATTGGTCAACGATATTTTTTATAGAGTCTCATGTATGTGGTACAAGATTAACCCAATTAAAAAATAATATATCTGCAATAGTTAAACACCCTCAATCACTCCATTGATTCGAGTAATTTCGTCTGTCTAGAATCTTGCATCTTCTACACCATTATGTTGTACAGGTATATTATGTATGTCTAATTGTTAATGTTCTGATACTGCTTCTCAGTTGAAATCTGTGGCACTCTGACCGCTTCATAGCTGGTGTTGGTGCTGCGCTCTGGACGAGCGTAGTCATACTCTGGGCTGCCATTCTGTACTTCAACTGGTTGGTAGTAGGTATGTTGTGCGGGAATTGTCTCTTCAGTCGTAGTGGGTTCCGTGTAGACGCGATTCTTGGCCTCCGTTGGTTGCAGCTCCATGTAGGGATCAGCTTGGGTGACTTTGGGTTCTTTCTCAGAGATGAGTCTTTTTATCAGACGGTTCTTTCTGACGTCACGAAGGATGAGAATAATGATGATGACAAAGAATGTAACAGCGAGGACTAATACAACTTTGAAAGCTACAAGCAATGGAGTTGAAGATGAGGCTGCATCAGATGATCTTGGGCTAGACTCAGTTGAAGAGGTTGAAGTAACTTCATTCTCTGTAGGTGGAGTAAGATTTCCAGTCGATGGTCTCGTTGATCCTGCTGTAAATGATGTTGGCATGGATGTAGTTGTGGGTTCTGTCATGGGTATTGTCAAGGTGTTCCTCACTATAATTGGTCCGATGAGACATGTATGTTGCATACCAGCGAAATACATTGATGATATGAAGAATTCGAATGCAACACCATTATCAGCATCATCCACTGTCAAATCTAATGTCCTGGAGACTGTATCGCTATCATCGTTGATTACTGATATCCAGTTGGTGTATCTAGAAGTCTGTATAGTGGGATTGATCGTCATTGTGACTGTTCCGTGACTGCTCTCAGATGAGCATCTCATATCTAACTCAGTCCCAGCGTTTACTGTAATGGGTCCAGCAGGAGAGCACATAGGGAAGGACGCACTGGGGAAGTATAGCATTGAAAGTGTTACACTGGATGTGGCTACGATGGTGTTGCCTCCACCCGGTAATGGGTCATTGACATTACACACATATTCATCAGTATCGGCCCTCTGCACATTGGTGATGGTAAAGTCTTGAACAACTGTTTGAGTATTCACACCCGATGTACCGAAGATGAATCGCCCATTGTTGTTAAAAACAGTAATTTCACCCCATCTCAAGTTTTGTCCTGGATCTTCAGTTTTCCACTGAACAATGTGATCCGTCTCGAGGTTTGTAGCGGTACACCTCATATCAACCTGCCCGCCCTCCTTACGATCAGCCTCTGGTGTTAAGATCTCTGCATACACTGTTGGTTGAGCAGTGACAACCATCAGGAATCCGCCTGCATCAAGTGAACACCAAACACACACCAGCAAAACATACATCGAGATCCTTCCATCCATCGTATTGAATCTGAGTTTATTAAGTTGCGTTTAAATCATTCTTTGAGAAGACGGATTTAGGATGTAAATGCATGAAGTAGAATGATCCCACGTTCACATACAGCTCAATGTAATAGTGATTTAATGTACATTTAACGATACATGGGTGTACTTCCTCATGCTGAGCACGACACGCCAATGAACTTCAACAATAGCACAACTCTGGGTTTTCATTTTTACGGCAACAAGTTTAACAATAAGGGTCACAATGTCGCAGTTCAACTGATTCTAGAAAATACCCCAAAACCAACAGAAAATATGACGTATTTCTTGCCATTAATGTAATTTTCTTAATATTAGTAGAATGGTTTGAAACAGAAGAATCAAGTCAAATAGTTTGACAATATTGTTGCCCTTTTAAACCTTTATTTTACGGTTTTTTAGTCGCTTTGATATGTGAGAATTGGTTTGCCAAAGAAGTTATTTAAATTCTTACTGAGGGCTCTCAAAGAATGTGATCTGTTTTGGGGGAAAAAAGATTGTGACGTCATAGATTGCCCAAGGTAGCACGAAACTGATTTGAAAAGTATTTGATTGTTCAGATCTGGGTATAGGTGTATTCCATCTACAACGCCACCAACGGTGCTAATGGTCTAATGTCCTTTATTGTCTATGTTTAATACAGCATGCACAACTTGATCGAGGAAAACTGGTCATTCGGCCTCAACCAAAGATATAAAAGTCTTTTAACATCTTTCAGTATTATTTTTGGCAGAATAATTTTCCTAACTCATACAAAGTCCTTGATCTCGTTTTAGTATAACAAAAAATATGAATGGATACATTCGTTTTGTAGGAGGAATAATAAGTATACGTGTTGAGGCAATGAGGTCCGTTCTTTCCCGATTGAGATGACGTTTAAAATACACTTGTCACTAATTTATTCAAATCCAGCAGGTTCATTTATATAAACACAGTCTGATTGCAAACTGATAATCATTAATTAGGAATGCAAATTTATTCATATCAAGCAGGTTCATACATGTTCATGTTTTCCGATTACATTTATCTGACTCAAAATCTTGTTGCTTTTTTTAATTTATCAATATAAACCACAAGGGAAACTGACTGGGTAAATTTTAAAATGATTTTTGGGGTTGAACAAAGAATTGACTAGAGTGGGATTCGAACCAATGACTTCCGGCACGTCAATCCGGAAGTCGTTGGTTCGAATCCCACTCTAGTCAATTCTTTGTTCAACCCCAAAAATATTGTTAATATAAAATAATGTGTTATTTATTTACAGAAGTTTTAATTCAAAATGAATATTCACAAATCAGTAATCATAGCAAGCAGGTTTTTACAGTGTTGATGTAATCTGACTACAAAGGAAAATTCTTTTTTTTTTGTTCTGACTTTGTGTACTTTTATGATCAACCCTAAAAACGTGACGTGAGAATATATTAAAGGGGCTGTGTCGTCTTGCTCATAAAAGGCGTGTGGCTGTACATGGACTAACACACAGTTACTGTACGTGCACACTCCCTCCGTATCATATCTATTTGGGCATAAAGACACAGCCCCTTTAACCTTAACTTGCACCAATCACATTGATTCCATGTTTAGCGTTACTGTAAAAACATACAATAACATGAACATAAGTTTGACAAATATAACTTTCATGGACAATACTTTTTTGTATAACCATGAATGCATTTTTAAATATTTTACAACGAGTGTACACGCCTTTGAATCGTGTGGAATAAAAAAAATTAATGATTTTGTTTTGAGGTGTACATGTATTTCAAAATAATATCAAAATCAATAACTATCGAATAGATCAATGATAGTTCATTGTTGTTGTCAGTAATTTATTCATATATATAAGGTTCATTTATGAAATCCATATAGGAAAAAAGAAATTGCCCTCTCTTCCAAAAATGGACGTTTTTATTGTAGCTTTTAGGAGGTGTTGTGTACAAAGTACTCTGTAATTATCTGAACCTTTTGAGTGAGTGTCGTCTTGAATATTGTACCACTATGGTTTTTATGTACACTGCAACAACTGGGGTGTCAAATTGACACCAAGTGTTTAGTCACATAACGATACTAAATAGCGAATCAAAGTAATCACAATAGGAGGTTAACACCAATGTAAATGTTTTCAAAGAAATAAGTGTTTTTAAACACCACATTGTGTAAAATGTTGATTCCTTTTTTCATCTTAACGTGACAACACCCATGGTGTAAATTTTAACACCCAGTTTTGCGATGTATATGGTACTCTTGTGTCTAATTGTTAATGTTCTGATACTGCTTCTCAGCTGAACTCTGTGGCACTCTTACCGCTTCATAGCTGGTGTTGGTGATGTCCCCTGGACGAGCATAGTCATACTCTGGGCTGCCATTCTCTACTTCAACTGGTTGGTTGTAGGTATGTTGTGTGGGATTTGTCTCTTCAGTCGTAGTGGGTTCCATGTAGACGCGATTCCTGTCCTCCGTTGGCTGCAGCTCCATGTAGGGATCAGGTTGGGTGTCTTGGGGTTCTTTCTCAGAGGTGAGTCTTTTTATCAGACGTTTCTGTCTGACGTCACGAAGGATGAGAATGATGATGATGACAAAGAATGTAACAGCGAGGACTAAGACGACTATGAATGCTAGAATCCATGGATTTGAAGATGGGGTTGGATCAGATGAGCTTGGGCTAGACTTAGTTAAAGAGGTTGAAGTAACCTCGTTCTCTGTAGTTGGAGTAGGATTTCCAGTCGATGGTCTCGTTGATCCTGCTGTAGATGATGTTGACGTGGATGATGTTGTGGGTTCTGTCATGGGTATTGTCATAGTGTTCTTCACTGTAATTGGTCCGATTTGACATGTACTTTGCATACCATCGAAATACATTGATGATATGAGACATTCGAATGCAACACCATTATCAGCATCATCCACTGTCAAATCTAATGTCCTTACGACTGTATCGTTATCATCGTTGATTACTGATATCCAGTTGGTGTATCTAGAAGTCTGTATAGTGGGATTGATCGTCATTGTGACTGTTCCATGACTGCTCTCAGATGAACACCTCATATCTAACACTGTCCCAGCGTCTACTGTAATGGGTCCAGCAGGAGAGCACATAGGGAAGGACGCACTGGGGAAGTATAACACTGAAAGTGTTACACTGGATGTGGCTACGATGGTGTTGCCTCCACCCGGTAATGGGTCATTGACATTACACACATATTCATCAGTATCGGCCCTCTGCACATTGGTGATGGTAAAGTCTTGAACAACTGTTTGAGTATTCACACCCGATGTATCGAAGATGAATCGCCCATTGTTGTTAAAAACAGTAATTTCACCCCATCTCAAGTTCTGTCCTGGATCTTCAGTTTTCCACTGAACAATGTGATCCGTCTCGAGGTTTGTAGCGGTACACCTCATATCAACCTGCCCGCCCTCCTTACGATCAGCCTCTGGTGTTAAGATCTCTGCATACACTGTTGGTTGAGCAGTGACAACCATCAGGAATCCGCCTGCATCAAGTGAACACCAAACACACACCAGCAAAACATACATCGAGATCCTTCCATCCATCGTATTGAATCTGAGTTTATTAAGTTGCGTTTAAATCATTCTTTGAGAAGACGGATTTAGGATGTAAATGCATGAAGAAGAATGATCCCACGTTCACATACAGCTCAATGTAATAGTGATTTAATGTACATTTAACGATACATGGGTGTACTTCCTTATGCTGAGCACGACACGCCAATGAACTTCAACAATAGCACAACTCTGGGTTTTCATTTTTACGGCAACAAGTTTAACAATAAGGGTCACAATGTCGCAGTTCAACTGATTCTAGAAAATACCCCAAAACCAACAGAAAATATGACGTATTTCTTGCCATTAATGTAATTTTCTTAATATTAGTAGAATGGTTTGAAACAGAAGAATCAAGTCAAATAGTTTGACAATATTGTTGCCCATTTAAACCTTTATTTTACGGTTTTTTAGTCGCTTTGATATGTGAGAATTGGTTTGCCAAAGAACTTATTTAAATTCTTACTGAGGGCTCTCAATAAATGTGATCTGTTTTGGGGAAAAAATATTGTGACGTCATAGATTGCCCAAGGTAGCACGAAACTGATTTGGAAAGTATCTGGTCTATTTCATTCACTTACCCAAATAGCCACTACTTATGCATATTTCATAGCCGACAGGCTAATTCGCTAGAAAAATTGACAACCAGAGGGCGCCCTCTCGCGCCCACCCAGCATGCTACGCAGTAGCTCCGCCAAATACGTCCTTCTTTTTCTAGCGACCGTACGTGGTAGACGTGAGTTTTTCCACCCTCTTGCTTTAGCTAGAGTACTTGTACGTTCGCTTTATTCCTATAAGATTACAACCAGTTTATTAGTAGAGTTTTCAGTCATTTTGAGTGACGTTTTGGAAGAGCCCGAGACGTCTTTTCTGTTACACTTATCACCGAATTCTTGAGAATTATTGCATGATTTGCTAAGATATATATTCTGAATTCTGTTGAGACCCGAGCGCGAGTAGCACTCGGGGCTCTCGGGGATCGAGTACATCCCCTTACCTTATTTTCCAAGTGTATATATATTATTGTTGTGTCTCCGTGCCTTCCTTAATTTAATTAATTACGATATATAAATTAACTAGCGTCTCACCTCCGTGGGACTCCCTCCGGGAGCAGTACTCCCGTCCGTGGTAGAAAAGCTAGCTTTTTTCTAGGGTCAGTGTTCCACACTCGTGGGACTCCCTACTCTCCGAGAGAAGTACTCCCGGCCGTTGTAGTAGGAGGCTGACTCCAGGGCTCAATAATTTACGATTGGCTAACGTTCTTCTGGTCGCGACCAGTCGAACTCCCCCGCCCGAGAGAAGTACTCCCGGCCCGGCGCAGGAAGTTAGCGGAGAGAGCTTGGGTATACCGGTTAAATCCGTTCCCTTCCCCTGCTCGCTCCCCCTCGCTCCAGCGGAGAGCGTGGGCGCAAACGAAAATATATACGGGGTATACCGGCCTCTGGCCTCTCCCTTGCCCCGTCTGTTTTCGTACTGAGCCGGTCCCCGAGCTACCAGGAATTTACGCCGGTAAGGCCGTTCGATAAATTCCATGGTCAGCCATTTTCCTTCCTCGACACCGCGGTGACTTGGATCGAGGGACTATTGAGGGCGCTGTTGTGAGAAACATCGAACGGACGGTCTTTTTCTTCCCACATACGCAGTACCGCCCGGAAAGAGGGACGAACTTCAGTACCGGTCAAAATTGAAAAAGACCGCGCTACTGCACGTACGTGCCCTAGCGTCTCCTATCACTATCCACGTGATATTAACGCATTAGCGATTTTTTCTTTCGCGCGATTATCCAAATAATAATAATAAATATTAAAAAAAAAAAAAAAAAAAAAAAAAAAAAAAAACGATTTTTTTTTTTTTTTTTTTTTTGTGCGCGACTTACCACAACATTTCACGGCGCTCCGCGCGTGATTATTACAATGGTAAAGAGCACAGCTAAGGGCTCGAGTAGTACCAAGGGTAAACCCATGAAAAGTACATCACACTCGAAGCCAACGACTGCAACTTCATTCAGTCCTCAGGCGAAGATTTCCTCAGGATCCTCTACGCCTCAACAATCCTCTGGACTGTTAGCCCAGGCAAGTGAACAAAAGCGAATGGGCTCAGAATTAAATTTTTCTCCGGCCCAATCTTCGTGTTCCGGGCAATCTGGTCCCCCGCCCGTGGGGCGGACGGACCAGGGACTAGGAGTGAGGGAATCACAGTCCACCTCATTTACGGACCGCTGCTCGGGAATACCAATGACTGATTCAGAGTTTTCCCTGGCCAGCGTGGCTTCAGTCAAGAAGACCAAGCAAAAGCGTTCAGTCCCCTCTTCTGATGACTCTTCAGCTACACTGAAGGTCAAAAAGAAGAAGAAAGAACAGGATACCATATCCCCGTCAGCCTTTATGAAGGCGTTCGATTCAATCAACGCTTCATTGGCAACGATCGCCCAACAGCGATGGGGGGCGGCACCCACCCCACAGCGGGCTCCCCCACCATCCACCTTCCCGGACCCAGACCCGGGATTGGTTGTTCAGGGGCCTATCAGAGCAGCCCCAGTCGTTACCGAACCTCCACAGTTGGCAGAGGTAATCGATAGTGGGACGGAGGTGCCTCGCACTCCGGGGCATGAATGGCAACGGAGAGGTTCTCCTACGGCCATCTCGCTGCACCCTTCAACTACCCTTGAGGCATCCAACGGGGAGGAACCCGAGGAGGAGCCCGAAGGGGAGAGGAGCTCACATGAGGCACGCTCTGAGGAAGACGAGCCAACAGAACCGAGCAGTTTCTCTTCTTTTGAAACTCAACTCCGACTGGTGCAACGGGACATGGTTCGGGTACTCAAGCTACCGACCGATGATACCCCAGGGGACTCATCGGACCGTCGCTCTTTCAAGACAAGAACCGGAGGGGAAGAAACGCGCAGCACGCCGTTCCCGACCCTCCCATTAGACCGTCTTTGCGTGGACCGCATCAAAAGCACAGCCGCTCTAAAGAAATGGATTCCACATACCAAAAGGTCTAAGAACTACTTCCAGTATCCGCAAAAGGACTGTGAGGATTTCTTCACCGTCCCCATCATACCGTCTACCGCAAAAGACAAACTCCAAAGCGATAGCGGTAAAGCCTCAGCTAAGGCGATCTTTGCCGACAAGGGGAAAGCCCGACTTGAGGAGCAGATGAGGAAAATCGATGAGGCAGCCCGCTTCGGCGCCAAAGCCAACGCTTTTCTTCTACTGCTCTCGGAATACATTGTCTGCGCCTGTGAGGAGGGCGCATCCACTCCAGCGGACATGCTAGCCATAGCTTTTCGCTGTCTAGAGGAAGGCCTTAGGATGTCCTTGGAGCAATTCACCAGAATTTCGCTCCAGACCACTCGTTCCAGAAGGACAAATGTACTTGAGACACTGTACATTCCCTACGAAGGGGCCAAGAAGAAATTAGAGGATATCTCTCTTCTTGGGAACGACCTCTTTGGAGGGCAATTCCAAGAGGTTCTTGAGACGGAGGCAAAACGCTTAAAAACCGCAGACAAGCTAAGCCTGCGAAAACCAGCGGCCCCAAAAGCCAAGCTTGGGGGAAGAAAGGCTACCAGGGCTGGATTCACGCCACGCCCAGCCTTTCGTAAGGCCCTTAAGTCCCCTCAACAACAGGCCCCTAGGGCATCCCCCAGCACTGCCCCAGCGGCACCCCGCTACTCCCAGCCTGCACGTCAGAACTTCCAGACAGGCGGCAGGGGACGTGGCGGCGGTAGGCCCCCTCCCCCTCCTCGCTACTCGGGAGGGTGGAGGCGGTGACGCCCTGCTTCTGACTCTGGCCCCCGAACCGGGACCCGTCGGGGGCCGTCTCAGAGATTTCGTAGGGTCTTGGAGCGAGATCACGTCCGACGCATGGGTGCTCGCAACGGTCGAACACGGTTACTGTCTAGAGTTCACGAGCACCCCTCCGTCAGACACCCTGGTTCGCGAAACGCCAGTTCCGGCGAACAGGGAAAAGCGCCTGGCTCTAGAGAAGGAGATATCCTCCCTACTAGAAAAGCAGGCAGTGCGTCCGGTAGCGGACGCAGAACAGTTCCAGGGGTTCCTCTCGACGTTCTTTTTAACGCCAAAAAAGGGAACTATGGAATGGCGACCTATAATCAATCTCAAACCGCTCAATCGGTTCATCAGACCGAGACGCCTCCGGATGGAAACACTAAAAGTGATCCTGGAATCGCTACCCAAGGCGGTATGGGCAGCGTCAATCGACCTCAGAGACGCTTACCTCCACATACCAATCTCTTCGGGGCACTCCCGATACCTCCGATTCAGATATCGGGGGCGCACCCTGGAGTTCTCGGCCCTCCCATTTGGACTCTCAACGTCACCAAGGGCGTTCACAAGAGTCACACGAGCAATCGCAGCCTATCTATGTCGTCGGAATATCATGATCTACATGTACCTGGACGACTGGCTGATTGTCGGCAGATCGGAAGAGGAAACAGCCCAGTATCTGCAGACCACCTGCGAGGTGACGAGGGCTGTAGGCTTCATTATAAACGAAGAGAAATCTCGTTTCATACCAACCCAGTCTCCGACCTTCCTAGGAGCGGTCATCGACCTTCGGAACGGCATAACCTTTCCCACAACGGAGCGCATCACAGCTCTATATCAGTGCGTGGACCTGTTCCTATCATCCACCACGGCCCCAGCACGGGCCTGGTTAAAACTTCTGGGCTTCATGACCAGTCTGGTAGATCTGGTTCCATGGTGCCGACTCCGAATGTGACCACTCCAGCTACACCTCTTGTCACATTTCAGGCCGAAAAGGGACTATATATCAATCCTCGTACCAATCAGCAGCCACATCCTTCCTCATCTGCGATGGTGGCAAAAGGAGGAAAACGTCAACTGCGGCCTTGGGTTCCCACCAAGGGCTCCCCAGGTCACAATCTTAACCGACGCATCCAACAAGGGCTGGGGCGCGTCCCTGGGCCCACGGCAGACAGCTGGGGTGTGGGACAAGTTCTTCAAGTCCCAACACATCAACATCCTGGAGCTCCAGGCGGTCATCAATGCCCTACGGCACTTCCAAACCGAGGTCAGGAACCGTGCGGTCCTCATCAGGACAGAAAACACGACAGTCGTGTCATATATAAACAGACAGGGAGGCACGCGGTCACCTCAGCTGTGCCGTGTCAACATCCTGGGCGTTTTTCAGGGGGATCTCCTTTGCAGAGATCTCACAAGCAGCTTGCTGGAAGGGCCCATCAACCTTCACCACCTGCTATCTGCGTGATGTGCTCCAGAACGAAGGGGCTTTTGGGAGAGCAGTGCTGTCAGCATCTCAACCCAGAAGGGAGACCCAAGCAAGCGACCTGTCCAGGCACCGCCAGGACAGAGCTTGAGGTGAGCCCCAAAGATATCTTCTGATTTTTATAAGCACTTCCTATCAGTTTGTAGTTTTAAGTCTTGGGTACTTGTCGACTATAGTCTGATTTTTCATTAAGGCGCCTCGCCTACCCAACCTCCATGTTACGGTGCTATTCTATGCATAAGTAGTGGCTATTTGGGTAAGTGAATGAAATAGACTCCCCCCCCCCCCCCACAATAGTGTGGGACGAGTCTATGATTGATACTTACCCAAATAGCCTTCCCGCCCTCCTTCCCCACTAACGGCTCGTGTTCAGGGTTACCTGTAAGATGAGAAAAAGAAGGACGTATTTGGCGGAGCTACTGCGTAGCATGCTGGGTGGGCGCGAGAGGGCGCCCTCTGGTTGTCAATTTTTCTAGCGAATTAGCCTGTCGGCTATGAAATATGCATAAGTAGTGGCTATTTGGGTAAGTATCAATCATAGACTCGTCCCACACTATTGTGGGGGGGGGGGGGGAATTGTTCAGTTCTGGGTGTAGGTGTATTCCATCTACAACGCCACCAACGGTGCTAATGGTCTAATGTCCTTTATTGTCTATGTTTAATACAGCATGCACAACTTGATCGAGGAAAACTGGTCATTCGGCCTCGAACCAAAAGTTTAAAAGTCTGTTAAAATCTGTCAGTATTATTTTTGGCAGAATAATTTTCCTAACTCATACAAAGTCCTCGATCTCGTTTTAGTATAACAAAAAATATGAATGGATACATTCGTTTTGTAGGAGGAATAATAAGTATACGTGTTGAGGCAATGAGGTCCGTTCTTTCCCGATTGGGATGACGTTTAAAATACACTTGTCATTAATTTATTCAAATCCAGCAGGTTCATTTATATAAACACAGTCTGATTGCAAACTAATAATCATTTAGGAATGCAAATTTATTCATATCAAGCAGGTTCATACATATTCATGTTTTCCGATTACATTTATCTGACTCAAGATCTTGCTGCTTATTAAAATTTATCAATATAAACCACAAGGGAAACTGACTGGGTAAATTTTAAAATGATTTTTGGGGTTGAACAAAGAATTGACTAGAGTGGGATTCGAACCAACGACCTCTGGCACGTTAATCCGGAGGTCGTTGGTTCGAGTCCCACTCTAGTCAATTCTTTGTTCAACCCAAAAGAATTATTTTTAATATAAAAATAATGTGTTATTTATTTACAGAAGTTTTAATTCAAAATGAATATTCACAAATCAGTAATCATAGCAAGCAGGTTTTTACAGTGTTGATGTAATCTGACTACAAAGAAAAATTCTTTTTTTTATGTTCTGACTTTGTGTACTTTTATGATCAACCCTAAAACGTGACGTGAGAATATATTAAAGGGGTTGTGTCGTCTTGCTCATAAAAGGCGTGTGGCTGTACATGGAACTCACACACGGTTACTGTACGTGCACACTCCCTCCGTATCATATCTATTTGGGCATAAAGACACAGCTCCTTTAACCTTAACTTGCACGAATCACATTGATTCCATGTTTAGCGTTACTTTTAAAACATACAATAACATGAACATAAATTTGACAAATTTAACTTTTTTTGACAATACTTTTTTATAATCATGAAGGCATTTGCAAATATTTTACATCGATCAGTACACGCCTTTGAATCGTATGGTATAATTTGTTTGTTTAAAGACACTGGACACTATTGGTCATTGTCAAAGACCAGTCTTTTCACTTTGTGTATCTTAACATATGCATAAAATAACAAACCTCTATAAATTTGAGCTCAATTGGTCGTCGAAGTTGCGAGATAATAATGAAAGAAAAACACCCTTGTCACACGAAGTTGTGTGCGTTTTAGATGGTTGATTTCGAGACCTCAAATTCTAAATCTGAGGTCTCGAAATCAAATTCGTGGAAAATTAATTCTTTCTCGAAAACCATGTCACTTCAGAGGCAGCCGTTTCTCACAATGTTTTATACCATCAACATCTCCCATTACTCGTCACCAAGTAAGGTTTTATGATAATAATTATTTTGAGTATTTACCAACAGTGTCCGCTGCCTTTAATGAGTTGTTTGTATACTTAATTTGGGTACGTTTACTTACATAATTAAAGTGTCCATGTATTTCCATGTCTATGTGTCCAAAATAATATCAAAGGAGGAGGAGGTTTACACAAATGTTAATGCTTTCGCAGAAATAAGTGTTATTTAAACACCACATTGTGCAAAATATTGATTTCTTTTTTCATCTTTATGTGACAACACCCACGGTGTAAATTTTAACACCCAGTTTTTGCAATGTAGGTCTATGGTAGTCATGTGTCTATTTGTTAATGTTCTGATACTGCTTCTCAGCTGAACTCTTTGGCACTCTTACCGCTTCATAGCTGATGTTGGTGCTACCCTCTGGACGAGCGTAGTCATACTCTGGGCTGTCATTCTCTACTTCAACTGGTACTTGGTAGTACGTATGTTGTGCGGGATTTGTCTCTTCAGTCGTAGTGGGTTCCGTGTAAATGCGATTGTTGTCCCCCGTTGGCTGCAGCTCCATGTAGGGATCAGGTTGGGTAACTCGGGGTTCTTTCCCAGAGGTGAGTCTTTTTATCAGACGTTTCTGTCTGATATCACGAAGGATGAGAATGATGATGATCACAATGGATGTAACAGCGACGCCTAAAACAACTATGAATGCTAGAATCCATGGAGTTGAAGATGGGGTTTGATCAGACGAGCTTGGGCTAGACTCAGTTGAAGAGGTTGAAGTAACCTCATTCTCTGTAGTTGGAGTAGGATTTCCAATCGATGGTCTCGTTGATCCTGTTGTAGATGATGTTGACGGTGATGATGTTTTGGGTTCTGTCATGGGTAATGTCACGGTGTTCCTCACTGTAATTGGTCCGATTTGACATGTGCGTTGCATACCAGTGAAATACATTGATGATATGAGGCATTCGAATGCAACACCATTATCAGCATCATCCACTGTCAAATCTAATGTCCTGGAGACTGTATCGCTATCATCGTTGATTACTGATATCCAGTTGCTGTATCTAGAAGTCTGTATAGTGGGATTGATCGTCATTGTGACTGTTCCGTGACTGCTCTCAGATGAAGACCTCATACATAACTCTGTCCCAGCGTCTACTGTAATGGGTCCAGCAGGAGAGCACATAGGGAAGGACGCACTGGGGAAGTATAACACTGAAAGTGTTACACTGGATGTGGCTACGATGTTGACGCCTCCGGTCAGTATTGGGTCATTGACAATACACACATATTGATCAGTATCGGCCCTCTGCACATCGGTGATGGTAAAGTCTTGAACAACTGTTTGAGTAGCTATATCTACCGATGTACTAAAGATGAATCGACCATTCGCGCTGTGATAAGTGTTCTCACCCCCATCTTAGGGCCAATAATGGGTCCTCAGTCCTCCATGCCACGATATGATCCGACTCGAGGTTTGTAGCGATACACCTCAAATCAACCTGCCCGCCCTCCTTACGTTCAGCCTCTGGTGTTAAGATCTCTGCATACGCTGTTGGTTGAGCAGTGACAACCATCAGGAGTCCGCCTGCATCAAGTGAACACCAAACACACACCAGCAAAACATACATCGAGATCCTTCCATCCATCGTATTGAATCTAAGTTTATTAAGTTGCTATTACATCATTCCTGGAGGAGACGGATAAATAAAAGGATGGAAATGCATGAAGTAGAATGATCCCACGTTCACACACAGCTCAATGTAATAGTGATTTAATGTACGTTTAACGATACATGGTTGTACTTCCTTATCTGAACAACACATGACAATGAACTTCAACAATAACACAATTCTGGGTTTTCATTGTTACGGTAACAAGTTTAACAATAAGAGTCACAATGCTGCAGTTCAACTGGAACAAGAACATGCCCCAAACCAACCGAATAAAATGACGTATTATTCATCATAATTTGTTTCCATTCTACTCTTCATGTTATTAGTAGAACGGTTTAAAACAGAATAATCAAGTCAAATATAGTTTGACAATTGTTGCCACTTTGAACTATTATTTAACAAGCTTTCAGTCGCTTGTGCGATTATTTTGTTTGTCAAGAACTTATTTAAATTCTCACTGAGCGCTCTCAAAGAGTGTGATCCATGTTTGGACGCGGATCGTGTAATACTTTGATTTGTTTAAACTTTGTCTAGTGCCGACTTTTATTGTTCTTTTCCAGCGCCTTAAGGCGGATTCTTTCTGCAATTGTTTTTGCGCTTTATAAATTTCTCTTTATTATCGGGACGTCATAGATTTCCCAGGGTAGCACAAAACTTACTTGGAAAATGCCTGATAGATCAGTTCAGGGTATAGATGTAATCCATCAATAAATCACAAATACGCCACCAACGGTGCCAATTGGGTCCTAAATCGTGTTTAATATTTGCCTTCTTTTTAAAGACACTGGGCACTTTTGGTAATTGTCAAAGACCAGTCTTCTCACGTGTATCTCAACATGCACAAATTAACAAACCTTCGAAAAAATTCGAACTCAATTGGTCGTCGAAGTTGCGAGATAATAATAAAAGAAAAAACACCCTTGTCACACGAAGTTGTGTGCTTTCAGATGCTTGATTTCGGTGACTCAAAATCTAATTCTGAGGTCTCGAAATCAAATTCAAATATTTAGTGGAAAATTACTTCTTTCTCGAAAGCTACGTTACTTAGAGGGAGCCGTTTCTCGCAATGTTGTATACTATCAACAGCTCTCCAATGCTTGTTACCAAGTAAGTTTTTATGCTAACATTTATTTTGAGTAATTACCAATAGTGCCCAGTGCTTTTAATACAGAAACATATTTTAGTAAACATTCTTCAGAGCAGCACTGAGTGTTATTAATTTAACTGTCATTCAAAACGAATACAATGATTACACTAGACATACCGATTATGTAACCACTGTATACTCAACATTTTCCCGAGTTCTGTGAACAAAATCACAGGCATAGTACTCAGGTGGGATTCGAACCCACGACCTTTGCAATTCTAGATCAGTGTCATACCAACTAGACCACCGAGATTGCCTGGTAGCTCGAGACATGCCGTTCGAATCATATGTGGTAGCAGCGGGCACTCCAACGAATTGATAGATGTTAAATTTGCATCGGGTATGACGAAAATTAATTTTGGTTTTACACACACACACCGAGAAAATATTATTATCATTTTTCGAATAAATCACCTCTGTCGTATAATCTGTGTCTGTGACACTTCAGTTGTTTCTTTCCGCCATTACATTTATTTAACCAATAAGAAGTTGCAATCAGTCGGTTTGTGGTCGTGCTAAGGTTCTACAGTATTTCAATGCCATGATGATATGGGCGAGTTGCGGTATGGTTGTTCTCAAATAACTGTTCTAGATTCAGTTGAACTGTGACGTTATAATCCTCTTTGTCAAACATGTCTGGATAAAATGAAATTCATGAATTGTGTTATTGTTGAAGTTCATTGGCGCGTAGTGCTCAGTAAGAGAGGAAGTACAAACCGAGTCGACTTCATCGTTAAATACATGTACATTAGATCACTATTACATTGAGCTGTGTGTGTGAAAGTGGGATCATTCTACTTCATGCATTTCCATCCTTCATCCGTCTTCTCCATGAATGATTTAATAGCAACTTAATAAACTCAGATTCAATACGATGGATGGAAGGATCTCGATGTATGTTTTGCTGGTGTGTGTTTGGTGTTCACTTGATGCAGGCGGGTTCCTGATGGTTGTCACTGCTCAACCAACAGTGTATGCAGAGATCTTAACACCAGAGGCCGATCGTAAGGAGGGCGGGCAGGTTGATATGAGGTGTACCGCTACAAACCTCGGGTCGGATCATATTGTTCAGTGGGAAACTCAAGATCCAACACAGAACTTGAGATGGGGTGAAATCACTGTTTTTAATAACCATGGACGATTCATCTTCGGTACATCGGTAGTGAGTACTGGAACAGTTGTTTAAGACTTTACCATCACCAATGTGCAGAGGGCCGATACTAATGAATATGTGTGTAATGTCAGAGACCCAATACCGACCGGAGGCAGCACCATCGTAGCCTCATCCAGTGTAACACTTTCAGTGGTATACTTCCCCAGTGCGTCCTTCCCTATGTGCTCTCCTGCTGGACCCATTACAGTAGACGCTGGGACAGAGTTAGATATGAGGTGTTCATCTGAGAGCAGTCACGGAACAGTCACAATGACGATCAATCCCACTCTACAGACTTCTAGATACACCACCTGGACATCAATTATCATCGATGATAGCGATACAGTCGTAAGGACATTAGATTTGACAGTGGATGATGCTGATAATGGTGTTGCATTCGACTGCTTCATATCATCAATGTATTTCGCTGGTATGCAACATACATGTCAAATCGGACCAATTACAGTAAGGAACACCTTGACAATACCCATGACAGAACCCACAACATCATCCACGTCAACACCATCTACAGCAGGATCAGCGATACCATGGACTGGAAATCCTACTCCATCTACAGAGAACGAGGTTACTTCAACCTCATCCTCTACATCTACTCCATCTACGTACACGACTTTGTTCAGTCCTGCCGCCATTGCCGGAGCAGTCGCTGGGGGAGTCGCTGTATTTATTTTCCTCGTAATCCTGATCCTTATTTGCTGTAAACGATGCTCCGGCAACCCGGATCCCAAATCGGAACAGTTCAATGCAGACATCAACCCAACAAATACTGACTTGACGCTAGATAGACTTGAGCAGTCTCCGATTAGTTTCAACGAGTATGGAGATCTTGACTCAAAACAACATGGGTTACAGGATAATATTATATATGTCCCCTCACCAAGCCCAATATCCGGACCAGCTGCGTCTTATGCTGGCACTTTGCCGGTACAAACAGCTGAGACGATTGATCCCACACCGGCGGCATCGGTTAGACCAACTCGACCTATTAAACCCACACCCTATAAACCCAACCCGTCACAGCGTAACACATTGGGTAGGCCTAATAATGACAATCCTGTAATTGAGTTAAGTGTCTCTGATGGAACAACAACGCCCTCTGGAGTCGACTTATCCACATCCATCAAACCGATTGCATTAGTCAGACCAACTCGACCTAGTAAGCCCAGACCCTATAAGCCCAAGCAAGCAGAGCGTATGAGTGACGCCCCGAGTACCCACAACGACCGGATGCCACCCTCTCCCCCACCCCTAACAAGCGTCAATGACGGTACTCCTAGCCTGGAAAACACCGACGATTCTCCTTATGCCCAAGACTCCGTACCCATGAGACAGCAGAGTAGTCATGGCAACCCAGCATCTGAGGATCACATTGTCTATGCTGATTTGGATTTGCAATCAGACGAGACTCAAGATGGCGGACACCACCCTCAACCAGCATCTGAAGCAGTGTTGTACTCGAGCGTTGTGATAAACTAACATTGATGTATTTGATAGGTATCATAGGATGAGAAAGACTCTGCCCTTGTCCTTGCTGCCATGCCCGGTCTTCTCTCCCAATCTCATCCTCGTACATTCTCCTGTTGTTTATCACTTCTTGCACATAGTACAGTTTATCTCTTGATTAAATATCATCTTCGGATCACTTTTTCTACAACTCAAACTTGGCCTCGTTGCTTTCTAAACGAAAATGTATCAGTTTTAGACATCTTGGGTTTTTGTAATTTTATATGTTAACCTTATTTAGAATAATGTTTAGGGTAGATGGCCTTAGCTTTCGATCCAATCCGGACCTTCTTCAGAGGCATAAAACAAGTACAAACAAATACATATCCATTTATAGAAAAAGAGAGGGGGAAAGGGATTAAGGAAAGGATACAGAAAGAAGCGGGAAAATAACAGCCAATCACAGTTTCTATTTCAGAAACAATATTGGTGGCTATGAACCAATAGGAGTGAAGTGGCGAGGACCATTTTGTAATCGACTTGTTTTACTATCACCATCTTTAGAATATAATCGTTTATAGTAAAAAGTAAAAAAAAAAATTGCCATACGATTTCTTCAACGCACTTTAAAAATAATGACAAACTTTTCATATTAAACCTGCTTTTGATTTTATATTATACCAATAACCAGAAATGCAAAAGTATTTTTCTTTTGATAAAACCTTGCCTTTCTGCAAAAAGGAACCACAAGAAAACCGCAGCTTGACATTTTAAAGACTATGGACACCATTGGTAATTGTCAAAGACCAGTCTTCTCACTAGGTGTGTCTCACAATCAACATATGCATAAAATCACAAACTTGGTAAATTTGAGCTCACTTGGTCGTCGAAGTTGCGAGCGAATAATGGAAGACAAAACCCCCTTTTGCACAAGTTGTGTGCTTTCAGATGCTCGATTTCGGGACCTCAAAATCAAATTGTGAGGTCTCGAAATCAAATTCACATAATTATTTTAGTGAGAAATTACTTCCTTCTCAAAAACAATTTACTTCAGAGTAAGCTGTTTCTCACACTGTGTTATACTATCAACAGCTCTCCATTACGATCGTTACCAATTAGTGTTTTATTCTAGGAATAATTTTTAGTAATTACCAATAGTGTCCACTGCCTTTAAAAGTTAGCCTCCTAACAAGTAAAGTGTACACATAACGCTTCTTGTTTTAAAAATATGCCAGAAGCGTCACAAGTTGTCAGGGGTTAGAACAAAAATACTGCATGGGTTTGTTTTTCACAATATCGAGCGGTATGTATCTCCCTAAATTCAACCAGTACCACACCCATTGCCACACCCATTGCCACACCCATTGCCACACCCACTGCCACACCCACTGCCACACCCACTGCCACACCCACTGCCACTCCCATACCATCACCAAAATGTGTTCGTCTATGTCCTCCAAGTTTTCACTCCACTATATCTGCCTAAATTTCCAAACAGTTTCGTAGTTGGAAACTTTGCTATTTTGTAATCACAACAATTTCATACATGTTGGGTTATTTCACTTGAATGGAACCGTTCTGAACTGTGGGCTTTAAAGTTTTACGATTTTTAAAAACATGTTCACTTTGCTGGTATAATCGGATCTAATACAGAAAAAAACTAATGTTGTAAACAAATTGCAATTTACCCTAACGACTAAAAGTTGTGTAGGCCTACAAACACTTTGTGTGAATTTATTGCAAATGCATCCTTAATTATTCCGGAGAGAATTAGTATTCAAGAAAGTTTTATGTCAAAGTTATGTTTTATGAATGATATATGTTACATAAACGCTAAAAATGAAGTCGATGTGATGGTGTTCTTTAAGATTAAAGGGGCTGTGTCGACATGACCAAATAGCTATGATATGGAGGGAGGGCGCACATGCAGTAACTGGTTGACAAATCATAACTCCATGTACAGCCACAAGCTTTGATCATGACGACACAGCCCCTTTCATCTTTTTCAGGTCACATCTTTTGGATTCGATCATAAAGTAAACAGAGTCAGGATAACACAAAATGAATATACTCAGATATAATCAGTTCCACTAAGATTACGTCAATAATGTAAGAATTTGCTCGCCTTAATGATTTTTAGTGAATATTCATTTGAAATACGGATATAGTATTGGCTGAACCTGCTGTTGTAAATAAATTACTAACAAATCATTTTTCTGATTATAAAGAACAACAAGATTTTGACTAAGATAAAATGTAATCGGAAAACATGAATATGTACGTACCTGCTTGATATAAATAAATTTGCATTTGTAAATGTTTGTGCGTTTGTAATCAGATGAATATGTATGGACCTACAGATATGAATAATTTAGCACTTTTAAATGATTATCAGTTTGTCATAAGATTGTGTTTATATTAAATGAACCTGCTGGATTTGAATAAATTAATGACGACTAGTGGATATCAACACGTGGTATCTTAAACGTCATCTCAATCAGGAAAGTCCGGGTTCAACATGTATTTAAAATTTTGCTACAAAAATATTGTATAATTTCATTTTCAATTTAAAAAAGAATTGAGGACTCAAATATAATTTGTTCTGCCAAAATACTGAACGATTTTAACAGACGCTTGAATGTTCTTTTGAGACGAAATGAACGGCACTTCTTTAATCAATTTCATTCTGTATTTAAAAGATGAGAAATATTAAGGCGTTGTTGGCACCGTTGGTGGCGTTCGTTTTTTGTGATTTATTAATGGGATACATCTACAGAACTGAACAATCAGACATTTTCCAAATTAGTTTGTGCAACTCTGGACAATCCATGGCGTCACAATCCTTTTCCAAACGTGAAACACACTCATTGGGAGCGCCCAGTTAGAATTTAAATTAGTTCTTTCACAAACAATATCTCACATTACTTTAATTCTCCAAGCGACTAAAGGACTGTAAAAGGGAAACATTTTGTAAAACTATTATTTGATTTGAATTTTCGACCAATCTTTATAGTTATGTGATGATAAATGAAAATAATTTTCAGGAATACGTCATTTATTTTAGTGTCTTTGGAGCATGTTGTAAATCAGGCGACATTGTGATCATTTTTGTAAAACGTGATGCCAAAAGAAAACCCACATACATTTGTGTTATGTTTTAAAGTCACCTGGAAATAGATTTTTTTTTTCTTTCAAACATAAGAGTACATGCTTACGAACAATAAAACAATTTTTTTAGTAATTTTTTGTCACGATTTATATGTTTAAAAAATATATATAAAGTTGTTTGGGGGGCTGACTCCGCCTACCCCTTTTGTGACGTCAATCGGTGCAGACCTGCATGCAATGCGTATAGTAAACACACGTGCAAAGTACATGTACGTCCAAGTCGTGAGTTGGTACATTTCAAAAAGTGTTTTTCTGCATTCAGCAGCAATACACCTGGTCGGCATTGCCGGAAAAAAAAACATTTTTTTTTTAAACGTACAAACTCACGACTTGGTCCGTATATGTACTTTGCAATTGTGTTTACTCTACGCATTACAGGCAAAGTCTGCCTCGATTGACGTCACGAACAGCGCCCTCTCGGGTCGGGGTCTACTCTTAAATTTGTAAATAACATAAGAACTGATTTTTTAAAACCTTAGTTAACTGTTTATTCACATTCCACTTATCAAAACACATATATTAGTGACAAAAGCTTTATTTTGAAAAAATACCACTTCCAGGTGACTTTAAGTTCATTGGCGTGTAAGTATAAGGAAGTACAGGAACGTTAACTTCACATGTGCATTGGTAAATCGCTGTTACATTGTGGGCTGTGTGTGAACGTATGTGGCATTAATCGTAAAGGTTGTTACAGAATGGAAGTTCGCATTTCCTATCATTGTTTTCCGCAATACAAACTGAAATTGATCTTTTAGTGTAAAGTGAACCCTTTAAAGCACTGGATACATTGTCAAAGACAGACACTCTCTCTAGGTGTATCCATCAGTATCCATAGGATTAACCATATTCATAAAATAACAAATCTGTGAATTTTTTTACTCAATTGCTCATCGAACGTGCAAGAGAATGTTGAAAGAAAAAACACCCTTGCACAATAATTTGTGTATGGTATGCTTTCATTTGTCTAACAAAAGGCTTAAGGCGTATGTATTTTAATATTTGAGTGAGATAACTGCCCCTTTCTAAAAAATTAGTTCCTACAGAGGGAGCCGTTTATAACAATGTTGTATACTACCAACAGCTCTCCATTGCTCGTTACCATGAAAGTTTTTACGCTAACAATTATGAGTACAAACCAATAGTGTCTAGTACCTCTAAACAAACATCGTGTTTGAGACTGGTACCGTGTTGTACCAAGCCCACCTCCAGATGAAGTGAAAGTGGTTGTGGGTAGCCTACACTTTCCCGGAGTCGGGCAGGATGTTTGCTTAAAATCATGCATTGCTATAAATACTTGCAAAATAAATCACTGCTACAATAGTACGTGCGTGATGAACGCCGGATCGTCCGTTTCTTGCTTTTCAAATGAATTTTTTAGTAGTAACTTAATAAACTAACATTCAATACAATGGATGGAAGGATCTCGATGTATGTTTTGCTGGTGTGTGTTTGGTGTTCACTTGATGCAGGCGGATTCCTGATGGTTGTCAGTGCTCAACCAACTGTGTATGCAGAGATCTTAACACCAGAGGCTGATCGTAAGGAGGGCGGGCAGGTTGAAATGAGGTGTACCGCTACAAACCTCGAGCCGAACCATATCGTGGAGTGGAGGACTGAGGACCCTATAGAGACCCTGAGATGGGGTGGAGCCACTGTTTTTAACAACAATGGACGGTTCATCTTCGATACATCGGTAGATAAAGCTACTCAAACAGTTGTTCAAGACTTTACCATCACCAATGTGCAGAGGTCCGATACTGATGAATATGTGTGTATTGTCAATGACCCACTATCGATCGGAGGCGGCCTCGTCGTAGCCACATCCAATGTAACACTTTCAGTGTTATACTTCCCCAGTGCGTCCTTCCCTATGTGCTCTCCTGCTGGACCCATTACAGTAGACGCTGGGACAGAGTTAGATATGAGGTGTTCATCTGAGAGCAGCCACGGAACAGTCACAATGACGATCAATCCCACTATACAGACTTCTAGATACACCAACTGGACATCAGTAATCAACGATGATAGCGATACAGTCTTAAGGACATTAGATTTGACAGTGGATGATGCTGATAATGGTGTTGCATTCGACTGCTTCATACCATCCATGTATTTCGGCGGTATGGCACGTGCATGTCACATCGGACCAATTACAGTGAGGAACACCTTGACAATACCCATGACAGAACCCACAACATCATCTACGTCAACATCATCTACAGCAGGATCAACGAGACCATCGACTGGAAATCCTACTCCATCTACAGGGAACGAGGTTACTTCAACCTCCACAACAGTGTCTAGCCCAAGCTCGTCTGATGCAGCCCCATCTTCAACACCATGGATTGTAGCTTTCATTGTTGTCTTAGTCCTCGCTGTTACATTCTTCGTGACCATCATCATTCTCATCCTTCGTGACGTCAGACAGAAACGTCTGATAAAAATACTTAGATCTGAGAAAGAACCACGAGACACCCAACCCGATCACTACATGGAGCTGCAGCCAACGGAGGACAAGAATCGCATCTACATGGAACCCACTACGACCGAAGAGACAATTCCAACACAAGATACCTACTACCAACCAGCTGAAGTAGAGAATGGCAGCCCAGAGTATGACTACGCTCGTCCAGAGGGCAGCACCAACACCAGCTATGAAGCGGTCAGAGTGCCAAAGAGTTCAGCTGAGAAGCAGTATCAGAACATTAACAAATAGACATATGAGTACCATCATCATCAGGTTCACTGTATAAACTGGAGTTTTCGAATGTACACCATGGGTAATGTCCCATTAAGATAAAACAGGGGGAAAATTACACAAAGTGGGGTTTAAATAACACTTATTTCTGCGGAAACATTTACATTGGCGTTAACCTCCTTTGGTGATTACTTTGATGTGACGACACCCTTGGTGTCAATTTGACACCCCAGTTGTTGCAGTGTACATAAAAACCATAGCCGTAAAATATTCGAGACGACACTCACTCAGAGGGTTCAGATAATTTACAGAGTACTTTGTTGACAACGTTTTCAAAAAGCTACAATAAAAACGTCAATTTTTGGAAGAGAGGACAATTTCTATTTCATAAATTTTGGATTAGGATTTCATAAATGAACCTCATATATATGAACAAATTACTGACAACAATAATGAACTATCATTGATCTATTCGATAGTTATTGATTTTGATATTATTTTGAAATACATGTACACCTCGATTATGTAATTAAATGTATCCAAATTTAAGATACAAAAAAACTCATTAACAATACAATACAAAATTATACAATACGTTACAAAGGCGTGTACACTCGTTGTAAAATGTTTGCAAATGCATTTATGATTGTAAAAAAAAGTATTGTTCAAGAAAGTTATTTGTCGAACTTATGTTCATGCTATTGTGTGTATTTATAGTAACGCTAAACATTGAATCAATGTGATTCGTGCAAGTTAAGGTTAAGGAGCTGTGTGGCTTTATTACCAAATAAATATGATACGGATGGAGTGTGCACGTACAGTAACCGTGTGTGAGTTCCATGTACAGCTCAATGTACAAGTGATTTAATAAAGGAATCAATGTGTGGTGAAGAGGTTGTCAACTAGTGGTTTAGTCCCAACGAGGCCTGGTTCTTGATAATTTTACCGAGACGAAGTCGAGGTAATTTATCAAGAACCAGGCCTCGGCGGGTTTAAACCACTACACTGCAAAAACGTTGGTCAAATCATTTGTTGGGCAAAGTAACTTCAACAATTATTGGTCGATAATTGCCCAACAAAACAAATAATTGGTCTTGTTGGGCAAACATTTTGTTTGCCCATTCTTTGTTTAAAAAGCGGAACAAAAGTTGGGCAAGTGTTGGGAAAATATTTCGTAATCTGAATTCATCATAACTGTTGGTTACACTTTTGCTTATTTAATGGGCAACTTTTTGGTAATTTTAATTAATCTCGATTGTTGGTTAAAATTATGCACAGTAGTTGGTCAAAATCGTCCGATCATGCGCACTACGATTAAAGAGTTGCCAAAAAGTTGGGCATTAAACAGTAGAACAAAGATATTTTCCAACATGGCGAGTGGAAGAGTGGCTGTGACGAGCGGGGTTGTCCAGTGGATATAGATCCAATTTGAAGGTGAGTTTTTAACTAAATATGAAGTTGTGTTTTCTATTCAGTCGTACGTAGTCGTGACAATTGCAGAGCGAGCAACACATTGACACTACTGTGATAGTTTCAGTTTTATCATGCCATTATGTGCAACGCCGCATGTGGCATGTATGCGTGGTTGTGTTGCTTTGTGTATGAAATACATGCATGGAACTATCACTGCATTGCTTGTTGTGTTGCTTTGTGTATGTAATACATGCATGGAACTATCACTGCATTGCTTGTTGTGTTGCTTTGTGTATGAAATACATGCATGGAACTATCACTGCATTGCTTGCGCTGCAACTGTCATGACTGTGTACAACAACTGAACAGGAAACAAACTGTATTTAGTTAAAAACTAACCTTCCAAAGCATCTACAAACCACTGAGCACCCTCACGATTTTGAGAGAGATGCCAAGGTCACAACTCACCACCGTTTGCCATCGTGGAAAATATATTTTATATGCCTGGTTGTATGACGCATCACAGGAGAAACTGTAAATCAAAGGGTTAAATACATTCACCATTTGTTGGATAACACCAAAAAAGGTTAAACATTTTAACTAGATTATGAATAAAATCATCGCCCAATAAGTGGGTAATTGATAATTATTAAATACCCAGAAAATGGGTAAACAAAAAATTACCCAACTGTTGGTTACCAAAATATACCCAACTATTGATGATGAAATATTACCCAATTATTTGGCAATCAGAGCGCCCAACTTTGATGGGTAAAACTTTGCCCAAAAGTTGGAGGAGTTCACTATTCGCCCTTAAATGGGTAAAAAGTTGGGCATTTTTTTACCCAATTTTTTTACAGTGTAGTTGAAAACCGATTCAACACACTTTGATTCCCATTCATCAAAACCTTTTCGGTCAAAAAACATCAACACTTTTGGTCAAAAAGTAAAATAAATGCACAAATTATAATTGTTTAATGATTTCTTTCAACACAACACCCCTCTAGCTATGAAATAGTAAGGCCCTCCGCCGCCCTCGGGTAAACAACTCCTTATAAGGGAATGCTGTGCGCGTCGCGCGTTTCGTGTGATGTGGCACAACTGTCCCGGTCGTTGCTCTCGACCAATAGGAATGAAGAAACTGTCTTATAAGAACAGGTGCAAGCTCACGTGTCACGCCCATGTTTCAACACTTTTTACTGGTCATAAACAAAGGTTTATACACACCCACGTGACGCGCTCTCCACTAATAGGAATAGCGAAACTGTCTGAGGTATTTATGAATGTACGTTTAACGATAAATGGTTGTACTTCCTTAATATTCTGAGCACCACACGCAAATGAACTTCAACAATAAAACAATTCTGGGTTTTCATTTTTACGGTAACCAGTTTAACAATAAAGGTCGCAATGCCGCAGTTCAACTGATTCAAGAACATGCCCCAAACCAACAAAATAAATGACGTATATTATTCAACATAATATTGTTTCCATTCTCTTCGTATTAGTAAGATGGTTTAAACCAGAAAAATCAAGTCAAATATGTGTTTGACAATACTTGTCATTTTATACCGTTATGTAACAGGCTTTTAGTCGCTTGTGCTATTTTTGTGGCAGGAACTTATTAAAATTCTCACTGGGTGCTCTCAAAGAGTGTGATACGAGGATTGTGACGTCATAGATTGCCCAGGGTAGCACAAAACTAGTTTGGAAAATGCCTGATAGATCATTTCAGGGTATAGATGTTGATGTATCCCATCAATAAATCACAAACACCCCAGCCACCAACGGTGCCAACAGGGTCACAAATCGTGATTAATATTTGCCTTCTTTTTAAAGACACTATGGACGCTTTTGGTAATATTGTCAAAAACCAGTCTTCACTCACTTGGTGTATCTCAACATGACAAAAAAACCTTTGATTTTGGTACTCAAAATCTAAATATGAGGTCTCGAAATCAAATTCAAATATTTTACTGGAATATTAGTTCTTTCTCGAAAACTACGTTTACTTCAGATGGATCCGTTTCTCACAATGTTTTATACTATCAACAGCTCTCCATTGATTGTTACCAAATATGTTTTTATGCTAACAATGATTTTGAGTAATTATCAATAGTGTCCGGTGCCTTTAATACAAACAAAATATTTTAGTAAACATTCTTCAGAGCAGTATGAGTGTTATTAATTTAACTGTCATTCAAAACGAACACAATGATCACATACACTAGGCAGGGATATTGGATAGAGGGCGCACTCTGCCGCTGTGTCAACGTTACGATAAATTGGGGAGGGGAATTTTGCATCAGAAGCAAACCACGACAATGCCACAATCTCATGATTCGGTCGAATTGACTCGATGGCGAATCAATTATCTAAATGACATTATTGGTTGTACATAGTGTAATTAAAGACATAAACAATACCTTGTTTGCTTGAGGGCCTACTGTTGGAAAACGTTCACGTTGCACACTTCCATTAACTGAAATGAGGGGGAAAGGTAACAGTTTTTCTTTCTGCTGGCGAACTACATAGTTCTAATCTGCGTGTGTACAAGTTTCTTTGCTGATTGAAGTAAATACCATTCGTTTTGGTATAACCCATATATACCGACTGTGTAACCACTTAATACTCAGTACTTTCCCGGGTTCTGTGAACAAAGTCACAGGCATAGTACTCACGTGGGATTCGAACCCACGACCTTTGCAATTCTAGATCAGTGTCATACCAACTAGACCACCGATATTGCCCGGTAGCTAGATGACATGTAGTTCGAATCATATATGTGTTAGCAGCGGGCACTCCAACGAATTGATAGATGTTAAATTTGCATCGGGTATGAAGAAAATTAATTTTGGTTTCACCCATACACACCGAGAAAATATTATTATTATTTTCCAATAAATCTCCTCTGTCGTATAATCTTACTGTGTTGGCATCTCTTCAAATGTTTCTTTCAACCATTATTTGTTTGGAACTTTAAGAAGTTGCAATCAGTCGGTTTGTGGTCGTGCTGAGGTTCTGCAGTATTCCAATGTCATAATATGGGTGAGCTTGCGGTATGGTTGTTCATAAATAACTGTTCTATATTCAGTTGAACTGTGAAGTTATAATTCTCTTTGTCAAACATGTCTGGATAAAATGAAATTCATGAATTGTGTTATTGTTGAAGTTCATTGGCGCGTAGTGCTCAGTAAGAGGAAGTACAAACCAAGTCGACTTCATCGTTAACTACATGTACATTAAATCACTATTACATTGAGCTGTGTGTGAACGTGGGATCGTTCTACTTCATGCATTTCCATCCTTTTCCCGTCTTCTCCAGAAATGATTTAATAGCAACTTAATAAACTCAGATTCAATACGATGGAGGGAAGGATCTCGATGTATGTTTTGCTGATGTGTGTTTGGTGTTCACTTGATGCAGGCGGATTCCTGATGGTTGTCACTGCTCAACCAACAGTGTATGCGGAGATCTTAACACCAGAGGCTGATCGTAAGGAGGGCGGGCAGGTTGATATGATGTGTACCGCTACAAACCTCGAGTCGGATCAGATTGTTCAGTGGGCAACTGTGGACCCAGACATGACTCTGAGATGGGGTGGAACCACCGTTAATAATAACAAAGGACGCTTCATCTTCGGTACATCGGGGATGAATACTCAAACAGTTGTTCAAGACTTTACCATCACCAATGTGCAGAGGGCCGATACTGATAAATATGTTTGTAATGTCAATGACCCAATACAGGGTGGAGGCAACGCCATCGTAGCCACATCCAGTGTAACACTTTCAGTGTTATACTTCCCCAGTGCGTCCTTCCCTATGTGCTCTCCTGCTGGACCCATAACAGTAGACGCTGGGACAGAGTTAGATATGAGGTGTTCATCTGAGAGCAGTCACGGAACAGTCACAATGACGATCAATCCCACTATACAGACTTCTAGATACACCAACTAGCAATCAGTAATCAACGATGATAGCGACACAGTCGTAAGGACATTATATTTGACAGTGGATGATGCTGATAATGGTGTTGCATTCGACTGCTTCATATCATCAATGTATTTCACTGGTATGCAACGTACATGTCAAATCGGACCAATTACAGTAAACACCGTGACAATACCCACGACAGAACCCGCAACGTCATCCACGTCAACATCAACTACATCAGGATCAACGATACCATTGACTGGAAAACCTACTCCAACCACAGAGAACGAGGTTGCTTCAACCCCCTCCTCTGCATCTACTCAATCTACGTCCACGACTTCGTTCAGTCCTGCCGCCATTGCCGGAGCAGTCGTAGGGGGAGTCGCTGCATTTCTTCTCCTCGTAATCCTGATCCTTATTTGCTGCAAACGACGCTCCGGCAACTCGGATCCCAAATCGGAACATTTCAATGCAGACATCAACCCAACAAATACTGACTTGACACTAGATAGACTTGAGCAGTCTCAGATCAGTTTCAACGAGTATGGAGATCTTGACTCAATACAACATGGATTACAGGATAATACCATATATGTCCCATCCCCGAGCCCAATATCCGGACCAGCTGCGTCTTATGCTGGCACTTTGCCGGTACAAACAGCTGAGACGATTGATACAAGTCTAATTTATGCAAAACCAATCCGTACCAAAACTCAAAAGACTGAACGTGAATTGAAGAAGCAACAGTCAGACCCCAACGATAACCCTACAACTGATCAGAGTTACAACAATCCTGCATTTGATTCTAATGTCTCTGGTGGAACAACAGCGCCCTATTGGGACGACTCACCCACTCCCACACCGGCGGCATCTGTTAGACCAACTCGACCTATTAAACCCACACCCTATAAACCCAACCCGTCACAGCGTAACACATTGGATAGGCCTAACAATGACAATCCTGTAATTGAGTCAAGTGTCTCTGATGGAACAACAACGCTCTCTGGAGTCGACTTATCCACATCCACCAAACCGATTGCATTAGTCAGACCAACTCGACCTAGTAAGCCCAGACCCTATAAGCCCAAGCCAGCAGAGCGTATGAGTGACGCCCCGAGTACCCACAACGACCGGATGCCACCCTCTCCCCCACCCCTAACAAGCGTCAATGACGGTGCCCCTAGTCTGGAAAACACCGACGATTCTCCTTATGCCCAAGACTCCGTACCCATGAGACAGCAGAGTAGTCATGGCAACCCAGCATCTGAGGACCACATTGTCTATGCTGATTTGGATTTGCAATCAGACGAGATTCAAGATGGCGGACACCACCCTCAACCAGCATCTGAAGCAGTGCTGTACTCGAGTGTAATGATGAACTAACATTGATGTATTTGATAGGTATCATAGGATGAGAAAGACGATGCCCTTCTCCTTGTCACCTGGGCCCAATTTCATAGAATTGCTAAGAACAAAAACATTGCTTAGCATGAAGTTTATTCCTTGATTAAAACAGAACTACCAACCAAATTTCTATTTGTTGCATATTGCTTGTTTACTGGTATTCAGCTGTTGTTTGCTTATCCTGAAAATCACATGGAAATTTGGTTGGTAATCCTGTTTGTATCCAGGAAGAAATGTCATGCTTGGCAAATTTTTGTGCTTAGCAGCTCTATGAAATTGGGTCCAGGCCCGGTATTCTCTCCCAATATAATCCACGTACCTTCTCCTAAAATGCTTATCAGCTCTTATTTATCCCTTGATTAATCTTCAAATAATTTTGTTCTACAATTCAAGTTGGCCTCATCGCTTTTTAAATGAACATGCATCAATTTTAGAAACATTAGTTTTCAACTTTTGAATTAAAAACATTTTTAAGAAATGTTATTTTGTAATCGAGCTATTATGCTACCACGGTCTTGAGATCCTATTTGTAATAGCCAAGACTTTTTCTTGTTCACACTTTATAAATAAGGACAAATTTTCACATTAAACATGAATTTGGTTTTACATTGTACCGAAAACCAAAAATCATAAACTTCTTGACAACAATTTCATACATTTTGGATTATTTCACTTGAATGAAACTGTTCTGTACTGGGCTTTAAGGTTTTAAGATTTTGAAAAACATGTACTCTTTGCTAATATAACCGCATCTAATTCAGAAAAAAACTATAACAAACAAAATGTACGTTTACGACTAAAAGGCGTGTACAAACACTTTGTGTGAAGTGTTTGCAAATGCATCCTTAATTATTCAGAAGAAAATTAATATCCAAAAAAGTTACACGTCAAAGTTATGTTTTATGAATGATATATTTTTTTCATTAACGCTAAAAATGAAGTCGGTGTGATCGGTGTTTGCTAAGATTAAAGGGACCGTGTCGTCATGACTAATGATACGGAGTAGGGAAGGCGCGCCTGCAGTAACTGGTTGATAGATCGTAATTTAATGTACAGCAATGGCCTGCTTTGACCATGACGACACAGCCCCTTTAATCTATTTTCACGTCACACTTTTAGGTTTTGGTAAAAAAAAAAAAAGTCGGAACACAAAATGAATAATTTATTTGTACTCGGATTGCATCAACAGTGTAAGAACCTGCTCGACATTATGTATTTTTTAGTGAATATTCATTTGGAATTATGATAAATGATTATGTCTGAACCTGCTTCTGTAAATAAATTACTTAAAGAAATTGGACACTATTGGTAATTGTCAAAGACCAGTCTTCTCACTTGGTGTATCTCAACATATGCATAAAGTAACAAACCTGTAAAAGTTTGAGCTCAATCGGTCATCGAAGTTGCGAGATAATAATGAAAGAAAAACACTCTTTTCACACGGAGTTGTGTGCTTTCAGATGCATGATTTCGAGACCCTAAGTTCCAAATCTGAGGTCTCGAAATCAAATTCGTGGAAAATTACTTCTTTCTCAAAAGCTACTCCACTTCAGAGGGAGCCGTTTCTCACAATGTTTTATACTACCAACCTCTCCCCATTACTCGTTACCAAGTAAGGTTGTATGCTAATAATTATTTTATTCAGATTAAAAATAACAACAAGATTTTGATTAAGATAAATGTAATTGGAAAACATGAAGATATACGTATACCTGCTTGATATTAATAAATTTTGCATTTAAAAAAATTTGTATATTAAAATTCTGCTACAGAATTATTGTATAATTTCATTTTTTTTATATTAAAATACAATCGAGGACTTTGTATGAGCTAGAATAGAAAATACTCTGCCAAAATACAGAACCATTTTTTACCAGACTGTTAGATGTTGGTCGAGGACAATGAACGGCACTTGACCAAGTTTTTTCATTCTCTATTTAAAAGGATTAATAATCAGGATTTGTGACCCTGTTGGCACCGTTGGTGGCGTGTTTGTGATTTTTTGATGGGATACATCTATACCCTGAACTGAACTATCTGACGTTATCCAAACTAGTTTTGTGCTACCCTGGGCAATCTATGACGTCACAATCCTCGTTCAAATATGGGTCACACTCTGGGAGAGCGCTCAGTGAAATTTTGAATAAATTCTTTAACAAGCAATATCTCACCTACCTGTAATTCTCAAAGCAACTAAAGGGCTGTAAAAGAGAAACATTTGTAGAACCAATATTTGATTTAATTCTCTAATTTCGAACAATCCTCCTAGTTATATAATGATATATATGCATATCCAGCATATTATTCTGAGGCTGGATTTGTTGACCGTCCTGTTGTATTTCTCTCAGTAACAGCTTTGTGTACAACACTCCCATAGGCTGCAATAGGAGACTTTTGGGACGCTTGGTGGCAGCAGACTTACCAGGTAAATTTCATTGTTCTCGGTAATGTGCGCGTGCTCAGAGCTACGTAAACAATGGAAATTTACCTGGTAAGTCCTGCCACCTAGCGCCTCAAAGTCTCCCATTGAGGGAGTCTTTGGAGTATGCAGACCTTCTCTGAAGACGGTTGGAACTCAGCCCTAATCGACTCACAAGACTCCCCACTTTACTCGGACTCGGTCTCGAGGATTGAGGTCTCGATTACAAGACTTGTGTACGAGGCTAGGTAATTTGCTTGTCACAATTAACTTGTTTGCGCCATTTATTTCTTGGGATTCCCTTCTTGTTGTACATAGGCGACGCGGTGTTTACATGCTGACAAGTTATGACTACAGCTGAACATGTTTCTATACTGTTTTTGATGTGTTCGGGAACACCCGAGCAGATATTGTTAGGTGTTCAGACTTCAGCCGAACACTTTGTTTTTGTTCGGGTTTTCTTGTTTAGATGTTCGACCAGCAGCCGATGCATGTTGGGCAATGATGCCTTATTTTCCTGATTGAGAGATGGACGTTTAAGATACCACGTGTTTATATCAATCAGTCGTCATTAATTTATTCCAGCCAGCTGGTTAATATACATTTACACAATCTGATTGCAAAATGGTAGGTATTTAAAAATGGCTAATTTATTCAAATCAAGCAAGTTCATGCATAATAATGTTTTCTGATTACAAAATTGTTTATGACTCAAATCGTGCTGTTTTTTTCTGTTCTGAAAATGATGTGAGCAATTTGTTTATAGAAGCAGGTTCACACTTAATCATAATTCCAAATGAATATTTACTTAAAATACATAACAGCGAGCAGGTTCTTAAAAATGATATAATCTGAGTACAAAAAAGGAATAATCGTTTTTTTGTTCTGACTGTGTGTACTTTTATGACCAAAAGCTAAAAACGTGACGTGAGAATAGATTAAAGGGGCTGTGTCGTCTTGGTCAAAGCAGGTCTGTGGCTGTACATTATGAACTATCACGCAGGTACTGCACATGCGCACTATCCCTACGTATCATATCTAAGGCGAGAGAGCGCATGCGCGTGTGCAGTAACTGGGTGAAAGTTCATAATTTCATTTTCAGTCCATTGTTCATGATAACACGGCGACTTTATTAATCTTAACATAAATGTATGACTAAATTTTTAGCGTTACTGTAAAAGCATCAATTTAAGTGAACATACCATTGACAGATATAACTTCCTTATATATATTTTTTTCTGAATAAGTAATGATGCATTTGCAAATAATTTATTTATAACATAACTGTATACACCTTGTGGTTTTATGACGTTAGTTTATATTCTGTATATAATTTTAAACTGGATGCGTTTACATAAAAAAATTGAACATGTAAATTCGAAATAAATCTTCCAAAATTTGAACATAACATTGGCAGATATTGAATTGTTTCTGAATAATTAAAGATGCATTTAATTACAATTTACATTATTTGCACTTTAATCGTAACGTATAATTTGTCTTTTGCGACATTAGCTTGTTCCGTTTATTCAATTTTTGATGCGTTTACATCATCAAAGTGTTGTTTTTCTAAACCTTAAAATCCTCAGTAGAAAACGGTTTCATTCGAGGGAAACAATCCCCCAAAATAGCAAAGTTTCCAACCACAACGATGTTAGGAAATTACATTTATAGAGATATTGAAGGGAAAACTAGGAGAACGTTGGAGAACACCCATTGGCGATGATGTGGGGTTAGGTGTGGCAATGGGTGTGGCAAAGGTTGTGGTAGTGGGTGTGCCAAAGGGTGTAACAATGTGTATGGCTGTGGGTGTGGCATGGGTGTGGCGGTGGGTGTGGCGGTGGATGTGGCAATGGGTGTGGCAAAGTTTGTGGTAGTGGATGTGCCAAAGGGTGTAACAATGTGTATGGCCGTGGGTGTGGCATGGGTGTGGCGGTGGGTGTGGCAATGGGTGTGGCAATGGGTGTGGCAATGGGTGTGGCAAATGGTAGCACGTATGAATACACCTCCATTTTGGTATGGAGAATAAAAAAAGCTGCAGTAATTTGTTCCCATTCTTCATTTGTGACGCTTTTGCAAAAGTTATTTTATAAAGAGCTTTATTTATAACGTGTAACGCTGCAGTTTTTCTGTGGATATTGTTTTTAAGCAATATAAAACAAAATGTATTCATAAGAAAAGGTTGTCATTATTTTTAAAGGGACATTACAGAATTGGTTTTCGCTAACAAAACAGTTGCTGGCAGTGTAAGCACTTTATGTAATCCACCATATACATAAACTGACAACAAACCTGTAGAAGTTTGAGATCCATCGGCGATCTGGGTCACGGGAGAATAGTGAAAAACCGAGTGCAAATTTTGCATTGCATCGATGCAAAAATAAAAACGAATAAAACGCTCACTGAGCGATAAACTCCAAACACGAAGTTAGATTATTTATTTCTGATCAAATATGACATTTCAGACAGAAATATTTCAAGGGATGTTTTCTACTATCATCATCATTAGACCATGTAAGTTTTATGTAAATCTGTGATCTTCACGATTTTTGTTTCTTACCAATTCTGTAACGTTCCTTTAAAGTGTGTTGGAGAAATTGTATGACAAAATAATTTGCTAACGAGAGAGTCTCATGTATTTGGTACAAGATTAGCTCAATTAAAAAATAATATATCTGCAATAGTTATACACCATCACTCCATTGATATTAGTGATTTCGTCTGTCTAGAATGTTGCATCTTCTACACCATTATGTTTTTAATCATGAATGTCTAATATTGTTAATGTTGTGATACTGCTTCTCAGCTGAACTCTGTGGCACTCTGACCGCTTCATAGCTGGTGTTGGTGCTGCCCTCTGGACGAGCGTAGTCATACTCTGGGCTGCCATTCTCTACTTCAACTGGTTGGTAGTAGGTATGTTGTGCGGGAATTGTCTCTTCAGTCGTAGTGGGTTCCATGTAGACGCGATTCTTGTCCTCCGTTGGCTGCAGCTCCATGTAGGGATCAGCTTGGGTGACTCGGGGTTCTTTCTCAGAGGTGAGTCTTTTTATCAAACGGTTCTGTCTGATAATACGAAGGATGAGAATGATAATGATCACAAAGAATGTAACAGCGAGGACTAAGACAACAATGAAAGCTACAATCCATGGAGTTGAAGATGGAGCTGCACCAGACGAGCTTGGGCTAGACACAGTTGAGGAGGTTAAAGTAACCTCGTTCTCTGTGGTTAGAGTAGGATTTCCAGTCGATGGTCTCGTTGATTCTGCTGTAGATGATGTTGACGTGGATGATGTTGTGGGTTCTGTCGTGGGTATTGTCACGGTGTTCCTCACTGTAATTGGTCCGATTTGACATGTACGTGTACGACCAGCGAAATACATTGATGATATGAAGCATTCGAATTCAACACCGTTATCAACAACATCCACTGTCAAATCTAATGTCCTAACGACTGTATCGCTGTCATCGTTGATTACTGATATCCAGTTGCTGTATCTAGAAGTCTGTATAGTGGGATTGATCGTCATTGTGACTGTTCCGTGACTGCTCTCAGATGAACACCTCATATCTAACTTTGTCCCAGCGTCTACTGTAATGGGTCCAGCAGGAGAGCACATAGGGAAGGACGCACTGGGGAAGTATAACACTGAAAGTGTAAGACTGGATGTGGCTACGATGTCGTAGCCTCCACCCTGCATTGGGTCATTGACATTACACACATATTCATCAGTATCGGCCCTCTGCACATTGGTGATGGTAAAGTCTTGAACAACTGTTTGAGTATTCACACATACCGTTGTATCGAAGATGAATCGTCCATTTCTATTATTAACGGTGGTACCACCCCATCTCAATGTCAGTATTGGGTCCTCAGTCCTCCATTCCACAATATGATCCGACTGGAGGTAATTTGTAGCAGTACACCTCATATCAACCTGCCCGCCCTCTTTACGATCAGCCTCTGGTGTCAAGATCTCCGCATACACTGTAGGTTGAGCAGTGACAACCATCAGGAATCCGCCTGCATCAAGTAAACACCAAACACACACCAGCAAAACATACATCGAGATCCTTCCATCCATCTTATTGAATCTGAGTTTATTAAGTTGCTATTAAAATATTCCTGATGGAGGAGACGGGAAAAGGATGAAAATGCATGAAGTAGAATGATCCCACGTTCACATACAGCTCAATGTAATAGTGATTTAATGTACGTTTAACGATACATGGTTGTACTTCCTTATACTCAGCACGACACGCCAATGAACTTCAACAATAACACAACTCTGGGTTTTCATTTTTACGGCAACAGGTTTTACAATAAGGGTCACAATGTCGCAGTTCAACTGATTCTAGATAATACCCCCATACCAACAGAAAATATGACGTATTTCTTGCCATTAATGTAATTTTCTTAATATTAGTAGAATGGTTTGAAACAGAAGAATCAAGTCAATGAGTTTGACAATATTGTTGCCCTTTTAAACCGTTATTTTACAGCCTTTCAGTCGCTTGGATATGTGAGAATTTTGTCAAAGAACTCATTTAAATCCTTACTGAGGGCTCTCAAAGAATGTGATCTGTAGCCCAAGGTAGCACGAAACTGATTTGGAAAGTATCTGATTGTTCAGTTCTGGGTATAGGTGTATCCAATCTACAACGCCACCAACGGTGCTAATGGTCTAATGTCCTTTATTGTCTATGTTTAATACAGCATGCACAACAGATCGAGGAAACTGGTCATTCGGCCTCGAACCAAAAGTTTAAAAGTCTGTGTTAAAATCTGTCAGTATTAATTTTGGCAGAATAATTTTCCTAACTCATACAAAGTCCTCGATCTCGTTTTAGTATAACAAAAAATATGAATGGATACATTCGTTTTGTAGGAGGAATTATAAGTATACGTGTTGAGGCAATGAGGTCCGTTCTTTCCCGATTGAGATGACGTTTAAAATACACTTGTCATTAATTTGTTCAAATCCAGCAGGTTCATTTATATAAACACAGTCTGATTGCAAACTGATAATCATTAGGAATGCAAATTTATTCATATCAAGCAGGTTCATACATATTCATGTTTTCCGATTACATTTATCTGACTCAAAATCTTGGTGCTTTTTTAAATTTATCAATATAAACCACAAGGGAAACTGACTGGGTAAATTTTAAAATGATTTTTGGGGTTGAACAAAGAATTGACTAGAGTGGGATTCGAACCAACGACCTCTGGCACGTTAATCCGGAGGTCGTTGGTTCGAGTCCCACTCTAGTCAATTCTTTGTTCAACCCAAAAAAAATATTTTTATTATAAAAATAATGTGTTATTTATTTACAGAAGTTTTAATTCAAAATGAATATTCACAAATCAGTAATCATAGCAAGCAGGTTTTTACAGTGTTGATGTAATCTGACTACAAAGAAAAATTCTTTTTTTTTATGTTCTGACTTTGTGTACTTTTATGATCAACCCTAAAACGTGACGTGAGAATATATTAAAGGGGCTGTGTCGTCTTGCTCATAAAAGGCGTGTGGCTGTACATGGAACTCACACACGGTTACTGCACGTGCACACTTCCTCCGTATCATATCTATTTGGGCATAAAGACACAGCTCCTTTAACCTTAACTTGCACCAATCACATTGATTCAATGTTTAGCGTTATTGAAAAACATACAATAACATGAACATAAGTTTGACAAATATAACTTTCATGGACAATACTTTTTTAATAATCATAAATGCATTTGCAAATATTTTACAACGAGTGTACACGCCTTTGAATCGTGTGGAATAGAAAAAAAATTAATGAGTTTGTTTTGTATATTTAATTTGGATACATTTAATTACATAGTCGAGGTGTACATGTATTTCAAAATAATATCAAAGTCAATAACTATCGAATAGATCAATGATAGTTCATTATTGTTGTCAGTAATTTATTCATATATATGAGGTTCATTTATGAAATCCATAGAGTACAATAGAAATTGCCCTCTCTTCCAAAAATGGACGTTTTTATTGTAGCTTCTAGGAGGTGTTGTGTACAAAGTACTCTGTAATTATCTGAACCTTTTGAGTGAGTGTCGTCTTGAATATTGTACCACTATGGTTTTTATGTACACTGCAACAACTGGGGTGTCAAATTGACACCAAGTGTTTAATCACATAACGATACCAAATAGAGAATCAAAGTAATCACAATAGGTTAACACCAATGTAAATGTTTTCACAAAAATAAGTGTTTGTAAACACCACATTGTGTAAAATATTGATTTCTTTTTTCATCTTAACGTGACAACACCCATGGTGTAAATTTTAACACCCAGTTTTGCAATGTATATGGTACTCGTGATGTCTAATTGTTAATGTTCTGATACTGCTTCTCAGTTGAACTCTTTGGCACTCTGACCGCTTCATAGCTGGTGTTGGTGCTGCCCTCTGGACGAGCGTAGTCATACTCTGGGCTGCCATTCTCTACTTCAACTGGTTGGTAGTAGGTATCTTCTGTGGGATTTGTCTCTTCAGTCGTAGTGGGTTCCATGTAGACGCGATTATTGTCCTCCGTTGGCTGCAGCTCCATGTAGGGATCAGCTTGGGTGACTCGAGGTTCTTTTTCAGAGATGAGTCTTTTTATCAGACGGTTCTTTCTGACGTCACGAAGGACGAGAATGACGATGATGACGAAAAATGTAATAGCAAAAATAATGGCTATTAACGCTAGAATCCATGGAGTTGAAGATAGAGTTGGTATAGTGCTGGTAATTCCATTGTTTTGTGACGTCATACTTTCGGATGTTGTTATCTGCTCCACCGTCGATGGGCCGATGTGACAAGGACGTTGCATAATAGTAAAATACATTGATGCGATGACACATTCGAATGCAACACCATTGTCAGCATCATCCACTGTCAAATCTAATGTCCTTAAGACTGTATCGCTATCATCGTTGATTACTGATATCCAGTTGGTGTATCTAGAAGTCTGTATAGTGGGATTGATCGTCATTGTGACTGTTCCGTGACTACTCTCAGATGAACACCTCACATTTAACTCTGTCCCAGCGTCTACTTAATGGGTCCAGCAGGAGAGCAAATAGGGAAGGACGCATTGGGGAAGTATAACGCTGAAAGTGTTACACTGGATGTGGCTACGATGGTGTGGCCTCCGGTCGGTATTGGGTCATAGACAATACACACATATTCATCAGTATCGGCCCTCTGCACATTGGTGATGGTAAAGTCCTGAACAACTGTTTGAGTATTCACACCTACTGATGTATCGAAGATGAAACGTCCATTGTTGTTATTAACAGTGACTCCACCATATCTCAGGGTCCTTTCTGGGTTTTCAGTGCCCCAAACAACGATGTAATCCGACTCGAGGTTTGTAGCGGTACACCTCATATCAACCTGCCCGCCCTCCTTACGATCAGCCTCTGGTGTTAAGATCTCCGCATACACTGTTGGTTGAGCATTGACAACCATCAGGAATCCGCCGCATCAAGTGAACACCAAACACACACCAGCAAAACATACATCGAGATCCTTCCATCCATCGTATTGAATCTGAGTTTGTTAAGTTGCTATTAAATCATTTCTGGAGAAGACGGATAAAGGATGAAAATGCATGAAGTAGAATGATCCCACGTTCACACACAGCTCAATGTAATAGTGATTTAATGTATGTATGTATGTATTAATGTTAACGATGAAGTCGACTTGGTCTGTACTTCCTCCTGCTATAACTACGCGCCAATAAACTTCAACAATAACACAATTCATGAATTTCATTTTATCCAGACATGTTATCCAGACAGAGTTATAAAGTCACAGTTCAACCGATTCTACAACAGTTATTTGAGAACAGCCATACCGCAACTTACCTAGACTTGTGGACAAGTCGTTAAATCGGCCCCACGCGCTGAGATAGTGGTCTCGCGAGATCACTGCTCTCGCGCGAACTGATGGCTCCCCGATTTCATAATAATAATAAATCTTATAAAGCGCTGGTATCTAGAAAACTAATCACTGCGCTAAAATATGACCAAGGGAAAAATTAATGGTAGGCTTTACTGAAGAGGTAAGTTTTGAGATTGGATTTGAATGAAGAAATGTCAGGTTGTGATCTAAGGGTGAGAGGCAGGTCGTTCCACAGGCGGGGGGCTGCAACCGAGAAACTTCTATCCCCATATGTTTTCAACCTGGAAGGTGGAACGGCAAGCAAGTTGGCATTACTGGACCTTAGCTGGCGAACGGGCTTATACGGCAGGAGAAGCCTCTGCAAGTACAACGGGGATGAAGTCTCTGTCATACAACGGTATGTTGTACAAAGGAGTTTGAAGATGATGCGTTGCTCAACAGGGAGCCAGTGTAATGCTTGAAGAACCGGGGTGATATGCTCAAACTTTTTTGAGCGTGTTAGGATACGAGCTGCAATGTTCTGACTGTCTTGTCGCTATTGAGTTGAAGTTTGTTTGCGACCATCTATTCCTTAACTTCGGCAACACACGCTTCTGTACGAGCAACTGCAGTGTTTGCGTCCGTGGAGACAAATGGCAGATATAGTTGTGCGTCATCCGCGTAAAGCTGAACGGACAGACCGTGGTTACGAGCAATGTTCGCAACAGGTGAAAAGTACAAGGAAAATAACACTGGACCGAGCACCGACCCCTGAGGGACGCCAACACGTGGTGTAGTGTTGGATGAGAAGGACCCGTCAATTTTTACATTTTGGGTGCGATTTTCCAGATATGAAGTAAACCACTTCAAAGCAGTTCCAGTGATACCGAAATTGTAGTGAAGACGTTGAAGGAGGATTTGGTGGTCGATAGTGTCAAAAGCAGCAGAAAGGTCAAGTAACACTAAGATTACAGAGAGTTTCTTGTCAATGGCTCCAAGGATGTCATTTTGAACACACAGGAGCGTAGTCTCGGTGCTGTGGTGTTTACGATATGCTGACTGTGCCAGCTCAAGCAGGTTGTTAGATGTTAGGTAGTCATTGAGTTGACCAGCTACCCCTTCGACTCCTCATCATGAATACTGTACTACGTCACTACCACAAACCGACTGATTGCAACATTTGAAAGTTCCACCAAGGTCTAATTGTGGAAAGAAACAAACGAAGAGACAGAAACACAGTAAGACTATACTTTAGAAGAGTTTCATTGAAAAGGGATAAGAATATAACGTCACTGTTTAATTTTCATGAAATTTGTACCTATATGCAGATTACAACTAGGTAGGGTTCGACACCAGAAAGTAGAACTGTTTATATGTTTCCTTTCATTTCAGTCGTTGACAATGTGCAACTTGAAAGTTTTGCAACAATATGAATTTTGGTTTTATAACTTTATACACCAATTTATACTCAGTAATTTTCTGGGTACTTTGTTTTGTTTCTTTCTAATTGTAAATACTGAATTGACAGTGCTTACACAAATCGGTGTATAAGTTTAAAACCAAAATTAATAACAACAATTAAAGAGATATTAAATATGGACAGCATGAAAAAGTAAATTTAATTTCGATCATTGATTCGCCATTGAGTCACTTCGACTGAGTTATGAGACTATTTCCTTATCGTGGTTTGCTGCTGGTGCCAAAGGCCACAACTCTGAAATTTCCCAGCAGTGTTATGGTATGGTACACATCGTAACAATGACATAGCGGCAGAGTGCGCCCTCTATCCGATATCCATGTGTATTGTGATCATTGTGTTCGTTTTGAACGACAGCTAAATTAATAACGCTCATAGTATATCGATGAAGTGGTAGGGTATGGCCACTAATATGCTTCCTTGAGCTTCCTTACAAACGAGGGCCGTACCTTTGTGTTGCAAACGTAGTTAAAATCCGCATTGAAGTTGTTCAAAAACATGTAGGTTAATGAAGTGACGTCACTAAGGCAAGGTCCCCACAGTGACATAGCTCAAAACTAGGTTAGTTAGGGATAACCAAGAGAGCCTAGAAATGACGAACAATGTCAGAAGGGTGATACTAATATGGAGGAAGATGATGGAATTGTCATTTACGAAGTTATGAACATAATTATTATTTTACCATGACAGCTAACCTAATAAGGTGCGAATGTATTGGAGCTGATGCATTACAGTCATTTCTAATTCTTAAAGCTTTGTATAAAATTCTTATCGATATTATTATAAACAGATCGCTTTCATTCTGAAAGCAACTAGACTCCCAATAATAAGTTGATCCGGAACCAAATCCTCAGAGAACTATTCCCATTTAAAACTCTCTCGAAGTTATTTATTTTCTTTAATTTGGATTGCCACAGGATTAATATTAAACAATACACGTGAACAAAATCCCTGACTCAAAAAGATAGTCCTTTGTCGACAGAATTACAATGTAGTCGACTGACGTAGTTTGTTGGTAACAATTTATATTTTTGGCAAATCTGTGGGATTTATGATGTTTCACAAGTCCTCTAGACATTTTTTATTCAAAACTCAATAGAGAATTGTTTTTTAAAGCTTGAAATGCATTTTAATCATGAAGTCATATAGCATTATGTACAATTATTAATTTGCAAAAGTGATGTAACCGCTCAATAAACATAAGTATCGATGATGCTGAAAGGTTTAGTCAAATAGCATCTAAATGAAAAGTAACGGGTCAGAAGATAAATTTAAAACTTTATCTAGGGATTTTTTACATCGAGTTTGATTATAAAAACTATAGTGAGTTGTGAATGATCTGTATTGTTGGATGGAGTTTGAACTAAGCCCAATTTGTTTTATTCCGCTGTGCAATGACACAAAACCTTTACATTTAATTCTTGGCTTTTGATATGTCGTTGTTGCGTCATTGAATTCGCATAAAAAAAGGAACTTCGTTTTGGTTAACGTCGATATTTGAAACAAAAATAGTATTTACAATTGATGTGAGGACCTACCATCACATTTTGTTATCATTAAACGTGTTCGTATACCATCACCATAGGCTACTTGCAGTTTGAACTGCTAAGTATTAATATTTACATATTATTATAATATGTAAATTATTAACAAAACTGTGTATGATACACAATTTTGTTGACGGTGTAAACTTACGTCCTCCGACACTTTTTATTCATACTTCTTAGCCAGTGTGATTTATAACTGCTCCAGTAGTAATATCGTATTCATCCTAAAACAAAGATTGTTATCAAAACGCAGCTCCAACCAAAGCTAGAAACTGCAAATCACGGTCTGCGTTCTTGCCTAATACTAGTACCGTCGCTCGTTCACAACTACATTGTATTTACAGAAGTTTTCTCGATTTGGTTGACTGGTATATGTCTCTTGAAATCCACTGAGAAGTGACTGCCCTTAAAAATGGATGATGTAATTGACGTTTCTATTTTATATTGGAGGCTTTGTGTTCAAAGTATTCTGTGTATAATCCGCACTCCATTGAGAGAGTGTCGCCTCGAATACTGCCACTATACCATTATAATGTATCCTGCACAAACTGGGGATTCAACGTTGACACCAAGTGTGTTGTCTTATGTAGATTCCCGAATAGAGAATCAAAGTAATCACAATAGGAGGTTAACACCAATGTAAATGTTTTCGCAGGAATTAGTGTTATTTAAACACCACATTATGTATATATTCCTTTTGTTTGTTTGTATCTTAATGTGACAACACCCATGGTGTAAATTTTAACACCCAGTTTTGCAATGTTTATGGTACTCATGTGTCTAATTGTTAACGTTCTGATACTGCTTCTCAGCTGAACTCGGTGGCACTCTTACCACTTCATAGCTGGTGTTGGTGCTACGCTCTGGACGAGCGAAGTCATACTCTGGGCTGCCATTCTCTACTTCAACTGGTACTTGGTAGTACGTATGTTGTGCGGGATGTGTCTCTTGAGTCGTAGTGGGTTCCGTGTAGACGCGATTCCTGTCCTCCGTTGGCTGCAGCTCCATGTTGGGATCAGGTTGGGTGACTCGGGGTCCTTTCTCAGAGGTGGGTCTTTTTATCAGACGTTTCTTTCTGACGTCACGAAGGATGAGAATGATGATTATGACAAAGAATGTAACAGCGAGGATTAAGACAACAATGAAAGGTACAATCCATGGAGTTGAAGATGGGGCTGCACCAGAGCTTGGGCTAGACATAGTTGAAGAGGTTGAAGTAACCTCGTTCTCTGTAGTTGGAGTAGGATTTCCAATCGATTGTTTCGTTGATCCTGCTGTAGATGATGTTGACGTGGATGATGTTGTGGGTTCTGTCATGGGTATTGTCATAGTGTTCCTTACTGTAATTGGTCCGATTTGACATGTACGTTGCATACCAGCAAAATACATTGATGATATGAGGCATTCGAATGCAACATCATTATCAGCATCATCCACTGTCAAAACTAATGTCCTTACGACTGTATCGCTATCATCGTTGATTACTGATGTCCATGTGATGTACCTAGAAGTCTGTAGAGTGGGATTGATCGTCATTGTGACTGTTCCGTGACTGCTCTCAGATGAACACCTCGTACCTAACTCTGTCCCAGCGTCTACTGTAATGGGTCCAGCAGGAGAGCACATAGGGAAGGACGCACTGGGGAAGTATAACACTGAAAGTGTTACACTGGATGTGGCTACGATGTTGTTGCCTCCACCCTGTATTGGTTCATTGACATTACACACATATTCATCAGTATCGGCCCTCTGCACATTGGTGATGGTAAAGTCTTGAACAACTGTTTGAGTATTCACACCCGATGTAGCGAAGATGAATCGTCCATTGTTATTATTAAAAGTGAATTCACCCCATCTCAGTGTCATATTATGGTCTCGCCTACTCCATTCCACGGTATGATGATCGTACCAGAGGTTTGTAGCGGTACACCTCATATCAACCTGCCCGCCCTCCTTACGATCAGCCTCTGGTGTTAAGATCTCTGCATTCACTGTTTGTTGAGCAGCGGCAACCATCAGGAACCCGCCTGCATCAAGTGAACACCAAACACACACCAGCAAAACATACATCGAGATCCTTCCATCCATCGTGTTGAATCTGAGTTAATGAAGTTGCTATTAAATCATTCCTTGAGAAGACGGTTAAAGGATGGAAATGCATGGAGTAGAATGATCCCACGTTCACACACAGCTCAATGTAATAGTGATTTAATGTACGTTTAACGATACATGGTTGTACTTCCTTATACTGAGCACGACACGCCAATGAACTTCAACAATAACACAACAATAACACAACTCTGGGTTTTCATTTTTACGGCAACAAGTTTAATAATAAGGGTCACAGTGTCACAGTTCAACTGATTCTAGAACATACCCCATCACAACTACAAAAAAGATTACATTGTTTATTTATTACCATTTTCTTAATATTAGTAGGATGGTTTAAAACAGAATAATCTAGTCAAATATAGTTTGACAATTGTTGCCACTTTGAACCATTATTTAACAGGCTTTCAGTCGCTTGTGCGATTATTTTGTTTGTCAAGAACTTATTTAAATTCCCACTGAGCGCTCTCAAAGAGTGTGATCCATGTTAGGACGAGGATCGTGACGTCATAGATTTCTCAGGGTAGCACCAAACTAATTTGGAAAATGCCTGATAGATCAGTTCAGCGTATAGATGTAATCCATCAATAAATCACAAATACGCCACCAACGGTGCCAATAGGGTCCTAAATCGTGTTTAATATTTGCCTTCTTTTTAAAGACACTGGGCACTTTTGGTAAAATGTCAAAGACCAGTCTTCTCACGTGTATCTCAACATGCACAAAATAACAAACCTGTGAAAATTTGAACTCAATTGGTCGTCTAAGTTGCGAGATAATAATGGAAGAAAAACACACCCTTGTCACACGAAGTTGTGTGCGTTTAGATGGTTGATTTCGAGACCTCAAGTTCTAAACCTGAGGTCTTGAAATAAAATCCGTGGAAAATTACTTCTATCTCGAAAACTATGGCACTTCAGAGGGAGCCGTTTCTCACAATGTTGTATACTATCAACAGCTCTCCAATGCTTGTTACCAAGTAAGTTTTTATGCCAACATTTATTTTGAGTAATTACCAATAGTGCCCAGTGATTTTAATAAAGAAACATATTTTAGTAAACATTCTTGAGAGCAGCACTGAGTGTTATTAATTTAACTGTCATTCAAAACGAACACAATGATCACACTAGACATAACGATTATGTAACCACTGTATACTCAACATTTTCCCGAGTTCTGTGAACAAAATCACAGGCATAGTACTGAGGTGGGATTCGAACCCACGACCTTTGCAATTCTAGAGTCAGTGTCATACCAACTAGACCACCGAGATTGCCCGGTAGCTAGAGACATGCCGTTCGAATCATATGTGTTAGCAGCGGGCACTCCAACGAATTTATAGATGTTAATTAATTTGCATCGGGTATGAAGAAAACTAATTTTGGTTTAACCTATACACACCGAGAAAATATTATTATCCTTTTTGAATAAATCTCCTCTGTCGTATAATCTCACTGTGTGGGCGTCTCTTCAGATGTTTCTTTCCACCATTAGATTTTGTTTGGAACTTTAAGAAATTGCAATCAGTCGGTTTGTGGCCGTGCCAAGGGTCTACAGTATTTCAATGTCATGATATGGGGGAGTTGGTATTGCTGTTCATAAATAACTGATTCAGTTGAACTGTGACGTTATAATTCTCTTTGTCAAACATGTCTGGATAAAATGAAATTCATGAATCGTGTTATTGTTGAAATTCATTGGCGCGTAGTGCTTAGTAAGAGAAAGTACAACCAAGTCGACTTATGTACATTAAATCACTGTTACATTGAGCTGTGTTTGAATGTGGGATCATTCTACTTCATGCATTTCCATCCTTTATCCGTCTTCTCCAGGAATGATTTAATAGCAACTTAGTAAACTCAGATTCAATACGATGGAGGGAAGGATCTCGATGTATGTTTTGCTGGTGTGTGTTTGGTGTTCACTTGATGCAGGCGGACTCCTGATGGTTGTCACTGCTCAACCAACAGCGTATGCAGAGATCTTAACACCAGAGGCTGATCGTAAAGGGGGCGGGCAGGTTGATATGAGGTGTACCGCTACAAACCTCGAAACGGATCATATCGTGGAGTGGAGGACTGAGGACCCACTACAGACCCTAAGATGGGGTGAGACCACTTATCAAAACGTGAATGGGCGATTCATCTTCGTTACATCGGTAGGTGTGAATACTCAAACAGTTATCCAAGACTTTACCATCAACAATGTGCAGAGGGCCGATACTGATCAATATGTGTGTAATGTCAGAGACCCAATACCGACCGGAGGCACCACCATCGTAGCCACATCCAGTGTAACACTTTCAGTGTTATACTTCCCCAGTGCGTCCTTCCCTATGTGCTCTCCTGCTGGACCCATTACAGTAGACGCTGGGACAGAGTTAGATATGATGTGTTCATCTGAGAGCAGTCACGGAACAGTCACAATGACGATCAATCCCACTATACAGACTTCTAGATACACCAACTGGACATCAGTAATCAACGATGATAGCGATACAGTCGTAAGGACATTAGATTTGACAGTGGATGATGCTGACAATGGTGTTGCATTCGAATGCCTCATATCATCAATGTACTTCGCTGGTATGAAACGTACATGTCACATCGGACCAGTTACAGTGAGGAACACCGTGACAATACCCATGACAGAACCCACAACATCACCAACGTCAACATCATCTACAGCAGGATCAACGAATCCTTCGATTGAAAATCCTACTCTAACCACAGAGAACGAGGTTTCTTCAACCTGCTCCTCTGCATCTACTCAATCTACGTCCACGAGTCAGTCCAGTCCTGCCGTCATTGCCGGAGCAGTCGTAGGGGGAGTCGCTGCATTTCTTCTCCTCGTTATCCTGATCCGTATTGGCTGTAAACGACGCTCCGGCAACTCGGATCCCAAATCGGAACAGTTCAATGCAGACATCAACCCAACAAATACTGACTTGACGCTAGATAGACTTGAGCAGTCTCAGGTCAGTTTCAACGAGTATGGCGATCTTGACTCAATACAACATGGATTACAGGATAATATCATATATGTCCCATCCCCGAGCCCAATATCCGGACCAGGTGAGTCTTATGCTGGCACTTTGCCGGTACAAACAGCTGAGACGATTGATCCAAGTCTAATTTATGCAAAACCAATCCGTACCAAAACTCAAAAGACTGAACGTGAATTAAAGAAGCAACAGTCATACCCCAACGATAATCCTACAACTGATCAGAGTTACAACAATCCTGCATTTGATTCTAATGTCTCTGGTGGAACAACAGCGCCCTATTGCGACGACTCACCCACTCCCACACCGGCGGCATCGGTTAGACCAACTCGACCTATTAAACCCACACCCTATAAACCCAACCCATCACAGCGTAACACATTGGGTAGGCCTAACAATGACAATCCTGTAATTGAGTCAAGTATCTCTGATGGAACAACAACGCCCTCTGGAGTCGACATATCCACATCCACCAAACCGATTGCATTAGTCAGACCAACTCGACCTAGTAAGCCAAGACGCTATAAGCCAAAGCCAGCAGAGCGTTGGAGTGACGCCCAGAGTATCCACAATGACCAGGCGATACCCTCTCCCCCATCCCTAACAAGCGTCACTGACGGTACCCCTAGCCTGGAAAACACCGACGATTCTCCTTACGCCGAACCCTCCGCACCCATGAGGCAGCAGAGTAACCATGGCAACGCAGCATCTGAGGATCACACTGTCTATGCTGATTTGGATTTGCAATCAGACGAGATTCAAGATGGCGGACACCACCCTCAACCAGCATCTGAAGCAGTGCTGTACTCGAGTGTTATGATGAACTAACATTGATGTATTTGATAGATATCAAAGGATGACAAAGACGCTGCCCTTCTCCTTGCCACCTGGCCTGTCTCCCAATCTCATCCTCGTACCTTCTCCTATATATTGCTTATCGGTTCTTATTTATCTCTTGATTAAACATCATCTTCAGATCAGTGTTTTGAATAATTCAAACTTAGCCTCGTTGAACATGCATCAATTTTAGAAACTTGAGTTTTCAACTTTTAAATGTAAACATTTTTTAGACATACTATTTTGTAATCGAGCTGTTATACTACCACGGACGGTCTTGAGATCCTATCTGTTAGCAAAGACATTTTCCTGCACACACTTATATAAAGACTAATTTTCATATTAAACATGTATTTGGTTTTATATTGTACCGATAACAAAAAATCATAAACTTGTGGTTCTTTTTATAAAACCTTGCCTTGCTGAAAAAGGGGAACCACAACAAAAACTGCAACCTAAGACAATAAAATTTAACCCCGTCACAGGTAAATTGTACTCATTTTTAATACGCTTCTTCGGTAAAAAAATATATTAGAAGCGTCAAAATTTGTCATGAACAATACAAATATAGCTGCATTGGCTTTTATTTCTCAAAATCAAGTGGTTTGTATCCCCCGTAACGCGCACCTAGCACCACACCCATTGCCACACCCATTGCCACGCTCACTGCCACACCCCTATCGATACCATCGCCAAAGGGTGTTCGTCCAGGTCCTTTAAGTTTTCCCTCCACAATGTCTGCCTAAATTTCCAAACAGAGTCGTGGTTGGAAACTTTGCCATTTTGTCTGTGGGTTTTAAGGTTTTAAGATTTTGAAAAACATGTACACTTTGCTTGTATAACCGCATCTAATTCAGAAAAAAAATTGATGTTGTAAATAATACGTTAACAATTAACAGGCGTGTACAAACACTTTGTGTGAATTGATTGCAAATGCATCCTTAATTATTCAGAAGAGAAAAGTTACATGTCAAAGTTATGTTTTATGAATAATATATTTTTTACATTAACGCTAAGTCGGTGTGATCGGTGTTTGCTAAAGGGACCGTGTCGTCATGACTAATGATACGGAGTAGGGAAGGCGCGCCTGCAGTTGATAGATCATAGTTCCATGTACAGCCATGGCCTGCTTTGAACATGACGACACAGCCCCTTTAATCTATTTTCACGTCACACTTTTAAGTTTTGATAAAAATAAACAAAAAAAGTCAGAACACAAAATGAATAATTTCTTTGTACTCAGATTGCATCAACAGTGTACGAACCTGCTCGATATGATGTATTTTTTAGTGAATATTCATTTGGAATTATGATAAATGATTATGTCTGAACCTGCTTCTGTAAATAAATTATCTGAACCTGCTTCTGTAAATAAATTACTTAAACATCATTTCAGATTAAAAATAACAACAAGATTTTGATTAAGATAAATGTAATTGGAAAACATGAATATGTACGTATATACCTGCTTGATATTAATAATTTTTGCATTTAAAAAATTTGGTATATTAAAATTCTGCTACAGAATTATTGTGTAATTAATTTTTTTTATATTAAAATACAATCGAGGACTTTGTATGAGCTAGAATACAAAATACTCTGCCAAAATACTGAACCATTTTTTAACAGACTTTTAGATGTTGGTTGAGGACAATGAACGGCACTTGATCAAGTTTTTTCATTCTGTATTTAAAAGGATTAATAATCAGGATTTGTGACCCTATTGGCAGTTGGCACCGTTGGTGGCGTGTTTGTGATTTATTGATGGGATACATCTATACCCTGAACTGAACTATCTGACATTTTCCAAACTAGTTTTGTGCTACCCTGGGCAATCTATAACGTCACAATCCTCGTTCAAATATGGGTCACACTCTGTGAGAGCGCTCAGTGAAATTTTGAATAAATTCTTTAACAAGTAATATCTCATCTACCTGTAATTCTCAAAGCAACTAAAAGGACTGTAAAAGAGAAACATTTGTAGAACCAATATTTGGTTTGATTCTCCAATTTCGAACAATCCTCCTAGTTATATGATGATATTTGTGCAGATCCAGCATAATATTCTGAGGCTGGATTTGTTGACCGTCCTGTTGTATTTCTCTCAGTAACAGCTTTGTGTACAACACTCCCATAGGCTGCAAAAGGAGACTTTTGGGACGCTTGGTGGCAGCAGACTTACCAGGTAAATTTCATTGTTCTCGGTAATGTGCGCGTGCTCAGAGCTACGTAAACAATGGAAATTTACCTGGTAAGTCCTGCCACCTAGCGCCTCAAAGTCTCCCATTGAGGGAGTCTTTGGAGTATGCAGACCTTCTCTGAAGACGGTTGGAACTCAGCCCTAAACGACTCACAAGACTCCCCACTTTACTCGGACTCGGTCTCGAGGATTGAGGTCTCGATTACAAGACTTGTGTACGAGGCTAGGTCATTTGCTTGTCACAATTAACTTGTTTGCGTCATTTATTTCTGGGGATTCCCTTCTTGTTGTACATAGGCGACGCGGTGTTTACATGCTGACAAGTTATGACTACAGCTGAACATGTTTCTATACTGTTTTTATGTGTTCGAGAACACCCGAACACTTATTGTTAGGTGTTCAGACTTCAGCCGAACACTTGTTTTTGTTGGAGTTTTCTTGTTTAGATGTTCGACCAGCAGCCGATGCGTGTTGGGCAATGATGCCTTATTTTCCTGATTGAGAGATGGACGTTTAAGATACCACGTGTTTATATCAATCAGTCGTCATTAATTTATTCCAGCCAGCTGGTTCATATACAGTCACACAATCTGATTACAAAATGGTAGTTATTTAAAAATGGCTAATTTATTTAAATCAAGCAAGTTCATGCATAATAATGTTTTCCGATTACAAAATTGTTTCTGACTCAAATCGTGCTATTTTTTCTATTCTGAAAATGATGTGAGCAATTTGTTTATAGAAGCAGGTTCACACTTAATCATAATTCCAAATGAATATTTACTTAAAATACATAACAGCGAGCAGGTTCTTAAAAATGATATAATCTGAGTACAAAAAAGGAATAATCGTTTTTTTTGTTCTGACTGTGTGTACTTTTATGACCAAAAGCTAAAAACGTGACGTGAGAATAGATTAAAGGGGCTGTGTCGTCTTGGTCAAAGCAGGTCTGTGGCTGTACATTATGAACTATCACGCAGGTACTGCACATGCGCACTATCCCTACGTATCATATCTATGGCAAGAGAGCGCATGCGCGTGTGCAGTAACTGGGTGAAAGTTCATAATTTCATTTTCAGTCCATTGTTCATGATAACACGGCGACTTTATTAATCTTAACATAAATGTATGACTAAATTTTTAGCGTTACTGTAGAAGCATCAATTTAAGTGAACATACCATTGACAGATATAACTTCCTTATATATATTTTTTTTCTGAATAAGTAATGATGCATTTGCAAATAATTTATTTATAAAATAACTGTATACACCTTGTGGTTTTATGACGTTAGTTTATATTCTGTATATAATTTTAAACTGGATGCGTTTACATAAAAAATTGAACATGTAAATTCGAAATAAATCTTCAAAAATTTGAACATAACATTGGCAGGTATTGCTTGGATATCAATTGTTTCTGAATAATTAAAGATGCATTTAATTACAATTTACATTAACTGTTCATGCACTTTAATCGTAACGTATAATTTGTCTTTTGCGACATTAGCTTGTTCTGTTTATTCAATTTTTGATGCGTTTACATCAGCAAAGTGTTGTTTTTCAAAATCTTAAAATCCTCAGTAGAAAACGTTTTTATTCGAGGGAAACAATCCCCCAAAATAGCAAAGTTTCCAACCACAACGATGTTAGGAAATTACATTGCAGGAGATAGAGAAGGGAAAACTATAGGAGAACACCCATTGGCGATGATATGGGGTTAGGTGTGGCAATGGATGTGGCAAAGGTTGTGGTAGTGGGTGTGCCAAAGGGTGTAACAATGTGTATGGCTGTGGGTGTGGCATGGGTGTGGCGGTGGGTGTGGCGGTGGGTGTGGCGGTGGGTGTGGCAATGGGTGTGGCAATGGGTGTGGCAAATGGTAGCACGTATGAATACACATCCATTTTGGTATGGAGAATAAAATAATGCTGCAGTAATTTGTTCCCATTCTTCATTTGTGACGCTTTTGCAAAAGTTGTTTTATAAAGAGCTTTATTTATAACGTGTAACGCTGCAGTTTTTCTGTGGATATTGTTTTTAAGCAATATAAAACAAAATGTATTAATATGAGAAGGTTGTCATTATTTTTAAAGGAACATTACAGAATTGGTTTTCGCTAACAAAATAGTTGCTGGCAGTGTAAGCACTTTATGTAATCCACCATATACATAAACTGACAACAAACCTGTAGAAGTTTGAGATCCATCGGCGATCTGGGTCACGGGAGAATAGTGAAAAACCGACTGCAAATTTTGCATTGCATCGATGCAAAAATAAAAACGAATAAAACGCTCACTGAGCGATAAACTCCAAACACGAAGTTAGATTATTTATTTCTGATCAAATATGACATTTCAGACAGAAATATTTCAAGGGATGTTTTCTACTATCATCATCATTAGACCATGTAAGTTTTATGTAAATCTGTGATCTTCACGATTTTTGTTTCTTACCAATTCTGTAACGTTCCTTTAAAGTGTGTTGGAGAAATTGTATGACAAAATAATTTGCTAACGATAGAGTCTCATGTATTTGGTACAAGATTAGCCCAATTAAAAAATAACATATCTGCAATAGTTATACACCATCACTCCATTGGTTATATGTTTGATTTCGTCTGTCAAGAATGTTGCATCTTCTACACCATTATGTTTTACAGGTTAATCATGAATGTCTCATATTGTTAATGTTGTGATACTGCTTCTCAGCTGAACTCTGTGGCACTCTGACCGCTTCATAGCTGGTGTTGGTGCTGCCCTCTGGACGAGCGTAGTCATACTCTGGGCTGCCATTCTCTACTTCAACTGGTTGGTAGTAGGTATGTTGTGCGGGAATTGTCTCTTCAGTCGTAGTGGGTTCCATGTAGACGCGATTCTTGTCCTCCGTTGGCTGCAGCTCCATGTAGGGATCAGCTTGGGTGACTCGGGGTTCTTTCTCAGAGGTGAGTTTTTTTATCAGACGGTTCTGTCTGATAATACGAAGGCTGAGAATGATGATGATCACAAAGAATGTAACAGCGAGGACTAAGACAACAATGAAAGCTACAATCCATGGAGTTGAAGATGGGGCTGCACCAGACGAGCTTGGGCTAGACACAGTTGAGGAGGTTGAAGTAACCTCGTTCTCTGTGGTTAGAGTAGGATTTCCAGTCGATGGTCTCGTTGATTCTGCTGTAGATGATGTTGACGTGGATGATGTTGTGGGTTCTGTCGTGGGTATTGTCACGGTGTTCCTCAGTGTAATTGGTTCGATTTGACATGTACGTTGCATACCAGTGAAATACATTGATGATATGAAGCATTCGAATTCAACACCGTTATCAACAACATCCACTGTCAAATCTAATGTCCTAACGACTGTATCGCTATCATCGTTGATTACTGATGCCCAGTTGGCGTATCTAGAAGTCTGTATAGTGGGATTGATCGTCATTGTGACTGTTCCGTGACTGCTCTCAGATGAACACCTCATATCTAACTCTGTCCCAGCGTCTACTGTAATGGGTCCAGCAGGAGAGCACATAGGGAAGGACGCACTGGGGAAGTATAACACTGAAAGTGTTACACTGGATGTGGCTACGATGGTGTGGCCTCCGGTCGGTATTGGGTAAACGACATTACACACATATTCATCAGTATCGGCCCTCTGCACATTGGTGATGGTAAAGTCTTGAACAACTGTTTGAGTATTCGCACCCGATGTACCGAAGATGAATCGTCCGTTTCTATTATGAACAGTGAATTCACCAAATCTCAGGGTCTGTATTGGATCTTCAGTTTCCCACTCCACAACATGATCCGACTCAAGGTTTGTAGCGGTACACCTCATATCAACCTGCCCGCCCTCTTTACGATCAGCCTCTGGTGTTAAGATCTCTGCATACACTGTTGGTTCAGCAGTGACAACCATCAGGAATCCGCCTGCATCAAGTGAACACCAAATACACACCATCAAAACATACATCGAGATTCTTCCACCCATCGTATTGAATCTGAGCTTATTAAGTTGCGTTTAAATCATTCTTTGAGAAGACGGATTTAGGATGGAAATGAATGAAGTAGAATGATCCTACGTTCACACACAACTCAATGTAATAGTGATTTAATGTACATTTAACGATACATGGGTGTACTTCCTTATGCTGAGCACGGCACGCCAATGAACTTCAACAATAACACAATTCTGGGTTTTCATTTTTACGGCAACAGATTTAACAATAAGGGTCACAATGTCGCAGTTCAACTGATTCGATAATACCCTAGCCCTATATAGGACTCTTTCTCTGTACACAGGAACAGAGTCCTAAGTATTGAGGCCCGTTTCTGGGGCGGAAAAAATTCACAGCTTCATAACTTAAATCTTACCTGCAACAAGCCATTAATTTCAACAGATTCACATTCCATGACGGCATACATTTTTCTGCGGTGGGTTTTGGTCCTCATATTTTCCTCACGAATCCGTCATTTTCGTGAAATAATGCAGCTTCCAACGTTAAAAAATTCCTGTTTCGATCGTTTTCTCACAGTGTTGTCGGTCGTCGTGCGTACACGTATACATTCGCGTGCAAGATGCATGATGCAAGCGTAGACGCATGAATTCTTGGTCACCGTATCTTGACTGCACACAGCGTTAACAACACAATTCAAAATGTGCGCGTCGCGCGTCTTGCGTACACACGGCAGACTGTGAGAGTACGGACAAAAATGGTCACTGTAGTACAAAACGAAAGTGTAAGGCCGCCAGGGCTAGATAATACCCCAAACCAACAGAAAATATGACGTATTTCTTGCCATTAATGTAATTTTCTTAATATTAGTAGAATGGTTTGAAACAGAAGAATCAAGTCAAATAGTTTGACAATATTGTTGCCCTTTTAAACCTTTATTTTACGGTCTTTTAGTCGCTTTGATGTGTGAGAATTGGTTTGCCAAAGAACTTTCTTAAATTCTTACTGATGGCTCTCAATAAATGTGACCTGTTTTGGGGAAAAAATATTGTGACGTCATAGATTGCCCAAGGTAGCACGAAACTGATTTGGAAAGTATCTGATTGTTCAGTTCTGGGTATAGGTGTATTCCATCTACAACGCCACCAACGGTGCTAATGGTCTAATGTCCTTTATTGTCTATGCACAACTTGATCGAGGAAAACTGGTCATTCGGCCTCTGTCAGTATTATTTTTGGCAGAATAATTTTCCTAACTCATACAAAGTCCTCGATCTCGTTTTAGTATAACAAAAAATATGAATGGATACATTCGTTTTGTAGGAGGAATAATAAGTATACGTGTTGAGGCAATGAGGTCCGTTCTTTCCCGATTGAGATGACGTTTAAAATACACTTGTCACTAATTTATTCAAATCCAGCAGGTTCATTTATATAAACACAGTCTGATTGCAAACTGATAATCATTAATTAGGAATGCAAATTTATTCATATCAAGCAGGTTCATACATGTTCATGTTTTCCGATTACATTTATCTGACTCAAAATCTTGTTGCTTTATCATTATAAACCACAAGGGAAACTGACTGGGTAAATTTTAAAATGATTTTTGGAGTTGAACAAAGAATTGACTAGAGTGGGATTCGAACCAACGACCTCCGGCACGTTAATCCGGAGGTCGTTGGTTCGAATCCCACTCTAGTCAATTCTTTGTTCAACCCCAAAAATATTGTTAATATAAAATAATGTGTTATTTATTTACAGAAGTTTTAATTCAGAATGAATATTCACAAATCAGTAATCATAGCAAGCAGGTTTTTACAGTGTTGATGTAATCTGACTACAAAGAAAAATATTTGTTCTGACTTTGTGTACTTTTATGATCAACCCTAAAACGTGACGTGAGAATATATTAAAGGGGCTGTGTCGTCTTGCTCATAAAAGGCGTGTGGCTGTACATGGAACTCACACACAGTTACTGTACGTGCACACTCCCTCCGTATCATATCTATTTGGGCATAAAGACACAGCTCCTTTAACCTTAACTTGCACCAATCACATTGATTCAATGTTTATCGTTACTTTAAAAACATACAATAACATGAACATAAATTTGACAAATATAACTTTTTTTGACAATACTTTTTTTATAATCATGAATGCAATTGCAAATATTTTACAACGATCAGTACACGCCTTTGAATCGTATGGTATAATTTGTTTGTTTAAAAACACTGGACACTATTGGTCATTGTCAAAGACCAGTCTTTTCACTTCGTGTATCTTAACATATGCATAAAATAACAAACCTCTGAAAATTTGAGCTCAATTGGTCGCCGAAGTTGCGAGATAATAATGAAAGAAAAACACCCTTGTCACACGAAGTTGTGTGCGTTTAGATGGTTGATTTCGAGACCTCAAATTATGAAAATTGATTCTTTCTCGAAAACCATGTCACTTCAGAGGCAGCCGTTTCTCACTATGTTTTATACCATCAACATCTCCCATTACTCGTCACCAAGTAAGGTTTTATGCTAATAATTATTTTGAGTATTTACCAACAGTGTCCGCTGCCTTTAATGAGTTGTTTGTATACTTAATTTGGGTACGTTTTTACTTACATAATTAAAGTGTCCATGTATTTCAAAATAATATCAAAGGAGGAGGAGGTTAACACAAATGTTAATGCTTTCGCAGAAATAAGTGTTATTTAAACACCACGTTGTGAAAAATATTGATTTCTTTTTTTCAATTTTAACACCTAGTTTTTGCAATGTAGGCCTATATGGTACTCATGTGTCTAATTGTTAATGTTCTGATACTGCTTCTCAGCTGAACTCTGTGGCACTCTTACCGCTTCATAGCTGGTGTTGGTGCTGCCCTCTGGACGAGCGTAGTCATACTCTGGGCTGCCATTCTCTACTTCAACTGGTTGGTAGTAGGTATGTTGTGCGGGAATTGTCTCTTCAGTCGTAGTGGGTTCCGTGTAGACGCGATTCTTGTCCTCCGTTGTCTGCAGCTCCATGTAGGGATCAGCTTGGTTGACTCGGGGTTCTTTTTCAGAGATGAGTCTTTTTATCAGACGGTTCTTTCTGACGTCACGAAGGACGAGAATGACGATGATGACGAAAAATGTAATGGCAAAAATAATGGCTATTAACGCTAGAATCCATGGAGTGGAAGATGGAGTTGGTATAGTGATGGTAATTCCATTGTTTTGTGACGTCATACTTTCGGATGTTGTTATCTGCTCCACCGTCATGGGTATTGTCATTGTGTTCCTCACTGTTATTGGGCCGATTTGACAAGGACGTTGCATAGTAGTGAAGTACATTGATGCGATGACGCAATCGAATGCAACACCATTGTCAGCATCACCCACCGTCAAATCTAATGTCCTTACGACTGTATCGTTATCATCGTTGATTACTGATGTCCAGTTGGTGTATCTAGAAATCTGTATAGTGGGATTGATCGTCATTGTGACTGTTCCGTGACTGCTCTCAGATGAACACCTCATATCTAACTCTGTCCCAGCGTCTACTGTAATGGGTCCAGCAGGAGAGCACATAGGGAAGGACGCATTGGGGAAGTATAACACTAAAAGTGTTACACTGGATGTGGCTACGATGGTGTGGCCTCCGGTCGGTTTTGGGTCATTGACATTACACACATATTCATCAGTATCGGCCCTCTGCACATTGGTGATGGTAAAGTCTTGAACAACTGTTTGAGTATTCACACCTACCGATGTATCGAAGATGAATCGTCCATTTACGTTTTGATAAGTGGTCTCACCCCATCTTAGGACCAATGCCGGGTCTTCAGTCCTCCATACCACGATATGATGCGACTCGAGGTTTGTAGCGGTACACCTCATAGCAACCTGCCCGCCCTCCTTACGATCGGCCTCTGGTGTTAAGATCTCCGCATACGCTGTTGGTTGAGCAGTGGCAACCATCAGGAATCCGCCTGCATCAAGTGAACACCAAACACACACCAGCAAAACATACATCGAGATCCTTCCATCCATCGTATTGAATCTGAGTTTATTAAGTTGCTATAAAATCATTCCTCGAGAAGACAGATAAAGGATGGAAATGCATGAAGTAGAATGATCCCACGTTCACACACAGCTCAATGTAATAGTGATTTAATGTAAGTTATGTATTAATTTTAACGATGAATTCGACTTGGTTTGTACTTCCTCTTGCTATAACTACGCGCCAATAAACTTCAACAATAACACAATTCATGAATTTCATTTTATCCAGACATGTTTGACAAAGAGAATTATAACGTCAAAGTTCAACTAGATCTGGAACAGTTATTTGAGAACAACCATACCGCAACTTACCCGAATCATGAACACTGTACTATGTCACTACCACAAACCGACTGATTGCAACATTTGAAAGTTCCACCAAGGTCTAATTGTGGAAAGAAACAAACGAAGAGACAGAAACACAGTAAGACTATACTTTAGAAGAGTTTCATTGAAAAGGGATAAGAATATAACGTCACTGTTTAATTTTCATGAAACTTGTACCTATATGCAGATTAAAACTAGGTAGGGTTCGACACCAGAAGGCAGAACTGTTTACATATTCTCTTTCATTTCGGTCGTTGACAATGTGCAACTTGAAAGTTTTACAACAATATGAATTTTGGTTTTATAACCTTATACACCAATTTATACTTAGTACTTTTCTGAGTTCTGTTATTTTTGTTTCTTACTTTTTGTAAATACTGAATTGACAGTGCTTACACACATCGGTGTATAAGTTTAAAACCAAAATTAATAACAACAATTAAAGAGATGTTAAATATGGACAGCATGGAAAAGTAAATTTAATTTCGATCATTGCTTCGCCATTGAGTCACTTCGACTGAGTTATGAGACTATTTCCTTATCGATGTTTGCTGCTGGTGCCAATTGCCACAATTCTGAAATTTCCTAGCAGTGTTATGGTATGGTACACATCGTAACAATGACATAGCGGCAGAGTGCGCCCTCTATCCGATATCCATGTTTATTGTGATCATTGTGTTCGTTTTGAACGACAGCTAAATTAATAACGCTCATATAGTATATGGATGGAGTGGTAGGGTATAGCCACTAATATACTTCATTGAGCTTCCTTACAAACAAGGGCCGTACCTTTGTGTTGCAACCGTAGTTTAAAGCTTCCTTGAATCTGTACAAAAACATGTGACGTCACTAAGGCAAGGTCCCCCAGTGACCAAGCTTGGTTGGGGAGAGACAAGAGAGCCTAGAGAATTCCGCACAATGTCAGAAGGGTGCTACTAACATGGAGGATGGTGATGGGATTCTCATTTACGAAGTGATGAACATAATTATTATTTTACCATGACAGCTAACCTAATAAGGTGCGAATGTATTGGAGCTGATGCAGTACAGTCATTTCTAATTCTTAAAGCTTTGTATAAAATTCTCATCGATATTATTATAAACAGATCGCTTTCATTCTGAAAGCAACTAGACTCCCAATAATAAGTTGATCCGGAACCAAATCCTCAGAGAACTATTCCCATTTAAAATTCTCTCGAAGTTATTTATTTTCATTAATTTGGATTGCCACAGGATTAATATTAAACAATACACGTGAACAAAATCCCTGACTCAAAAAGATAGTCCTTTGTCGACAGAATTACAATGTAGTCGACTGACGTAGTTTGTTGGTAAAAGTGTATATCTTTTTGCAAATCTGTGGGACTTATAATGCTTCACAAGGCAGTCCTCTCGACATTTTGTATTCAAAACTCAATAGAGAATCGTTTTTTAAAGCTTTAAATGCATTTTAATCATGAAGTCATACATCATTATGTACAATTATTACTTTGCAAAAGTTATGTATCCGCTAATGATGTTGAAAGGGTTAGTCAAATAGCACCTTAATGAAAAGTAGATAATATTAAACTTTGAGTTTGATTTTTTTTTTAATAGTGACTTGTGAATTATCTGTATTGTTGGATGGAGTTTGGACTGAGCCAAATTTGGTTTTATTCCGCTGAGGGCAATGACACAAAAACCTTTACATTTAATTCTTGGCTTTTGACATGTCGTTGTTGAATTCGCAAAAAAAAAATAAAAAAAATTCGTTTTGGTTAAAGTCGATATTTGAAACAAACATAATATTTACAATTGATGTGAGGACGTACCATCACATTTTGTTATCCTTAAACGCGTTCATATACCATCACCATAGGCTACGTGTAGTTTATTTACATTAAAAAAAATTATATACCATTTTGTTAACGGTGTAAACTTTAGTCCTCCAAATATCGTAATAATCCTAAATATTATTTGTATGAAAAGATTGTTATCAAAACGCAGCCCAAACCAAAGCTACAAATTGCAAATCACGGTCCGCGTTCTTGCCTTATACTTGTACCGTCACTCGTTCACAGCTACATGGTATTTAAAGAAGTTTTCTCGATTTGGTTGACTGATATGTCTCTTGAAATCCACTGAGAACAATGCAAATGACTGTCCTTAAAAATTGATGATGTAATTGACGTTTCTATTGTAGATAATTGGAGGTGTAAATGTTATCAAAGTATTCTGTGTACAATCCGCACTCCTATTCAGTTAATAATTGCCATTATACCATTATGTACACTGCACAACAAACTGGAGTGTCAAAAGTTGACACCAAGCGTGTTGTCACATAGATTCCGAATAGAGAATCAAAGTAATCACCATATGAGGTTATACCACTTAAAATGTAAACGTTTTCGCAGAAACAAGTGCTATTTAAAAACCACATAAACCACATTGTGTATATTTATATTTATTTTGTTGTTTTCATCTTTATGTACAACACCCACAGTATAAATTTTAACAACCAGTTTTTGCAATGAATATGGTACTCATGTGTCTAACTGTTAATGTTCTGAAACTGCTGCTCAGGTGGCACTCGGTGGCACTCTTACCACTTCATAGCTGGTGTTAGTGCTACCCTCTGGACGAGCGTAGTCATACTCTGGGCTGCCATTCCCTACTTCAACTGGTTGGAAGTAGGTATGTTGAGTGTCAGTTGCTCCTGATGAACTTGGTGTTGGGTCAACGTGCAAAGTGACTTGGTGATTTATTCTTTGCTCATAGGTATCATCGGGAATTGTCTCTTCAGTCGTAGTGGGTTCCATGTAGATGCGATTCTTGTCCTCCGTTGGCTGAAGGTCCATGTAGGGATCAGGTTTGGTGACTTGGGGTTCTTTCTTAGCTCTGAGTCTTTCAAATAGACCCTTTTGTCGGACAGCACGAAGGATTGGAATGACGATGACGACGAAGAAGAATGTAACAGCGAGGGCTATTATGGAAGCAACCATCAATGGAGTCATGCTGGCGAAGTATAGCAATGAAAGTGTTACACTGAACGTGACTACGATGTCGTAGTCTCCGACCGATATTGGGTCATTGACATTACACACATATTCATCACTATCGGCCCTCTGCACATTGGTGATGGTAAAGTCTTGAACAACTGTGTGAGTAACTGTGTCTACCGAAGTAACGAAGATGAATCGTCCATTGTTATTATTAATAGTGAATTCACCCTCATCTCAGTATCATATCATGGTCTCGCCTCCTCCATTCCACGGTATATTCCGACTCGAGGTCTGTAGCGGTACACCTCATATCAACCTGCCCGCCCTCCTTACGATCAGCCTCTTGTGTTAAGATCTCAGCATACGCTGTTGGTTGAGCAGTGACAACCATCAGGAATCCGCCTGCATCAAGTGAACACCAAACACACCAGCAAAACATACATCGAGATCCTTCCATCCATCGTATTGAATCTGAGTTTATTAAGTTGCTTTTAAATCATTCCTGGAGAAGACGGGTAAAGGATGGAAATGCATGAAGTAGAATGATCCCACGTTCACACACAGCTCAATGTAATAGTGATTTAATGTAAGTTTAACGGTACATGGTTGTACTTCCTTCTGAGCATCACACGCCAATGAACTTCAACAATAACACAACTCTGGGTTTTCATTTTTACGGCAACAAGTTTAACAATAAGGGTCACAATGTCGCAGTTCAACTGATTCTGAAACATGCCCAAAACCAACAAATTAAATCACGCTGACCTCAACATAATTTCAGCGTCATCATGTTAATAAAATGGTTTGAAACAGAATAATCAAGACAAACTATAGTTTAACAATTGTTGCCATTTTAAAACGTTCGATTTTACAGTCTTTCAGTCGCTTGGATATGTGGGAATTGGTTTGTCAAAGAACTTATTTAAATTTTTACTGAGCGCTCTCAAAGAGTGTGATCCATGTTTGGACGAGGATCGTGGCGTCATAGATTTCCCAGGTCAGCACAAAACTGATTTGGAAAATGCCTGATAGATCAGTTCAGGGTATAGATGTAATCCATCAATAAATCACAAACACGCACCAACGGTGCCAATAGGGTCCTAAATCGTGTTTAATATTTGCCTTCTTTTTAAAGACACTGAGCACTTTTGGTAATTGTCAAAGACCAGTCTTCTCACGTGTATCTCAACATGCACAAATTAACAAACCTGTAAAAATTCGAACTCAATTGGTTGTCGAAGTTGCGAGATAATAATGGAAGAAAAAACACCCTTGTCACACGAAGTTGTGTGGTTTCAGATGCTTGATTTCGGTGACTCAAAATCCAATTCTGAGGTCTCGAAATCAAATTCAAATATTTTAGTGGAAAATTACTTCTTTCTCGAAAGGTACGTTACTTAGAGGGAGCCGTTTCTCGCAATGTTGTATACTATCAACAGCTCTCCAATGCTTGTTACCAAGTAAGTTTTTATATGCTAACATTTATTTTGAGTAATTACCAATAGTGCCCAGTGCTTTAAATACAGAAACATATTTTAGTAAACATTCTTTAGAGCAGTACTGAGTGTTATTAATTTAGCTGTAATTCAAAACGAATACAATGATCACACTAGACATGCCGATTATGTAACCACTGTATACTCAACATTTTCCCGAGTTCTGTGAACAAAATCACAGGCATATTACTCAGGTGGGATTCGAACCCACAACCTTTGCAATTCTAGAGTCAGTGTCATACCAACTAGACCACCGAGATTGCCCGGTAGCTAGAGACAAGTATAGTTAGAATCATATTGTGTAAAGCAGCGGGCACTCCAACGAACTAATAGATGTTAAATTTGCAACGGACATGAAGAAAATTAATTTTGGTTTCACCCATACACACCGAGAAATTATTATTATCATTTTCCAATAAATCTCCTTTGTCGTATAATCTGTATTTGTGTCTTTTCAGCTGTTTTTCTGCGCCATTAGATTTATTTAGCTTTAAGAAGTTGCAATTAGTCGGTTTGTTGCCGTGCCAAGGTTCTACAGTATTGCAATGTCATGATATGTGTGAGTTGCAGTATGGTTGTTCATAAGTTCTAGATTCAGTTGAACTGTGACGTTATAATCCTTGTTGTCAAACATGTCTGGATAAAATGAAATTCATGAGTTGTGTTATTGTTGAAGTTTATTGGCGCGTAGTTATAGCAGGAGGAAGTACAAACCAAGTCGACTTATCGTTGAATACATGTACATTAAATCACTATTACATTGAGCTGTAAGTAAACGTGGTATCATTCTACTTCATGCATTTCCATCCTTTATCCGTCTTCTTAAGGAATGATTTAAAAGCAACTGAATAAACTCAGATTCAATACGATGGATGGAAGGAGCTCGATGTATGTTTTGTTGGTGTGTGTTTGGTGTTCACTTGATGCAGGCGAATTCCTGATGGTTGTCACTGCTCAACCAACAGCGTATGCAGAGATCTTAACACCAGAGGCTGACCGTGTAAAGGAGGGCGAGCAGGTTGATATGAAGTGCACCGCTACAAACCTCACGTCGAAGCACATCGTGGAGTGGGGGACTAAGGACCCAATACAGACCCTGAGATGGGGTGAGACCACTTATCAAAACGTGAATGGGCGATTCATCTTCGTTACATCGGTAGGTGTGAATACTCAAACAGTTGTTCAAGACTTTACTATCACCAATGTGCAGAGGGCCGATACTGATGAATATGTGTGTAATGTCAATGACCCAATACCGACCGGAGGCCACACCATCGTAGCCGAATCCAGAGTTACACTTTCAGTGTTATACTTCCCCAGTGCGTCCTTCCCTGTGTGCTCTCCTGCTGGACCCATTACAGTAGACGCTGGGACAGAGTTAGATATGAGTTGTTTTTCATTCAGAAGTCACGGAACAGTCAAAATGACGATCAATCCCACTATACAGACTTCTAGATACACCAACTGGGCATCAGTAATCAACGATGATAGCGATACAGTCGTAAGGACATTAGATTTGACATTGGATGATGCTGATAATGGTGTTGCATTCGAATGCTTCATATCATCAATGTATTTCGCTGGTATGCAACGTACATGTCAAATCGGACCAATTACAGTAAGGAACACTATGACAATACCCATGACAGAACCCACACCATCATCACCGTCAACATCATCTACAGCAGGATCAACGAGACCATCGATTGGAAATCCTACTCTAACCACAGAGAACGAGGTTGCTTCAACCTCCTCCTCTGCATCTACTCAATCTACGTCCACGAGTCAGTCCAGTCCTGCCGTCATTGCCGGAGCAGTCGTAGGGGGAGTCGCTGCATTTCTTCTCCTCGTAATCCTGATCCGTATTTGCTGTAAACGACGCTCCGGCAACTCGGATCCCAAATCGGAACAGTTCAATGCAGACATCAACCAAACAAATACTGACTTGACACTAGATAGACTTGAACAGTCTCAGATCAGTTTCAACGAGTATGGAGATCTTGACTCAATACAACATGGATTACATGATAATATCATATATGTCCCATCCCCGAGCCCAATATCCGAACCAGCTGCGTCTTATGCTGGCACTTTGCCGGTACAAACAGCTGAGACGATTGATCCAAGTCTAATTTATGCAAAACCAATCCGTACCAAAACTCAAAAGACTGAACGTGAACTGAAGAAGCAACAGTCGGACCCCAACGATAACCCTACAACTGATCAGAGTTACAACAATCCTGCATTTGATTCTAATGTCTCTGGTGAAACAACAGCGCCCTATTGGGACGACTCACCCACTCCCACACCGGCGGCATCGGTTAGACCAACTCAACCTAGTAAACCCACACCCTATAAACCCAACCCGTCACAGCGTAACACATTGGGTAGGCCTAACAATGACAATCCTGTAACTGAGTCAAGTGTCTCTGATGGAACAACAACGCCCTCTGGAGTCGACTTATCCACATCCACCAAACCGATTGCATTAGTCAGACCAACTCGACCTAGTAAGCCCAGACCCTATAAGCCCAAGCCAGCAGAGCGTATGAGTGACGCCCCGAGTACCCACAATGACCGGATGCCACCCTCTCCCCCACCCCTAACAAGCGTCAATGACGGTGCCCCTAGCCTGGAAAACACCGACGATTCACCTTATGCCCAAACCTCCTTACCTATGAGGCAGCAGAGTAGTCATGGCAACCCAGCATCTGAGGATCACATTGTCTATGCTGATTTGGATTTGCAATCAGACGAGATTCAAGATGGCGGACACCACCCTCAACCAGCATCTGATGAAGCAGTGCTGTATTCGAGCGTTATGATGAACTAACATTTATGTATTTGATAGGTATCATAGGATGAGAAAGACGCTGCCCTTCTCATTGTCACCTGGGCCCAATTTCATAGAGCTGCTAAGAACAAAAACATTTCTTAGCATGAAGTTTCTTCCTTGATGAAAACAGGCCTACCAACCAAATTTCTATTTGTTGCATATTGCTTGTTAACTGGTATTCAGCTGTTGTTTGCTTATCCTGAAAATCACATGGAAATTTGGTTGGTAATCCTGTTTGTATCAAGGAAGAACTGTCATGCTTAGCAAATTGTTGTGCTTAGCAGCTCTACGAAGATGGGTCCAGGTCCGGTATTCTCTCCCAATATAATCCACGTACCTTCTCCTAAAATGCTTATCAGCTCTTATTTATCCCTTGATTAATCTTCAAATAATTTTGTTCTACAATTCAAGTTGGCCTCATTGCTTTTTAAATGAACATGCATCAATTTTAGAAACATCAGTTTTCAACTTTTGAATTAAAAACATTTTTAAGAGATGTTATTTTGTTATCGAGCTATTATACTACCACGGTCTTGAGATCCTATTTGTTAGCCAAGACATTTTCTTGTACACACTTTATAAATAAGGACAAATTTTCACATTAAACATGAATTTGGTTTTACATTGTACCGAAAACTAAAAATCATAAACTTCTTGACAACAATTTCATACATTTTTGATTATTTCACTTGAATGAAACTGTTCTGTTCTGGGCTTTAAAGCCATTATACACTTTCGGTAAACAGTATTGTCCAAGTCCCACACTTCGTGTATCACAACTTATATATAAAATAACAATCCTGTGGAAATTTAGGCTCAATCGGACATCGGAGTCGGGAGAAAATAACGGGAAAACCCACTCCTGTTTTCGCGCGTTTCGCCGTGTCATGACATGTGTTTATAACAAATCCGTAATTCTCGTTAACGAGAATTTATATTGTTTTACCGTTTTCTCAAAAAGTAAAGCATTTCATGGACTAATATTTCAAGAGAAGTCTTTCACCATTACCTTCTGTAAACCCTGTAAATTATTTGTAAATCTGTGAACTTTTTTTTTATTCTGTACCGAAAGGGTCCAATGGCTTTAAGGTTTTAAGATTTTGAAAAACATGTACTCTTTGCTAATATAACCGCATCTAATACATAAACAAACTATAACAAACAAAATGTACGTTTACGATTTAAAAGGCGTGTACAAACACTTTGTGTGAATTGATTGCAAATGCATCCTTAATTATTCAGAAGAAAATTAATATCCAAAAAAGTTACACGTCAAAGTTATGTTTTATGAATGATATATTTTTACATTAACGCTAAAATGAAGTCGGTGTAATCGGTGTTTGCAAGATTAAAGGGACCGTGTCGTCATGACTAATGATACGGAGTAGGGAAGGCGCGCCTGCAGTAACTGGTTGATAGATCATTGTTCCATGTACAGCAATGACCTGCTTTGACCATGACGACACAGCCCCTTTAATCTATTTTCACGTCACACTTTTAGGTTTTGATAAAAAAAAATAAAAAATCAGGAAAAAAAATGAATAATGTCTTTGTATTTAGATTGCATCAACAGTGTAAGAACTTGCTCGACATGATGTATTTTTTAGTGAATATTCATTTGGAATTATGATAAATGATTATGTCTGAACCTGCTTAAGTAAATGAATAACTTAAACATCATTTCAGATTAAAAATAACAACAAGATTTTGATTAAGATAAATGTAATTGGAAAACATGAATATGTACGTATACCTGCTTGATATTAATAAATTTTGCATTTAAAAAATTTTGTATATTAAAATTCTGCTACAGAATTATTGTATAATTTATTTTTTTTATATTAAAATACAATCGAGGACTTTGTATGAGCTAGAATACAAAATACTCTGCCAAAATACCGAACCATTTTTTTAACAGACTAGATGTTGGTTGAGGACAATGAACGGCACTTGATCAAGTTTTTTCATTCTGTATTTAAAAGGATTAATAATCAGAATTTGTGACCCTGTTGGCACCGTTGGTGGCGTGTTTGTGATTTATTGATGGGATACATCTATACCCTGAACTGAACTACCAGACATTTTCCAAACTAGTTTTGTGCTACCCTGGGCAATCTATGACGTCACAATCCTCGTTCAAATATGTGTCACACTCTGTGAGAGCGCTCAGTGAAATTTTGAATAAATTCTTTAACAAGCAATATCTCACCTACCTGTTGTTTTGAACTACTCTGTGCCACAGGGGTCGGTACTCGGCCCGCAGTGGTTTACGCTGTACACTTTACCGATTCGTGACATCATCCTCAAATTTAATCTGAATTACCATGTGTACGCAGACGACACTCAGCTATACATCACGTTTAAATCTTCTCAAGAAAACGCCAATGCATCTATTGCAAGACTTGAGAAATGCATCCAAGAGATTCGACGTTGGACACAACAAAACTTCCTGAAGTTAAATGATGATAAGACAGAGTTCCTTTTATTTGGGTCACGTCAACAGTTAACTAAGGTTTCAGTGCCATACATCTCCATCGGTGATGCTCGGATAGCTCCCTCGCTGAAAGCTCGGAACTTAGGGGTTATTTTTGATTCATCGATGACACTTCAGCCACACATCAACAATATTGTTCGTTTATCATCATATCACATCAGGAATATAGGTAAGATTCGCAAGTACTTGGACAAAAGTGCCACTGAAAAGGTCATTCACGCATTTGTTACTTCTCGTCTTGACAACGGCAATGCTCTTCTCTACAGTCTTCCTAACAACCAGATTTCCCGACTTCAACGGCTCCAAAATACTGCTGCCCGCATTGTGACACTGTCTAGAAAATCCTGTTCTATCACCCCCATTCTGAAACAACTACACTGGCTCCCTATCTCTCAACGAATCATCTTCAAGCTGATGCTCATTGTCCACAAAGCTCTAAATGGCAAGGCTCCCCACTATATTTCTGAACTGCTTCAAGTTTACACTCCATCAAGGAATCTTCGATCAAGTTCCATGCTTCTCCTCATTGAACCCAAGTCTCGACACTCATGGGGTGACAGGTCTTTTTCTGTAGCCGCGCCACGCATCTGGAACTCTCTACCACTTAATCTTCGATCTTGTCTTTGTACCGCAAAATTCAAGTCTCTTCTCAAAACTTATCTTATGTCACAGGTTTTCAATGACTAATTTTATTGTGTCTGCTTTTCTTTGTGTTGTGTTTTTGTTTTGTTTTGTTTTGGTTTACTGCGCCTTGAACACCCAGCAGGGTGGATATGTGCGCATTACAAGTCTTATTATTATTATTATTATTATTATTATTATTACCTGTAATTCTCAAAGCAACTAAAGGGCTGTAAAAGAGAAACATTTGTAAAACCAATATTTGATTTGATTCTCCAATTTCGAACAATCCTCCTAGTTATATAATGATATATATGCATATCCAGCGTATTATTCTGAGGCTGGATTTGTTGACCGTCCTGTTGTATTTCTCTCAGTAACAGCTTTGTGTACAACACTCCCCATAGACTGCAATAGGAGACTTTTGGGACGCTTGGTGGCAGCAGACTTACCAGGTAAATTTCATTGTTCTCGGTAATGTGCGCGTGCTCAGAGCTACGTAAACAATGGAAATTTACCTGGTAAGTCCTGCCACCTAGCGCCTCAAAGTCTCCCATTGAGGGAGTCTTTGGAGTATGCAGACCTTCTCTGAAGACGGTTGGAACTCAGCCCTAAACGACTCACAAGACTCCCCACTTTACTCGGACTCGGTCTCGAGGATTGAGGTCTCGAATACAAGACTTGTGTACGAGGCTAGGTCATTTGCTTGTCACAATTAACTTGTTTGCGTCATTTATTTCTCGGGATTCCCTTCTTGTTGTACATAGGCAACGCGGCGTTTACATGCTGACAAGTTATGACTACAGCTGAACACTTTTCTGTACTGTTTTTGATGTGTTCGGGAACACCCGAGCAGTTATTGTTAGGTGTTCAGACTTCAGCCGAACACTTTGTTTTTGTTCGGGTTTTCTTGTTAGATGTTCGACCAGCAGCCGATGCGTGTTGGGCAATGGTGCCTTATTTTCCTGATCGAGAGATGGACGTTTAAGATACCACGTGGTTATATCAATCAGTCGTCATTAATTTATTCAAGCAAGCTGGTTCATATACATTCACACAATCTGATTAGAAAATGATAACTATTTAAAAATGCTTCATTTATTCATATTTTAAGCAGGTTCATACATATTCATACATCTGATTACAAGAGAACAAACATTTAAAAATGCAAATTTAATCATATCAAGCAAGTTCATACTAAATAATGATTTCCGATTACAAATTTTTTATGACTCAAAATCCTGCTGTTTTTTTCTATCCTGAAAACGATGTTAGCATAGAAGCAGGTTCATCTTATTTCAAATGAATATTCACTTAAAATATATAACAGCGAGCAGGTTCTAATTGATGTAATCTGAGTACAAAGGATTTTTTTGTTTTGTTCTGAGTGTGTTTACTTTTATGATCAAAAACCTAAAAACGTGACGTGAAATTAGATTAAATGGGCTGTGTCGTCTTGGTCAAAGCTGGTCTGTAACTGTACAGTTATCATGAACTCTCACCCAGTTACTGCACATAATCATAGTCTAATTCCAAATGAACATTCACAAAAAACATCTCAGCGAGCAGGTTCTTACACTGTTGATTTAGTCTGAGTACAACGAAATATTCATTCTATTATTTTGACTTGTTTGCCGTTTCAAAACCTAAAATGGTTGATATGAGAATAGATTAAAGCGGATGTGTCATAATAATCAAAGCAGGTCTGTGGCTGTACATGGAACTATGAACTCTCAACCAGTTACTGCACATGCGCACTCACCCTACGTATCATATCTAAGGCGAGAGAGCGCATGCGCGTGTGCAGTAACTGGGTGAGAGTTCATAACTCCTTGTCCAGTCTGCTTCGGTCATGACGACACAGCCCCTTTAACGTGCACCAATCACGTTAGCGTTACTGTAAAAACATCAATGTAAGTTAACAAAGCTTTGACAAATATAACTTCCTTTGATATTTTTTTCCTGAATATGTATTGATGCATTATTAAAAAAAAAATCATTGAGTATATGTACACACCTTGTGCTTTTTGGCGACGTTAGTTTATGTTCTGTATATTTTAAGTTTGATGCGTTTACATAAACAAAAGTGAACATGTACTTCAAAATAAATCTTCAAAAATCTGAACATAACATTGACAGATATTGCTTGGATATTTATTGTTTCTGAATAATTATAGATGCATTTGCTGACAATTCACATCAATTGTTCATGCCTTTTTTAATCTTAACGAATAGTTTGTCTTTTGCGATTGGCGTTTATTCTGTATATTAAAATTGGATGCGTTTACATCAGCAAAGTGTACACGTTTGTCAAAATCTTAAAAACTTAAAACCCTCAGTAGAAAAAAGTTTTATTCGAGTGAAACAATCCCCCAAAATAGCAAATTTTCAAAACCACAACGCTGATCGGAAATTACATTTAGAGAGATAGAGAAGGGAAAACTAGGAAAACGTTGGAGAACACCCATTGGCGATGATGTGGGCATGGGGATGGGTGTGGCAGTGGGTGTGGCAATGGATGTGACAAAGGTTGTGGTAGTGGGTGTGCCAAAGGGTGTAACAATGTGTGTGGCTGTATCATGGGTGTGGCGGGGGTGTGGCAGTGGGTGTGGCAATGGGTGTTGCAATTGGTAGCACGTATTAAAGGATGGATACATACACCTCCTTTTGGTATGGAGAATAAAAATGCTACAGTAATTTGACCCTATTCTTAATAATTTGTGACGCTTTTGCAATAATTGTTTTATCCAAGAATCGTGTTTTATAAAGAACTTCAAATAAAACGTGTAACGCTGCCGTTTTTCTGTGGATATTGTTTTAAAGCAATATACAAATTGGATTAATATGAAAAGTATTTTTAAGTTGTGTTGAAGAAATTTTATGGCAAAATAATTGGTCAACGATATTTTTTATAGAGTCTCATGTATGTGGTACAAGATTAACCCAATTAAAAAATAATATATCTGCAATAGTTAAACAACCTCAATCACTCAATTGATTCGAGTAATTTCGTCTGTCTAGAATCTTGCATCTTCTACACCATTATGTTGTGCAGGTATATCATGGATGTCTAATTGTTAATGTTCTGGTACTGCTTCTCAGCTGAACTCTGTGGCACTCTGACCGCTTCATAGCTGGTGTTGGTGCTGCCCTCTGGACGAGCGTAGTCATACTCTGGGCTGCCATTCTCTACTTCAACTGGTTGGTAGTAGGTATGTTGTGCGGGAATTGTCTCTTCAGTCGTAGTGGGTTCCATGTAGACGCGATTATTGTCCTCCGTTGGCTGCAGCTCCATGTAGGGATCAGCTTGGGTGACTCGAGGTTCTTTCTCAGAGGTGAGTCTTTTTATCAGACGTTTCTGTCTGATATCACGAAGGATGAGAATGATAATGGAGACCAAGAATATAGCAGCGAGGACTATAAACGCTACAATCCATGGAGTTGAAGATGGGACTGAAGCAGACGAACTTAGGCTAGACTCGGTTGTTTTCTGCTCTGGTGTTGTTGGTTTTGTCATGGTAGATGTCGCAGAGGACGTTGAAGTAACCTCGTTCTCTGTAGTTGGAGAAGGATTTCCAGTCGATGGTCTAGTTCCTGCTGTAGATGATGTTGACGTGGATGATGTTGTGGGTTCTGTCATGAGTATTGTCACGGTTTTCCTCACTGTAATTGGTCCGATTTGACATGTACGTTGCATACCAGCAAAATACATTGATGATATGAAGCATTCGAATGCAACACCATTGTCAGCATTATCCACTGTCAAATCTGATGTCATTACGACTGTATCGCTATCATCGTTGATTACTGATATCCAGTTGCTGTATCTAGAAGTCTGTATAGTGGGATTGATCGTCATTGTGACTGTTCCGTGACTGCTCTCAGATGAACACCTCATATTTAACTCTGTCCCAGCGTCTACTGTAATGGGTCCAACAGGAGAGCACATAGGGAAGGACGCACCGGGGAAGTATAACACTGAAAGTGTTACACTGGATTCTGCTACGATGGTGCTGCCTCCGGTGGATATTGGATCATTGACTCTACACACATATTGACCAGTATCGGCCCTCTGCACATTGGTGATGGTAAAGTCTTCAACAACTGTTCGAGTATTCACTACCGATGTACCGAAGGTGAATCGCCCACTGTTGTTAAAAACAGTGATATCACCCCATCTCAGGGTCGTATGTGGGTCCTCAGTCCTCCACTCCACGATATGATCCGACTCGAGGTTTGTAGCGGTACACCTCATATCAACCTGCCCGCCCTCCTTACGATTGGCCTCTTGTGTTAAGATCTCTGCATACGCTGTATGTTGAGCAGTGACAACCATCAGGAATCCGCCTGCATCAAGTGAACACCAAACACACACCAGCAAAACATACATCGAGATCCTTCCCTCCATCGTACTGAATCTGAGTTTATTAAGTTGCTATTAAATCATTCCTGGAGAAGACGGGTAAGGGATGGAAATGCATGAAGTAGAATGATCCCACGTTCACACACAGCTCAATGTAATAGTGATTTAATGTATGTATATTGTATGTATTAATTTTAACGATGAAGTCGACTTGGTTTGTACTTCCTCTTGCTATAACTACGCGCCAATAAACTTCAACAATAACACAATTCATGAATTTCATTTTATCCAGACATGTTTGACAAAGAGAATTATAACGTCAAAGTTCAACTAGATCTGGAACAGTTATTTGAGAACAACCATACCGCAACTTACCCGAATCATGAACACTGTACTATGTCACTACCACAAACCGACTGATTGCAACATTTGAAAGTTCCACCAAGGTCTAATTGTGGAAAGAAACAAACGAAGAGACAGAAACACAGTAAGACTATACTTTAGAAGAGTTTCATTGAAAAGGGATAAGAATATAACGTCACTGTTTAATTTTCATGAAACTTGTACCTATATGCAGATTAAAACTAGGTAGGGTTCGACACCAGAAGGCAGAACTGTTTACATATTCTCTTTCATTTCGGTCGTTGACAATGTGCGACTTGAAAGTTTTGCAACAATATGAATTTTGGTTTTATAACCTTATACACCAATTTATACTTAGTACTTTTCTGAGTTCTGTTATTTTTGTTTCTTACTTTTTGTAAATACTGAATTGACAGTGCTTACACACATCGGTGTATAAGTTTAAAACCAAAATTAATAACAACAATTAAAGAGATATTAAATATGGACAACATGGTAAAGTAAATTTAATTTCGATCATTGCTTCGCCATTGAGTCACTTCGACTGAGTTATGAGACTATTTCCTTATCGATGTTTGCTGCTGGTGCCAAAGGCCACAATTCTGAAATTTCCTAGCAGTGTTATGGTATGGTACACATCGTTAAACAATGACATAGCGGCAGAGTGCGCCCTCTATCCGATATCAATGTTTATTGTGATAATTGTGCTCGGTTTGAACGACAGCTAAATTAATAACGCTCATAGTACATGGATGGAGTGGTAGGGTATAGCCACTAATATACTTCATTGAGCTTCCTTACAAACAAGGGCCGTACCTTTGTGTTGCAACCGTAGTTTAAAGCTTCCTTGAATTTGTACAAAAACATGTGACGTCACTAAGGCAAGGTCCCACAATGACGAAGCTTAGTTGGGGAGAGACAAGAGAGCCTAGAGAATTCCGCACAATGTCAGAAGGGTGATACTAACATGGAGGATGGTGATGGGATTCTCATTTACGAAGTGATGAACATAATTATTATTTTACCATGACAGCTAACCTAATAAGGTGCGAATGTATTGGAGCTGATGCATTACAGTCATTTCTAATTCTTAAAGCTTTGTATAAAATTCTCATCGATATTATTATAAACAGATCGCTTTCATTCTGAAAGCAACTAGACTCCCAATAATAAGTTGATCCGGAACCAAATCCTCAGAGAACTATTCCCATTTAAAACTCTTTCGAAGTTTTTTTTATTTTCTTAAATTTGGATTGCCACAGGATTAATATTAAACAATACAAGTGAACAAAATCCCTGACTCAAAAAGATAGTCCTTTGTCGACAGAATTACAATTTAGTCGACTGACGTAGTTTGTTGGTAACAATTTATATTCTTGGCAAATCTGTGGGATTTATTATGTTTCACAAGGCAGCAGTCCTCTAGACATTTTTAATTCAAAACTCAACAGAGAAGTGGTTTTTTTTAAGCTTGAAATGCATTTTAATTATGAAGTCACACAGCATTATGTACAATTATTAATTTGCAATAGTGATGTAACAGCTAAATAAACATAAGTATCGTTGATGCTGAAAGGTTTAGTCAAATAGCATCTAAATGAAAAGTAACGGGTCAGAAGATAAATTTAAAACTTTATCTAGGGATTTTTTACATCGAGTTTGATTATAAAAAATATAGTGAGTTGTGAATGATCTGTGTTGTTGGATGGAGTTTGAACTGAGCCCAATTTGTTTTATTTCGCTGTGCAATGACACAAAACCTTTACATTTATTTCTTGGCTTTTGAGATGTCGTTGTTGAATTCGCATAAAAAGGAACTTCGTTTTAATTAAAGTTGATATTTGAAACAAACATAAGATTTACAATTGATGTAAGAACGTACCATCACATGTTGTTATCCTTAAACGTGTTCGTATACCATCACCATAGGCTACTTGTATTTTTAACTGCAAGTATTAATAAATGGCTTATTTACATAAATTATACACAATTTTGTTAACGGTGTAAACTTTAGTCCTCCAACACTTATTATTCATACTTCTTAGCCAGTGTGAGTTTTAACTGCTCCAGTAAAAAAAAATTGTATTCAGCCTAGAATGTATTTGTATTAAAAGATTGTTATCAAAACGCAGCTCTGACCAAAGTTAGAAACTGCAATGCATGGTCCGCGTGCTTGTCTAATACATGTACCGTCACTCGTACACAGTTACATTTAAAGAAGTTTTCTCGATTTGGTTGAGTGGTATAAAGTCTCTTGAAATCCACTGAGAACAATGCAAATGGCTGTCCTTAAAAAATGGATGATCTAATTGACGTTATATTGTAGATATTTGGAGGTGTTGTTATCAAAGTATTCTGTGTATATGTATGAGTTTGAACTGAGCCCAATTTGTTTTATTCCGCTGGGCAATGACACAAAACCTTTACAATTTAATTATTGGCTTTTGAGATGTCGTTGTTGCGTCATTGAATTCGCATAAAAAAAAGAACTTCGTTTTGGTTAACGTCGATATTTGAAACAAAAATAGTATTTACAATTGATGTGAGGACCTACCATCACATTTTGTTATCATTAAACGTGTTCGTATACCATCACCATAGGCTACTTGTAGTTTGAACTGCTAAGTATTAATATTTACATATTATACACAATTTTGTTAACGGTGTAACCGTGTGAGGTTTAACTGCTCCAGTAGAAATATCGAATTCATCCTGAAATTTAATTGTATGAAAAGATTGTTATCAAAACGCAGCTCCAACCAAAGCTAGAAACTGCAATGCATGGTCCGCGTTCTTGCCTAATACTAGTACCGTCGCTCGCAAGTTTTCTCGATTTGGTTGACTGGTATATGTCTCTTGAAATCCACTGAGAAATGACTGCCCTTAAAAATGGATGATGTAATTGATGTTTCTATTGTAAATTGGAGGTGTTGTGTTCAAAGTATTCTGTGTATAATCCGCACTCCATTAAGAGAGTGTCGCCTCGAATACTGCCACTATACCATTATAATGTATCCTGCACAAACTGGGGATTCAACGTTGACACCAAGTGTGTTGTCTTATGTAGATTCCCGAATAGAGAATCAAAGTAATCACAGTAGGAGGTTAACACCAATGAAAATGTTTTCGCAGGAATTAGTGTTATTTAAACACCACATTGTGTATACTTATATTCATTTTGTTTGTATCTTAATGTGACAACACCCATGGTGTAAATTTTAACAACCAGTTTTTGCAATGATTGTATATGGTTCTCATGTGTCTAATTGTCGATGTTCTGGTACTGCTTCTCAGCTGAACTCTGTGGCACTCTGACCGCTTCATAGCTGGTGTTGGTGCTGCCCTCTGGACGAGCGTAGTCGTACTCTGGGCTGCCATTCTCTACTTCAACTGGTTGGTAGTAGGTATGTTGTGCGGGAATTGTCTCTTCAGTCGTAGTGGGTTCCATGTAGACGCGATTCTTGTCCTCCGTTGGCTGCAGCTCCATGTAGGGATCAGGTTGGGTGACTCGAGGTTCTTTCTCAGAGGTGAGTCTTTTTATCAGACGTTTCTGTCTGATATCACGAAGGATGAGAATGATGATGGAGACCAAGAATATAGCAGCGAGGACTATGAACGCTACAATCCATGGAGTTGAAGATGGGGCTGAAGCAGACGAACTTAGGCTAGACTCGGTTGTTTTCTGCTCTGGTGTTGTTGGTTTTGTCATGGTAGATGTCGCAGAGGACGTTGAAGTAACCTCGTTCTCTGTAGTTGGAGAAGGATTTCCAGTCGATGGTCTAGTTCCTGCTGTAGATGATGTTGACGTGGATGATGTTGTGGGTTCTGTCATGAGTAATGTCACGGTGTTCCTCACTGTAAATGGTCCGATTTGACATGTACCTTGCATACCATCGAAATACATTGATGATATGACGCAGTCGAATGCAACACCATTATCAGCATCATCCACTGTCAAATCTAATGTCCTTATGACTGTATCGCTATCATCGTTGATTACTGATATCCAGTTGGTGTATCTAGAAGTCTCTATAGTGGGATTGATCGTCATTGTGACTGTTCCGTGACTTCTGAATGAAAAACAACTCATATCTAACTCTGTCCCTGCGTCTACTGTAATGGGTCCAGCAGGAGAGCATATAGGGAAGGACGCACTGGGGAAGTATAACACTGAAAGTGTTACACTAGATCTGGCTACGATGGTGTTGCTTCCGGTGGCTACTGGGTCGTTGACAATACACACATATTCATCAGTATCGGCCCTCTGCACATTGATGATGGTAAAGTCTTGGAGAACGTCTTGAGACGAAGCCATGGCTACAAATGTAAGGAAGTTGAATCGTCCATTGTTATTATTAACAGTGGTTCGACCCCATCTCAGGGTCGTGTATGGGTCCTCAGTCACCCACGCCACGATGTGATCCGACTCGAGGTTTGTAGCGGTACACCTCATATCAACCTGCCAGCCCTCCTTACGATCAGCCTCTGGTGTTAAGATCACCGCAGACACTGTTGGTTGAGCAGTGACAACCATCAGGAATCCGCCTGCATCAAATACACCAAACACACACCAGCAAAACATACATCGAGATCCTTCCATCCATCGTATTGAATCTGAGTGTATTAAGTTGCTATTAAATTATTCCTGGAGGAGACGGGTAAAGGATGGAAATGCATGAAGTAGAATGATCCCACGTTCACACACAGCTCAATGTAATAGTGATTTAATGTACGTTTAACGATACATGGTTGTACTTCCTTATACTGAGCACGGCACGCCAATGAACCTCAACAATAACACAATTCTGGGTTTTCATATTTACGGCAACAGGTTTAACAATAAGGGTCACAATGTCGCAGTTCAACTGATTCTGGAACATGCCCAAAACCAACAAATTAAATCACGTTGACCTCAACATAATTTCATCGTCACCTTATTAATAAAATGGTTTGAAACAGAATAATCAAGACAAACTATAGTTTAACAATTGTTGCCATTTTAAAACGTTCGATTTTACAGTCTTTCAGTCGCTTGGATATGTGAGAATCGGTTTGTCAAAGAACTTATTTAAATTTTTACTGAGCGCTCTCAAAGAGTGTGATCCATGTTTGGACGAGGATCGTGACGTCATAGATTTCCCAGGTCAGCACAAATACCCACCAACGGTGCCAATAGGGTCCTAAATCGTGTTTAATATTTGTCTTCTTTTTAAAGACACTGGGCCCTTTTGGTCATTGTCAAAGACTAGTCTTCTCACGTGTATCTCAACATGCACAAATTAACAAACCTTCGAAAAAATTCGAACTCAATTGGTTGTCGAAGTTGCGAGATAATAATAAAACACAAAACACCCTTGTCACACGAAGTTGTGTGCTTTCAGATGCTTGATTTCGGTGACTCAAAATCTAATTCTGAGGTCTCGATATCAAATTCAAATATTTAGTGGAAAATTACTTCTTTCTCGAAAGGTACGTTACTTAGAGGGAGCCGTTTCTCGCAATGTTGTATACTATCAACAGCTCTCCAATGCTTGTTACCAAGTAAGTTTTTATGCTAACATTTATTTTGAGTAATTACCAATAGTGCCCAGTGCTTTTAATACAGAAACATATTTTAGTAAACATTCTTGAGAGCAGTAAGTGTACTCAAAACGAACACAATGATCACACATACCGATTGTGTAACCACTGTATACTCAACTTTTTTCCGAGTTCTGTGAACAAAATCACAGGCAAAAATACTCGGGTGGGATTGGCACCCACGACCTTTAAAATGACCGAGATTGCCCGGTAGCTAGAGGCAGTTCGAATCATATGTGTATAGCAGCGGGCACTCCATCGAGTTAAGATGTTAAATTTGCATCGGGCATAAAGAAAGTTAATTTTGGTGTCACCCATACACACCGAGAAATTATTATTATCCTTTTCGAATAAATTCCTCTGTCGTATAATATGTGTTTGTGTCTCTTCAGTTGTTTTTTCCGCCATTAGATTTTGTTTGGAACTTTAAGAAGTTGCAATCAGTCGGTTTGTGGTCGTGCCAAGGGTCTACAGTATTTCAATGTCATGATATGGGTGAGTTGCGGTATGGTTGTTAATAAATACTAACTGCAGTTCTAGATTCAGTTAAACTTTGACGTTATAATCCTCTTTGTCAAACATGTCTGGGTAAAAAGAAATTCATGAATTGTGTTATTGTTGAAGTTTAATGGCGCGTAGTTATATCAGGAGGAAGTACAAACCAAGTCGACTTCATCGTTAACTACATGTACATTAGATCACTATTACATTGAGCTGTATGTGAATGTGGGATCGTTCTACTTCATGCATTTCTATCCTTTATCCGTCTTCTCCAGAAATGATTTAAAAGCAACTTAATAAACTCAGATTCAATACGATGGATGGAAGGATCTTGATGTATGTTTTGCTAGTGTGTGTTTGGTGTTCACTTGATGCAGGCGGATTCCTGATGGTTGTCACTGCTCAAACAACAGCGCATGCGGAGATCTTAACACCAGAGGCTGATCGTAAGGAGGGCGGGCAGGTTGATATGAGGTGTACCGCTACAAACCTCAAACCGAATCACATCGTGGAGTGGAGGACTGAGGACCCAATACAGACCCTAAGATGGGGTAATTCCACTGTTTTTAACAACAATGGACAATTCATCTTCGATACATCGGGTGTGAATACTCAAACAGTTGTTCAAGACTTTACCATCACCAATGTGCAGAGGGCCGATACTGATGAATATGTGTGTAGAGTCAATGACCCACTATTGATCGGAGGCAACACCATCGTAGCCACATCCAGTGTAACACTTTCAGTGTTATACTTCCCCAGTGCGTCCTTCCCTATGTGCTCTCCTGCTGGACCCATTACAGTACACGCTGGGACAGAGTTAGATATGAGGTGTTCATCTGAGAGCAGTCACGGAACAGTCACAATGACGATCAATCACACTATACAGACTTCTAGATACACCAACTGGGCATCAGTTATCAACGATGATAGCGATACAGTCTTGAGGACATTAGATTTGACAGTGGATGATGCTGATAATGGTGTTGCATTCGACTGCTTCATATCATCCATGTATTTCGCCGGTATGGCACGTACATGTCACATCGGACCAATTACAGTGAGGAACACCTTGACCATACCCTTGACAGAACCCACAACATCATCTACGTCAACATCATCTACAGCAGGATCAACGAGACCATCGACTGGAAATCCTACTCCATCTACAGGGAACGAGGTTACTTCAACCTCCACAACTGTGTCTAGCCCAAGCTCGTCTGATGCAGCCCCATCTTCAACTCCATGGATTGTAGCTTTCATAGTTGTCTTAGTCCTCGCTGTTACATTCTTCGTGACCAACATTATTCTCATCCTTCGTGACGTCAAACAGAAACGTCTGATAAAAAGACTTAGATCTGAGAAAGAACCCCGAGACACCCAACCCGATCCCTACATGGAGCTGCAGCCAACGGAGGACAAGAATCGCGTCTACACGGAACCCACCACGACTGAAGAGACAATTCCAACACAACATACCTACTACCAACCAGTTGAAGTAGAGAATGGCAGCCCAGAGTATGACTACGCTCGTCCAGAGGGTAGCACCAACACCAGCTATAAAGCGGTCAGAGTGCCACAGAGTTCAGCTGAGAAGCAGTATCAGAACATTAACAATTAGACACATGAGTACCATCATCATCAGGTTCACTGTATAAACTGGAGTGTTCGAATGTACACCATGGGTAATGTCCCATTAAGATAAAACAGGGGGAAAATTACACAAAGTGGGGTTTAAATAACACTTATTTCTGCGGAAACATTTACATTGGCGTTAACCTCTTTTGGTGATTACTTTGATGTGACGACACCCTTGGTGTCAATTTGACACCCCAGTTGTTGCAGTGTACATAAAAACCATAGTTGTACAATGTTCGAGACGACACACTCAGAGGGTTCAGATAATTTACAGAGTACTTTGTTGACAACGTTTTCGAAAAGCTACAATAAAAACGTCCATTTTTGGAAGAGAGGACAATTTCTATTGTTCTCTATGGATTTCATAAACGAACCTCCTATATATAAATAAATTACTGACAACAATAGTAAACTATCATTGATCTATTTGATAGATATTGATTTTGATACTATTTTGAAATACATGTACACCTTGATTTACCCAAATTTAAGATACAAAAACTCATTAACAACAAATTATACAATACGATTCAAAGGCGTGTACACTCGTTGTAAAATGTTTGTAAATGCATATATGATAATAATACAAAGTATTGTTCAAGAAAGTTATTTGTCGAACTTATGTTCATGCTATTGTATGTATTTATAGTAACGCTAAACATTGAATCAATGTGATTCGTGCAAGTTAAGGTTAAGGAGCTGTGTGGCTTTATCACCAAATAAATATGATACGGATGGAGTGTGCACATACAGTAACCGTGTGTGAGTTCCATGTACAGCTCAATGTACAAGTGATTTAATAAAGGAATCAATGTGTGGTGAAGAGGTTGTCAACTAGTGGTTTAGTCCCAACGAGGCCTGGTTCTTGATCATTTTACCGAGACGAAGTCGAGGTAATTTATCAAGAACCAGGCCTCGGCGGGTTTAAACCACTAGTTGAAAACCGATTCAACACACTTTGATTCCCATTCATAAACACCTTTTCGGTCAAAAAACATCAACACTTTTGGTCAAAAAGTAAAATAAATGCACAAATTATAATTGTTCAATGATTTCTTTCAACACAACACCCCTCTAGCTATGAAATAGTAAGGCCCTCCGCCACCCTCGGGTAAACAACTCCTTATAAGGGAATTCTGTGCGCGTCGCGCGTATCGTGTGGTGTGGCACACTGTCCCGGTCGTTGCTCTCGACCAATAGGAATGAAGAAACTGTCTTATAAGAACAGGTGCAAGCTCACGTGTCACGCCCATGTTTCAACACTTTTTACTGGTCATAAACAAAGGTTTATAAACACCCACGTGACGCGCTCTCCACCAATAGGAATAGCGAAACTGTCTGAGGTATTTATGAATGTACGTTTAACGATAAATGGTTGTACTTCCTTAATATTCTGAGCACCACACGCAAATGAAGTTCAACAATAAAACAACTCTGGGTTTTCATTTTTACGGTAACCAGTTTAACAATAAAGGTCGCAATGCCGCAGTTCAACTGATTCAAGAACATGCCCCAAACCAACAAAATAAATGACGTATATTATTCAACATAATTGTTTATATTCTCTTCGTATTAGTAAGATGGTTTAAAACAGAATAGTTAAGTCAAATATATGTTTGACAATACTTGTCATTTTATACCGTTATGTAACAGGCTTTTAGTCGCTTGTGCGTTTTTTTGTGGCAGGAACTTATTAAAATTCACACTGGGTGCTCTCAAAGAGTGTGATCCGAGGATTGTGACGTCATAGATTGCCCAGGGTAGCACAACACTAGTTTTGAAAATGCCTGATAGATCATTTCAGGGTATAGATGTTGATGTATCCCATCAATAAATCACAAACACGCCAGCCACCAACGGTGCCAACAGGCTCCTAAATCGTGATAAATATTTGCCTTCTTTTTAAAGACACTATGGACGCTTTTGGTAATATTGTCAAAAACCAGTCTTCACTCACTTGGTGTATCTCAACATGACCAAAAAAAACTTTGATTTTGGTACTCAAAATCTAAATATGAGGTCTCGAAACCAAATTCAAATATTTTACTGGAATATTAGTTCTTTCTCGAAAACTACGTTTACTTCAGATGGAGCCGTTTCTCACAATGTTTTATACTATCAACAGCTCTCCATTGATTGTTACCAAATATGTTTTTATGCTAACAATGCTTTTGAGTAATTACCAATAGTGTACAGTGCCTTTAATACAAACAAAATATTTTAGTAAACATTCTTCAGAGCAGTATGAGTGTTATTAATTTTAACTGTCATTCAAAACGAACACAATGATCACATACACTAGACATGGATATTGGATAGAGGGCGCACTCTGCCGCTGTGTCAACGTTACGATAAATTGGGGAGGGGAATTTTGCATCAGAAGCAAACCACGACAATGCCACAATCTCATGATTCGGTCGAATTGACTCGATGGCGAATCAATTATCTAAATGACATTATTGGTTGTACATAGTGTAATTAAAGACATAAACACTACCTTGTTTGCTTGAGGGCCTACTGTTGGAAAACCTTCACGTTGCACACTTCCATTAACTGAAATGAGGGGAAAAGGTAACTGTTTGTCTTTCTTCTGGCGAACTACATAGTTCTAATCTGCATGTGTACAACTTTCTTTGCTGATTAAAGTAAATACCATTCGTTTTGGTATAACCCATGTACACCGACTGTGTAACCACTTAATACTCAGTACTTTCCCGAGTTCTGTGAACAAAGTCACAGGCATAGTACTCACGTGGGATTCGAACCCACGACCTTTGCAATTCTAGATCAGTGTCATACCAACTAGACCACCTATATTGCCCGGTAGCTAGATGACATGTAGTTCGAATCATATGTGTTAGCAGCGGGCACTCCAACGAATTAATAGATGTGAAATTTGCATCGGGTATGAAGAAAATTAATTTTGGTTTAACCCATACACACCGAGAAAATATTATTATCATTTTCCAATAAATCTCCTCTGTCGTATAATCTTACTGTGTTGGCATCTCTTCAAATGTTTCTTTCAACCATTATTTGTTTGGAACTTTAAGAAGTTGCAATCAGTCGCTTTGTGGTCGTGCTAAGGTTCTGCAGTATTTCAATGTCATGATATGGGCGAGTTGCGGTATGGTTGTTCATAAATAACTGTTCTAGATTCAGTTGAACTGTGACGTTATAATCCTTTTTGTCAAACATGTCTGGATAAAATGAAATTCATGAATTGTGTTATTGTTGAAGTTCATTGGCGCGTAGTTATAGCAGGAGGAAGTACAAACCAAGTCGACTTCATCGTTAAATACATGTACATTAAATCACTGTTACATTGAGCTGTATGTGAACGTGGGATCATTCTACTCCATGCATTTCCATCCTTTACCCGTCGTCTCCAGGAATGATTTAATAGCAACTTAATAAACTCAGATTCAATACGATGGATGGAAGGATCTCGATGTATGTTTTGCTGGTGTGTGTTTGGTGTTCACTTGATGCAGGCGGATTCCTGATGGTTGTCACTGCTCAACCAACAGTGTCTGCGGTGATCTTAACACCAGAGGCTGATCGTAAGGAGGGCGGGCAGGTTGATATGAGGTGTACCGCTACAAACCTCGAGTCGCATTATTTTGTTCAATGGGAAACTGAAGATCCAAAACAGACACTGAGATGGGGTGAAAGTACTGTTTTTAGCAACAATGGACGATTCATCTTCGGTACATCGGGTGTGAATACTCAAACAGTTGTTCAAGACTTTACCATCACCAATGTGCAGAGGTCCGATACTGATCAATATGTGTGTAATGTCAATGACCCAATGCAGGGTGGAGGCAACAACATCGTAGCCACATCCAATGTAACACTTTCAGTGTTATACTTCCCCAATGCGTCCTTCCCTATGTGCTCTCCTGCTGAACCCATTACAGTAGACGCTGGGACAGAGTTAGATATGAGGTGTTCATCTGAGAGCAGTCACGGAACAGTCACAATGACGATCAATCCCACTATACAGACTTCTAGATACACCAACTGGACATCAGTAATCAACGATGATAACGATACAGTCGTAAGGACATTATATTTGAAAGTGGATGATGCTGACAATGGTGTTGCATTCGAATGCTTCATATCATCAATGTATTTCGCGGGTATGCAACGTACATGTAAAGTCGGACCAATTACAGTGAGGAACACCGTGACAATAAAAATAACAGAACCAACAACAACGTCCAAGACTTCGTCCAGTCCTGCCGCCATTGCCGGAGTAGTCGCTGGGGGAGTCGCTGCATTTCTTCTCCTCGTAATCCTGATCCTTTTTATTTACTGTAAACGACGCTCCGGCAACCCGGATCCCAAATCGGAACAGTTCAATGCAGACATCAACCCAACAAATACTGACTTGATACTAGATAGACTTGAGCAGTCTCAGGTCAGTTTCAACGAGTATGGAGGTCTTGACTCAATACAACATGGATTACAGGATAACATCATATATGTCCCATCCCCGAGCCCAATATCCGGACCAGGTGAGTCTTATGCTGGCCCTTTGCCGATACAAACAGCTGAGACGATTGATCCAAGTCTAATTTATGCAAAACCAATCCGTACCAAAACTCAAAAGACTGAACGTGAATTGAAGAAGCAACAGTCAGACCCCAACGATAACCCTACAACTGATCAGAGTTACAACAATCCTGCATTTGATTTTAATGTCTCTGGTGAAACAACAGCGCCATATTGGGACGACTCACCCACTCCCACACCGGCGGCATCGGTTAGACCAACTCGACCTATTAAACCCACACCCTATAAACCCAATCCGTCACAGCGTAACACATTGGGTAGGCCTAACAATGACAATCCTGTAATTGAGTCAAGTGTCTCTGATGGAACAACAACGCCCTCTGGAGTCGACTTATCCACATCCATCAAACCGATTGCATTAGTCAGACCAACTCGACCTAGTAAACCCAGACCCTATAAGCCCAAGCCACGAGAGCGTAGGAGTGACACCCCGAGTACCCACAATGACCAGATCGTACCTTCTTCCCCACCCCCAACAAGCGTCAATGACGGTACCCCTAGCCTGGAAAACACCGACGAATCTCATTATGCCCAAGCCTCCATAACAATGAGGCAGCAGAATAGTCATGGCAACCCAGCATCTGAGGATCACATTGTCTATGCTGATTTGGATCTGCAATCAGATGAGATTCAAGATGGCGGACACCACCCTCACCCAGCATCTGAAGCAGTGCTGTACTCGAGTGTAATGATGAACTAACATGGATGTATTTGATAGGTATCATAGGATGAGAAAGACGCTGCCCTTCTCCTTGTCACCTCGGCCCAGTTCATAGAGCTGCTAAGAACAACAAAATTGCTTAGCATGAAATTTCTTCCTTGATTAAAACAGGACTACCAACCAAATTTCTACCTGTTGCATATTGCTTGTTACTGGTACGGCGCAGCTGTTGTTTGCTTATCCTGAAAATCACATGGAAATTTGGTTGATAATCCTGTTTTTATCAACGAAGAAATTTTATGCTTAATAAATTTGTGTGCTTAGCAGCTCTATGAAATTGTGCCCAGGTCCGGTATTCTCTCCCAATCTCCTCGTACCTTCTCCTATATATGGCTTGTCAGCTCCTGTTTATCCCTTGATTAATCTTCAAATAAATGTGTTCTACATTTCAAAGTTGGCCTCGTTGCTTTTTAAATGAAAACATTTTTTTTGACATATTATTTTGTAAGCGAGCTGTTATACTACCACGGTCTTGAGATCCTATCTGTTAGCCAAGACATTTTTCTGCACACACTTATATAAAGACTAGTTTTCATATTGAACATGTACTTGGTTTTATATTGTACCGATAACAAAAAATCATAAACTTGTTGTTCTTTTTATAAAACCTTGCCTTGCTGAAAAAGGGGAACCACAACAAAAACTGCAACCTAAGACAATAAAATTTAACCCCGTCTCAGGTAAATTGTACTCATTTTTAATACGCTTCTTCGGTAAAAAATATATTAGAAGCGTCAAAAGTTGTCATGATGAACAATACAAATATAACTGCATTGGCTTTTATTTCTCAAAATCAAGTGGTTTGTATCCCCCGTAACGCGCACCTAGCACCACACCCATTGCCACACCCATTGCCACGCTCACTGCCACACCCCTCTCGATACCATCGCCAAAGGGTGTTCGTCCATGTCCTTTAAGTTTTCCCTCCACAATGTCTGCCTAAATTTCCAAACAGAGTCGTGGTTGGAAACTTTGCTATTTTGTAGTCACAAAAATTTCACACATGTTGGATTATTTCAATTGAATGAAACTGTACTGTACTGTGGGTTTTAAGGTTTTAAGATTTTGAAAAACATGTACACTTTGCTTGTATAACCGCATCTAATTCAGAAAAAAATTGATGTTGTAAAAAATAAATACGTTAACAATTAACAGGCGTGTACAAACACTTTGTGTGAATTGATTGCAAATGCATCCTTAATTATTCAGAAGAGAAAAGTTACATGTCAAAGTTATGTTTTATGAATAATATATTTTATACATTTCATTTTTACATTTTTGTATTTTTTATTTTTTACAATTCGGTGTGATCGGTGTTTGCTAAAGGGACCGTGTCGTCATGACTAATGATACGGAGTAGGGAAGGCGCGCCTGCAGTAACTGGTTGATAGATCATAGTTCCATGTACAGCCATGGCCTGCTTTGACCATGACGACACAGCCCCTTTAATCTATTGTCACGTCACACTTTTAGGTTTTGATAAAAATTTAAAAAAAGTCAGAACACAAAATGAATAATTTATTTGTACTCAGATTGCATCAACAGTGTAAGAACTTGCTCGACATGGTGTATTTTTTTTTAGTGAATATTCATTTGGAATTATGATAAATGATTATGTCTGAACCTGCTTCTGATCAATATGTTACTTAACAAATAAATTACTTAAAACATCATTTCAGATTAAAAATAACAACAAGATTTTGATTAAGATAAATGTAATTAGAAAACATGAATATGTACGTATACCTGCTTGATATTAATAAATTTTGCATTTTAAAAATTTGGTATATTAAAATACAGAATTATTGTAAAATTTCATTTTTTTGTATTAAAATACAATCGAGGACTTGTATGAGCTAGAATAGAAAATACTATGCCAAAATGCTGAACCATTTTTTAACAGATTTTAGATGTTGGTTGAGGACAATGAACGGTACTTGATCAAGTTTTTTCATTCTGTATTTAAAAGGATTAATAATCAGGATTTGTGACCCCGTTGGCACCGTTGGTGGCGTGTTTGTGATTTATTGATGGGATACATCTATACCCTGAACTGAACTATCTGACATTTTCCAAAATAGTTTTGTGCTTCCCTGGGCAATCTATGACGTCACAATCCTCGTTCAAATATGGGTCACACTCTGGGAGAGCGCTCAGTGAAATTTTGAATAAATTCTTTAACAAGTAATATCTCACCTAATTCTCAAAGCAACTAAAGCGCTGTAAAAGAGAAACATTTGTAAAACCAATATTTGATTTGATTCTCCAATTTCGAACAATCCTCCTAGTTATATGATGATATTTGTGCAGATCCAGCATATTATTCTGAGGCTGGATTTGTTGACCGTCCTGTTGTATTTCTCTCAGTAACAGCTTTGTGTACAACACTCCCATAGGCTGCATTAGGAGACTTTTGGGACGCTTGGTGGCAGCAGACTTACCAGGTAAATTTCATTGTTCTCGGTAATGTGCGCGTGCTCAGAGCTACGTAAACAATGGAAATTTACCTGGTAAGTCCTGCCACCTAGCGCCTCAAAGTCTCCCATTGAGGGAGTCTTTGGAGTATGCAGACCTTCTCTGAAGACGGTTGGAACTCAGCCCTAAACGACTCACAAGACTCCCCACTTTACTCGGACTCGTTCTCGAGGATTGAGGTCTCGATTACAAGACTTGTGTACGAGGCTATAGGTCATTTGCTTGTCACAATAAACTTGTTTGCGCCATTTATTGCAGGGGATTCCCTTCTTGTTGTACATAGGCGACGCGGTGTTTACATGCTGACAAGTTATGACTACAGCTGAACATGTTTCTATACTGTTTTTGATGTGTTCGGGAACACCCGAGCAGATATTGTTTGGTGTTCAGACTTCAGCCGAACACTTTGTTTTTGTTCGGGTTTTCTTGTTTAGATGTTCGACCAGAAGCCGATGCGTGTTGGGCAATCAGTGATGCCTTATTTTCCTGATTGAGAGCTAGAGATGGCCTTTAAGATACCACGTGTTTATATCAATCACTCGTCATTAATTTATTCCAGCCAGCTGGTTCATATACAGTCACACAATCTGATTACAAAATGGTTAGTATTTAAAAATGTCTAATTTATTCAAATCAAGCAAGTTCATCCATAATAATGTTTTCCGATTACAAAATTGTTTATGACTCAAATCGTGCTGTTTTTTCTATTCTGAAAATGATGTGAGCAATTTGTTTATAGAAGCAGGTTCACACTTAATCATAATTCCAAATGAATATTTACTTAAAATACATAACAGCGAGCAGGTTCTTAAAAATGATATAATCTGAGTACAAAAAAGGAATAATCGTTTTTTTGTTCTGACTGTGTGTACTTTTATGACCAAAAGCTAAAAACGTGACGTGAGAATAGATTAAAGGTGCTGTGTCGTCTTGGTCAAAGCAGGTTTGTGGCTGTACATTATGAACTATCACGCAGGTACTGCACATGCGCACTATCCCTACGTATCATATCTATGGCGAGAGAGCGCATGCGCGTGTGCAGTAACTGGGTGAAAGTTCATAATTTCATGTCCAGTCCGCTTTGTTCATGATAACACGGCGACTTTATTAATCTTAACTAAATGTATGATTAAATTTTTAGCGTTACTGTAAAAGCATCAATTTAAGTGAACATACCATTGACAGATATAACTTCCTTATATATATTTTTTTTTTCTGAATAAGTAATAATGCATTTGCAAACAATTTATTTATAATACAACTAACAGGTTCACAATTAACTATGATTTTTTATTTTTTGCCTTTTCCGGTAATATATAGCAAATTTTCTTGAAGATGTTTTCAAAAATGTTAAAACTATACTGTTTTTCTGGGAGAACAAAGTCAATATTGGGTGCACAAACTTAGCCATAAAGAGGAGGGGATAGATTTGTTTATCCTTTGGTGCTTAAATCAAGCTGAAAAGTGGAAGGGAAAGATTTGTTTGTCCTTTGCTGCTCAAAACCAACCGAAAAAGAGGAAGGGATAGATTGTTGTATCCCTTGAAACTAAAACACGACAACGAGTGTGATATAATGCAACAAATACGTGTGATTTATCCATTTTGAAAAAAGTTAGCATAGCAAAATTAGATTGAGTCGTAAAATCTACAGCATATTTTTCACGATTTGGAGGAAAAAATGGTAAAACAAAAATTTTTTGCTTTAAAATCCTGTTTCGAGAGCAATTTACATACCATAATGACAATTTTAAGCTGTAAATTTGAAAAATAACCAAATCAAAAAAAATACAGTCAGTTAAATATGAACCTGTTAACTGTATACACCTTGTGGTTTTATGATGTTAGTTTATATTCTGTATATAATTTTAAACTGGATGCGTTTACATAAAAAGTTGAACATGTAATTCAAAATAAATCTTCAACAATTTGAACATAACATTGGCAGATATTGCTTGGATATCAATTGTTTCTGAATAATTAAAGATGCATTTAATTACAATTTACATTAACTGTTCATGCACTTTAATCGTAACGTTCAATTTGTCTTTTGCGACATTAGCTTGTTCTCTGTTTATTCAATTTTTGATGCGTTTACATCAGCAAAGTGTTGTTTTTCAAAACCTTAAAATCCTCAGTAGAAAACGGTTTTATTCGAGGGAAACAATCCCCCAAAATAGCAAAGTTTCCAACCACAACGATGTTAGGAAATTACATTGAAGGAGATAGTGAGGGGAAAACTAGGAGAACGTTGGAGAACACCCATTGGCGATGATGTGGGGTTAGGTGTGGCAATGGGTGTGGCAAAGGTTGTGGTATGTGGGTGTGCCAAAGGGTGTAACAATGTGTATGGCCGTGGGTGTGGCCGTGGGTGTGGCGGTGGGTGTGGCCGTGGGTGTGGCGGTGGGTGTGGCAATGGGTGTGGCAATGGGTGTGGCAAAGGTTGTGGTAGTGGGTGTGCCAAAGGGTGTAACAATGTGTATGGCCGTGGGTGTGGCCGTGGGTGTGGCGGTGGGTGTGGCCGTGGGTGTGGCGGTGGGTGTGGCAATGGGTGTGGCAATGGGTGTGGCAAAGGTTGTGGTAGTGGGTGTGCCAAAGGGTGTAACAATGTGTATGGCCGTGGGTGTGGCATGGGTGTGGCGGTGGGTGTGGCAATGGGTGTGGCAATGGGTGTGGCAAATGGTAGCACGTATGAATACACATCCATTTTGGTATGGAGAATAAAAAAAGCTGCAGTAATTTGTTCCCATTCTTCATTTGTGACGCTTTTGCAAAAGTTGTTTTATAAAGAGCTTTATTTATAACGTGTAACGCTGCAGTTTTTCTGTGGATATTGTTTTTAAGCAATATAAAACAAAATGTATTAATATGAGAAGGTTGTCATTATTTTTAAAGGAACATTACAGAATTGGTTTTCGCTAACAAAATAGTTGCTGGCAGTGTAAGCACTTTATGTAATCCACCATATACATAAACTGACAACAAACCTGTAGAAGTTTGAGATCCATCGGCGATCTGGGTCACGGGAGAATAGTGAAAAACCGACTGCAAATTTTGCATTGCATCGATGCAAAAATAAAAACGAATAAAACGCTCACTGAGCGATAAACTCCAAACACGAAGTTAGATTATTTATTTCTGATCAAATATGACATTTCAGACAGAAATATTTCAAGGGATGTTTTCTACTATCATCATCATTAGACCATGTAAGTTTTATGTAAATCTGTGATCTTCACGATTTTTGTTTCTTACCAATTCTGTAACGTTCCTTTAAAGTGTGTTGGAGAAATTGTATGACAAAATAATTTGCTAACGATAGAGTCTCATGTATTTGGTACAAGATTAGCCCAATTAAAAAATAATATATCTGCAATAGTTATACACCATCACTCCATTGGTTATATGTTTGATTTCGTCTGTCAAGAATGTTGCATCTTCTACACCATTATGTTTTACAGGTTAATCATGAATGTCTAATATTGTTAATGTTGTGATACTGCTTCTCAGCTGAACTCTGTGGCACTCTGACCGCTTCATAGCTGGTGTTGGTGCTGCCCTCTGGACGAGCGTAGTCATACTCTGGGCTGCCATTCTCTACTTCAACTGGTTGGTAGTAGGTATGTTGTGCGGGAATTGTCTCTTCAGTCGTAGTGGGTTCCATGTAGACGCGATTCTTGTCCTCCGTTGGCTGCAGCTCCATGTAGGGATCAGCTTGGGTGAGTTGAGTTTTTTTATCAAACGGTTCTGTCTGATAATACGAAAGATGAGAATGATGATGATCACAAAGAATGTAACAGCGAGGACTAAAAGACAACAATGAAAGCTACAATCCATGGAGTTGAAGATGGGGCTGCACCAGACGAGCTTGGGCTAGACACAGTTGAGGAGGTTGAAGTAACCTCGTTCTCTGTGGTTAGAGTAGGATTTCCAGTCGATGGTCTCGTTGATTCTGCTGTAGATGATGTTGACGTGGATGATGTTGTGGGTTCTGTCGTGTGTATTGTCACGGTGTTCCTCACTGTAATTGGTCCGATTTGACATGTACGTTGCATACCAGCGAAATACATTGATGATATGAAGCATTCGAATTCAACACCGTTATCAACAACATCCACTGTCAAATCTAATGTCCTAACGACTGTATCGTTATCATCGTTGATTACTGATGTCCAGTTAGTGTATCTAGAAGTCTGTATAGTGGGATTGATCGTCATTGTGACTGTTCCGTGACTGCTCTCAGATGAACACCTCATATCTAACTCTGTCCCAGCGTCTACTGTAATGGGTCCAGCAGGAGAGCACATAGGGAAGGACGCACTGGGTAAGTATAACACTGAAAGTGTTACACTGGATGAGGCTACGACGAGGCCGCCTCCTGTCGGTATTGGTTCATTGACAATACACAGATACTCATTAGTATCGGACCTCTGCACATTGGTGATGGTAAAGTCCTGAACTGTTTGAGTAGCTATATCTACCGTTGTATCGAAGATGAATCGTCCATTGCCACTATAAACAGTGGCTTGACCCCATCTCAAGACCTGTACTGGGTCCTCAGTCCTCCATGCCACGGTGTGACGCAGCATGAGGTTTGTAGCAGTGCACCTCATATGAACCTGCCCGCCCTCCTTACGATCAGCCTCTGGTGTTAAGATCTCCGCATACGCTGTTGGTTGAGCAGTGACAACCATCAGGAATCCGCCTGCATCAAGTGAACACCAAACACACACCAGCAAAACATACATCGAGATCCTTCCATCCATTGTATTGAATCTAAGTTTATTAAGTTGCGTTTAAATCATTCCTTGAGAAGACGGATTTAGGATGGAAATGAATGAAGTAGAATGATCCCACGTTCACACACTACTCAATGTAATAGTGATTTAATGTACATTTAACGATACATGGGTGTACTTCCTTATGCTGAGCACGGCACGGCAATGAACTTCAACAATAACACAACTCTGGGTTTTAATTTTTACGGCAACAGGTTTAACAATAAGGGTCACAACGTCGCAGTTCAACTGATTCTAGATAATACCCCAAACCAACAGAAAATATGACGTATTTCTTGCCATTAATGCAATTTTCTTAATATTAGTAGAATGGTTTGAAACAGAAGAATCAAGTCAAATAGTTTGACAAATGTTGCCCTTTTAAACCGTTATTTTAAGGTCTTTTAGTCGCTTTGATGTGTGAGAATTGGTTTGCCAAAGAACTTATTTAAATTCTTACTGATGGCTCTCAATAAATGTGACCTGTTTTGGGGAAAAAATATTGTGACGTCATAGATTGCCCAAGGTAGCACGAAACTGATTTGGAAAGTATCTGATTGTTCAGTTCTGGGTATAGGTGTATTCCACCCACAACGCCACGAACGGTGCTAATGGTCTAATGTCCTTTATTGTCTATGTTTAATACAGCATGTACAACTTGATCGAGGAAAACTGGTCATTCGGCCTCGAACCAAAAGTTTAAAAGTCTGTTAAAATCTGTCAGTATTATTTTTGGCAGAATAATTTTCCTAACTCATACAAAGTCCTCGATTTCGTTTTAGTATAACAAAAAATATGAATGGATACATTCGTTTTGTAGGAGGAATAATAAGTATACGTGTTGAGGCAATGAGGTCCGTCCTTTCCCGATTTAGATAACGTTTAAAATACACTTGTCATTAATTTATTCAAATCCAGCAGGTTCATTTATATAAACACAGTCTGATTGCAAACTGATAATCATTAATTAGGAATGCAAATTTATTCATATCAAGCAGGTTCATACATATTCATGTTTTCCGATTACATTTATCTGACTCAAAATCTTGTTGGTTTTTTTAATTTATCAATATAAACCACATGGGAAACTGACTGGGTAAATTTCAAAATGATTTTGGGGGTTGAACAAAGAGTTGACTAATGTGGGATTCGAACCAACGACCTCCGGCACGTTAATCCGGAGGTCGTTGGTTCGAATCCCACTCTAGTCAATTCTTTGTTCAACCCAAAAAATATTTCTAATATAAAAATAATGTGTTATTTATTTACAGAAGTTTTAATTCAAAATGAATATTCACAAATCAGTAATCATTTATAGCAAGCAGGTTTTTACAGTGTTGATGTAAACTGACTACAAAGAAAAATTCTTTTTTTTTGTTCTGACTATGTGTACTTTTATGATCAACCCTAAAAACGTGACGTGAGAATATATTAAAGAGGCTGTGTCGTCTTGCTCATAAAAGGCGTGTGGCTGTACATGGAACTCACACACAGTTACTGCACGTGCACACTCCCTCCGTATCACATCTATTTGGGCATAAAGACACAGCTCCTTTAACCTTAACTTGCACCAATCGCATTGATTCAATGTTTATCGTTACTTTAAAAACATACAATAACATGAACATAAATTTGACAAATATAACTTTTTTTGACAATACTTTTTTTATAATCATGAATGCAATTGCAAATATTTTACAACGATCAGTACACGCCTTTGAATCGTATGGTATAATTTGTTTGTTTAAAAACACTGGACACTATTGGTCATTGTCAAAGACCAGTCTTTTCACTTCGTGTATCTTAACATATGCATAAAATAACAAACCTCTGAAAATTTGAGCTCAATTGGTCGTCGAAGTTGCGAGATAATAATGAAAGAAAAACACCCTTGTCACACAAAGTTGTGTGCCATGGTTGACTTCGAGACCTCAAATTCTAAATCTGAGGTCTCGAAATCAAATTCGTGGAAAATTACTTCTTTCTCGAAAACCATGTCACTTCAGAGGCAGCCGTTTCTCGCTATGTTTTATACCATCAACATCTCCCGTTACTCGTCACCAAGTAAGGTTTTATGATAATAATTATTTTGAGTATTTACCAACAGTTTCCGCTGCATTTAATGAGTTTTTGTATTTTGAGTTTTTTGTATACTTAATTTGGGTACGTTTTTACTTACATAATTAAAGTGTCTATGTATTTCATAATAATATCAAAGGAGGAGGAGGTTACCACAAATGTTAATGCTTTCGCAGAAATAAGTGTTATTTAAACACCACGTTGTGTAAAATAGTGATTTTTATTTTTTCATCTTTATGTGACAACACCCACGGTGTAAATTTTAACACCCAGTCTTTGCAATGTAGGCCTATGGTACTCATGTGTCTAATTGTTAATGTTCTGATACTGCTTCTCAGCTGAACTCTGTGGCACTCTGACCGCTTCATAGCTGGTGTTGGTGCTACCCTTTGGACGAGCGTAGTCGTACTCTGGGCTGCCATTCTCTACTTCAACTGGTTGGAAGTAGGTATCTTCTGTGGGATTTGTCTCTTCAGTCGTAGTGGGTTCCATGTAGACGCGATTCTTATCCTCCGTTGGCTGCAGCTCCATGTAGGGATCAGCTTGGGTGACTCGAGGTTCTTTCTCAGAGGTGAGTCTTTTTATCAGACGGTTCTTTCTGATATCACGAAGGACGAGAATGACGATGATGACGAAAAATGTAATAGCAAAAATAATGGCTATTAACGCTAGAATCCATGGAGTGGAAGATGGAGTTGGTATAGTGCTGGTAATTCCATTGTTTTGTGACGTCATACTTTCGGATGTTGTTATCTGCTCCACCGTCATGGGTATTGTCATTGTGTTCCTAACTGTTATTGGGCCGATTTGACAAGGACGTTGCATAGTAGTGAAGTACATTGATGCGATGACGCAATCGAATGCAACACCATTGTCAGCATCATCCACTGTCAAATCTAATGTCCTTACGACTGTATCGTTATCATCGTTGATTACTGATGTCCAGTTAGTGTATCTAGAAATCTGTATAGTGGGATTGATCGTCATTGTGACTGTTCCGTGACTGCTCTCAGATGAACACCTCATATCTAACTCTGTCCCAGCGTCTACTGTAATGGGTCCAGCAGGAGAGCACATAGGGAAGGACGCACTGGGAAAGTATAACACTGAAAGTGTTACACTGGATGTGGCTACGATGTCGTTGCCTCCGGTCGGTATTGGTTCATTGGCATTACACACATATTCATTAGTATCGGCCCTCTGTACATTGGTGATGGTAAAGTCTTGAACTGTTTGAGTATTCACACCTACCGATGTATCGAAGATGAATCGTCCATTCACGTTTTGATAAGTGGTCTCACCCCATCTTAGGATCAATACTGGGTCCTCAGTCCTCCATGCCACGATATGATGCGACTCGAGGTTTATAGCGGTACACCTCATATCAACCTGCCCGCCGTCCTTACGATCAGCCTCTGGTGTTAAGATCTCCGCAAACACTGTTGGTTGAGCAGTGACAACCATCAGGAATCCACCTGCATCAAGTGAACACCAAACACACACCAGCAAAACATACATCGAGATCCTTCCATCCATCGTATTGAATCTGAGTTTATTAAGTTGCTTTTAAATAATTTCTGGGGAAGACGGATAAAGGATGGAAATGCATGAAGTAGAATGATCCCACGTTTACACACAGCTCAATGTAATAGTGATTTAATGTACATGTATTTAACAACTTTGATTCAGTTCCTTATATTGAGCACCACACACCAATGATCTTCAACAATAAACTCCGGGTTTTCATTTTTTACGGAAACAAGTTAACAATAAGGGTCACAATGTCGCAGTTCAACTGATTCTAGAACATACCCCAAACCACAAAAAAAAATGACATATTCCTCAACATCTTTTCATTATCATCATAAAACAGATTAATCAAGACAAACTTTAGTTTGACAATTGTTGCCATTTTAAACCGTTCAATTTTACAGTCTTTTAGTCGCTTGGATATGTGAGAATTGGTTTGTCAAAGAACTTCTTTAAATTTTTACTGAGTGCTCTCAATGAGTGTGATCCATGTTTGGACGAGGATCGTGACGTCATAGATTGCCCAGGGTATAGTAACACAAAACTGATTTGGGAAATTTTTGATAATTCAGTTCAGGGTATAGATGTATCTCATCAATAAATCACAAATACGTACGCCACCAAAGGTGCTAATAGGGTCCTAAATGGTGATATTGCCTTCTATTTAAAGACACTGGTCAAAGTCCAGTCTTCTCATGTGTATCTCAACATGCACAAAATAACAAACCTGTGAAATTTCTTCTTCTTTGTTTATTTAGAGACCTCAAAATCAAAATCTGAGGTCTCGAAATCAAATTCAAATATTATTTTACTGGAAAATTACTTCCTTCTCGAAAACTACGTTACTCAGAGGGAACCGTTTTTCCACAATGTTTTATACTATCAACAGCTCTCCATTGCTTGTTACTAAGTAAGTTTTTTGCTAACAATTATTTTAAGTAATAACCAATAGTGCCCAGTGCCTTTAAAATATTTTAATAAACATTCTTCAGAGCAGTATGGTTGTTATTAATTTAGCTGTCATTCAAAACGAACACAATAATCACACTATATAGACAGGGATATTAGATAGAGGGCGCACTCTGCCGCTGTGTCAACGTTACGATATGTGCCACACATATAAAACTGCTAGAAAATTTGGGTAGGGGGAAATTTGCATCAGAAGCAAATCACAATAATGCCACAATGTCATGATGCGGTCGAATTGACTCAATGGTGAACCAAATGACCTAAATGACAAATTCAAAATGACGCCGCCAGACTTGCCACAGGTTCATCCATGTTCTGCCACATGAAACCTATCCTAACGTCAACTGAACTGGCTACCCATCAGGTCCCGGATTGAATACAAAGTTCTCCTTCTCACCTTCAAATGCATCCACGGTCTAGCTCCTCCCTACCTATCTGAACTTATAACCATCGCGCAACCATCCCGCTACTCCCTTCGCTCCTCTCAAGGCATCACGCTGAACCACCCATCTCCCAAGATGCTACCCACACTTGGTGATAGAGCCTTCACTACTGCCGCTCCCAAACTGTGGAATAAACTCCCAATATCTATTCGTTATCAACAATCTGTCAATATGTTCAAAACACTTCTAAAAACTCACCTGTTCTGTTAACAACATCTCGTGATGTCAAGCGCATTTGAACATGGTTATGGAAAATGCGCTATATGTTATTGATATTATTTGTACATAGTGTAATTGAAGACATAAACACTACATTGTTTGCTTGAGGGCCTACTGTGGGAAAACCTTCACGTTGCTCACTTCCATTAACTGAAATGAAAGGGAAACGTTAACTGCTTTTCTTTCTGTTGGCGAACTATACTTCTAATCTGCATAAAGGTACAAGATTCTTTGCTATTATTATTAAACATTGAAGGATACCATTCATTTTGGTATTACCCATAATATACACAGATTGTGTAACCACTGTATACTCAGTACTTTCCCGGGTTCTGTGAACAAAATCACAGGCGAGAAACCGACACACCGAGAAAACATTATTATCCTTTTCGAATAAATCTCCTTTGTCGTATACTCTCACTGTGTTGACGTCTCTTCAGTTGTTTCTTTCCGCCATTAGATTTATTTAACCAATAAGAAGTTGCAATCAGTCGGTTTGTGGTCGTGCCAAGGTTCTGCAGTATTTCAATGGTATGGTTGTTCATAAATAACTGTTCTATATTCAGTTGAACTGTGACGTTATAATCCCTTTTGTCAAACATGACTGGATAAAATGAAATTCATGAATTGTGTTATTGTTGAAGTTTATTGGCGCGTAGTGCTCAGTAAGAGGAAGTACAAGTTAAGTCGACTTCATCGTTAAATACATGTACATTAAATCCCTATTACATTGAGCTGTGTGTGAACGTGGGATCATTCTACTTCATGCATTTCCATCCTTTATCCATCTTCTCCATGAATGATTTAATAGCAACTTAATAAACGCAGATTCAATACGATGGATGGAAGGATCTCGATGTATGTTTTGCTGGTGTGTGTTTGGTGTTCACTTGATGCAGGCGGATTCCTGATGGTTGTCACTGCTGAACCAACAGCGTATGCGGAGATCTTAACACCAGAGGCTGATCGTAAAGAGGGCGGGCAGGTTAAAATGAGATGTACCGCTACAAACCTCGTCTCGGATCATATCGTGGAGTGGAGGACTGAGGAACAGACACTGAGATGGGGTGAGACCACTTATCAAACCGTAAATGGACGATTCATCTTCGTTACATCGGTAGGTGTGAATACTCAAACAGTTGTTCAAGACTTTACCATCACCAATGTGCAGAGGGCCGATACTAATGAATATGTGTGTAGAGTCAATTACCAAATAGCCACCGGAGGCAGCACCATCGTAGCCTCATCCAGTGTAACACTTTCAGTGTTATACTTCCCCAATGCGTCCTTCCCTATGTGCTCTCCTGCTGGACCCATTACAGTAGACGCTGGGACAGAGTTAGATAAGAGTTGTTCATCTGAGAGCAGTCACGGAACAGTCACAATGACGATCAATCCCACTATACAGACTTCTAGATACACCAACTGGATATCAGTAATCAACGATGATAGCGATACAGTCTCCAGGACATTAGAATTGACAGTGGATGATGCTGACAATGGTGTTGCATTCGATTGCTTCATATCATCAATGTACTTCGATGGTATGCAACGTACATGTCACATCGGACCAATTACAGTGAGGAACACCTTGACAATACCCATGACAGAACCCACAACAGCATCTACGTCAACACCATCTACAGCAGGATCAGCGAGACCATCGACTGGAAATCCTACTCCATCTACAGAGAACGAGGTTACTTCAACCTACTCCTCTGCATCTACTCAATCTACGTCCACGCCTTCGTCCAGTCCTGCCGCCATTGCCGGAGCAGTCGCCGGGGGAGTCGCTGTATTTATTCTCCTCGTAATCCTGATCCTTATTTGCTGCAAACGATGCTCCGGCAACTCGGATCCCAAATCGGAACAGTTCAATGAAGACATCAACCAAACAAATACTGACTTGACACTAGATAGACTTGAGCAGTCTCAGGTCAGTTTTAACGAGTATGGAGATCTTGACTCAATACAGTATGGATTACAGGATAATATCATATATGTCCCATCCCGGAGCCCAATATCCGGACCAGGTGAGTCTTACGCTGGCACTTTGGCGGTACAAACAGCTGAGACGATTGATCCAAGTCTAATTTATGCAAAACCAATCCGTACCAAAACTCAAAAGACTGAACGTGAATTGAAGAAGCAACAGTCAGACCCCAACGATAACCCTACAACTGATCAGAGTTACAACAATCCTGCATTTGATTCTAATGTCTCTGGTGGAACAACAGCGCCCTATTGGGACGACTCACCCACTCCCACACCGGCGGCATCGGTTAGACCAACTCGACCTAGTAAACCCACACCCTATAATCCCGACCCGTCACAGCGTAACCCATTGGGTACCCGTAATGACAATCCTGTGATTGAGTCAAGTGTCTCTGATGGAACAACATCGCCCTCTGGAGTCGACTTATTCACATCCACCAAACCGATTGCATTAGTCAGACCAACTCGACCTAGTAAGCCCAGACCCTATAAGCCCAAGCCAGCAGAGCGTACGAGTGACACCCCGAGTACCCACAACGACCGGATGCCACCCTCTCCCCCACCCCTAACAAGCGTCAATGACGGTGCCCCTAGCCTGGAAAACACCGACGATTCTCCTTATGCCCAAGACTCCGTACCCATGAGACAGCAGAGTAGTCATGGCAACCCAGCATCTGAGGATCACATTGTCTATGCTGATTTGGATTTGCAATCAGACGAGATTCAAGATGGCGGACACCACCCTCAACCAGCATCTGAAGCAGTGCTGTACTCGAGTGTAATGATGAACTAACATTGATGTTTTTGATAGGTATCATAGGATGAGAAAGACGCTGCCCTTCTCCTTGTCACCTGGGCCCAATTTCATAGAGCTGCTAAGAACAACAAAATTGCTTAGCATGAAATTTCTTCCTTGAATAAAACAGGACTACCAACCAAGTTTCTACCTGTTGCATATTGCTTGTTACTGGTATTCAGCTGTTGTTTGCTTATCCTGAAAATCACATGGAAATTTGGTTGGTAATCCTGTTTGTATCAAGGAAGAAATGTCATGCTTAGCAAATGTTTGTGCTCAGCAACTCTATATGAAATTGGGTTCGGTATTCTCTCCCAATCTAATCTACGTACCTTCTCCTAAAATGCTTATCAGCTCTTATTTATCCCTTGATTAATCTTCAAATAATTTTGTTCTACAATTTGAATTGGCCTCATTGCTTTTTAAATGAACAATTAAGCATCAATTTTAGAAACTTGAGTTTTCAACTGTTAAATTTAGACATCTTTTTTAGAGCTATTATTTTGTAAACGAGCTATTATACGACCACGGTCTTGAGATCCTATCCGTTAGCCAAGACATTTTCTTGTACAAACTTTATAAATAAGGACAAATTTTCACATTAAACATGAATTTGATTTTATATTGTACCGATAACCAAAAACATAAACTTGTTGTTCTTTTGATAAAACCTTGCCTTGCTGAAAAAAGGGAACCACAACAAAAACTGCAACCTAACACAATAAAATTAAACCTATTCACAACTAAATTGTACACATTTTTAATACGCTTCTTGGGTTAAAAATAATAAATCTCAGAAGCGTCACAAGTTGTCACGAACTATACAAACATAACTGCATGGGCTTTTATTTCTCAAAATCAAGCGGTTTGTATCCCCCTTAACGTGCACTCAGTACCACACCCTTTGCCACACCCATTGCCACACCCACACTTCCATACCATCGCCGAAGGGTGTTCGTCCATGTCCTTCAAGTTTTCCCTCCACTATATCTGCCTAAATTTCAAAACAGTGTCGTGGTTGGAAACTTTGCTATTTTGTAATCACAACAATTTCATACATTTTGGATTATTTCACTTGAATGAAATTGTTTTGTCTGTGGGTTTTAAGGTTTTAAGATTTTGAAAAATGTGTACACTTTGCTAATATAACCGCATCTAATACAGAAAAAAACTATAACAAACAAAATGTACGTTTACGATTAAAAGGCGTGTACAAACACTTTGTGTGAATTGATTGCAAATGTATCCTTAAGTATTCAGAAGATAATTAATATCCAAAAAAGTTACATGTCAAAGTTATGTTTTATGATTGATATATTTTTACATTAACGCTAAAATGAAGTCGGTGTGATCGGTGTTTGCTAAGATTAAAGGGACCGTGTCGTCATGACTAATGATACGGAGTAGGGAAGGCGCACCTGCAGTAACTGGTTGATAGATCATAGTTCCATGTACAGCAATGGCCTGCTTTGACCATGACGACACAGCCCCTTTAATCTATTTTCACGTCACACTTTTAGGTTTTGATAAAAAAATTAAAAAGTCAGAAAAAAATGAATAATATTTTTGTACTCAGATTGCATCAACAGTGTAAGAACCTGCTCGACATTATGTTTTTTTTTTAGTGAATATTCATTTGGAATTAGGATAAATGATTATGTCTGAACCTGCTTCTGATCAATATGTTACTTAATAAATAAATTACTTAAAAAAATCATTTCAGATTAAAAATAACAACAAGATTTTGATTAAGATAAATGTATTAATTTTTGGTTTTTACCCATATACACCGATGTGTGTAGCACTGTATACTCAGTACTTACCCGAGTCCTATGAAAAAAATCACAGGCATTTTTACTCGGGTGGGATTCGAACCCACGACCTTTGCATTTCCAGAGCAGTGTCATACCAACAAGATAAATGTAATTGGAAAACATGAATATGTGCGTATACCTGCTTGATATTAATAAATTTTGCATTTTGAAAATTTTGTATGTTAAAATTCTGCTATAGAATTATTGTATAATTAATTTTGTTTTATATTAGAATACAATCGAGGACTTGTATGAGCTAGAATAGAAAAGACTCTGACAAAATACTGAACCATTTTTTAACAGACTTTTAGATGTTGGTTGAGGACAATGAACGGCACTTGATCAAGTTTTTTCATTCTGTATTTAAAAGGATTAATAATCAGGATTTGTGACCCTGTTGACACCGTTGGTGGCGTGTTTGTGATTTATTGATGGGATACATCTATACCCTGAACTGAACTATCTGACATTTTCCAAACTAGTTTGGTGCTACCCTGATCAATCTAAGACGTCACAATCCTCGTTCAAATATGGGTCACACTCTGGGAGAGCGCTCAGTGAAAATTTGAATAAATTCTTTAACAAGCAATATCTCACCTACCTGTAATTCTTAAAGCAACTAAAAGGACTGTAAAAGAGAAACATTTGTAAAACCAATATTTGATTTAATTCTCCAATTTCGAACAATCCTCCTAGTTATATAATGATATATATGCATATCCAGCATATTATTCTGAGGCTGGATTTGTTGACCGTCCTGTTGTATTTCTCTCAGTAACAGCTTTGTGTACAACACTCCCATAGGCTGCAATAGGAGACTTTTGGGACGCTTGGTGGCAGCAGACTTACCAGGTAAATTTCATTGTTCTCGGTAATCTGCGCGTGCTCAGAACTACGTAAACAATGAAAATTTACCTGGTAAGTCCTGCCACCTAGCGCCTCAAAGTCTCCCATTGAGGGAGTCTTTAGAGTATGAAGACCTTCTCTGAAGACGGTTGGAACTCAGCCCTAAACGACTCACAAGACTCCCCACTTTACTCGGACTCGGTCTCGAGGATTGAGGTCTCGAATACAAGACTTGTGTACGAGGCTATAGGTCATTTGCTTGTCACAATAAACTTGTTTGCGTCATTTATTGCAGGGGATTCCCTTCTTGTTGTACATAGGCGACGCGGTGTTTACATGCTGACAAGTTATGACTACAGCTGAACATGTTTCTATACTGTTTTTGTATGTGTTCGGGAACACCCGAACACTTATTGTTAGGTGTTCAGACTTCAGCCGAACACTTTGTTTTTGTTCGAGTTTTCTTTTTTAGATGTTCGACCAGCAGGCGATGCGTGTTGGGCAATGACGCCGTTATTTTCCTGATCGAGAGATGGACGTTTAAGATACCACGTGGTTATATCAATCAGTCGTCATTTATTTATTCAAGCCAGTTCATACATATTCATACATCTGATTACAAGAGAACAAACATTTAAAAATGCAAATTTAATCATATCAAGCAAGTTCATACTAAATAATTATTTCCGATTACAAATTTTTTCATGACTCAAAATCCTGCTGGTTTTTTCTATTCTAAAAACGATGTTAGCATAGAAGCAGGTTCATACATAATCATATATTCTTATTCCAAATGAATATTCACTTAAAATATATAACAGCGAGCAGGTTCTAATTGATGTAATCTGAGAACGAAGGAATTTTTTTTTCTATTTGAGCATATTCTTAATAATTTGTGACGCTTTCGCAATAGTTGTTTTATCCAAGAATCGTGTTTTATAAAGAGCTTCAATTATAACGTGTCACGCTGCAGTTTTTCTGTGGTTATTGTTTGAAAGCAATATAAAAATTGGATTGATATGAAAAGTATTTTTAAATTGTGTTGAAGAAATTTTATGGCAAAATATTAATTAGTCAACGATATTTTTTATAGAGTCTCATGTATGTGGTACAAGATTAACCCAATTAAAAAATAATATATCTGCAATAGTTAAACACCCTCAATCACTCCATTGATTCGAGTAATTTCGTCTGTCTAGAATCTTGCATCTTCTACACCATTATGTTGTGCAGGTATATCATGGATGTCTAATTGTTAATGTTCTGATACTGCTTCTCAGCTGAACTCTGTGGCACTCTGACCGCTTCATAGCTGGTGTTGGTGCTGCCCTCTGGACGAGCGTAGTCATACTCTGGGCTGCCATTCTCTACTTCAACTGGTTGGTAGTAGGTATCTTGTGTTGGAATTGTCTCTTCGGTCGTAGTGGGTTCCATGTAGACGCGATTCCTGTCCTCCTCCGTTGGCTGCAGCTCCATGTAGGGATCAGGTGGGTGACGCGAGGTTCTTTCTCAGAGGTGAGTCTTTTTATCAGACGTTTCTGTCTGACGTCACGAAGGATGAGAATGATGATAATGACAAAGAATGTCACAGCGAGGACTAAGACAACAATGAAAGCTACAATCCATGGAGTTGAAGATGGGGCTGGATCAGACGAGCCTGGGCTAGACAAAGTTGAAGAGGTTGAAGTAGCCTCGTTCTCTGCGATTGGAGTAGGATTTCCAAACGATGATCTCGTTGATCCTGCTGTAGATGATATTGACGTGGATGATGTTGTGGGTTCTGTCGTGGGTACTGTCACAGTGTTCCTCAATGTAATTGGTCCGATTTGACATGCACCATGCATACCAGCGAAATACATTGATGATATGAGGCATTCGAATACAACACCATTATCAGCATCATCCACTGTCAAATCTAATGTCCTTAAGACTGTATCGTTATCATCGTTGATTACTGATGCCCAGTTGGTGTATCTAGAAGTCTCTATAGTGGGATTGATCGTCATTGTGACTGTTACGTGACTGCTCTCAGATGAACATCTCATATCTAACACTGTCCCAGCGTCTACTGTAATGGGTCCAGCAGGAGAGCACATAGGGAAGGACGCACTGGGGAAGTATAACACTGAAAGTGTTACACTGGATGTGGCTACGATGGTGTGGCCTCCACCCTGTATTGGGTCATTGACGTTACACACATATTCATCAGTATCGGCCCTCTGCACATTGGTGATGGTAAAGTCTTGAACAACTGTTTGAGTATTCACACCCGATGTAACGAAGATGAATCGCCCATTCACGTTTTGATAAGTGGTCTCACCCCATCTCAGGGTAAACTGAGTTCTCCACTCCACGATATGATGCGACTCGAGGTTTGTAGCGGTACACCTCATATCAACCTGCCCGCCCTCCTTACGATCAGCCTCTGGTGTTAAGATCTCTGCATACACTGTTGGTTGAGCAGTGACAACCATCAGGAATCCGCCTGCATCAAGTGAACACCAAACACACACCAGCAAAACATACATCGAGCTCCTTCCATCCATCGTGTTGAATCTGAGTTTAAGTTGCTATTAAATCATTCATGGAGAAGACGGATAAAGGATGGAAATGCATGAAGTTGAATGGTCCCACGTTCACACACAGCTCAATGTAATAGGGATTTAATGTAAGTTATGTATTAATTTTAACGATGAATTCGACTTGGTTAGTACTTCCTCTTGCTATAACTACGCGCCAATAAACCTCAACAATAACACAATTCATGAATTTAATTTTATCCAGACATGTTTGACAAAGAGAATTATAACGTCACAGTTCAACCGATTCTAGAACAGTTGTTTGAGAACAACCATACCGCAACTTACCCGAATCATGAATACTGTACTACGTCACTACCACAAACCGACTGATTGCAACATTTGAAAGTTCCACCAAGGTCTAATTGTGGAAAGAAACAAACGAAGAGACAGAAACACAGTAAGACTATACTTTAGAAGAGTTTCATTGAAAAGGGATAAGAATATAACGTCACTGTTTAATTTTCATGAAACTTGTACCTATATGCAGATTAGAACTAGGTAGGGTTCGACACTAGAAGGCAGAACGGTTTACATATTCTCTTTCATTTCGGTCGTTGACAATGTGCAACTTGAGTTTTGCAACAATATGAATTTTGGTTTTATAACTGTATACACCAATTTATACTCAGTAATTTTCTGGGTACTTTGTTTTGTTTCTTTCTATTTGTAAATACTGAATTGACAGTGCTTACACAAATCGGTGTATAAGTTTAAAACCAAAATTAATAACAACAATTAAAGAGATATTAAATATGGACAGCATGAAAAAGTAAATTTAATTTCGATCATTGCTTCGCCATTGAGTCACTTCGACTAAGTTATGAGACTATTTCCTTATCGTGGTTTGCTGCTGGTGCCAAATGCCACAACTCTGAAATTTCCTAGCAGTGTTATGGTATGGTACACATCGTAACAATGACATAGCGGCAGACTGCGCCCTCTATCCGATATCCATGTGTATTGTGATCATTGTGTTCGTTTTGAACCACAGCTAAATTAATAACGCCCATAGTATATGGATGGAGTGGTAGGGTATAGCCACTAATATACTTCATTGAGCTTCCTTACAAATAAGGGCCGTAGACATTTTTAATTCAAAACTCAACAGAGAAGTGGTTTTTTTTAAGCTTGAAATGCATTTTAATTATGAAGTCACACAGCATTATGTACAATTATTAATTTGCAATAGTGATGTAACAGCTAACCAAACATAAGTATCGTTGATGCTGAAAGGTTTAGTCAAATAGCATCTAAATGAAAAGTAACGGGTCAGAAGATAAATTTGAAACTTTATCTAGGGATTTTTTACATCGAGTTTGATTATAAAAAATATAGTGAGTTGTGAATGATCTGTATTGTTGGATGGAGTTTGAACTGAGCCCAATTTGTTTTATTTCGCTGTGCAATGACACAAAACCTTTACATTTATTTCTTGGCTTTTGAGATGTCGTTGTTGAATTCGCAAAAAAAAAGATTTTCGTTTTGGTTAAAGTCGTTATTTGAAACAAACATAATATTTACAGTTAGTGTGAGGACGTACCATCACATGTTGTTATCCTTAAACGTGTTCGTATACCATCACCATAGGTTACTTGTAGTTTTAACTGCAAGTATTAATAAATGACTTATTTACATAAATTATACACAATTTTGTTAACGGTGTAAACTTTAGTCCTCCAACACTTATTATTCATACTTCTTTGCCAGTGTGGGTTTTAACTGCTCCAGTAAAAAAAAAATTGTATTCAGCCTAGAATGTATTTGTATTAAAAGATTGTTATCAAAACGCAGCTCTGACCAAAGTTAGAAACTGCAATGCATGGTCCGCGTGCTTGTCTAATACTAGTACCGTCACTCGTACACAGTTAAATTTAAAGAAGTTTTCTTGATTTGGTTGAGTGGTATAAAGTCTCTTGAAATCCACTGAGAACAATGCAAATGGCTGTCCTTAAAAAATGGATGATGTAATTGACGTTATATTGTAGATATTTGGAGGTGTTGTTATCAAAGTATTCTGTGTATATGTATGAGTTTGAACTGAGCCCAATTTGTTTTATTCCGCTGGGCAATGACACAAAACCTTTACAATTTAATTAATGGCTTTTGAGATGTCGTTGTTGCGTCATTGAATTCGCATAAAAAAAGGAACTTCGTTTTGGTTAACGTCGATATTTGAAACAAAAATAGTATTTACAATTGATGTGAGGACCTACCATCACATTTTGTTATCATTAAACGCGTTCGTATACCATCACCATAGGCTACTTGCAGTTTGAACTGCTAAGTATTAATATTTACATATTATACACAATTTTGTTAACGGTGTAAACTTACGTCCTCCGACACTTATTATTTATACTCCTTAGCCAGTGTGAGTTTTAACTGCTCCAGTAAAAATATCGAATTCATCCTAAAATTTAATTGTATGAAAAGATTGTTATCAAAACGCAGCTCCAACCAAAGCTAGAAACTGCAATGCATGGTCCGCGTTCTTGCCTAATACTAGTACCGTCGCTCGCAAGTTTTCTCGATTTGGTTGACTGGTATATGTCTCTTGAAATCCACTGAGAAGTGACTGCCCTTAAAAATGGATGATGTAATTGACGTTTCTATTGTATATTGGAAGTATTTTGTTCAAAGTATTCTGTGTATAATCCGCACTCCATTGAGAGAGTGTCGCCTCGAATACTGCCACTATACCATTACAATGTATCCTGCATAAACTGGGGATTCAAAGTTGACACCAAGCGTGTTGTCTTATGTAGATTCCCGAATAGAGAATCAAAGTAATCACAATAGGAGGTTAACACCAATTTAAATGTTTTCGCAGGAATTAGTGTTATTTAAACACCACATTGTGTATATATTCCTTTTTGTTTGTTTGTATCTTAATGTGACAACACCCATGGTGTAAATTTTAACACCCAGTTTTGCAATGTTTATGGTACTCATGTGTCTAATTGTTAATGTTCTAATACTGCTTCTCAGCTGAACTCGGTGGCACTCTGACCACTTCATAGCTGGTGTTGGTGCTGCCCTCTGGACGAGCGAAGTCATACTCTGGGCTGCCATTCTCTACTTCAACTGGTACTTGGTAGTACGTATGTTGTGCGGGATTTGTCTCTTGAGTCTCCGTGTAGACGCGATTCCTGTCCTCCGTTGGCTGCAGCTCCATGTTGGGATCAGGTTGGGTGACTCGAGGTTTTTTCTCAGAGGTGGGTCTTTTTATCAGACGTTTCTTTCTGACGTCACGAAGGATGAGAATGATGATTATGACAAAGAATGTAACAGCGAGGATTAAGACAACAATGAAAGGTACAATCCATGGAGTTGAAGATGGGGCTGCACCAGAGCTTGGGCTAGACACTGTTGAAGAGGTTGAAGTAACCTCGTTCCCCGTAGTTGGTGTAGGATTTCCAATCGATGGTGTCGTTGATCCTGTTGTTGATGATGTTGACGTGGATGATGTTGTGGGTTCTGTCATGGGTATTGTCACGGTGTTCCTCACTGTAATTGGGCCGATGTGACATGTTCGTTGCATACCAGCGAAATACATTGATGATATGAAGCATTCGAATGCAACACCATTATCAGCATCATCCACTGTCAAATCTAATGTCCTTAAGACTGTATCGCTATCATCGTTGATTACTGATGTCCAGTTGGTGTATCTAGAAGTCTGTATAGTGGGATTGATCGTTATTTTGACTGTTCCGTGACTGCTCTCAGATGAACATCTCATATCTAACTCTGTCCAAGCGTCTACTGTAATGGGTCCAGCAGGAGAGCACATAGGGAAGGACGCATTGGGGAAGTATAACACTGAAAGTGTTACACTGGATGTGGCTACGATGGTGTTGCCTCCACCCTGTATTGGGTAATTGACATTACACACATATTCATCAGTATCGGCCCTCTGCACATTGGTGATTGTAAAGTCTTGAACAACTGTTTGAGTAGCTGTATCTACCGATGTATCGAAGATGAACCGTCCATTGTTATTATTAAAGGTGGCTCCACCCCATCGCAGGGTCTCTATAGGGTCCTCAGTCCTCCACGCCACGATACGATCCGACCCGAGGTCTGTAGCGATACACCTCATATCAACCTGCCCGCCCTCCTTCCGATCGGCCTCTGGTGTTAAGATCTCTGCATACACAGTTAATTGAGCACTGACAACCATCAGGAATCCGCCTGCATCAAGTGAACACCAAACACACACCAAAAAAACATACATCGAGATCCTTCCCTCCATCGTATTGAATCTGAGTTTATTAAGTTGCTATTAAATCATTCCTGGAGAAGACGGATAAAGGATGGAAATGCATGAAGTAGAATGATCCCACGTTCACACACAGCTCAATGTAATAGTGATTTAATGTACGTTTAACGGTACATGGTTGTACTTTCTTATACTGAGCACGACACGCCAATGAACTTCAACAATAACACAATTCTGGGTTTCATTTTTACGGCAACAAGTTTAACAATAAGGGTCACAATGTCGCAGTTCAACTGATTCTAGAAAATACCCCAAACCAACAGAAAATATGACGTATTTCTTGCCATTAATGTAATTTTCTTAATATTATTAGGATGGTTTGAAACAGAAGAATCAAGTCAAATAGTTTGACAAGATGGTTGCCCTTTTAAACCTTTATGTTACGGTTTTTTAGTCGCTTTGATATGTGAGAATTGGTTTGCCAAAGAACTTATTTAAATTCTTACTGATGGCTCTCAATAAATGTGATCCGTATTTGGGAGGGACAAATATTTGTGACGTCATAGATTGCACGTAGCGCGAAACTGATTTTGGAAAGTTTTTGAACTTTCAGTTCTGTGTATAGATGTATCCAATCTACAACGCCACCAACGGTGCCAACGGGGTCCCAATGTCCTTAATTGTCTATTTTCAATACAGAATGCACAACTTGATCGAGGAAAACTGTTCATTTGGCCTCAACCAAAAGTTTAAAAGTCTGTTAAAATCTTTCAGTATTTTGGCAGAATGATTTACCTAGCTCATACAAAGTCCTCGATCTCGTTTCAGTATAACACAAAATATGAATGGATACATTCGTTTTGTAGGAGGAATAATAAGTATACGTGTTGAGGCAATGAGGTCCGTTCTTTCCCGATTGAGATGACGTTTAAAATACACTTGTCCCTAATTTATTCAAATCCAGCAGGTTCATTTATATAAACACAGTCTGATTGCAAACTGATAATCATTTAGGAATGCAAATTTATTCATATCAAGCAGGTTCATACATATTCATGTTTTCCGATTACATTTATCTGACTCAAAATCTTGGTGCTTTTTTAAATTTATCAATATAAACCACAAGGGAAACTGACTGGGTAAATTTTAAAATGATTTTTGGGGTTGAACAAAGAATTGACTAGAGTGGGATTCGAACCAACGACCTCTGGCACGTTAATCCGGAGGTCGTTGGTTCGAGTCCCACTCTAGTCAATTCTTTGTTCAACCCAAAAGAATTATTTTTAATATAAAAATAATGTGTTATTTATTTACAGAAGTTTTAATTCGAAATGAATATTCACAAATCAGTTATCATAGCAAGCAGGTTTTTACAGTGTTGATGTAAGCTGACTACAAAGAAAAAAACATTTTTTTTTGTTCTGACTTTGTGTACTTTTATGATCAACCCTAAAACGTGACGTGAGAATATATTAAAGGGGCTGTGTCGTCTTGCTCATAAAAGGCGTGTGGCTGTACATGGAACTCACACACAGTTCTGCACGTGCACACTCCCTCCGTATCATATCTATTTGGGCATAAAGACACAGCTCCTTTAACCTTAACTTGCACCAATCACATTGAGTCCATGTTTAGCGATTCTGTAAAAACATACAGTAACATGAACATAAGTTTGACAAATATAACTTTCATGGACAATACTTTTTTTAATAATCATAAATGCAATTGCAAATATTTTACAACGAGTGTACACGCCTTTGAATCGTGTGGAATAAAAAAAATTAATGAGTTTATTTTGTATATTTAATTTGGATACGTTTAATTACATAATCGAGGTGTACATGTATTTCAAAATAATATCAAAATCAATAACTATCGAATAGATCAATGATAGTTTATTATTGTTGTCAATAATTTATTCATATATATGAGGTTCATTTATGAAATCCATAGAGGACAATAGAAATTGCCCTCTCTTCCAAAAATGGACGTTTGTATTGTAACTTTTAGGAGGTGTTGTGTACAAAGTACTCTGTAATTATCTGAACCTTTTGAGTGAGTGTCGTCTTGACTATTGTACCGCTATGGTTTTTATGTACACTGCAACAACTGGGGTGTCAAATTGACACCAAGTGTTTAGTCACATAACGATACCAAATAGAGAATCAAAGTAATCACCATAGGAGGTTAACGCCAATGTAAATGTTTTCACAAAACTAAGTGTTTTTAAACACCACATTGTGTAAAATATTGATTTCTTTTTTCATCTTAACGTGACAACACCCATGGTGCACATTTTAACACCCAGTTTTTGCAATGTATATGGTACTCTTGTGTCTAATTGTTAATGTTCTGATACTGCTTCTCAGCTGAACTCTTTGGCACTCTTACCGCTTCATAGCTGGTGTTGGTGCTGCCCTCTGGACGAGCGTAGTCATACTCTGGGCTACCATTCTCTAATTCAACTGGTTGGTAGTAGGTATCTTGTTTTTGAATTGTCTCTTCAGTCGTAGTGGGTTCCATGTAGACGCGATTCTTGTCCTCCGTTGGCTGCAGCTCCATGTAGGGATCAGCTTGGATGACTCGGGGTTCTTTTTCAGAGATGAGTCTTTTTATCAGACGGTTCTTTCTGACGTCACGAAGGATGAGAATGATGATGACCACGAAGAATGTAACAGCGAGGACTACGACAACAATGAAAGCTACAATCAATGGAGTTGAAGATCGGGCTGGATTAGACGAGCCTGGGCTAGACACTGTTGAGGAGGTTGAAGAAGCCTCGTTCTCTGTAGTTGGAGTAGGATTTCCAATCGATGATCTCGTTGATGCTGCTGTAGATGATGTTGACGTAGATGCTGTTGTGGGTTCTGTCATGGGTATTGTCACGGTGTTCCTCACTGTATATGGTCCGAATTGACATGTACGTTTCATACCAGCGAAATACATTGATGATATGAAGCATTCGAATGCAACACCATTATCAGCATCATCCACTGTCAAATCTAATGTCCTTAAGACTGTGTCGCTATCATCGTTGACTACTGATGTCCAGTTGGTGAATCTAGAATTCTGTATTGTGGGATTAATCGTGATTGTGACTGTTCCGTGACTGCTCTCAGATGAACACCTCATATCTAACTCTGTCCCAGCGTCTACTGTAATGGGTCCAGCAGGAGAGCACATAGGGAAGGACGCATTGGGGAAGTATAACACTGAAAGTGTTACACTGGATGAGGCTACGATGGTGGTGCCTCCGATCGATATTGGGTCATTGACATTACACACATATTCATCAGTATCGGCCCTCTGCACATTGGTGATGGTAAAGTCTTGAACAACTGTTTGAGTATTCGCACCCGATGTATCGAAGATGAATCGTCCGTTTCTATTATGAACAGTGAATTCACCAAATCTCAGGGTCTGTATTGGGTCCTCAGTCCTCCACTCCACGATGTAATCCGACTCGAGGTTTGTAGCGGTACACCTCATATCAACCTGCCCGCCCTCCTTACGATCAGCCTCTGGTGTTAAGATCTCCGCATACGCTGTTGGTTGAGCAGTGACAACCATCAGGAGTCCGCCTGCATCAAGTGAACACCAAACACACACCAGCAAAACATACATCGAGATCCTTCCATCCATCGTATTGAATCTAAGTTTATTAAGTTGCTATTAAATCATTCCTGGAGGAGACGGATAAAGGATGGAAATGCATGAAGTAGAATGATCCCACGTTCACACACAGCTCAATGTAATAGTGATTTAATGTACGTTTAACGATACATGGTTGTACTTCCTTATACTGAGCACGACACGGCAATGAACTTCAACAATAACACCATTCTCGGTTTTCATTTTTACGGTAACAAGTTTAACAATAAGGGTCACAATGTCGCAGTTCAACTGATTCAAGAACATGCCCCAAACCAACAAAATAAATGACGTATTATTCAACATATTTTTTACATTCTCCTCATATTATAGTAGGATGGTTTAAAACAGAATAATCAAGTCAAATATAGTTTGACAAGTTTTTGCCACTTTAAACCGTTATAAAACAGGCATTCAGTCGCTTGTGCTATTTTTTTGTCAAACAACTTGTTTAAATTCTCACCGAGCGCTCTCAAAGAGTATTATCCATGTTTGGACGAGGATCGTGGCGTCATAGATTTCCCAGGTCAGCACAAAACTGATTTGGAAAATGCCTGATAGATCAGTTCAGGGTATAGATGTAATCCATCAATAAATCACAAATACACCACCAACGGTGCCAATAGGGTCCTAAATCGTGTTTAATATTTGCCTTCTTTTTAAAGACACTGGGCCCTTTTGGTAATTGTCAAAGACCAGTCTTCTCACGTGTATCTCAACATGCACAAATTAACAAACCTTCGAAAAAATTCGAACTCAAATGGTCGTCGAAGTTGCGAGATAATAATGGAAGAAAAAACACCCTTGTCAGACGAAGTTGTGTGCCTTCAGATGCTTGATTTCGGTGACTCAAAATCCAATTCTGAGGTCTCGAAATCAAATTCAAATATTTAGTGGAAAATTACTTCTTCTTCGAAAGGTAGATTATTAGAGGGAGCCGTTTCTCGCAATGTTGTATACTATCAACAGCTCTCCAATGCTTGTTACCAAGTAAGTTTTTATGCTAACATTTATTTTGAGTAATTACCAATAGTGCCCAGTGCTTTTAATACAGAAACATATTTTAGTAAACATTCTGGAGAGCAGCACTGAGTGTTATTAATTTAACTGTCATTCAAAACGAATACAATGATCACACTAGACATACCGATTATGTAACCACTGTATACTCAGTACTTTCCCGAGTTCTGTGAACAAAATCACAGGCATAGTACTCAGGTGGGATTCGAACCCACGACCTTTGCAATTCTAGATCAGTGTCATACCAACTAGACCACCGAGATTGCCCGGTAGCTAGAGACATGTAGTTCGAATCATAATGTGTTAAGCAGCGGGCACTCCATCGAATTAAGAGATGTTAAATTTGCATCGGGTATGAAGAAAATTAATTTTGGTTTCACCCATACACACACACCGAGAAAACATTATTATCCTTTTCGAATAAATCTCCTCTGTCGTATAATCTGTATTTGTGTCTCTTCAGTTGTTTCTTTCCGCCATTAGATTTATTTAACTTTAAGAAGTTGCAATCAGTCGGTTTGTGGTCGTGCTAAGTTTCTACAGTATTTCAATGCCATGATATTGGCGAGTTGCAGATCGTTGTTCATAAATAACTGCAGTTCTAGATTCAGTTGAACTGTGACATTATAATTCTCTTTGTCAAACATGTCTGGATAAAATGAAATTCATGAATTGTGTTATTGTTGAAGTTTATTGGCGCGTAGTGCTCAGTAAGAGAAAGTACAACCAAGTCGACTTATGTACATTAAATCACTGTTACATTGAGCTGTGTGTGAACGTGGGATCATTCTACTTCATGCATTTCCATCATTTATCCGTCTTCTCCAGGAATGATTTAATAGCAACTTAATAAACTTAGATTCAATACGATGGATGGAAGGATCTCGATGTATGTTTTGCTGGTGTGTGTTTGGTGTTCACTTGATGCAGGCGGACTCCTGATGGTTGTCACTGCTCAACCAACAGCGTATGCGGAGATCTTAACACCAGAGGCTGATCGTAAGGAGGGCGGGCAGGTTGATATGAGGTGTACCGCTACAAACCTCGAGTCGGATCATATTGTTCAGTGGGCAACTGAAGATCCAGGACAGAACTTGAGATGGGGTGATTTAACTGTTTTTAACAACAATGGACGATTCATCTTCGATACATCGGTAGGTGTGAATACTCAAACAGTTGTTCAAGACTTTACCATCACCAATGTGCAGAGGGCCGATACTGATGAATATGTGTGTAATGTCAGAGACCCAATACCGACCGGAGGCAGCACCATCGTAGCCTCATCCAGTGTAACACTTTCAGTGTTATATTTCCCTAGTGCGTCCTTCCCTATGTGCTCTCCTGCTGGACCCATTACAGTAGACGCTGGGACAGAGTTAGATATGAGGTGTTCATCTGAGAGCAGTCACGGAACAGTCACAATGACGATCAATCCCACTATACAGACTTCTAGATACACCAACTGGATATCAGTAATCAACGACGATAGCGATACAGTCGTAAGGACATTAGATTTGACAGTGGATGATGCTGACAATGGTGTTACATTCGAATGTCTCATATCATCAATGTATTTCGCTGGTATGCAACGTACATGTCAAATCGGACCGATTACAGTGAGGAACACCGTGACAATACCCATGACAGAACCCACAACATCATCCATAGCATTATCTACATTAGGATCAACAGAACCCTCGACTGGAAATCCTACTCCATCTACAGAGAACGAAAGTAATTCGATGTACTCTGCGACATCTACCATGACAAAACCCATAACACCAGAACAGATAACAACTGAGTCTAGACTAAGGTCGTCTGATCAAGCCCCATCTTCAACTCCATGGATTGTAGCTTTCGTGATCCTCGCTGCTACATCCTTTGTGATCATCATCATTCTCATCCTTCGTGATGCCAGAAAGAACCGTCTGATAAAAAGTCTGAGAACTGAGAAAGAACCTCGAGTCACCAAACCTGATCCCTACATGGAGCTGCAGCCAACGGATGACAAGATCCGCGTCTACACGGAACCCACTACGACTGAAGAGACAATTCCAACAGAGAAGAGACAATTCCAAGATACCTACTACCAACCAGTTGAAGTAGAGAATGACAGCCCAGAGTACGACTACGCTCGTCCAGAGGGCAGCACCAACACCAGCTATGAAGTGGTCAAAGTACCACATAGTTCAGCTGAGGAGCAGTATCAGAACATTAACAATTAGACAGTCATGACAATGATGTAGAAGATGCACCATTCTAGAGAGACGAAATCACATACATTAATGGTGTATAACTTTTGCATATATAGGCTACTATTTTTTAATTTGGTTACTCTTGTCTCATACCAGAGAGTTTATATTATCGGTAACCATTTTGTTTGTCATATCATTTCTTTAACACACTTAAAGACAACCTTCTCATAAATAATTATTTTTTACAATGTTCCGAAACAAAAAAATTCAAAAGTATTGTTCCTGTGTCTTGCTTTAAAAAAAAAATAGCCACAGAAGAACTGCAACGTTACTTGTAATAATTGGAGCTCTTTATAAGTACACGATTCTTGGATAAAACAACTATTGCAAAGCGGCACAAATTATTAAGAATAGGAACAAACTACTGCAGCATTTTATAATTCACCTTGCCAAATGGTGGTGTATGTATTCATCTCTTAATACGCGCTACCAATTGCAACACCCATTGACACACCCTTTGTCACACCCATCTCCACACCCACTACCACACCCGTTGCCACACCCACTGCCATACCCATCTCCACATCATCGCCACTGGATGTTCTCAAACGGCGTCCTAGTTTTCCCTTCACTATCTCTCTAAATGTAACTTCCAAATAGCGTTGTGGTTGGAAACTTTGCTATTTTGGGGGATTGTTTCCCTCGAATAAAACCGTTTTCTACTGATTTTAAGATTTTGGAAAAACAAAACCTTGCTCATGTAAACGCATCTAATTTTAATACACAGAATAAACGCACATCGCAAAAGACAAATTATACGTTAGATTTAAAAGGCATAATCAATTGATGTAGGTTGTCAGCAAATGCATCTACAATTATTCAGAAACAGTAAATATCCAAGCAACATATGTCAATGTTATGTTCAAACTTTTGAAGTTGTATTTTAAAAAACATGTTCACATTGTTTATGTAAACGCATCCAGTTTAAAAAGATACAGAATATAAACTAACGTCGTAAAAACACATAGGCCTAAAGTGTGTTCATTTATACTACCGTGAATTGTTTAAAAATTCATAAGAATTTTATATCTAAGGACGTTACAGCTGTCAAAGTAACGTTCACTTGCATGTATGTTTTTACAGTAACGCTATATATTTAGTCAATTTGATTGGTGCATATTAATATTAAAGGGACTGTGTCATAATGACTAAATAGGCATGATACGGAGGGAGGGCGCGCGTGCAGTAAACTGTGAGAGTTTATAATTCCATGTACTGACACAGACCTGCTTTGATCATGACGACACAGCCCCTTTAATCTATTGTCACATCACATTGTTAGGTTGTGATCATAAGTAGTCAACACGGTCAGAACAAAAACGAATATTCCTTTGTAATCAGATTACATCAACAATGTAAGAACCTGCTCGCTACCATGTATTTTTAGTGAACATTCATTTGGAATTAGAACTAGAATATGATTATGTACAAACCTGCTTCTATATAAATTGCTTTAAAAAAATTCAGATTAAAAATATTGATAAGATTTTGAGTCAAATAAAATGTAATCGGAAAACATGAATATGTACATACCTGCTTGATATGAATACATTTGCACTTTTAAAAGTGTTTTCATTTGTAATCAGATTGTTTAAATAATATGTATGAACCTGCCTGATATGAATAAATTAGCATTTTTAAACGATTTCTGTTTGTAATCAAGTTGTATGAATATTTATGAGCCTGCTGGATTTGAATAAACTAATGACGAGTGACCGACATCAATACATGGTATCTTACACGTCCATCTCATTCAGGAAAGTAATTATAAGGACCTCACTGCCCCAACACTTATGGTTAACACTCCTCCTACAAAAAGAATGATTCCTTTCATTTTGTTATTTTAAAATAATACCGAGGACTTTGTTTGAGCTAATAATGAACAATTTTTAACAATCTTCAAAAGTTTTGTTGAGGCCAAATGAACGGCATTTCTTTTTCATCAAACTGTTCATTCTGTAAGAAAAGAAAAACATTAATCAGGATTTAGGACCCTTTTTGGCACCGTTGGCGGCGTACGTGTTTGTGATGGGATACATGTACATGTACCCGGAACTGAACTCTTAGACTTTTTCCAAATCAGTTTTGTGCTATTCTGGGAAATCTATGACGTCACAATACTCATCTAAATATGGATCACGCTCTTTGAGAGTGCTCAGTAAGAATATAAGTGAGTTCTTTACCCAAAAAATCGCACATATCAAAGCGACTGGAGGACTGTAAAATGACGGTTTAAAAGGGCAACATTTGTCAAACTATTTGACTTGATTCTTCGGTTTCAAACCATCCTACTAATATGAAGAAAATTACATTAATGGCAAGAAATACGTCAATTATTTTGGTGTTTTGGGGCATGTTCTAGAATTAGTTGAACTCACTGTGACATTGTGACCCTTATTGTTAAACTTGTTGTCGTAAAAATGAAAACCCAGAGTTTAGGTATTGTTGAAGTTCATTGCCGTGTCGTGCTCAGTATAAGGAAGTACAACCATGTACCGTTAAACGTACATTAAATCACTATTACATTGAGCTGTGTGTGAATGTGGGAATGATTTAATAGCAACTTAATAAACTTAGATTCAATACGATGGATGGAAGGATCTCGATGTATGTTTTGCTGGTGTGTGTTTGGTGTTCACTTGATGCAGGCGGATTCCTGATGGTTGTCACTGCTCAACCAACAGCGTATGCGGAGATCTTAACACCAGAGGCTGATCGTAAGGAGGGCGGGCAGGTTGATATGAGGTGTACCGCTACAAACCTCGAGTCGGATTACATCGTGGAGTGGGCAACTGAACATCCAAAACAGAGCTTGAGATGGGGTGATGTCACTGTTTTTAACAGCGTTTGGCGATTCATCTTCGGTACATCGGGTGTGAATACTCAAACAGTTGTTCAAGACTTTACCATCACCAATGTGCAGAGGGCCGATACTGATGAATATGTGTGTAATGTCAATTACCGAATACAGGGTGGAGGCTACACCATCGTAGCCTCATCCAGTGTAACACTTTCAGTGTTATACTTCCCCAGTGCGTCCTTCCCTATGTGCTCTCCTGCTGGACCCATTACAGTAGACGCTGGGACAGAGTTAGATATGAGTTGTTCATCTGAGAGCAGTCACGGAACAGTCACAATGACGATTAATCCCACAATACAGAATTCTAGATACACCAACTGGGCATCAGTTATCAACGATGATAGCGATACAGTCGTAAGGACATCAGATTTGACAGTGGATGATGTTGATAATGGTGTTGCATTCGACTGCTTCATATCATCCATGTATTTCGCCGGTATGAAACGTACATGTCAATTCGGACCAATTACAGTGAGGAACACCTTGACAATACCCTTGACAGAACCCACAACATCATCTACGTCAACATCATCTACAGCAGGATCAACGAGACCATCGACTGGAAATCCTACTCCATCTACAGGGAACGAGGTTACTCCAACCTCCACAACTGTGTCTAGCCCAAGCTCATCTGATGCAGCCCCATCTTCAACTCCATGGATTGTAGCTTTCATAGTTGTCTTAGTCCTCGCTGTTACATTCTTCGTGACCAACATTATTCTCATCCTTCGTGACGTCAAACAGAAACGTCTGATAAAAAGACTTAGATCTGAGAAAGAACCCCGAGACACCCAACCCGATCCCTACATGGAGCTGCAGCCAACGGAGGACAAGAATCGCGTCTACACGGAACCCACTACGACTGAAGAGACAATTCGAACACAACATACCTACTACCAACCAGTTGAGGTAGAGAATGGCAGCCCAGAGTATGACTACGCTCGTCCAGAGGGCAGCACCAACACCAGCTATGAAGCGGTCAGAGTGCCACAGAGTTCAGCTGAGAAGCAGTATCAGAACACCAACAAATAGACACATGAGTACCATCATCATCAGGTTTACTGTAGAAACTGGAGTGTTCGAATGTACACCATGGGTAATGTCCCATAAAGATAAAACATGGGGAAAATTACACAAAGTGGGGTTTAAATAACACTTATTTCTGCGGAAACATTTACATTGGCGTTAACCTCTTTTGGTGATTACTTTGATGTGACGACACCCTTGGTGTCAATTTGACACCCCAGTTGTTGCAGTGTACATAAAAACCATAGTTGTACAATATTCGAGACGACACTCACTCAGAGGGTTCAGATAATTTACAGAGTACTTTGTTGACAACGTTTTCGAAAAGCTACAATAAAAACGTCCATTTTTGGAAGAGAGGACAATTTCTATTGTTCTCTATGGATTTCATAAACGAACCTCCTATATATAAATAAATAACTGACAACAATAGTAAACTATCATTGATCTATTTGATAGATATTGATTTTGATACTATTTTGAAATACATGTACACCTTGATTTACCCAAATTTAAGATACAAAAACTCATTAACAACAAATTATACAATACGATTCAAAGGCGTGTATACTCGTTGTAAAATGTTTGCAAATGCATTTATGATTATAAAAAAAGTATTGTTCAAGAAAGTTATTTGTCGAACTTATGTTCATGCTATTTTATGTATTTATAGTAACGCTAAACATTGAATCAATGTGATTCGTGCAAGTTAAGGTTAAGGAGCTGTGTGGCTTTATCATCAAATAAATATGATACGGATGGAGTGTGCACGTACAGTAACCGTGTGTGAGTTCCATGTACAGCTCAATGTACAAATGATTTAATAAAGGAATCAATGTGTGGTGAAGAGGTTTTCAACTAGTGGTTTAGTCCCAACGAGGCCTGGTTCTTGATAATTTTACCGAGACGAAGTCGAGGTAATTTATCAAGAACCAGGCCTCGGCGGGTTTAAACCACTAGTTGAAAACCGATTCAACACACTTTGATTCCCATTCATAAAAACCTTTTCGGTCAAAAAATATCAACACTTTTGGTCAAAAAGTAAAATAAATGCACAAATTATAATTGTTCAATGATTTCTTTCAACACAACACCCCTCTAGCTATGAAATAGTAAGGCCCTCCGCCGCCCTCGGGTAAACAACTCCTTATAAGGGAATGCTGTGCGCGTCGCGCGTATCGTGTGATGTGGCACAACTGTCCCGGTCGTCGCTCTCGACCAATAGGAATGAAGAAACTGTCTTATAAGAACAGGTGCAAGCTCACGTGTCACGCCCATGTTTCAACACTTTTGACTGGTCACAAACAAAGGTTTATACACACCCACGTGACGCGCTCTCCACCAATAGGAATAGCGAAACTGTCTGAGGTATTTATGAATGTACGTTTAACGATAAATGGTTGTACTTCCTTAATATTCTGAGCACCACACGCAAATGAACTTCAACAATAAAACAACTCTGGGTTTTCATTTTTACGGTAACAAGTTTAACAATAAAGGTCGCATTGCCGCAGTTCAACTGATTCAAGAACATGCCCCAAACCAACAAAATTAATGACGTAGATTATTCAACATAATTGTTTCCATTTTCTTCGTATTAGTAAGATGGTTTAAACCAGAATAATCAAGTCAAATATAATGTTTGACAATACTTGTCATTTTATACCGTTATGTAACAGGCTTTCAGTCGCTTGTGCTATTTTTTGTGGCAGGAACTTATTAAAATTCTCACTGGGTGCTCTCAAAGAGTGTGATCCGAGGATTGTGACGTCATAGATTGCCCAGGGTAGCACAAAACTAGTTTTGAAAATGCCTGATAGATCATTTCAGGGTATAGATGTTGATGTATCCCATCAATAAATCACAAACACGCCACCAACGGTCCCAACAGGGTCCTAAATCGTGATTAATATTTGCCTTCTTTTTAAAGACACTATGATGGACGCTTTTGGTAATATTGTCAAAAACCAGTCTTCACTCACTTGGTGTATCTCAACATGACCAAAAAAAACTTTGATTTTGGTACTCAAAATCTAAATATGAGGTCTCGAAACCAAATTCAAATATTTTACTGGAATATTAGTTCTTTCTCGAAAACTACGTTTACTTCAGATGGAGCCGTTTCTCACAATGTTTTATACTATCAACAGCTCTCCATTGATTGTTACCAAATATGTTTTTATGCTAACAATGCTTTTGAGTAATTACCAATAGTGTCCAGTGCCTTTAATACAAACAAAATATTTTAGTAAACATTCTTCAGAGCAGTATGAGTGTTATTAATTTAACTGTCATTCAAAACGAACACAATGATCACATACACTAGACAGGAATATTGGATAGAGGGCGCACTCTGCCGCTGTGTCAACGTAACGATAAATTGGGGAGGGGAATTTTGCATCAGAAGCACACCACGACAATGCCACAATCTCACGATTCGGTCGAATTGACTCGATGGCGAATCAATTATCTAAATGACATTATTGGTTGTACATAGTGTAATTAAAGACATAAACAATACCTTGTTTGCTTGAGGGCCTACTGTTGGAAAACGTTCACGTTGCACACTTCCATTAACTGAAATGAGGGGAAAAGGTAACAGTTTTTCTTTCTGCTGGCGAACTACATAGTTCTAATCTGCGTGTGTACAACTTTCTTTGCTGATTGAAGTAAATACCATTCGTTTTGGTATTACCCATAATATACACAGATTGTGTAACCACTGTATACTCAGTACTTTCCCGGGTTCTGTGAACAAAATCACAGGCATAGTACTCAGGTGGGATTCAAACCCACGACCTTTCCAATTCTAGAGTCAGTGTCATTCCAACTAGACCACCGAGATTGCCCGGTAGCTAGAGGACATGCAGTTCGAATCATATGTGGTAGCAGCGGGCACTCCAACGAATTTATAGATGTTAAATTTGCATCGGGTATGAAGAAAATTAATTTTGGTCTCACCCATACACACCGAGAAAATATTATTAATTTTTTCCAATAAATCTCCTCTCTCGTATAATCTTACTGTGTTGGCATCTCTTCAAATGTTTCTTTCAACCATTATTTGTTTGGAACTTTAAGAAGTTGCAATCAGTCGGTTTGTGGTCGTGCTAAGGTTCTGCAGTATTTCAATGTCATGATATGTGTGAGTTGCACTATGGTTGTTCATAAATAACTGCAGTTCCAGATTCAAGTGAACTGTGACGTTGTAATCCTCTTTGTCAAACATGTCTGGATAAAATGAAATTCATGAATTGTGTTATTGTTGAAGTTCATTGGCGCGTAGTTATAGCAGGAGGACGTACAAACCAAGTCGACTTCATCGTTAAAATTAATACATACATACATACATTAGATCACTGTAACATTATGAGCTGTATGTGAACGTTGGATCATTCTACTTCATGCATTTCCATCCTAAATCCGTCTTCTCAAGGAATGATTTAATAGCAACTTAATAAACTCAGATTCAGTACGATGGAGGGAAGGATCTCGATGTATGTTTTGCTGGTGTGTGTTTGGTGTTCACTTGATGCAGGCGGATTCCTGATGGTTTTCACTGCTCAACCAACAGTGAATGTGGTGATATTAACACCAGAGGCCGATCGTAAGGAGGGCGGGCAGGTTGAAATGAGGTGTACCGCTACAAACCTCGAATCACATCATATCATGGAGTGGAGGACTGTGGACCCAGACACGACCCTGAGATGGGGTGAGACCACTTATCAAAACGTGAATGGGCGATTCATCTTCGTTACATCGGTAGACATGGCTACTCAAACAGTTGTTCAAGACTTTACCATCACCAATGTGCAGAGGGCCGATACTGATGAATATGTGTGTAATGTCAATGACCCAATGCAGAGTGGAGGCAGCAACATCGTAGCCACATCCAGTGTAACACTTTCAGTGTTATACTTCCCCAGTGCGTCCTTCACGATGTGCTCTCCTGCTGGACCCATTACAGTAGACGCTGGGACAGAGTTAGATATGAGGTGTTCATCTGAGAGCAGTCACGGAACAGTCACAATGACGATCAATCCCACTATACAGACTTCTAGATACACCAACTGGACATCAGTAATCAACGATGATAGCGATACAGTCGTAAGGACATTAGATTTGACTGTGGATGATGCTGACAATGGTGTTGCATTCGAATGCTTCATATCATCAATGTATTTCGCTGGTATGCAACGTACATGTCAAATCGGACCAATAACAGTGAGGAAAACCGTGACAATACCCATGACAGAGCCCACAAATTCATCCACGACTTCGTCCATTCCTGCCGTCATTGCCGGAGCAGTCGTAGGGGGAGTCGCTGCATTTCTTCTCTTCGTAATTCTGATCCGCATTTACTGTAAACGACGCTCCGGCAACTCGGATCCCAAATCGGAACAGTTCAATGCAGACATCAACCCAACAAATAATGACTTGACACTAGATAGACTTGAGCAGTCTCAGGTCAGTTTCAACGAGTATGGAGATCTTGACTCAATACAGCATGGGTTACAGGATAATATCATATATGTCCCCTCACCAAGCCCAATATCCGGACCAGCTGCGTCTTATGCTGGCACTTTGCCGGTACAAACAGCTGAGACGATTGATCCAAGTCTAATTTATGCAAAACCAATCCGTACCAAAACTCAAAAGACTGAACGTGAACTGAAGAAGCAACAGTCAGACCCCAACGATAACCCTACAACTGATCAGAGTTACAACAATCCTGCATTTGATTCTAATGTCTCTGGTGGAACAACAGCGCCCTATTGGGACGACTCACCCACTCCCACACCGGCGGCATCGGTTAGACCAACTCGACCTAGTAAACCCACACCCTATAAACCCAACCCGTCACAGCGTAACACATTGGGTAGGCCTAACAATGACAATCCTGTAATTGAGTCAAGTGTCTTTGATGGAACAACAACGCCCTCTGGAGTCGACTTATCCACATCCATCAAACCGATTGCATTAGTCAGACCAACTCGACCTAGTAAGCCCAGACCCTATAAGCCCAAGCAAGCAGAGCGTATGAGTGACGCCCCGAGTACCCACAATGACCGGATGCCACCCTCTCCCCCACCCCTAACAAGCGTCAATGACGGTACACCTAGCCTGGAAAACACCGACGATTCACCTTATGCCCAAACCTCCTTACCTATGAGGCAGCAGAGTAGTCATGGCAACCCAGCATCTGAGGATCACATTGTCTATGCTGATTTGGATTTGCAATCAGACGAGATTCAAGATGGTGGACACCACCCTCAACCAGCATCTGATGAAGCAGTGCTGTACTCGAGTGTAATGATGAACTAACATTGATGTATTTGATAGGTATCATAAGACGAGAAAGACGCTGCCCTTCTCCTTGTCACCTGGGCCCAATTTCATAGAGCTGCTAAGAACAAAACATTGCTTAGCATGAAATTTCTTCCTTGACTACCAACCAAATTTCTACCTGTTGCATATTGCTTGTTACTGGTATTCAGCTGTTATTTGCTTATCCTGAAAATCACATGGAAATTTGGTTGGTAATCCTGTTTTTATCAAGGAAGAAATGTCATGCTTAGCAAATTTTTGTGCTCAGCAACTTTATATGAAATTGGGTTCGGTATTCTCTCCCAATCTAATCCACTTACCTTCTCCTAAAATGCTTATCAGCTCTTATTTATCCCTTGATTAATCTTCAAATAATTTTGTTCTACAATTCAAGTTGGCCTCATTGCTTTTTAAATGAACATGCATCATATTTAGAAACATGAGTTTTCAACTTTTAAATGAAATATTATTTTGAGATATTATTTTGTAATCGAGCTATTATACTACCACGGTCTTGAGATCCTATTTGTTAGCCAAGACATTTTCTTGTTCACACTTTATAAATAAGGACAAATCTGCACATTAAACATGAATTTGGTTTTATATTGTACCGATAACCAAAAACAAAAACTGCAACCTAAGACAATAAAATTTAACCTATTCACAACTAAATTGTACACATTTTTATTACGCTTCTTGGGTTAAAAATAATAAATCTCAGAAGCGTCACAAGTTGTCATGAACTATACAAACATAACTGCATGGGCTTTTATTTCTCAAAATCAAGCGGTTTGTATCCCCCTTAACGCGCACCCAGTACCACACCCTTTGCCACACCCATTGCCACACCCACACTTCCATACCATCGCCGAAGGGTGTTCTTCCATGTCCTCCAAGTTTTCCCTCCACTATATCTGCCTAAATTTCAAAACAGTGTCGTGGTTGGAAACTTTGCTATTTTTTAATCACAACAATTTCATACATTCTTGGATTGTTTCAATTGAATGAAACTGTTTTGTCTGTGGGTTTTAAGGTTTTAAGATTTTGAAAAATATGTACACTTTGCTTGTATAACCGCACCTAATACAGACAAAAAAATGTTGTAAACAAAATTGTAATTTACGCTAACGATGAAAAGATGTGTACAAACACTTTTTGTTTTTAATTGATAGCAAATGCATCCTTAATTATTCAGAAGAAAATTAATATTCAAGAAAGTTATATGTCAAAGTTATGTTTTATGAATGATATGTTTTATTTTACATTAATGCTAAAAAAGAAATCGGTGTGATTTAAGATTAAAGGGACCGTGTCGTCATGATCAAATAGATCATTATTAATATTCTTTATCCCCGATGCAAATTTAACATCTATTACAAATAGATCATGATAATGAGGAAAGTCGCACCTGCAGTAATTGTGTGAGAGTTAGTAATTATTGTACAGCCACAGGCCTGCTTTGACCATGACGAAACATCACATTTATTAATCTATTCTCACGTCGCATTTTAAGGTTTGATTATTTAGTATACAGAGTAGGATAAAACAATAATTCTCAGATATTATCAACTCACTCAGGATACGTCAATAATGTAAGAATTTGCTCGCTATAATATTTTTAGTGAATATTCATTTGGAATAGGGATATAGGATTGGCTGAACCTGCTCCTGTAAATAAATTACTAACCTAACATAATGTATTTTATTATTGTATCTTTTCATTTTTTTTTTTTTTTTTGTATTAAAATAAAACCGAGGACTTTGTATGAGCTACAATAAAAAATATTCTGACAAAGTACCAAACAATTTTAACAGACTTTTACAATGTTCTTTTTAGGCCAAATGAACGGCACTTCTTTGGACAAGCTTTTCATTCTGTAAAAGAAGACACATATTAGGACCCTGTTGGCACCGTTGGTGGCGTGTTTGTGATTTATTGGGTGCGTTCGTTTAGCTTCCATGGGTCGACCCCGGTGTGTGACGGGGTTTTTTTTCCAGGATGAACGTGTGCAGATAATTACCCACGTTCGTCCTGCAAGAAAAAACCGCCACACACCGGGGTCGACCCAGGGAAGCTGAACGAACGCACCCATTGATGAGCCCGCGCGTCACACTGAATAACACACGTTGACATTGACCACCAAAATGGCGCATCCAAGATTATTCTGATGATGACGTCAGGTAAAATGGGTCAATAGACCTTTATCACGCTGTCACCATCTTGGTCATGTTCCATGTTTCCAATAACAGTAATGAATGCTAACATTCATTGCGTATGACACCAGACTATTATTTCGTCCAGCCTCAGGTTGGTTACAATTAATGAGTTGGAATGGAGTAAAATCAAGATGGCCACACCGTGATAAAGGTATATAACATGTATACCCTGAACTGAACTATCAGACATTTTCCAAATCAGTTTTATGCTACCCTGGACAATCTATGATGTCACAATCCTAGTCCAAACGTGAAACACACTCTTTGGGAGCGCCCAGTGAGAATTTAAATTAGTTCTTTCACAAACAATATCTCACCTAACTTTAATTCTCCAAGCGACTAAAGGACTGTAAAAGGGAAACATTTTGTAAAACTATTATTTAATTTGAATCTTTCTACCAATCCTTATAGTTATGTGATAATAAATGAAAATAATGTTCAGGAATACGTCATTTATTTTGGTGTCTTGGTAGCATGTTGTAATCAGGCGACATTGTGACCATTTTTGTAAAACGTGATACCATAAGAAAACCCACAGTTGTGTTATTAAGTTCATTGGCGTGTAAGTATAAGGAAGTACAACAAAGTTAACTTGACAAATACTTCTATTGGTAAATCGCTGTTACATTGAGTTATGTGTGAACGTATGTGGCATTAATCGTAAAGGCTGTTACAGAATGGAATTACGCATTTCCTATCATTGCTTATACAAACTGAACTCATGATCTTTCATTTTAAAGCCATTGGACCCTTTCGGTAAACAGTGTTGTCCAAGGCCCACACTTTGTGTACCACAACTTCTATATCAAATTACAAACCTGTGAAAATTAAGGCTCAATCGGTCATCGGAGTCGGGAGAAAACAACGGAAAAACCCACCCTTGTTTCCACGCGTTTCTCCGTGTCATGACATATATTTAAAATAAATCCGTAATTCTCGTTAACGAGAATTTATATTGTTTTGCTGTTTTTTCAAAAAGTAAAGCATTTCATGGAACAATATTCCAAGAGAAGTCTTTCACCAGTGCCTTTTGTAAACCCTGTAAGTTATTTGTAAATCTGTGAACTTTTTTTTTTTTTTTTCTGAACCGAAAGTGTCCAATGGCTTTAAAGGCACGATGGACACATTCGGTAATTGTCAAGACAAGTATTCTCCCTTGGTGTTTCCAACTTAAACATGCATAAAAATAATAACAAATCTGTGAAAAATTTTACTCAATTGCCCATCGAAGATGCAAGAGAGTAATGAAAGAAAAAACACCCCTGTTGCACTGCTTTGTGTGCTTAATATTCAGATAAAGGCTCCAGGTGAGGTCTTTTATTATTTGATTGAGAAATTACCTCTTTCTCAAAAACTATATACCTTACTACAGAGGGAGCCGTTTCTCACAATGTTTCATACTATCAACAGCACTCCATTGCTCGTTAGGCCTACCAATTAAGTTTTTATGCTAACAATCATTTTGAGTAACCAAAATTAGTGTCCAGTACCTTTAAACAAACATCGTGTTTGAGACTGGTACCGTGTTGTACCAAGCCCACCTCCAGATGAAGTGAAAGTGATTGTGGTTAGCCCACACTTTCCCGGAGTCGGACAGGATGTTTGCTTAAAAACATGCATTGCTATAAATACTTGCAAAATAAATCACTGCTACAATAGTACAAGAGCTTTGCATGATGAACGCCGTCTCATCCACTTCTTGATTTTCAAAGGAATCTTTCGTAGTAACTTAATAAACTCAAGATTCAATACGATGGATGGAAGGATGTCGATGTATGTTTTGCTGGTGTGTGTTTGGTGTTCACTTGATGCAGGCGGATTCCTGATGGTTGTCACTGCTCAACCAACAGTGTCTGCGGAGATCTTAACACCAGAGGCTGATCGTAAGGAGGGCGGGCAGGTTGATATGAGGTGTACCGCTACAAACCTCGAGTCGCATCATATCGTGGAGTGGCTGACTGAGGACCCTATAAAGACCCTGAGATGGGGTGGAGCCACTGTTTTTAACAACAATGGACGGTTCATCTTCGATACATCGGTAGATAAAGCTACTCAAACAGTTGTTCAAGACTTTACCATCACCAATGTGCAGAGGTCCGATACTAATCAATATGTGTGTATTGTCAATGACCCATTACCTACCGGAGGCTACGACATCGTAGCCAGATCTAGTGTAACACTTTCAGTGTTATACGTCCCCAGCATTACGCCACAAAACAATGACATTACAAGCACCATGACAGCCCCATCTTCAACTCAATGGACTGTAGCTTTCATAGTCCTTGCTGTTGCATTGTTCGTCGTCGTCATCATCATTCTCATCCTTCGTGATGTCAGACAAAAACGTCTGATAAAAAGACTCAGATCTAAGAAAGAATCCCAAGTCACCCAACCTCCCTACACGGAGCTGCAGCCAACGGAGGACAGGAATCGCGTCTACATGGAACCAGTTGAAGTAGATGAAAGCCCAGAGGATTACTACGCTCAGCTTGATGATCCTAGGCATAGTGAGCAAAGAATAAATCACCAAGTCAGTGTGCATGTTGACCCAACTCCAAGTTCATCAGGAGCAACTGACACTCAACATACCTACTTCCAACCAGACAAAGTAGATAATGGAAGCCCAGAGGATGACTACGCCCAGCCTGATGATCCCAAAGAGCAAAAAATTAATCACCAAGTCACTTTGCATGTTGACCCAACACCAAGTTCATCAGGAGCAACTGACACTCAACATACCTACTTCCAACCAGACAAAGTAGATAATGGAAGCCAAGAGGATGACTACGCCCAGCCTGATGATCCCAAAGAGCAAAAAATTAATCACCAAGTCACTTTGCATGTTGACCCAACCCCAAGTTCATCAGGAGCAACTGACACTCAACATACCTACTTCCAATCAGACAAAGTAGATAATGGAAGTCAAGAGGATGACTACCTTCAACCACGGCCACATGATCTCAAGGAGCAAAAAATAAATCACCAAGTCAGTGTGCATGTTGACCCAACCCCAAGTTCATCAGGAGCAACTGACACTCAACATACATACTTCCAACAATTGAAGTGAGAATTATTTAAAGCTACTGGATTTGAATAAATTAATGACTACTGATTGATCATCAACACGTATTGTCTTTCCCCATCCGTTTCAATCAGGAAAGTTGGACCTCATTTCCTCAACATGTATATTAGAAATCCCTCCAACAAAATGATTTCATCTTTTCGTTTTGTTTAATTAAAAAAAAATCGAAGACTTGTATGAGCTCAGAACAATATTATTCTGCTCAAATACTGAATAATTTTTATGTAATTGAATTAATGGATTTTTACATTTTTGTGTAGGCCAAATGCATGGCTTTTCTTTCTGTATTTAAAAAGGGACAACAGATTAATAACGGTTTAGGTCCCTGTTGGCACCGTTGGTGGCGTGTTTGTGATGTATTGACAGGGTACATCCATAGAGCTATACCGCATCAGACATGGGTTCTTTATGTCAGTGGTCTATACTCTGAATTGAACTACCAGACGTTTTTCAAATCAGTTTTGTGCTACACCCTGGGCCCAATTTCATAGAGCTGCTGAGCACAAAAATTTGCTTAGCATAAAATTTTCTTCCTTGATAAAAACAGGATTACCAACCAAATTTCCACGTGATTTAAAGGATAAGCAAACAGCAGCCGAATACAAGTAATCCTGTTTTTATCAGGGAGGAAATTTCATGCTGAGCAAATTTGGGCCCTGGACAATCTATGACGTCACAATCCTTGTCCAAACATATGGAACACACTCTTTGTGAGCGCCCAGTGAGAATTTAAGTGAATTGTTTCACAAACACTATCTCACCTAAACTTTAATTCTCCAAGCGACTACAGGACCGTAAAAAGGGAAACATTTTGTAAACTATTATTTGATTTGAATCTTTCGACCAATCCTTGTAGTTAGTGTGATGATAAATGAAAATGATGTTCAAAAATACATCATTTATTTTGGTGTTTTGGGGGCATGTTATAGAATCAGTTAACCAGCGACATTGCGACCATTTTTGTAAAATCTATAGTTGTGTTATTTTTTAAGTTCATTGGCGTTTGGTGTTCAGTATAAGGAAGTACAGCAAAATTAACTTCATAGATACATGGATATTGGTAAATCGCTGTTACATTGAGCTGTGTGTGAACGTACGTGGCATCATTCGTAAAGGCTGTTACAGAATGGAAGTACGCATTTCCTATCATTGCTTATACAAACTGAACTTGATCTTTTATGTTTAAAGGCACCAACACATTCGGTAATTGTCAAGACAAGTACTCTCACTAGCTGTATCCAAACATATGCATAAAATAACAAATCTGTGAAAATGTTGACTCAATTGATCATCGAAGTTGCAAGAGAATAATGAAAGAAAACACAACCTTGCATAAGAAAAGGCTTTAGACGTGTGAAGTATTTTAAATTTTGATTGAGAAATTACTTCTTTCTCAAAAACTAGTTACTACAGAGGGAGCCGTTTCTCACAATGTTGTATAATCAACAGCTATCCATGGCTCGTTACCTAGTAACTGTTTACGCTAACAACTATTTTGAGTAATTACCATGTGTCCATCGTGCCTTTAAGAAATTATCCTGTTAAAAACTGGTGTCGTGTTGCAGTACCACCAAATCCCTCCTCAATATGAACTGTGAAAGGTTGTTGGTACATTTTCCCATGGCAGAATGTTTGATGAAAAACATCCATTGTTCAATACGTGTACATTTAATTTTAGTTTAATCACTTTTACGTTGAGCTGTGCGTGAAGAACGCAGGATCATTCCACGTCAAGCAAGTTTTTTTTTTTCTTCAAAGGAATGATTTAATAGCAACATAATAAACTCATGTTCAATACGATGGATGGAAGGATCTCGATGTATGTTTTGCTAGTGTGTGTTTGGTGTTCACTTGATGCAGGCGGATTCCTGATGGTTGTCACTGCTCAACCTACAGTGTATGCAGAGATCTTAACACCAGAGGCTGATCGTAAGGAGGGCGGGCAGGTTGATATGAGGTGTACCGCTACAAACCTCGAGTCGGATCATATCGTGGAGTGGAGGACTGGGAACCCAGACAGGACCCTGAGATGGGGTGAATCCAATGTTGATAATAACAATGGACGATTCATCTTCGATACATCAGTAGGTGTGAATACTCGAACAGTTGTTCAAGACTTTGTCATCACCAATGTGCAGAGGGCCGATACTGGTCAATATGTGTGTTCTGTTAAAAACCCTATACCGACCGGAGGCGGCTACAACACCATAGCCAGATCCAGTGTAACACTTTCAGTGTTATACCTCGCCAGCATGACGCCAAAAAACATCGAAGTATCTACCACCATGACAGCCCCATTTTCAACTCCATTGGTTGTAGCTTTCATAGTCCTCGCTGTTACAATTTTCGTCGTCGTCATCATCCATGTCGTCATCCTCATCTTTCGTGTAAGACAAAAACGTCTCATAAAAAGACTTAGATCTGAGAAAGAAAACCAAGTCACCCAAGCTGATCCCTACATGGAGCTGCAGCTAACGGAGGACGAGAATCGCATCTACATGGAACCAACTACGACTGTGGGAAATATTCCCACACAAGACACCTACTGCCAAGTACCAGTTGAAGTAGAGAATGAAAGCCCAGAGTATGACTACGCTCGGCCAGATTATCTCAAAGAGCAAAGTTCATCAGGAGCAACTGACACTCAAGTAGATAATGAAAGCCAAAAGGATGACTACCTTCAACCACGGCCACATTATCTCAAGGAGCAAAGAATAAATCACAAAGTCAGAGTGCACGTTGACGCAACCCTAAGTTCATCAGGAGTAACTGACACTCAAGTAGATAATGGAAGTCAAGAGGATGACTACCTTCAACCACGGCCACATGATCTCAAGGAGCAAAGAATAAATCACCAAGCCAGTGTGCATGTTGACCCAACTTCAAGTTCACCAGGAGTAACTGACACTCAACATACCTACTTCCAACCAGATAAAGTAGATAATGGAAGCCAAGAGGATGACTACGCCCAGCCTGATGATCCCAAGGAGCACAAAATAAATCACCAAGTCAGTGTGCATGTTAACCCCACCCCAAGTTCATCAGGAGCAACTGGCACTCAACATACATACTTCCAACCAGATAAAGTAGATAATGGAAGCCAAGAGGATGACTACGCCCAGCCTGATGATCCCAAGGAGCAAAAAATAAATCACCAAGTCAGTGTGCATGTTGACCCAACCCCAAGTTCATCAGGAGCAACTGACACTCAACATACATACTTCCAACAATTGAAGTGAGAATGGCAGCCCAGAGTATGAGTATAATGCTCGTCCAGAAGGCAGCACCAACACCAGCTATAATTATAAAGCGGTCATAGTGCCACAGAGTTCAGCTGAGAAGCAGTATCACAACATTATTAGACATTCACGAGTCCTTTTTAATACAATCACAGCGGTAAAGTAGATGCAACATTCTAGACGGCAATCATTCAATATCAATGGAGTGCGGATAAAACACCCAGTGAACACCCTCTGAACAAACATCTCACCCTTGTACGCTTCGAAATGTAAAACATCATCCACAATTTGGAGAGAGGTCATTTCCATTGCTCTCAATAGATTTCAAGAGACATACAAAGTCAACCAATTGAGAAAACTTCTATAAATAACTGTGAACGAGTGACGGTGTAAGGCAAGAACGCCGCGGGCCAAGCAATGACAGTTTCTAGCTTTGGTTGGATCTGCAACTGATAGCAATCTTTCATACAAATACATTTTAAAATTAATACGATATTCCTACCGGAGCATTTAAATCTCGCACTGTCCAAGTGTTGGAGGACTCAAAGTGAACCTAAGTAACGAAATTGTATATTATTATTGTAAACATTTCAAACAAAAACTTTTAAGTGTAAAAGTATAGGCGGTGGTTTATTACGAACATGTGATGATGAGAATAATTATGTGACGTAACGTTCTCAAATCAATTGCAAATATTTCTGTTTAGACTTTAGGCAAAAAGAAGCTCGTGTCATTCCATGCGAATTCAATTAACACTTTCAAGTGACACAACAATGACATCTCAAAAAATAATATTTTTGTTCATAACTTCTTCTGATGTTGTACGCCATTTCCGAGACTCTCTGGGTTTTCCACAACTAACCAGTCTTGAGCTTGGTCATTGTGGGATTACTGAATCACAAATTCTTGATTTGTGTATTCATAATCATAGACGTTAAACCAATGTTGATATGAGAGAGATTGGCTGTTGCCAGCTTAGTGTTTATATCCCTTTGTGGTAGTTTGCCGAGTTCAATGATGGGAAGATTATTTAAAAAAAAAACTGCTACAGTGACGTCACTTCATTAGACCTTTTAAAACGTTACTATTTTGTAATTATTAAAAGCAGCTTTTAACTCTGTTTGTGACGCTCAAACTTTCGACTGGCTACTGTTGCCACTTTATCCGATAGGTGTTATAAGTTTAGTTGTCATTGAAAACGAACACCATACCAGACTAAGCCAATGTTTGGAGGTGCACCGCACCCACAGTGCTAGGAAATTTTTGGGTAGGCATTTTAAATCAGAAGCAAACCACGATAATTCCGTAATGTCATGTTTCAGTCGAATTGAATCGAGACTCTTAATTAATGATCAAAATAAAATGTTTAACTATTGGTGTGTCACTCAAATGTTCACAAGTGTCGTTAGAAACATTAATGATGCATTGTCAATCTTTTAGCTCTGTGTGTTGCAAACACCTCATCGTAGGCAATGAATGAAAGGGAAGGGTGATGGACGGTTTTTCGTTCTTGTGGCCATTGGACACTTTCGGTACAGAAAAAAAAATAAAAGTTCACAGATTTTACAAATAATTTACAGGGTTTACAGAAGTAATGGTGAAAGACTTCTCTTGAAATATTATTCCATGAAATGCTTTACTTTTTGAGAAAACATTAAAACAATATAAATTCTCGATATCGAGAATCATTTTGCGGATTTATTTTAGACACATGTCATGACACGGCGAAACGTGCAGAAACAATTAGGGTGGGTTTTCCCGTTATTTTTTTCCGACTCTGATGACCAATTGAGCCTAAATTTTCACAGGTTTGTTATTTTATATATAAGTTGTGATACACGAAGTGTGGGCCTTGGACAATACTGTCTACCGAAAGTGTTGAATGGCTTTAAGCAGCCTTTGGGGTATCCCAACCTGCTGGCGTTTCCCGGTGGAGTGACCGGCGATATTAAAGCGACACCCAAAAATCTGATTATTATTGAGACGCAGGAATATCTAAAGGAAGACTCGGTACAAATTTCGTCTTTCTCGTATGCCTTTTCTGGAGTTATTTTCAAACTTAACGCAGAATTTATTACCAAGCATTTTTTTCAGCCGGACATTGTGCTATACTGCGTTGCCCTCAGTGGTGCATAGCTCTTCTCCCTGACCTCGCCTGGCCTTCAAAATCGTCATGAAAACTAAACAAAAACTGAGAGGAGATCGAGCCCTGGAAATGGACTTTCCAGCTGTAAAACTTGTGCAGTTCCAGCATTATTATTCTGAGACTGGATTTGTCGACCGTCCTGTTGTATTTCTCTCAGTAACAGCTCAGTGTACAATACTCCCATTCTGCAATGCGGTAGTCTTTGGAGTATGCAGACCTTGCCGCGTCTGAAGACGGTTGGAAGTAGCCCCACAAGTGTAGATGAGCAACAAAGTGTGGGGGCAAAGAAAGCCAAAAGCAAGGCAGAAAAAAAACACCGGGAAAAACTGCCCTAACAATACAAAGTAATGAGGGAGAAAAGACAAATTAGGCAAACAGGTTGTTTTTCTGCACCCCCCCCCCCCCCCCATAGGTCATTTTGGTTTGTAACGGCTAACTATTTTTCCCCAAAGATGAAACACAGAATTCCAATACTAATCATTCTTACACAATCTATTAATTGCACGACCCCTCAAAATGCCACAATTCAAGAATATTGGGCCTATTAATTAATCAGCTTGGTGCATGATGAACGTATTGAACTAATAATGAGTGATAGCGCCCTCTTTTGATGACGCTGTCATCCCCAGATTGGGACCCAAAATTCCTCAATCTCGTGTTCATTTGACATGGGGGTAAGGTGGTGCACGAGGTTATTAAACCAAACGTGTACAAGTAGTGGGCCGACCCCCTCTCAGTGCTCGATGTTTGTGTGCTTTCGTACGATGTGGGGTAAGAAATAAGGCGACATTTTCTTAATAACAGGATCTTTCCATGCTCCCTTGAGTTGGAAATACACACTGTAGTAGCACACTCTTCACCCTGCAGGCGGTCACTGCCGGAGGTAGGCTAGTTCAGGGACCAAAACAGCACCTTCTCACTCATTCTTTACAGTAAAACAGAGACCTCACCCGTTTCCGTTCCTGATCCTGTTAACCAAAAAAGCAAAGTAAGTAACATTTGTTTTTATAATAAATACCGTACTAAGTAAGTAGGTAGCCAGGGTAGTATTAAGACAAATACTTAGGTCTAGCCCCGGCCACTAAACTAGTCATGTTTTAATTCAGTGCTAGTGACACACACACTGACACTGTGTCACTGTGTCACTGTGTCATGTGTCCAAAAAGCGAAAATTCAGAAAGAGCCCCAAGCCCAAGGCCAAACCAGAACAAAGTGTGTCTGACACTTTGACATGTGTAAACGTCCTTATTTTACTTGGCCTGGGCCATGCCGGAGGTATAGCTCCATGGTAGAACCAATTTCGAGTTAATGTGCTCTCCACAATTTAGTATGGTATTGCACTATTGGTAAGTTGTTAGTAATATACCTGGGGGAAATCAGGGAAAAGTTTCCGTATGGCGCCACCACTTATTCATTCGATATAAAATAACATAGTATCTAATTTACCTCAATGAGATATCCCTTTTTGTAAAAATTAGTGAAAAAGTGGTGGCGCCATACGGAAAGTTATCCGAAATCAGCATTAAAAAAGTGGTTTTGGAGTTGATTTAAATTATTTGCGGATAAATTGGTGGCGACGTGCGGAAAATTATCCCAAATTTTGTATCAACTCCTACGAAACAATTGCTGTGAAAGCAGCAGTGTGACAGCAAAATTTGCTTCCCATGCATTCGTAGGAAGTATGAATTTGGCTTTTGGTCGTACACAGTGCCTAGCCTACTCCTAGAACTTTGAGGTTCATTCTGCTAACGTCTCCGTACTGTGGAAGAATGTAGAAAGGGCAAAATGTTTGGGGTTCACCCTCTATGAGGTTCGTAGAGCAATAGCGGAATTCGGAACAAACTTCATAGTTCTAGGAGTAGTGCCTAGCCCAGGTACAGTGGACTCCTCCGATCAAAGCATACAACAGTGCAGAGTCCAGGAGGGCCGTAGCCTTTAGAAAAAATGTCTACCAATGTTTTTGTCATATTTTTACCATAAGGGCCTACTGAGGGAGCTGAAGTTTTTACTCATACCTTGCTTGTGTCCTGAACTATTCAGCTTGATTGGTAAAGAAATGTTGATATTAATACCTGGATGACATCGTTTTGTGAAATAAAAATGGAAATTGATGGCCCTGTTAGACCGTCCTGAACGTCTGCAACTGACTTGCTTTAGAGTGAAAACTTTATTGCATGTGCTCATAATAATATTGTAATGTGTTGCATGCAATCTTCATTAAAGTTTGCACAAGCTGCAACTTTTTTACGGTGCAAACTTTGTAGGGGGTAATAGGTAGGCCTACAGTATGTGTTTTTCGATTCAATAACAATGCCGCACTTTTTAATTTATCGTATAATGAAGACATTAATGAGATCAATCTTCTCTTACATGTCACCAAGCTTGTTCAATGCATGTTAAACTGTGTTGGGAGCTTTTTTTCTCATGTAGATTCTGGGGTGGATTTCACAAAGGTAGTCCTAACTTAGGACTTGTCCTAGGCAATGTTAAGAGATAGGACCAGTCCTAAGTTAGGATGAGTTACTGGTCCTACTGTAACTTAGGACCAGTCCTACCATTTAGTATTGCTTAGGACTAGTCCTAAGTTAGGACTACCTTTGTGAAATCCACCCCTGGTCGTATAAAAATATCTCTGGTCTAACAAACATTTTAGCTACTGTGGTCTTGTGGATTTTCCCTCAAAATTTGAGCCCTTCATGTACATGGTACATACAGTCCAAATTTTGTGTTTAATTGTTTTCAAAACAAAATTATCTATCCCCAATACTGGTGCCATGTTGGCTACAAGTTCCTAGTGAATGCAGATTTTGCAAGGAAACAAGTACTGCACTGTACAAATGTAGACTTAACCTGTGATGCTTTGCAAGTAGTTCTTGGCATGAGACCAAAACATAAATTGTGCCCAAGTCATCAGCTGTTCTCGGATTTCAAAAAAGTATCAACACGGTAGGAGCAACCGTGCCAGATATTAATTGTGTTTGTTTAAATGATGGCAAGCACCATGTGCTAAAATGTAGGCTACTGTGACTTTAAATACAGCCAAGGTTTGCCCTGAACTCTTTCAGTGACTAGCCAGGAGGACCAGTGAGTTTGTCATTTCACTGGTTAGGTGTCGTCACTAGACTAGTCCTCAATATTATTGTTATATAGACAATGTGACCTGTGACATCACATGTTTACAAAAGAGCCACAGAGCCTGGACTTCCTGCAGGCACGATTTGTACACAGCTCAAAGGAAGAAAACATAAAATCTTATATTTTATGGAGATTGCTTGTCTAATTCCCATCAACTTTTGATATGATGAAAGGTGGGGCACATCTCAAAACTTGTCCAGCTTTTACTTTCATAACTCTTGGATTTATGTGGACTTGAAATTATGACACAAAATGTCATTATTCCCAGAATACCTACCGAATACACAAGGTCACAGTGATTGTAAACAAAGTTCACATGGTCTATGGGGAATGCTCTTGAAGACACTGGACACTATTGGTAATGTCAAAGACCAGTCTTTTCGGATTTAGAATTTGAGGTCTCGGAATCAATCTTTATGAAAGCACACAACTTCGTGTGACAGGGGTGTTTTTTCTTTCATTATTATCTCGCAAGTTTGGTGACCGATTGAGCTCAAATTTTCACAGGTTTGTTATTTTATGCATATGTTGAGATACACCAACTGTGAAGACTAGTCTTTGACAATTACCATTAGTGTCCACTGCCTTTAAAACACATCAAGGTGTATTAGGGTTAAAGCCCTTGGGCACTTTCGGTTAACAGTATTGTCCAAAGGCCCACACTTCGTGTATCACAACTTATATATAAAATAACAAACCTGTGAAAATTTAGACTCAATCGGTCATCGGAGTCGGGAAAAAATAACGGGAAAACTCACCCTTGTTTCCACACGTTTCGCCGTGTCATGAGATGTGTTTACTATAATCCGTAATTCTCGTTGTCGAGAATTGATAATTGTTTTAATGTTTTCTCAAAAAGTAAAGCATTTCATGGAATAATATCTCAAAAGAAGTCTTTTACCATTACCTTTTGTAAACCCTGTAAGTTATTTGTAAATCTGTGAACTTGTTTTTTTTTTGTTCTATTCCGAAAGTGTATAATGGCTTTTAAACAAATTACAATGTATATGCTTTGCCCTTGAATTGATGCAGTACACTGTTGTGTTGTAAAGACAGACTGCAGGAATGTGTGTACCCTATGGCATGTAGCGAATGTTGTCTGGAGGCTCTGGCACTACTGATGATGATGAAGAATGTACAAGTAGTGTGCATGAACCAATGATTGTTAAAGCAGTGCTCCGATTTTACACTGGACCCACAGGCCCAAGGCCAGCGATGTTTAGTCTTGGGCCAGTAAACTTTTGACCGGACAAGTCCAGCCAAAACCTCACTGTGTAATAAAATATTGTACAGGCACAGATTTTTTTTCCAATATTAGCCTTGAATTCTGTTGGTTTAGTTTTCAAAAATACCCCAGACAGTTGCGCTATTTCTATTGGTTGAGAGCGGTCGTAAGGGGGTGTTTAAACGGTTAATAAAGTCACAGCTGAAGCTGTTTAAGACCGGCTGGCATCGCGTGTTAGGCTCGCACGCTAATGTACGCCAATTTAAATTACGCAGAACGCAATTCATAGCTATTAGTAACAGCGTGTAATATGCGTGTACATGCGCTACACACCGCCCAACGCGCATGAAACATTGTTGAAAAATTTTATGGAAATTTGCAAACTTCAAAAAATTCGCAAAAGAAAGTGTCACACACAATGTCTATTTTGTGAAATTATTTCGCTTTTTGGCGTTTAGGGTATTTATGAATTGGAATAAAAGAGTAGTGACTCCTTCTTAAACGGCCGTTTAAAACCTTGCAGGGTCTGCCTGTGCGATAAAGGCCCTCGCCTTTCGACTCAAGCCTTTATCACACAGCTGCAACCCTGCTGGTTTTAAACAGTCGTTTAAGAACTCGTCGCCTACTCTTTTATTCCCTTAAAGTCACCTGGAAATAGAATTTTTTTCTTTCAATCATAAGAGTTTATGCTTACGTACAATAAAACAATTTTTTTGGTAATTGTTTGTCACGATTTATATGTTAAAAAAATATATAAAGTTGTTTGGGGGGCTGACTCCGCCTACCCCTTTTGTGACATAAATCAAGGCACACTTTGCCTCCAATGCGTAGTTTCTGCATTCAGCAACAATACACACTGGTCGGCATTGCCGGAAAAAAAACTTTTTTATTTTTTTTTAAACGTACAAACTCACGACTTGGTCCGTACATGTACTTTGCAATTGTGTTTACTCTACGCATTACAGGCAAAGTCTGCCTCGATTGACGTCACAAACAGCGCCCTCTTGGGTCGGGGTCTACTCTTAAATTTGTAAATAACATTTGAACTGATTTTTTAAAACCTTAGTTAACTGTTTATTCACATTCCACTCATCAAAACACATATATTAGTGACAAAAGCTTTATTTTAAAAAAATACCACTTCCAGGTGACTTTAATTTATACATGAAGTCATTTTATACCCCAAAAGACGTATAAGATCAATCTTCTCCTAGGATTATAAATTGCTTAATTGTTCAAGCAGGGCTGAGAAAGTTTTTCCCTCTTTTTGATTCTGGTCATGTAAAAAAAATTATAGTCTGGACCGTAAAACTGTTGAGCTACATGTACCTACATGTAAGCCCCTGCAGTATTGTGTATTTTTCTCTCAAAGTCGTTCCCTGTAAAGGTCTGTTACCATTTTGTGGATGTGCAACAAAGTGTCCAGTGCTTTTATCCTGGGCTAAAGCAATCTTTACTATTAAAAACTGCTTCAAGTGTGCGTGAACACCTTGAGGGTTGCAACGGTTTATTCCACTCCACTTGAGATGGTGGTTTGTAATTTATTTAACTTATGGTACAAACCATGGAGGTGACTGTCTGAGGAAAGTGGCCCTGACCTGAATTACAACTTGTGAAGTACAAGCAACTTGCTTCACACAGGTACCAGTAAATGGAAACGTACCCTGTACCTATATTCAATGTATTTGCCTAGAATTGGTTCCAAGTCTGTGATTGTGGTTTTGTTTCTAGTCTACCTGACGGCCAGTACAGTATTGCCTGAAACAGCGCCCTCTTGAGGGTAATCTGTGACCGCGAGTTAGGATGGTGATAGGCTAATTGTGTGAGGCATTTTTCTGTTGCTCATGCAGAGAAAATATTGCGATCTCAGACTTGAAAACAAGTCTACGAATTTGCCAAGGACACAGTGCATGGTGTGTGGTACATTGTGTACATTCTGCATTAGTGCTAGGGTATAATGTAGCCTTACTATGCACACTCAATTTAACACAGGTTGTGTCCTATAGTGCCAGATGTCTGAGTAGCTGTTGGACCACAGTGCTTTGGTGTTGGAAGTACACCATTGAGAAAGGACCATGGTACACTGACATTCAATGTTCAATCATTTTATTTGTCCATCATTAAAAAGATAGAAATGGAAAATTTACATGTCAAAACATTGATAAAAAGCTCCAAGACTTAGAACAAAAAAATGTTTATAAAACTATGATTTATACACTGATAAAAGATAAGTAAAAAACAGTCATATCTCAACAAAAACACCACATTAGCAAAAACTGCCCAAACCTCTCCGCTCCCACAAGCCGTAGAACAAAAATAATCAGTAAAAACCCACTAAGAATCTTACAACCATGCTTCAACCATAGAGGAAGCTCCAACCAACCATCTCCATGCTCCAAGTGGTCAGGCAGGCTTTAGTTTTGAACAAGCTGATGGGCCAGTGAAATGAAAAGCTAACTGGTCCTGATGGTTAGTCACTGAAAAATGTTAAAGGCAAAATCCGACATGTAGTGTCCCTGGGGTCGATTTCACAAAGAGTTAGGACTAGTCCTATTAGTCCTAAGTTAGGACGAGAAACTGGTCCTAACTCGAGATAAGACTAGTCCTAACTCTTTGCGAAATCAACCCCTGTACATTTAAAACAAATTTGGAGATTGTTCAAATCATTTCAAGTTTACCAAACCAGTTTCCCTTGTGGTTTACTACATAGGCCTACATTTGTGCCCAGCCTAAAACATGGGAACATGTTTTGTTTGTGTCCATTTTATGAACAACAAATTAAAAACCAACATGAATGTAGCAGCTATCTCAATGCATTGATGATATAATGTATCAATCAACAAAAATGAAATGAAATGAAATGGGTTTATCGAATAACAAAGAGTTACTCAGAATTTATCTGTTGTTCATTTGGTGTCTTTGTAACAAAAGGTGTACCCATGATGATGGCTGTGTACATTTACATGTAAATCCAGCATGACCTATACCATGGAGGTTCCTATTTGCATTGATCATGTTCAAATGCCTTCCTGTTAAAGCTCACCATTTGGCATTCCCCTGTGTTTCTGTAACAAAACACCCTGTCATGAACAAACACCTGTTCTGTAAACAATCATTGCTTACATTAGCCTCAAGATGGAATGTTTGTGTGTTCATCATGCACTGGTGGAATGTGCAGGGCCTAATTTCATGGAGCTGCTTAAAAAAAAAAAAAAAAAAAGTAGCTAAAGCACAACAAAATTATGCTTACCAGTTTAAGGTTACCAGCTAAACTACCATGTGGAATGCACAAATTAATTGTGACTGGTACCCTGCTCATCTCTGCTTAGCAGACAATTGTTAAGCTATATTTTCTGCTTTTAAAGCAGCTGGGCCCTGGCTGCAAGATATAAACACACTGAGTACAATTCAAAAACAGTACTTCACTGTTTAATATCTTTCTTTTTCTTAAAGGATTTGGGTACTTTTTCAGGTGGAAAGCTTCCCTGCAAATCTTACTTACTGAGGTGCTGTAGTTTTTTAGAAATGAGTAAAACAATGTCCTGAAAATACTTTTGTAAATGATTAAAATAATTTTCGTCTCATGAGACGAAAATTATTTTCATGACATTTTTTTACTCATTTCCCAAAAACTACAACAACTCAGCACGTAGTATTTACAGGGAAGCTTTCTACTATAATTATCTTCAAACTGTGTAAGTTTAGTGTAAATCTGTGGACAATGTGTTTTTTGTGCTACTAAAGTTATATAGATCCTTTAAACTCTATTGAGTGTTGATTGTATGGCATATAAAGACTTGAGATAGCTTATACTGCATGTCATAGTGCTTGTTCAAATAAAAACATAAGGCCTAGATGTTAAATTTGCATCGGGGATAAAGAATATTAGTTTTTTGTTTTTACCCATATTCACCGATGTGTGGTTAGCACTGTATACTCGGTACTTTCCTGAGTCCTGTTAAAAAAAATCACAGGCATATTACTCGGGTGGGATTTGAACCCATGACTTAGCTTGGGCGATATCGCGATATTATTGAATATCGCGATATTAATTTGGAAACGATTTCGATATCGGATGGATTTGGTTTTAATCGAAATATCGATATATCGCGTTATATCGCGATATCGATTAAATATCGCGATGTATTTGCAAGCTTAGACATCTTGCACCCCATGGGTTTGGAGTAAAACCAGAAGAATAGGTCATTAGAACACCTCTCTTATGCTATGACTGTCTCTTCTACAACTGTTACTTGGAGTTTGAAGACTGATGATGTCAAATTTAATTAATCGGATTATATCGAATATCGCGATATATTGTCGGCGATATATCGTGAATAAAATTAATCGATATCGCCCAAGCTTACCCATGACCCTTGCGATTCTAGAGCAGTGTCTTACAAATTAGATTACCGATATAGCCTGGTAGCTAGAGGGAATTTGAATCCTATGTATTCCACCTGAGTAATATGCCTGTGTGTTTAGTACCATTAGGCATATGGGCATATTGAGCAAGCAAGGACCACTGTGCTTGTAACAGTGTAGATTTACTGGTCATTGTGCCAGTCACTCATTATTTACCTTTTATCTTTACAAAGTTTGCAACATACATGTTCACGTACATTTGTCCCTGCTAGTGCTACATAGAATGTGCGTAACAGTCCATTGTACTACTACATGTACATCACAGAGATAACTATCACATGTTTTGATACTATGCGCAAAATTATTAGTCATATTAAAGTTTGTCTAAAGCCGTGTTGGGCAAACTAACCGAGCCAATGGGTAACGTACCTATTTTAAGTCCAGTGCGAACAGCCTGTGTAGTTTTCCTGATTACACGTATTTGTCAGTGATTAGAACATGGAGGCGACAAAAAAGAAGAAAAGAACCAACTTTATCTGGAGTACAGCACACACAGTTTTTTATTTGCATGGCCTTATCTTACAAGTGTTTATTGGGGGTTGTTTGCCCTGTGTAGATCTGGGGTACAAGGGTCACTGAGAGCTCTGGTTGGGGACCAACACACCACTAGTTTTTTGCTTTTCCTGCTGAAGCCAACTCCCACCTTCCAGCGACGACGCACAAGCCGCCATCACTCTTGGTAAGAAGCTGAATCCATCTGATATTTTAAAGCCTTGGTGAAGAGTCAGTTTTATCTGGACAACCAGAACAAGGCAAGGATCTCAGCTTGGTTGATTGAAACGTCACTTGTTGAGTCTGTAAGAAAAGTTGCTTCTGACTGCTTCTGAAATTGTTGATAACTTTTGTACCTGTGTGTGTGTGGACCGTTCGAGTCCATAGGTTACACAAATATCAACTGAGGTCTGTAAGGTTAAATTGGATCCACCCCTTTTTTCATTGTGAACAGTTTGCAACGCGAATTTTCACAAGAAATGTGTGGCTTTAATCCTTTCTGCATTATTTGAAGACACGGCAATAGTTCTTGGAAAACCTTCACATGTACAGTAGGTATCCGTTTTTATTGTCTACAGGCACATTGTAGGGCCAGGAGGCCTACTGTTGTGAATGTACTTGTAGTTGTAGTGTACACCATGCCTTGAACACCCAGCTGGGTGGATATGTGCGCATTACAAGTCTTAAATTATTATTATTATTAACGTACATTGTGCCATGAACTTGAACATACATGTTTGTCACTACTGTACAATTTCCAATGTAAGTTTGTTTTCAGCAGTGGTTTGTTTGCTCTAAAGATGTTATTAATAGTATAAGTAACTTTAAGTATTGGGTACAATTTTAGTCGGATTCAAAATATGGGATTTGAGGGATTGCATGGTGAGGTATCTGTGTATTGGTTTGCGGTAATGTGTATATCAACTTGCCTGGTAGCTTCTTACGTGTATGTTCTTATGAAACTTGTCTTGCTTTACAACATTCTACTACCGAGGAGTAGTTTTTTCTGAATTCGGGAGTCTTCTCTAATACCGCGAAGAAAATTTTGGGAATCCTTGAGACTTCTCAATCTCAGTTGTGAAAAAAAATGTCCTGATTATAAAACAATGTTTCATTTGCTCAAAATGAAGGGGAAAAGTATTACATGTTGTTGGTTAAATTTTGCTTTAGTTGGATTTTGTGTAAGTTTTCCTTCATGCTGGTTGTATAGGGACGAGACACTTCAGACTTTTATCTGAATTCAGACTCTTTCATGCCTTCTATTATTTTCTTCAAATCATAAACTGAATTTGACCTTGGACTCCCCCCTTTAGGGGGTAAACCTTTTGTTATTCATCCGAAAAAAACAGTGACCATTAAAATTTACTTTGTAAGAAGCACTTCAGCTGTTTATAACGTAACATTTATTATGAGAAACATTTTAGGCCAAATAAAAAAAAATTCCAGTTGATCGTCCCCGTCCGCATCCTTTTTTGGGGCCGCATCCTTTTTTTTTTACTATTTACTATTTATCGATTTTTGTAAAATAAAAATAAAACTTTTTTTTAATCCATCTTTTTAAAAGGACTGGCCTAGGAGCTTTTCCCGAAATCTAACTTGATGCTCTCGAACAATTGTAACCGTCTGTTTCATAAACCAATATAAGTGAATGCCTACCAGTAAATCTTTTTAGTGTTATCCGACCCTGTTAGTGTTAGTGTTAACACAGGTCCTCATGCAACTAATAGGTATAAATAAGTTTGCGGTTGATTCAAACTGAAGAATTGGTGGCCTGTTTGATTTGAAATACTTAGCAGCCATCTTGAAAAAAAATAGTAAATAGTAAGACCCTCATCCTCATCTTTTTTGAAAAATCCGGACGATCAACTGGTATTTTTTGATATTTGGCCTTACTTCTAATGGATAAGGTTTTAGAGAGACAGGATTCGAACACATTTCATTCTGAAAAAACATTTCTGCATGAAACGATTCTCAAAATGTGTATTCCGATTATGGATAATGTTGCTGTATTTCTTGAAACAGTACCACCTACCACCTTCACATGAAGACGAGCAGTGTATACTGTTCGAAACGCCGAGACCAAACTGTCTCTTTGTAGAGCCAACACTCACCCTAAGAGATTTACACATGGTTGTACTCGCAAGTTTACTATTTATTTGTAGTTTCTTCTTACTACCACCTTTTGAAATTAAATTTTCACTGGTTCGTTTTCCCGTATAGATCTTCATTTAAAGGCAGTGGACACTATTGGTAATTGTTAAAGACTAGCCTTCACAGTTGGTGTGTCTCAACATACATGTATGCATAAAATAACAAACCTGTGAAAATTTGAGCTCAATCGGTCATCGAACTTGCGAGATAATAATGAAAGAAAAAAACACCCTTGTCACATGAAGTTGTGTACGTTTAGATGGTTGATTTCAAGACCTCAAGTTCTAAACTTGAGGTCTCGAAATCAAACTCGTGGAAAATTACTTCCTTGAAAAGTATGGCATTTTAGAGGGAGCCGTTTCCCACAATGTTTTATACCATCAACCTCTCCCCATTACTCGTCACCAAGAAAAGTTTTATGCTAATCATTATTTTGAGTAATTACCAATAGTGTCCACTGCCTTTAAATAGGATTAAAAACAATTGAACAGTTAAAAAAACGTTTTAAAAAAGGTTACATTGTATTCTTTGCCTTTAAGATCACTTACATGTATGAGGAATCTTTGGTTTCATAGCCAGAAATACACAATAAAAAAAATTATAAAAATAAAATGTTTTCTTTTTTTTTATCTGCAGATTCTCTGGGTAATGAGAGTATAGAACCAAACAAAATGTCGAATAAAAAGAGAGGTAAGTTCATGGAAGTAATATTAAATTCAGAAAATCCTTTCTGGTATTTAACTTAATTAATGAACAAGTAATTGACTAAATAGGGAGACTGCCAACATTAGGGCTAGAAAGCTCAGTTGGTGGAGCACCAGCGCCTTATCTGGATGTTCAAATGCTGCTCTAGTAAATTTTTCTTTTTTTGACCCAAAGTTCTTAAAGTTTACCAGTCATGGTTTGTCATGTGATAGAAAATTGTTAGAAATGACCGCCTTTGAAGCAATGGACTTTTTAGAAAAAATAGGTAATTTTAACCCACAAATTTGAAAAAGTATTTGTCAAAGCATCTGAAAGCACACAAATCTATGCCACAAAAGTGGATTTTCATGTGGGTTTTCATTTTAAATTTATTGTAACTTTGATTGCCAGTTGAGCCAAAATTTTCCCTGGTTTGTTATTTCATGCTGTATGCAATGGTGGGATACACCAAGTGAGGATACTGTTTTTTGACAAATTACCAAAAGTAGTACCTCCAGATATAGATTTTAAATGCAGCTCTCACTAGTTTTGTCTAACTGCTTTTTCTTTCTTTTTTTAGTTGTGAGTGCCTAACGTTTACTTCTAACTTATTTTATTTTCCATCCCTATTTTATGTCACTTTTTTATCTTTGTAAACTTATTATTTTGAGTCTCCGGACTTTCTCAGACTATATTTTAGTAAAACCGAAATGACAAATAAATGTTGAGGTAGAAGCTCTACTGTGAATGTTCACCCCAAATTTTAGCCCTAATTATTAAGGCGTACCGAACCTGTATGTGACCTTTCAATTAATCCATTTTTTTCTCCATCAAAACGTGACACACAGAGGAAAGAGAGGCCCGGTTTAAGGCATTTGGGGAGAACTTCCGAGCCAAACTAATCGGAATTGATACCGTAGAGGAGGCCAGAGGCGACAAAATGTGTCTGGATACGATGGGAAAATTAAAGGTAGGTGAAAGTTTAAAAGGTCTTGGTACTTTTTGTTTGACACTAAACACAAACATCCACAGATTTACATTAAACTTACACACACGGTTTAAAGGAACACGTTGCCTTGGATCGGTCGAGTTGGTCTTTGAAAAGCTTTTGTAACCGTTTGTTATAAAATTGATCTGGTTAGAAAGATATTGTTAAAGTAGAATACAATGATCCACACAAACATGCCTCGAACTTGCACGGTTTTCCTTTTACCTTGTGACTAACACGATCGGCCATTTATGGGAGTCAAATTTTTTACTCCCACAAATGGCCGACCGTGTTAGTTCGCACAGTAAAAGGAAAACCACGCAATTTCGAGGCAAACTTGTGTGGATCATTGTATTCTACTTTTAAAACATCTTTCCAACCATATGCATTTTATAAAAAGGGTTACAAATGCTTTTTACAGAACAACTCGTCCAATACAAGGCAACGTGTTCCTTTAAAGATAACGATGGTAGAAAGCTTCCTTTAAAGTATTGCTTGCCTAAGTGCATTGGGTGCTGGAGCTTTTAAGAAATGAATGAAACAATTTCACAAAAATGAATTTTGTCTCAGCATTGCAAAACTTTTAATCGGTTTTTCACTATTCTCTTGTGATCTAGACGGCCGTTTGATCTCAAACTTGGACAAACTTTTACATAAAGTGCTTACACTGCCAGCAACTGTTTTGTTAGCAAAAACCAATTCTTCTAACATGCAATTTGGCAGTTGAGACTTCTCTCTCCAATTAACTCTCTTAATCAAATTTCTTAATTACTTTTTCTTTCTCATAACCAATTAGGCCCTTGTCAAAACAGCCGGAGAACACAAACAGCAAATCATCGTCAACGTGTCATTAGAAGGCATTAAGATAATTGACTTAAAGTCATTGGTAAGATGAAAAGTTTTTCTTAAATATTTCTGAATTTCACAATCCTGATACAAAATATTAAAAATGATATCAAGTTTTGGTAATTGTAATAATAAAATACCTGGCACTTCCTTTGAAAGGACAAGGGCACCAAGGCGTTTTATTTTATTTTGGAAAGCCTCCTCTATGGTAAAATAGTAAGTGCACAAAGGCACTGACTAGCCCTGCATATAGTTGACGCCAGTGCTTTATTTGTATTTGTACATTATTTCTTCCACAGGCAAACCTACACACACATGATGTCATAAAGATCTCGTTTATTTCAAGAGATCCGACTGACAAGCGAGCCTTTGGTTATATCTACGGTGAAGCTGGCAACCACAAATTCTACGCCATCAAGACACAGAATCAGGTACAAAATGGGCCAAGTTTGCGCAAAGACTATCGTTGACCATAGTTTGACTATCATTGCCCAAACTCTGTCTAGTTGAACTACGGTAGTCAACTATTTGGAACCAACCTACTTGGCATGGTGCATCATTGGTTACCAACAGCAGCTTTCATAACACAGTTATAACAAAATGATAACATGCTTAAATTGCCCCTCACCCTGAGACGACATGACAAGAGTCATTCGCACTACAACCTCTACGCATGCCCTCTGTACGCCACTGAACATCCACTCGATAAACATTGGTCTTTGCGTGGACTTGATCTGGGTTTGCCCTTAACTTCTTTAATTGATTGTTCAGCAGGACCAGGTAGCTTGACATTGCACTGGTCAATCACCTTTTCCTCTAGTCCATACTTCACGTGAAATAAGAGATGCTTTTCAATACTGGAGTAGCCAGTCGGACCATTTAGAATAAATTGTGACTGGTCATCTGGTATTTTAACTGGCATTAGGCCAGTGGAAAAGTGTTAAGGAAGATTGCCGTATAAGAACCCAGAATACTTATCATCGGAAAGAAATAATAATAAAAGTTATTACCCGAGCACGAGTAGAATACGGAAAGTATGTAGTGCTTTTGCGTCCCTTATTCATTAAGGTGCTCTATTTTTCTGTATTTCCGCAAGCGCACGTGTGATAATGAATTTATCTTCAAGCAAATTTGGAACAATGCATGTGACGATCAGCATTTGACGCAAACGTGCAACTTTTGATCTTACATTAACTTTTGATATTTAAGCTGGACAATAAGCTTGTAAAAGTGCAATACGCGGAGTTAGAACACACAAGACGCAGGTGTCATGATTGGCCGTGCGATTATAAGATAAAATCAGACTCCTTGTTGCTGTGGATTGACCAATCGGAATCAAGGATTGAAGCCTCCTTGAAGATAATCAAGTCTTGTGAAGCGCTGAAAGATAAGTCAGTTGAGAGGAACGTGCTTTTGACATGGTCAGCTTGTAAGGTGTTTCTGCTGAGTAAGATTTGTGCTAAGCAAAATTCATGCATGAATCTTGTATTTCTTCGAAACTGTGTCTGTATGCGTACATATATGCTGCGGCCAGAGATGCGGTTAGTAACCCCTACCACCTCGCTTAACGTGTATGGTTTTGTCGTTAAGCTTGGGCGATATCACGATATTATCGAATATTGCGATGCTAATTTTGAAACGATTTCGATATCGGATCGATTGGGTTTTAATCACGATATCGATTAAGTATCGCAATATCGCAATGTATTTCCTAGCTATTACATCTTGCACCCAATAGGTTTGGAGTAAAACCAGAAGAATAGGTCATTACAACACCTCTCTTATGCTATGACTGTCTCTTCTACAACTTTCACTGGGAGTTTGAAGACTGATGGTGTCAAATTTAATTAATCGTGATTATATCGAATATCGCGATATATTTGAATAAATTAAATCGATATCGCCCAATCTTATTTGTCGTTCTATTGAAAATACCATGACATTTGAAGTTTCAACTTCAACTTTCACAAGCAACTTTCATTGTACCTTGATAATTTTACCAATAAATCAGCTATTCTCAAACAAAAATACAATCTATGACCCTATCTTTAATCACAGGCTGATGAACTGGTCATAGCTCTGAAGGATCTCTTTGAGATCGTGCTGTCCAACAAGCAGAAGGAAGTGGAAGAGCAGAAGAAGCGCATGGAGGAGAGCACGGTTTATCTCGAACCGAGCTACGATAATCCTCTGGGATCGCCAACTTCCAAAGCCCCTGCAGAAGAAAATGTCTACTCTGTAAGTCCACATTTTTATTTTATTTTTTTGCAAGGCTCCAGAAACACAAGGCCTGAGGGCCACTTCAAGGTCTCGGCTTCAAACCAACTATTTCTCCGAGGGGCAATTTCCACCTATGTTGTACTCCTGGGGCTGAAACAGGGTGTAGCCCCCTTTACAGTCCATATGGATGTAGGTATCATCCAATAATATTAATAGGAATAACTAGTTCTTATATAGTACATTTCACATTATATAACACCCAAGCAGATCCTTGCCATTTGATTGGAGGATTGTCCGTCACGTGATAGCAAATAAAATTACCATTGCACGCTGAGGACGCTGAGTCACTCACCATGCTTTTTCGTTTCATCCGAAAAGTACCATTGCACGCTGCCAGCGTGCAATGGTACTTTTCGGATGGAACGAAAAAGCCGAGTAAAAACATCACTGCGTGCGCGTGTCTTTGGTAACGCAGCAGTGTTACTGCCAGGCATTAGTAAAATTACTAGCATTCGACTTCTATAATTGAAAATTGTAGGCCTACGCTTTGTTTGTTTTGAAAGTTGTATCTTTCAATCAAAATGACAAAGATCTACTTGGATGTTATATAAAACAAATAATGAATGTTTATGAGTGCAATGGTGCGAATATGTTCATTCGTTGAAAGCTGGAATGTTCCATTCAACTCGGCTCCGCCTCGTTGAATAGAACATTCCATCTTTCAACTCATAAACATTCATTATGTGTATACTAACCGTCTCAATGCCCTTTGCATTAGTGCCCTGGTCATTGTGCCTTTAACATTCCTTTGATCTTTCTCAGCTCCCTAGGGATTATACAACCCGGGCAACCGTAGCGCTCCAAAGGCTTTTTCATACACAACACCAGCCGGAACAACTACTACCTTCACTGTAATGGATCAAGGGGACTACTTGTTATGAACTTCACTACTGCGAATTGAGTTCTTAAATGGTCTCTACTCTGTTATTGTTACTGACCGGTTGACATTTTTGTTTCATCTGATTCACTTTTTTGTCATGGAACAGGAATCTCCGATTACACTGACGACTGCTGAGCCTCAAGAGACGGCAATATCCAGCTTAGTGAGCTTGGAAAATGAAGTCAGCAATCTTCAAATGGTATGTTCACTTTTCAATAAACTATCTGCAAGTTATTTAGGATTTGAGGCATTGCATGGTGAGGTATCAATGTATATTTGGTTTGCGGTAATACCATGTGTGTATCTACTTGCCAGGTAGAGTTTGTTCTTAGAGAACTGTCTTACTTTAATCTACTACCGCAGAGTAGATTATCGGATGTTCGGGAGACTTCTCAGTTCTTTCCCGAGTTCTGTGCAAAAAATCACAGGCCCTATTACTCTGGTGGGATTTGAACCCACGACCTTTGCAATTCTAGAGCAGTGTCGTATCAACTAGACCACCAAGATTGTCCAGTAGCTAGAATCCTGTGTTTTAGTAGCAAGTGATCCTACACTTTAATAGATGTTATTTGCAAGATAAACATGTAGTCTATAATGTCTGTAAAATGACTTGCTTAGACACAAAAGGCAAAGTATACCAAGTTGGTTTTTTGAAACATTTGATACTTTGAAATAATAAATGTAGGACAATTTAAATAAAACTAAAGTGTGAACATTTCAGTCCTGAAGGTGGTCAGGTTTTTTGCGATACATCGGCGAAAAAAACTGAAGCGATTTTGTCCACACAAGTTGAATAATCCCTAAGTAATAGGAAAAGACAATCTGAGAAACGTTACTGATGGAAACGCTTGTTAGATCCAATGTAACCAGGGGCCAATTTCATAGAGCTGCTTAAGAAAAAATTTGATCAAGCACGAAAATAGCTCGCTTATTTTACACATGTGGCCAAAATTTCATGCCATATACATTGCTTGTGACTGGTATTTAGCTGTTGTTTACTTAGCATAACAATTGAGTGGAGTCTTGGCCGGTAATCTGATTTTTCTAAGCAAGGATTTTTTTGCTTAAGCAAAATTTTGTGCTTAAACAGCTCAATGAAATTGGGCCCAGGGTTTGCTTATCTTTGAAGTTGTTGTACAAAAGCTTGCCCGAACCATTTGACATACATGTAGCGACTGTCTCTATAGTCTGAGGAATTCAAATTAAAGCAGTAACTTGTGACTAAGCAAGTCATTATACCAGCCTTTTTTAACTCATTATATGGCTTTTTATTTTAATTTCAGCCCATTCAGTTTGATATTTTATTTTAGTACAATAACAGAACTCGTTGTAGCCATCTTAAAGACACTGGACACTATTGGTAATTGTCAAAGACTAGTCTGCACAGTTGGTGTATCACAACATATGCATAAAATAACAAACCTGTGAAAATTTGAGCTCAATCGGTAGGCGAAGTTGCGAGATATTAATGAAAGAAAAAACACCATTGTCACACGAAGTTGTGTGCTTTCAGATGCTTGATTTCGAGACCTCAATTTCTAAACTTGAGGTCTCAAAATCAAATTCAGGGAAAATTACTTCTTTCTAGAAAACTACGTCACTTCAGAGGGAGCTGTTTCTCACTGTTTTATACTATCAACTTCTCCACATTACTCGTAATCAAGAAAGATTTTATGAGAATAATTAGTTTCAGTAATTACCAATAGTGTCCACTGACTTTAACTAATACTTGTTCAAATGTTAACCTTGAATGTATTGGAGACAATCAATAATGCAGTATTTGCCTCCAAACAAAATTCTATACAACTTTTTTTTAAAACCTTTTAAAGACTGTTCATTTCATCACTATGAGCCTAGCCATTGCAATTCTTTGCTGATTTTCGGCCCCATAAATTATTAACAATCGAATATACCTCGTTTTTGGAAACCATGGCGGCCGCAAGCAACTTGTAGTAAAATGCCCATCACAACCCCAATTTTCAGCAAGATTGAACTTCATGTCGGGATGTATTAACATTTTCCCATGTTTTCCATTGTTATCATAGACTGTACCACTCTAAAATGAATCCACGTATTCTTGTTTCTTTATGATTAATGTTACAACTTCCCTGAAAATAGCGTGGCAGAAATGAACATGATTAGCAATTACTGGGCGTTATGGTGATGATACAGAAATTAACAGTCTCTAAGGGGTCAAATGTCATTTGGGTTCAGTGCCTTTTCTCCTTTGACTCTCGTGTTTGAAAGGAAGTATGTAAAATCTCAGCACAGCCCCCCCCCCTCCTATTGAGTCCAAAGGTCCTTCATGTTCCTGTAAAGTTTGTGCGATAATCCTAACCGTTCGTCCTCTCGATGGTCGTATGAATTTAGGGCCGGCACGTTGATCTGGAGGTCACCGGTTCAAGTGCTGCTTAAGTCAATTTTTCTTTGATAATAATAATAATAATAATAATAATAATGGCTGTGATTTTTTTCACAGTACTGAGTATACATACAGTGCTAACACACATTACAGCAAAGTGCAATCATGGGTAAAACAAAATGTATTCTTCTTTATCCCCTAATGCAAATTTAACATCTATTCAACCCAAATAGTTTCAAAATAATACCCAGTCAGTTTCTCTCATGGTGTACATGTATACCTTCAGGCCCTGAACTTTGCTCCTGAAGAGGCACAGCGATTTTGCCCTAGTAAGGGGCATTTCTATGAGGACAATTTTTATTTGTGTTACAACAACAGCACAGAGCAACACAGTGATTGCAGTGGATGCCGTGGGCTATTTCGTGGCCAGTACCTTGCCACATGTTAAGTGTAACCTTGTTGGAACAGGCTTGTATACATTTAACACTGGAGTGTCTCACTGAATTAATGACTCATGCTTACCGCAGGATATTACATTTTAACCATAAATCGCAAAGTTTTTCTTAGAATTTTTTTTTTTTCGCCTTCCTCTCCCCTCCGAAGAAACACAACCCACAATTAAAAATTCCTTAAAAAAAAAAAAAAAGGTTTTTACACATTGTGTGTTTCAAGTGTCCTTTTTGTCAATATTGTTTGTTTGATAAGGTACGTGTTCGTATGGGTTAAAACTGTTTGTAAGGGCTGTATGTGAATAAGTGGGGTAGTCATCGTCCGTTTATAGCTATGCGACATTGGGGCCGAAATGTCACTTCCCAAGGTTACCTCTATAGTGATTAAGACATGACCCCAAGATGTCGGCACTCACTCACAAGCGCCCCAACAACAAACGAAGGGCGAGTCGCGGGGTGCGCTTCTCCCAAGAAATCAAGTACTTCCCTCCTGATGTTACAGGAGGCGGGGAGGACGTGTCCACGGACTGGCTTAAGGTGGAGTGGGCGAGGCAGATGGGGAGGGAGGGGTTTGTGGACATGTTGTCATGGACCTGTCATTTGCTGGAGATACATGAACTATTCTGTGATAGGTTACATGTTGAGTGTGTGAGTAATTAGGGGGTTAAGTACACTGTCAGAATTCACTCTTCTTTGCATTTCAAAAATTACTGTAACCTTTGCTCTGTCACATTTGTCCAGTACTTCCAAAGGTTAAGTATTCATTCTAATGATTTTCTTTTATAGCCAATGGGTTGGGGGGTGAACCATGCTTAATATCGAACACTAAATGTTCTCTTATCCCTGTAAAGAGCTCCTTTGCGTCAAATGCTTATAAACCAAAATGACCGAGTTAATGTTTCTTTATTTTTCAGGGCATCATTGCAGCCATGGAACAGTCAACACCGAATACTCTAAACCCAAAATGACCCAAACTATTGTCTTGTTATATTTTCAGGGTATCACAGCCATGGAGCAGTTGGACCTTAACTCCCCCGATGCAGATCCCTTCAGCCCCGGTGCTGTCCTTACTTCGTCCACCACAGCAGACCCATTCGCCCCAGCTACATCGCCTCCACTACAGCCCCCACCACCATTGCGTCCACCTCAGGCTGTGCCCCGTGCCGCCCCTCGGCAGGCCCCTGCCCCCGTAGTACCCCCTGCGGCTGCCCCTGTGCAACCTGCACCATCCGCAGATCTCTTCGGAGAAGTCCAGGTATTATTTTTATTCAGAAAATAGAATTTTTCATGTATAATGTGAGACACACAAAGTTAGATGACAGATCTGTGAAGTTTATCAGTCCTGTATTTTACAAGACCCCAATGAAAATGAGTCTAACTGGTTGGATCTTTATGAGCTATCCTAGGATAATTTTGTGCCGGATTTCTTTCCTGTCTTTACTTTAGTTTTTATGTTTGCATTTTTATCCTCCTGTTATCAAACTATGTTTGCCTTTTTGCCACGTTCTAACTAATTCAAATGAAATCAAGTCAAATTTTATGCAGACCAAAATTATTGAATTACATTTTTCTCAAAGGTTTATTGAAGCTCTGTACAAATTTATAACTTGGGTTGCAAATTTGAACGGAGCTCTGATCAAAACTCTTTCATTTTCAATTTGAGATCAATTTGAATCTTTAGTTTTGCTTAATTCCTTGTGTTTTTACTCCAACACTTCAATTGTCCTACTAAATGGGGCAAATATCACATCCGCCTTTATCAAACTTTATGTTGACGCAACTATTGCTTTCTTTTTGATCAAGGTACAAACTGCCCCTGCAGGCTCTGCCAAACCATCTGACGACCTCTTCAAGGAATTTAAGGATACCTTTACTGCCCCGCCCCAGCCTGCTGCAGCTCCTGCTTCGACAAATCCATTTGGAGGAGGTATGGGCGGATTCGGCGTGTCACAACCTGGTATGGGTGGCGGGTTCCAACAGCAGCCTTTCAGCCAGGCGGGAATGGGTATGGGCCAAGCGCCAATGGGAATGGGCCAGCCAGCCATGGGCTTCGGGCAAGCACCGATGGGCATGGGGCAAGCACCCATGGGCATGGGGCAAGCACCCATTGGGCAGGCACCCATGGGGATGCAACAGCAACCACAACAACGACAGGATCTCTTTGGCAGCACTGCGACCACCACATCCAACTCCTTTGATGCGTTCACCCTTCAGCCTCAGCAGGTCCACCCTAAGCCGGTTGAAAAGAACGGGCAAGCCAAGAAGCCAGACCCTTTTGGTTCCATCGGTCTTCTGGGACAAGGCCCTGAGACCAAGGACCCCAAGAAGAAAGATCCATTCGCTGGGTTTAAGATGGCCAAACCCGGCGAGGTCAAAGTACCTGAATTCAACCCGGGAGCAGCACCTAATAACAACACAGCTTCGGGTAATTTACCTCCAGTGTCACTCGATCTCACAAAAACATTTGACATCACTGACGATTTCAGCTTGCCCTCTCCTCAAGGCCCGCCGCCTCCTTTGCCGGTGGAAATCCTTAGCCACGGTATCAGTTTAAAGTTTGATGATGTCGTAGAGGTTCCTCCTCCCCCTCCGCGGAGATCCAGAAGTAGCCTCTCCGCCTCGGAGGGCACTTCCCCGCTTCCGATACCCCCTCGGGTCAAATCCCATTCCTTTGCAGCCCCTAACTTGTCTGTTGACTCTGCAGGGGATCAATTAAGAACTACCCCAGTAACTGCTAACCTCATAACAGCACCATCCCTAACAAGAAACCCTTCCTCATTACCTTCCAACCTGGCTTCGTTAGACATTGACAATAACCTGCATGGCAATGACGAGGCCGCCATTTCGGATCTCGCTTCAACTCATTCGAATAGCACTGGGAACCTGTCCTCTCCAGGACGGGAGCAGAGTCCCCCTGTTATCCATAACCTAACTACAGACAATGCCATCCCAACTCCCCACACGTCATTAGCTTCACCCACAGGCACAACAGGTACCATGGCACTGTCAAACTCATTACCCTCTCAGTCACCCCAATCTTCCTGCCATAACACAGCAACGTCATCCATGGGAGTCAGCATCGCCAAGAACATCCACTCTTCCAGGATGGCGTCCCGACTCGACGCTCCTCTTTCAGACAATGTAATCGACATTCTATCCAGCTCAGCACCGGTACCAGACTCTTTTCTCATGCATCGCCAGGCTCACCATCACATGACCACTTCCTCGTCTAATCCCTCTCTAAGCAAGCTCGCTGCGGTTCCGATCATCCCCGTTGCCGATGACCCTTTTGCCGACGATCCCTTCCTGAGAGGGTCGCCCACTGTCAAGAAGGTCTTTGTCTTGCCTCCACAAGCTGGGCCTCAGGTCGAGACTGTCTCAAACCCAACCTCAATCATGGCGTCATCATCTGCATCATTTTCATCACCATCTTCCTCCTCCTTATCATCCACAACGTACCACAGAACTTTTGCCACAGTTAACACGACTCACCAATCCAATGGTAGTAATGATATTTCTGGTGTACGGACAGATCCCTTTGGACTTGGCGACGTGAACATCGGACAGAAACCGGCCGACAGTCAACCTCTCTTTGATGATTCTCCATTCGGTGCCTTTGATTTTGGTAATCCTAGTAACAAGTGATTTGTAAGTATTATTTGGGTATTTTATCTAGCGTCTTCCAGGGTTCGACCTTGATAATAATAATAACAACAATAATAGTGGCTCTTTAGACAGCACTAAGTGAGAAAGACGTAATTTTCCACGAATTTGATTTTGAGACCTCAGATTTAAAATTTGAGGTCTCGAAATTAAGCATTTGAAAGCACACAACTTCGTGTGACAAAGTGTTTTTTTCTTCCATGGTTATCTCGCAACTTTGACAGCCGATTGAGCTAAAAATTTTCACAGGTTTGTTATTTTATACGCATGTTGAGATACACCAAGTGAGAAGACTGGTCGTTAACAAATAACAATAGTGTCCAGTGTCTTTAATGGTTTACAAGGTGCTGTGGCTCAATATGCTGCCGATCTGACAAGGAACACCGGGACGAACACTTCTGGGTTCTTTTACGTGCGTTACACAACAAACGGGACCAACAGCTTTACGTCCCATCCTATTGGTTAAGTGTCTTGCTCAAGAGAGAGGTTTCGCAAGTGTACGGATACACATACAGATACAGATACGCCGACACTTAATGTGTTCACGTGACGCGTATCCGCGACTACCGTATTTTGCACACAGGTTTGCAATGGATACAGGAGCTCATACACGTCGTAGAAAAACCGATACTGTTTTGCAGACTTTCAGTTGTATTTTTGTCCAAGATTAAATATATTTCCCACGTAACTGCTTTCACTGGTATTGTGCTTGATGTAAATAGAAAGTTGTTAGTCAATTGCAAGCAAAGCGATGAGAAAATACAGTGTATAAAACACGGGGTCTCTATCGGTCTAGACTTGATGACAAGTCGTTAGGCGCTGCCTATTTGTTACAAACACACATTCTGCCGTTAATGCAACAGTCACAGTGCGATTCATTCACGCAGTGGTTGTAGGCAGCGCGTTGCAGCTCTTACACATACTGGGATAGAGGATGAGTGGAGTGGACCGTCCCCGTAGCAACACCGCGCTTAACAATTACCGACTTGATTTCAAGACTGGCGACTTCTTGGTCATGTTTGTCAGAAAAACACTCATGGTGAATGTGAGCCACTCATACCTGTATGCGGCTGATGTGAACGGATACAGTTATCATATCTGTATCTGTATCTGTATCCCCACGCTTGCAAAACCTCTCGACAGGTGTCATGACCAGGACTCGGACCCACACGCTGCTGATTAGAAACACCAGAGCTTGAGTCCGGTGCCTTTATGACACACCATAACGACATGTGTTTCTTTTATTCCTTAGGCTTCTTCAAGATCCTGAATGGCTGCTAATAGTAAGGTGCCTGTGGACCAACGCATGTTTATCTTTACCACAGTGTAGTTGTAAACAAGCACACAAACATTAGTAAATCTTTGCATACAGTTTTAGATTTTTAACTAAGGCTGACTCAACTCATTTTTGTTATTTCTTTAAAAGCAACTATTGTTCTCTTAATATTGAGATTTTAAAACTTGATATTAAAAAATTTAATTCACATTATGTGTTTTTTTTTATTATCAGTATTATACTTTTTTGAATGTAAGAAAAGAAATATTTAGGTTTTAAAACACATCATTTTGGCTATTAAGAAAATCAAGCTATCTTCCCAACTAATATTTTTTCCAGTTTTATAAAAGTGAGTGTGCTATGTTGTTGCTGATTGAAACAATAGGGCCTCCTGCAGCCGATTTCATGGAACGCTAGAATTAACTCGTCCTAACTTAGGATTAATCTTAAAGTTTGCGTGCTACGGTGCAGGGCTGGGACTCATCCTAAGTCATAAGATTAATTCTCAGTTACAAAGAGTTTGGTGAAATCAACGGCTGGTTTGCCAGCAGATATTTCATAAAAATAAGTACTTTTTCTTTACCTAAACCGTGTGCTTAAGCCTGCGATATTATACAGTTTAATGATCCAATTACGTCAACTGTTTGGAACAAAAATAACAGGTGTAGGTTGCAAGATGAAGAAGATGTGTTGTTTAGCCTTTTTCTTTAATGGAGCTTTCCATGCCCAGTACTAAGCAGTCTAGTTTGCGTAGTAGTATCGTTACACAACTAGGACCGTGGTTCAAATCCTCACCTCTATCTCTGGGACCCTGGTTCAAATCCTACCGAGGAACTACATGGATTGGGTTTCCAGTCCCTACCTGAGTGCATGGGTTTGCCCTTGAATAGTTCTCTAAAACTAAAGCTTTCTCCCTTGTCTTCTCTCCGTTGGGGTTCTTGGCCAGTATAGTGATTAAGTTTGCTTTTCAAAACCAGAAATAATTTTGGACATAACGTAGTTGTCGTTGTAATCATCTCAGATTGGCCACAAACTGGGTCAAGTTGAGAATTGTTTTTTTGTTTTTTTTTACATCGGGATAAAGAGATGTTAACTTTGCTATCGTTGCAGTACCCACTGCCATAGGATTCGAACTGCCTCTAGCTGCCGGGCAACCTCGGTAGTCTAGTTGGTAAGACACTGCTCTAGAATTACAAGGGTCGTGGGTTCGAATCCCGCCCGAGTAATATGCCTGTGATATTTTTTCACAGGACTCGGGAAAGTACTGAATATACAGTGCTAACACACATCGGTGTATGGGTTAAAAAACAAAATTAATGTTTATCATTGTAAGAGTTTTTGAAATTATTATTAAAACAAAATCATCTCATGAAAATTTTTTCCCAGAAAATTCCTTCCGCACAGAAACATCTGCATTTTGCTGTATGCATGCCTAAAATTATGTCTCTTTCTGGAACGGTTGATTTTGTGGCCCCATAAATATATAAACAAAAACATTTAAATGTTTTTCCATTTTGAAGTAGCAGAAAATATCTTCAGTAAGAAATATATATCAGCACTTATAACATGCTTTGTTGTTTCTATACAGTTCTGAAATTATCACAGTAAAGTTTTCAGTTGCATGCTGCCTCTTTTATTGCCAATGGTTTGGTGGAAAAATATTGTCATGTCTTCCAAAATTATTGTCACAGATAAGTGGACATTTTTAGCAGCATAATGTTTTAGTATGTTGTGGTGAACTTTGTAATTGTTTCCCACAAATTGTTAATCACCATCAATTATTTGATAACATTGTGTATTTTAGCTACCTGCATCGGTAACTCAGTTTAACTTCTGCTGGGAGAGATATGTATGACCTTGTGACCTTCTAAAATGTAATTTCTTCACAAATTTGTTGTTAGGATGCCTCACTACCATGCAAAGATGACCTTGTGAGATATGACTATTTGACCCTTTTAAAATGTAATATCTTTCACAAATTTGTTGTTAGGATGCCTCACTACCATGCAAAGATGACCTTGTGAGATATGACCATTTGACCATTTTAAAATGTAATTTCTTTCACAAATTTGTTGTTAGAATGCCTCACTACCATGCAAAGATGACCTTGTGAGATATGATCATTTGACCCTTTTAAAATGTAATTTCTTTCACAAATTTGTTGTTAGAATGCCTCACTACCATGCAAAGATGACCTTGTGAGATATGACTATTTGACCCTTTTAAAATGTAATATCTTTCACAAATTTGTTGTTAGGATGCCTCACTACCATGCAAAGATGACCTTGTGAGATATGACCATTTGACCCTTTTAAAATGTAATTTCTTTCACAAATTTGTTGTTAGAATGCCTCACTACCATGCAAAGATGACCTCGTGAGATATGACCTTTTGACTCTTTGAAGATGTAATTTATTTTACAAATTCAATACAAAATCTCCTTGATATGCAAGATGCAAATAATTGCAGCTTTGTTGTGATTAACTTTCTAGCAAATGAAAGTGTATTTCAATCTGGCATCTTTATCGTTATTGTAAATTTAATAACAAATAAATAGGGTAGGAGTTATGAACACTAAAGTATGTTGAAGTTCTGCAAACATTGACAATGATTCTTGGTTTCTTTGTGAAAAAAATAAGCAGAATGGGCTCAAGAAAACGCATTGTACGGGCAAGCTTGGGATTATGTTGATTTTAATGCCACAAATCAATCCTTAAAATTTGTCTGTAGCGTACAATGTACTAAGATGTTACAAGTTTACACCCTACTGCAATTACACAGAATTATGATTACCTTCAAATTATATGCTCCTTCAGTTTTTGTATTTTTTTCATATTATATAAAATATTGTATCATAATTATTGTTTCTTTAACTCATTTTGCCAAATGCAAATCCAAGTATAATAATTGTACTTTTTTTTCTTCAAATTAATATACATGTTATAAATAAATAAAAATACTAAAAATGCTACTTTCGTATCCTCCAAATCATATTCTATTTTCAGAGAAATTATTAAAATAAACAACTTGTTGATTTAAATTTTGTCTCAAGTCTTGCTTGTTACTAAATGTTGGGTTATCCATCAGTTGAGTTCCTCTGTATTTTAGTTTAAAAAAAAAAAATTCATTTCAAAATATCTGGAAATAAAAGAAAACCTTCAAATCCACACAAATTCTCGAAAAAATTTAAAGTCAAGAATCCCCCATATCGGCCATGTATAGTTTATGCTCTACGATATTCCAAAGATTATTGTTAAGCTTGGATGGTCCATGTGTGGGCGGGGAATTTGGGTGTGACCAGTGGCGCAGTGATAAATGTTAGTGGAAGTTTATTCAAAAGAGGGCGCCATAACGCATCGGCCGTGAAAAAAAAACATCATCGATCTTTTTGTGCTGTTCAGTTGTCGCTTGGTGGCGCCAGACTTTTGTTTTCCTCGTCAAAAAAAGATTCACAGGAAAGTACCAGAAAACTTCCCTCCCCAGCCAGTATAGAGCTGTGCTTCCCACAGTAAAGCTGTGCTGAGGATACTTTATCAAGATGGTGAGTATTGAGGACATAGAAACAGGACCAGTCACTTCATTGCCAGGATTAGTAGAGCAGAGTTGGCTGACTTGTTTTTGTACTTGCAACACAAATGTCTGTCGTCACCAAACAACTGATTTTTTATAATATCAATCAATATCATTTATCAACAAATAGTTTGTTGGACCACCAGCATCCCTGTTGTTTTTGTTTTTTCGGTTTTTTGTTCATTTTTCGGAAAAGTTTCCGTATGGCGCCACCACTTTTTCATTCGATATAAAATAATATAGGAACTTATTTACCTGATTGATATATCCCTTTTTGTAAAAATGAGTGAAAAAGTGGTGGCGCCATACGGAAAGTTATCCCATTTTTCTGTCAGATAGTCATAGTTGTATGTTTACTCGCGTCTATAGGCCCCTACTGACTCATAAACTTGTGCTGAGTGCAGATGATGCAGTAATTGCGTAAATAGCAGAAAGAATGTTTGTTGACAGCCGGGCAGGGGTACAGGGGTCGATTTCACAAAGAGTTAGGACTAGTCCTAACTTAGGACTAGTCCTAGGAGATATACAAATTGCATGGGTAGTCCTAAGTTAGGACGAGGGATAACTTTCCGTATGGCGCCACCACTTTTTCACTCATTTTTACAAAAAGGGATACCTCATTGAGGTAAATTAGATACTATATTATTTCATTTCGAATGAAAAAGTGGTGGCGCCATACGGAAACTTTTCCAGGACGAGTAACTGGTCCTAATTCGAGATAAGACTAGTCCTAACTCTTTGTGAAATCCACCCCAGATCCCTTGAATCATCACAAACCCTGAAAAAGTCCCCTCACCATGCTCACTGCTGAGGTCAATAAATAGTTACGATCACAGAGGATAGAGGTTTGAGGGTTATGATTATAGCAATAACAATCCAGACGATACTTGTTTACATCAATATTTTGCAATTACTTAATAATAATATTACATTAAGTGTGGTTTACCCTTACACCGATGTGTGTTAGCACTGTATACTCGGTACTTTCCAGAGTTCTGTGTAGCGAGAGCCAGTTCAAATAGATGCTTTAGCAGCAGGTAGTGAAACATCTTCAACATCTATTCAATTATATTATAGTTATCCCTCTTTTTTCTTCTCTTTTTTTTTTAGTCTGACAGGAAAGCTGTCAACCGCTACTACCCGCCAGACTTTGATCCAAACAAACATGGGTCAATCAACAAGTATCGCAACTCCCACCCTCTTCGGGAACGGGCCAAGAGACTCAGCGAGGGAATCCTGGTCATCCGCTTTGAGATGCCGTACAACATCTGGTGTGGGGGATGTGGCAAACACATTGGCATGGGTAAGAAATAAGGATTGGTCCACAACTTAGAGGTTTCTATTCTCTATTCATAAATACCCAAGACAGTTTCGCTACTCCTAATTGTGGATAGGGCTTCACGTGGGGATGTTTAAACAGTTGATAATGACCAGCTGGAGCTGTTTATAACCGTCTGGGTTCCGCGTGTCGGGCGCACAAGCTCATGTACGCCAATTTTATTATGCGGAACGTAATTCATAGCTATAAGTGACAGCGCGTAATCTATTTCTTAACGCATGTACACACAATATGCGCAACATATGCGCAACAAACATTTTTTTACAAAGTTTTTGAAAAAGTATGTACAAACCTCGAATTTACGATTGTCAAAGTGTCTAAAATTTTAACTTTTTACATGGTTTTTTTTTTACAAAAGGGCATTTACATGTATGAATGGGAGTAAAAGAGTAGTGACTAGTTCTTAAACGTCGTTTAAAACCTTGGCAGTGGCAATGTGATAAAGGCACTCGCCGATCACATGACCACAACCATGCCGGTTTTAAACGGCTGTTTAAGGACTCGTCGCTTTTATTCCCTTAGTAAAGGGCCTCAATACAATCTGATGGGCAGAGTGTAGGTCGTGGCACTTGTCTCTTTGAGCAAGATACTTTCTACAATTGCTTTGTCCTCTGGATGGGGCATAAGGCATTAGGTCCCATGTACTCAGAGCCAAAAACACTCATCAGGGACGAGCAGGGGTGTTTTTGGTTCTCATAGCAAGCACCCTTGTGTAAAGGTTTCCTCAGGCTTGTGAACTACAGTTCACTTACATGTACATGTATGAGGCATTTTTGTTTTCATTACCAGAAATATATCATCATCATAATTTAATAATAGAAAAGAGGAATATTTCTTTTTGAGTTGGTTGATAACTAGGAAGAAAAATAGTTGATCTGTGGAGTTAAAAGTATTTTGTGGTAACGGCATCTTTTCTCCTTGGGGAAGAGATTAATATCAACATGCACTTGTGCTTTTCCAACATTCATACTTTGTCAACAAAACTAATTTAAATTTTTAATAACATTGATGTAACTTTCAGAAATTGTGAAAATAATTTCAAATTTTTGCATTTATTTTGCATAAGTTGGCGAGTATTAATACATTTTTCTTCTTGATGTTCCTGCAGGTGTGCGCTATAACGCAGAGAAGACGAAAGTGGGGAACTACTACACCACCCCGATTTATCGATTCAGGATGAAGTGCCATCTGTGTGACCATTACTTTGAGATGGAAACAAACCCGATGGAGTGTGACTACTCTATCGTGACGGGGGCCACTCGCAAAAACCAGAAATGGGACATGGCTGAGAACGAGCAGGTTCTAACAGAAGGTTGGTCTCATTGCAGTATATTAAGTTTCTGCGCAGTGGACACTTATGATAAAAACTTACTTGGTAATGAGCAATGGAAAGCTGTTGATATTATACTATGAATATGATAGTATTAGAACACTTTGTGAGAAACGACTCCCACCTGAAAGCCCAAAAATTTGTGCAACAATTATGTTTTTCTTTCATTATTCTCTTGCTTCTTCGATAACCAATTGATTCAAAATTGTCACAGATTTTTCATTTTTTGCATATATATGTTGGGATACACCAAGTGAGAATACCGGTCTTTCTGCCAAAGGTGTCCAGTGCCTTTAAGACAGTTTTGGTTTATTACTTATCGCATCCCTTTAAGGCAATCCCCTGGCTGCCGCTTTGAAGGAGTTGTGGTAAACCTGTGTGTGATCCCTGGCTATACGGCATTTGTATGGCTTCGACTGGCACCCCTGAACAAAGATTTCGACAAGATAGAGAGACCACATGGGGCTAGAAAGCTCAGTTGGTAGAGCACTGGCACATTATTCCAGAGGTCGCAGGTTCAAATCCTACTCTAGCAAATTTGTCTTTGTTCAACCACAAATTATCATTATTATTACCTTTGCCTGGCAGACCGAGAAACCGTCAAGAAATTGGCAGCAGATCCTATGTTCAAGTTGGAGCATGGTGTAGACGACAGCACCAAGCTACAGAAGGTCATTCCAACTCTGCATGAACTGGAGACCACTCAAACAAGTTGGAAGAATGATTTCGACCAGAACAGGATGCTGAGGCAGAAATTCAGGGTAGGACTTATTCAAAGGTTGGGGCGTTTTAACTGGTGAACCCTTAAAATCATTCCAATGGCAATTTCTAAGTTATGATTTTGACGATTTGACCTTTTTCAATACAGATGAGCCTTGAGGATGAAGGGGGCTTCGCTCCTCTTCAGGGCCCAATTTCAAGGCTGTACTTACCACCGAATTCTTCACTTACTATCACCATTCTCCGCTTACTGTGCAAGCGCCAAATTTCTACTCTAGCTGTGTGAGCAAAGAATGCCTAGTAATGTGAAGTAAGCACGTGGACAACCAAGTATTTCCAGCTAACCCGTAAAACACGCTTGACGTAAGCGTGGAATTCCCTGCGCTGATTCTTTACTTACAGTACTCAGGGCCATGATATTGGGCCCTGTTGTTACCTGGCTGATTGTTTCACGCTCCAAAAGGAAGGCTGGGGACAGTTCATTCTCTGTTGTTTGTTGCCCCTTATTTGTTGAACAAGCCGCTGTGTGCTATCTGGGAAATGCATTTATTGCATCTTTCAAGCGCAAACTAAACACTCACCTATTTCCCAGCTTATGATCTGTTTGTTTTAATGCTTTCTCTTTTTTGTTGTTGATTCTGATTGCAGTGTTCCTTGTAGAGCGCCAAATAAATGTTTGTATTTGTAACCATAATTAACATTGAAATCTGTTTCATAATTTCCTTAGCGGTTAAATGAAGCCAAGAGTACACAAAAATGAGTCCTTCCTTTTCATAAAGACACTATTTAGGGAGAATGATTGACATCCCTTTTGTTGTTTGAATGTTTCTTATCTAAATTTCGTACAAATGTAGTCCATTTATTTCATACGGTTCATATTTTTTCATTTTATTGCCATTTTGCTCAGCCACCACTCCACTGTGGTTTGTGATTTTGTGAATGTATAGACTGAAATACAGTGTTCTATTTTTATTCCGTTACAGTGTTTTGACATTTTGCTCCCTCTACGTCATAGTACTGATTGGACCTGTAGAAATGGTTAAAATAGTTAAACGGCAGTCACAAGTTCTGTTAAACATTTAAGAAAGTGTCCAGTGCCTTTAAGCACAATAAATAATTAACCACAAGAGACAGTTTTCCTTACTAGAAGAAAAATAACACTTAAGATTCCAGTTCAAATTGTAATATTTTAGGATATTTGTTTCAGATGGAAAAGAAAGAAATCAAGTCTGCAGATGAGAAAGATCAAGCCTTGCTGGTGAAATCGTCTTTGGATATCGCTTTAGTTCCTGAAAGCGAAGAGGACAAGAAATTGGCATCGCTGCTGCACTACAGCGCGGTAGAGTGTGAGTATTACAAAAATAGTTAATGGCAGAGTCTTTCTCAAAGGCTAAGAGGTAACACAGGCATCTTATCCACAGTTTCTCCCTACTCCATGCACTCGGACACTAGTCTGGTTACCTAGTACCTCAATGCTCTGTAAAATCAAGCCATACTGGAGTGATTAGGAAGATTGAAGTGATGTCCTACAGGTGTATCCAGCTTTTGGGTGTTGACTGTGGATCTGTGGCTGTAGAAACACCTCTTGAGCACCACAAAATTTGCAAGATTTGAGATGGATGAGATAAGTGGTGGTGCAGGTGACTTGACAAATTAAATGAGACACAGCATTGCTTTTATGCTTCATTTTTGAAAGGGCAAGGGCACCAAGGCATTTTCTTCTTAGCAAAGGGTTCTCTAGTAGGAAATTGTAAATTTCTACGTGAGCATTTCAAGGGCACCAATGGGCACCATTGCCTCCCTGAAGTATCAGGCCTGTTTACTCCGTATGTACATTTGGTGAAATGTATGACCGTCATAAAAGAAATCCATGCACTACATAAAACAGAGTTTTGTCAAGGGTTGAACATTATGAATAATCAATTTTTATTTTATTTTTTGCTTTTCAGCATCGGATGACGTACAGAAACGAAAAAGAGCAGAAATCACAAACAGGAGCATTTTCTCTTCAAAGTCAGCGCAATTGCATTCCTCCTCATCTTCCAGTCCAGAAACACCAGCAATAGCACCCTCATTGTCGAAAAAGTCACCATCCCGATCGTCCACAGATATCAGAAAGGGCATTGACCTCATTGAGAAGCTTAAATCCATGAAGAGAGTCGGTAAAGGTTTCAGTGACTTTGGCGCTGATGTGAGGAGAGTGTCTCGGAAAAGAGTTGAGAATGAGATTGGGATAGCTGTAGTCAAGAGGAGGAAAAGTCAGAAAGAGGACAGTCCGATCGATGATAAGTGCGAGGGTGAGAAGTTTGGGCAGGGGAAAGAACCGTCGATGGACTTGGAAAGTGGTGGTTCAAATCATGAGGTGCAGCAGAGGACGTCCATTTTGGAAAATGGTTCTCCGACTTTGAGTGATGAACAGTCTGGATTGGAAGATAGAGTGTTAGAGGGTAATAGCGGAGAGAGCAAGGAGCATGCCAACTTAAAAAACCAGGTCTTATCAGAAACGAGTCAACAAAGTCGTTCTGCTTGTCAAGATGCCATGAGGCATCCACAAAATGGTACTGCACAATCTGTGAAGAATTTTAAGACGATAAATCATGGTGGAATGGGTGTTAAGTCCTTAGTGTTGTGTGACTACAGTAGTAGTGACAGCGATGATTGAATGTGTCAGAACCAGGAGGAAGTCTTATTTTCAAATGTGGGGATTGCGTTGGTCCTTTTTACTGCCAAATTATGGATAATGATCGCAGAGATTGAAAAGCGCATCAGTGCCTTTGAGTTGAATTGCTATAGAAGACTTCTTGTGATACAGAACAATTCCCACAATCTAAACACTTAGGTCAGATTTGGAGAGCTGGTTACCGGTCACATCGGGCGGCATGACAGCTTGGTGAAGACAGCAAAGAAAAGAAAACTTTGGTGGTTTGGTCACATCACTAGAGCCAAGGGAACACTGGCAAATATTATCCTCAAAGAGTCTGTGGAGGGTGCTTGAAGGCGTGGACGACCCAGGAGTATCTAGATTGATGTCATCAAGAACTGGATAGGGAAAGAGACCATGGAACTTACAATGTATCAGACTGGCTAAAAGCTGACAAGAGAGGAGTAATATCGTCAAAAATCGTTGGGGTAGCCCCAATGGCTGCAAGGCTATGGGACATGAAGATGTTGGAGCATGTTTTCACAAAACAAGAGATTCAATCTCTTTGAGATGACTGTATGACTGCTCCAAGCTCGTTACTCAAGCCACACTACAAACCTGTGCTTGATGAAATGGAGAGCTGTTATTGGCAAGCAAGAGAGATTGCTTACAGGCGTCTAAAAAGAGGAAACTGATCTGGTTTCAGGGCTTGAATTTTACTCTGGACCGCCGGCCTGAGGCCAGTGATTTCAGTGTCGGTCAATGAGCTCAAGACATTGAAATAACTTTCAATCTTGCGCAGTATCACTCATGAAACAGAAGAAATCAAACTTGTCAGTGTTTTGTTCTAATAAAAGTTACAATTATAAAACTGTGTTAGCTCCTTTTGAATTCTAGTCTCGTCTCATTTTGATTCTGGTCTTGTTAATAAAATCTTGTTCCAGCAAAGATTCTGCACCACAAGTCCTGCAGTCCTGTAGATTTTCCCCTGGGGTTGATCGCATGGTCAGATGGAAGGGGAATCTCACAAACACAATCCTGGAGGTCGTACCTTCAGAGAAGGAAGGCAGCCGATCATGGGGGCGGATAAAATCAAGGAAGACATTATTTGGCACAAGTTCTTAGAGCAGAAGACCTTCCACCCTGGGGGCACTATGTGGATTGGGTTTTCAGTCCCTACATGTACTTTGAATGCGTGGGTTTTCCCTGGAATAATGCTCTGGGGTTTCCTCCCACACCTAAAACTGAAATTTCTTCATCTTCTCTCTTCTCGATTGGCTTGAATAAAACTCGTAGCGTTGTGAACATACATGTATATGTACAATCCAGATCTAGAAATGGAGGGTCGGTGGGACAAATGTCATCACACTGTTGCCCTACGGCCAGAAATTTGGGTACTTGATCTGCTTGTGGCGCGCCATGGCGGCTCTCTAAAGGGGTAAAGATGCTGAATCTGAAATGGTGCTGAACATACAAACCGCAAAAGACAATACGCAAGAGACTGCAATTTATTTTATTGGTTTTATTTCATTGAAAATGTATGTACACTCACTCATACTGTCATATGAAAACAAAACTCAAAACAACAAAATACAAAATGAACCGATGGATTTACATTGTGTGGCTATTAAAACAAAAAAATACAACATTTTGTAATTTAAACTACCTAGGATGGGACACTGTTCTTTTTGGAGTTGATTCCAATCCAATCATTAAGTGTCCATAAATACAAAAGTTCACAATTTAAAGTTATGAATGTTTGTGGTATTTATGCTGTATGGAAGGGTTTTCAAGCAAATGTTTTAAAAATTTAATTATATTTATTCATAATTAATTATACTACGTTGTGATGCTTTACTATAATTGGTTCCAGCGAGGGTAGAGGTTGACATTGTGTTTGAAAAAGCCTTCGGAGCGCCGCAGCAGCCCAGGCCTGTACACTCCCGAGGGAGCTAAAAAAGATCAAAGGAATGTTTTTTGCCAAATGACCAGTGCAGAAATGTAAAGCACATTGAGATGTTATTGCTGTGCCTATTTTTTTTTATATTGCATACAATGACAGACCAATTACACGCAGGCCATAGCCTGTTGCCCCTGGTCTTTGTCATGTCCCCCCTTCAGAAGTTTCCCATATACTTAATTTTTAAGGGAAATCTCCTTTTGCAAAGTGAAAATGGCCTTGCCCTCTCAAAGGTGAAATTCCATTGTAATGAACTAGGTAGTTGCCACTTAATGACTTGCAATGTAGGAAGAATGCGTTTTGGATGTTCCAATCTAGAGCAATGGGTTGCCCTTTACAAAGTTACGTTAAAATTTCATATGTCACTGTTTAAATTTCAAAAAGAATATACCGGGGAAAATGTCATACAAGTATTTTGTAATTATCGGCAAACCATGTAGGCACAGAATGTACATTATGAAAATATTAATATTATTTAGTAGTACAGCACAAATAATAAGTAGTTACCAATTTAAGATATTGTCAACAACTTGATACACCATTTTTTGCTTCACAAAGTGGGTGCAATTTCATGGCTCTGCTTACCGCAAGCAAAGAGTCAGCGCTTAAATGCAAGCAGGGAATTCCAGGCTTACGTCAAGCATATTCCACAGGTCAGCAGGAAATCTTTACTGGTGCGCAAGCATATGCTACCAGGAACTCTTTGCTTACACAGCTAGCCCAGAAGTTCCACCATTTGTTGCGCCAAACCGCCATTTATCATTCGATCATTACACTATGTACAACGGCACATCACTGATGCCAATCAGCCATTTGCAAGTTTGATTTGAATAATGTCTGGTACTTGTGACTTGCTTTGTTACAAGTTACCGCTTAAATTTGAATTCCTCAGACTAATCGAGACAGTTGCTGTGTCAAATGGTTCGGGCCAAGTTTTTGTATAACAACCTCCAGATGAGCACACCCTGGTACCGTTGCACTGTACACGTTCATTCAGTATTGTGAATGGTAGGTGTTCACCATCTCTTGACGCAAAATCTTGTTCCGAATCATGTAACATGGCAACCATTTCTATAGTCAGAGGAATTCAAATTTAAGTGGTAAATTTGTCACTTGTTACTTTAAGCAAGCTGTTGTACCAAACGTTATCATCCATTTTGAGGTATGGTGTACACCCAACTATAGCACTGTACGGTTTGGGTAAACTAGTCTGCATATACCAAAACCAAACACTACACTCCTATAGCGGCCACCACACCTCAAAAAGGCTAATTAAAATTTAACCCCTACATGGCTCAGTGATCAATAATTGTTTCTGTTAAGTTAAATTTGTTGATGCTCGAAAAGTTTGGGGAACAAATTAATAGCTTTTAACAAAGATAAAAGCCAGTGGGAATTATAGCAGGTGGGTGTTTACATAGTCAGTGGTGTATGGAAAGGTTTGTGATAACACCATGTAATGAGTATCTCTAAATGAGTTGGGGTTGTTCTGAAAAGAACCTTTGGTTTCAAAACGACATTTCGATCAGTATGCTCTGATCGTCTTTTTTTTTCTTCTCCAGAAGATGATCAGAGCATACTGATCGAAAAGTAGAGTTGAAACCAACGGTTCTTTTCAGAACCACCCCAACACTATTAGAGATAGTCATTACATAGTGTTACCGCAAACCTTTCCATATCGTATTTCCACCATGCAAAGTTTCAAGTCCTACTTAGCAGTGGTGTAATTATACATACAACATTGAATGGTCCTTGCTGGGTAAAGATCCATCTTAGTGAAATTGGCCTCAGTGTAAGGTAAAAAGAATTACCTCAAATATGTATTGACTTATTCCGTACTGAAACCAAACCGAAATTCCAAACCCTCAGTTCTTACACGCAGTTTAAGAACCGCTAAAAAAACCTAATTTAAAAAATCAAAAGTTCACTTATTTACATAAAAGATGGTATGAGAGCTAATCACAATAAGAATTCTTCTCCATTTTTTGATGATGTGAGGACTGAATATGCCAAGTTTTAAACATTTGCAGGAGAGCAATGTTTAAAAAATTTCACATAGTTGCTGATGAGCTTAAGAAAACAATTTAGGTCTGGAAATACAAGGCCATGGCTTCCGTTGCCCCTTGTTTTGGCCTTGGTGCCCCTTCAAAAGATTTCCCATGGAAGTGCCTTTGCAACATGAAAATGGCCTTGCCCTCTTTAACGATAAAATTATAGACTTGACCATTCGTAGTTAATAAGCTAATGCTCAGATGCATGTACATGTAGATGTGTATTAAAGCCATTGGACCCTTTCGGTAAACAGTGTCGTCCAAGGCCCACGCTTTGTGTACCACAACTTCTATATCAAATAACAAACCTGTGAAAATTTAGGCTCAATCGGTCATCGGAGTCCGGAGAAAACAACGGAAAAACCCACCCTTGTTTCCGCGCGTTTCGCCGTGTCATGACATGTGTTTAAAATAAATTTGTAATTCTCGTTAACGAGAATTTATATTGTTTTGCTGTTTTCTCAAAAAGTAAAGCATTTCATGGAATAATATTTCAAGAGAAGTCTTTCACCATTGCCTTCTGTAAACCCTGTAAATTATTTGTAGATCTGTGAACTTTTTTGTTTGTTCTGTACCGAAAGGGTCCAATGGCTGTAAGTGGGGTTCAAAAGTGTTGAGTTCATGACTTCACTGTTAGATTAACAAAAAAGTGATACACATCAGCGACATCAAAAGCTGCTTTCCCTTGATCAGTTAATTTGTTGTTCATGGCTAGAATAAGGAAGGACTTATTTAGAGGTAGGGTCATAGATTGTACTGGAATTGTACTTTTAATGTAATGCCGATGTAAAGCCAAAATTATTAAGCGAGAAACAATCATTTAAATATAGAAGAGTTTGCAGTAACACCATGTAATGACAATCTCTCAATGAGTTGGGATGGTTCTGAAAAGAACCGTTGGTTTAACTCGACGTTTCGATCAGTATGCTCTGATCGTCTTCTGGAGATACAATCAGTTCACACGTGATAGTTTTTTTCTGAATACAGCATCTACTTTCTGAGAAAACAGCCAGAAACTGCCACTTTATTTTCATACCAATATCGAATACATCCATGTTTAGTGAGACGCCGGCAGGTACCAACCGCATCACATTGCAGGAGACCCGAAGTTTGACTCCTAAAAAAGTAAAGTGTACAGTTTCCGATGTTCACCTCCCACAACAACAACAAAATCAGTCCAGATTTGTCCCTATTTCTTGGATGCCAATGTTGGCAGGTCTGCGCATGTCTGGCCACAGCATTCAAGAATGGACACCAACCCTGAGAGATCTGAAAAACGATTCATGCATGAATCGTTTCTCAGATTCAATCATGTGTTTGGTCCCAAAAAATTTCTGAGCCATTTAATTTTTCTTTGAAGGGGATCCTTTCTCCAAAAAGTATATCACTATAAATAGCTGCAGTGTTTCTCACCAACATGACCAAGTCAAGTTTTCATGGTTGTAAATTTGGGGAGTATTTACCGATCTATGACCTTACCTAACTTCTGATTTTTGAAAGCTTTCACAAAAGGTCAGTCAGTGTGAAAGTTATCACATAAAATGCTTGCCAATGTTTTAACAGATGTTAAATTCGATCGGGGATAAAGAATATTAATTTTCGTTTTACCCATACACCAGTACAAACCGATGTGCGTTAGCACTGTATACTTTCCTGAGTTCGGTAAAAAAAAAAAGGTAATATGCCTGTGATTGATGTGATAGGAAACGAGCAAGAAATCTCTTGTGAGTAGGGGTTTTGCTTTATACATATTTTGAAATGCTCGCTGAATGCCCAAAATAATTCACACACTCTAGCTGCCCATAACATGTACTGCATGTGTGCTTTACAAGTTGTACCATAATGTAGTATACAGCCATAATCTTATAAAGGTATTACACAGGAGTGGGAAGTTAAAAAAACGCTGTTTAATTTTGGTTAACTTTGGTTAACTGATTATGAAATTCATACTAGAACCATTTTTGTGTGAAATTTTTCCCTCTGAAATGAAGTCATATTGTTCGAGAACAGCTAAAAATTTTAAAGAACACACAGCTGATGTCGGTTGGTACAACCAAATTTAGGTAAAATGTGCTTTCAAACTGATAATCCGGAGGTCGTTGGTTCGAATCCCACTCTAGTCAATTCTTTGTTCAACCCCCAAAATCAAACTGAAAATTGTGTATGTTTTTTCAAAATTGTGTATGTTTTTTCACAATTTTCTCCTGACTCGCACCACAAATTAGGCCAAAACTTGTCAAGGTTTGTTATTTCATGTGTATAGTTGATCCCACAAAACATGAACACTCTCTGCGACTATTTCATCAGCTCAACCAATCATGTGTACCTTTATCATTGGAAACATTAATATAAATAAATTTTACGTTCATGAACCGTTCATGACAGATATGCTCTTCATTACTTGACCTATCATGAATTACTCATGATTTATTCATTCACATAACTTTGTTCTTGTAGTAAACTTTAATGAGGTGCACCACTCACTCAGAGGTCATCAATACTATGGAAGTATGGCAACAGAATAATGTATTCAATACTGTATTTTACATATTTGAATATGTATGAATAATTCATGAGGGTTCCCCCTGCCCAGACTCGATGAGGAAGTCACTGAAGGCTGCTTGGATTTCAGCATCTAATTCGTCCAGATCGTCGGCATAACTGCGGACAAAATACAAATACTTACAATTTTTCAGGCGCTGGACACGTTTGGTAATTGTCAAAGATCAATATTCTCATTTGGTGTTTCCCAACATAGGCATAAAGTAAGTAATCTGAGAAAATATGGGCTCAGTTGGTCATCGAAGTTGCAAGGAAATAATGCAAGAAAACATCCTTGTTGCACAACAAATGTGTGTGCTTTCAGTTGCCTAAAGATAGGTTTCAGGCCTAAGGTCTTTCTCAGATTCCAATATTTTCGGTGGGAAATTACCTCTTTCTCAAAAACTATATGTTACCTCAGAGGGAGCCGGTTCTCACAATGTTTAATACTATCAACAGCTCTCCATTGCTTGTTAACAAGTAAGTTTTTATGCTAGTACAGTATATATTTCAAGTAATTACCAAACGTGTCAAGGGCCTTTAATGCTGACCTTTTTTCATGGCTCTTATTTGGGGTGGAAATCAAACCAGACCAAAGAACTCGTTGCTCAAAAAGTTGAATGGCCAAAAATTGTTTTTAAAAGACCAGGGGTGGATTTTCGCGAAGATTTAGGACTAGTCCTAACTTAGGATTAGTCCTAGGGGATATTGAAAAAATTAAGGCTAGTCCTAAGTTAAGTAACTTGTCTTAACTCAAGATAAGACTAGTCTGAACTCTTTGTGAAATCCACCCCTGATATTTGAACAAGCAGCGCTAAAAGATAAGATTCATCTCTTGTGTCTTCATATGTACCATCAATAGAATTGGAAGGTGTTAATCGGACTCAAGCATTTGGGCCTAACTTGGTTTTTTGAGGGTGACTTACTCAAGCCCTTCATTGGTGTCTGGTTGATAATGGCTCGGATCCAAGTCGTAATCAGCGTAGGGATCTACTGCAGATTCGTCGTAATAGGTGTAGTTGTCATACTCCGCATCTAACTCATCACCAAAACCTACCAGGTCAAATAATATTAGAAACTATTAAGCCCGGTTCATACTTCCTGTGAATGCGAATGCGAAGCGAATTTGACCTGAATTTGACGTCACAACTATCCTTTCGCAGTAATACTCGCAAGTGAGTTGACCAGAGCTGAACTGCTGCAAAATTCGTTGCGAATTTTGTGACGTCAACATTCGCTTCGCATTCGCAGGAAGTATGAACCGGGCTTTAGGCTTGGGGGAAAAAACAAAGCTGCCAACATTTGCATCATGCAATTAGGAACATTTTATACAACAATAAGTTAACATAATTAGGGGCAAATTGATCATAGTCTAGGAGACTTTCCAATTTGTTCATCAGAACGTGCAAAGATTGGTTTATGTTCAGGGAACTTTATGCAGCATCAGGGAGAGTTGGCAGCTTTTCAGGTTCCAGCTGTGTCTATTTACTTTCTCCATATTTTAATTACTCTTTGAATACTTTTTACCTTCGTAAAATTCATACTTTTCTCTAGATCCTAGATACATCTGTTGGATACCAAACTATTCATTGCAATATCGCATCCCCCTATGAGACTTATTTCATTCAATATTTTTATTTTATTTTATACAACATCCAACAGCGCAAGCGCCAATTACAGGGCGGATAAAAATGTTAATATTAAACATTATTCAATATTTCTAACCGTACCTGCTTCTGCAGCGGTGATAACTTGACCTTGGTTATTGTAGAAGACTGGCTCATTCTGTTGAGAGAAGAATGGGACTTGAGTAAAAATTGTTAACTGTCCCCCAATCGTTGAACAATCTTTTCCAATGTCTTGACACCTGTGTCCTTAAGCAAGAAACTTTACAATAGACCCTTCCCATGAAATCTGTAAATTGCACAAAGCGCGCGCGCACTAACGTTTTGGTTGGCAAAATGAGGGAACATCGCGCTGTTTTGTACACGGCTAATGGGTGCGTGACGCAGACGCGATTGCGGGTCTGCTTAGTGCACAACTCTTTGGCGTTTGCCAACCAACAGAGTCTGTACGCATGCATGAGTGTAATTAGCATATTTCATGGGAAGGGTCCATTGTTGCTGTGTCCTTCCAATGGGACATAGGTCGTGTTTGTTGTGTAATGCACATAAAAAGGAACCCAGTTACACTTCAGGTGAAATTTTTTTGCGGTAGTGTTGTTTCTGAGAAGAACCGGTGGTTGACAACTCAACATTTCGATTGGTGTAATAATAGTAATAATAATAAAGACATTTATTAAAACCTCCAAACTAACTCAATCTTTTGAATAGACTCACAGTGAACTCAGCTGTAGATGGTGGTGCATCTCCTCCCGCTGCCATGTAGACATTACCACTAGCTACATCAGGTGGACCTAAACTACTGTTGTTGTACTTCACTTCCGCTTGACCCCACTTGGCCCCTCGCAGCTCAAACAGCTGCAACCACAGCGCACGGATGCCCCTTGGAAAACAATTATTTTGATACATTTAGAGTGTTGGTTCGAGTCCCAGTCGTGACACCCGTGTCCTAAAGCAAGACACTTAACCACGATGCTTCGTCCTTGAGATGGGGCGTAAACCCGTTGGTCATGTGTGTTGTGTAATGCACGTAAAAGAACCTGGTACACTTTATCGAAAAGAGAAGGAGGTTCGCCGTGGTGTTCCTGGTTGGATTGGCAGCATATTGTGCCATAGCACCTTGTAAACAATAACTTGGTGCTATAACAGGATTAGATCCAATATCGAATGTCTTTCCGTGAATAGACTTGAGCCTTGGCCATAAAACATGGCCCGTAATCATCCAAAGTGTAAAGTAGGATTTGAAACTTTGCATGGTGGAAATACGATATGGAAAGGTTTGCGGTAACACCATGTAATGACTATCTTTAATGAGTTGGGGTGGTTCTGAAAAGAACCGTTGGTTTCAACTCTTAAGTATACTGAGATCTCAGACTTTCCTTCCATATCCCCAAAACTCTGGAATTACATAAAAACACCTGTCTCAATTGAAGATTATCAGCACAATTTATTAAAATAGTGACTTACTTGTCCATGATGTCCCTCGTTGTATGCCTCCTCGCCTCGTTGAATATTTCATTTAAAGTCTTGGATACTGTGCTCTGATTCTGCGCATTATCGTAGTCTTCAATCTCTTTACCTGAAAGCTACAAATGAAAACCATGTAAACCTCTTAATGTCACAAAGAAGCAATTGGATAATTAACCAACAGGCGGTCAGGTTGGCTTGGCGGCATCTTTCCTCGCCTTCAACCTCCAGGACCCTGGTTTGACTCATGCAGGGGGGGGGGGGCACTATTTGGATAAGGTTTTCAGTTCCTAACTGACCGCATCAGTTTGCCCAAGGTTTTCCTCCCACATCTAAAACTGAAGTGTCCTTCATTGTCTTCTCTCCATGGGGGGTTCTTGGCTAGTACAGTGATTAAGTTCGCTTTTCTGAGAGTCCTTGGCTTCTCAACCAGGCCTAATTAAAACTTTAAAACGAAATAAAAACTTTCAAATGAAATAAAAACACCTACCTTGAGTAGTTGGCCAAGACATTTGAGGTTTTCGTCGCTGGCGTTTTTTACCAACGTATCCATCAGTTCAGTCAGGGCTTTTCGGTAAACTGCTATCCTCTTACCTTCCACCTGCCGAAAAGTCAAGTATTGCGTTAAAGGGAGGGTATACCAGTGGTAATAAGTCATAAAATTTGTGACCATAAAAAAAACTAACTTGGCAAGAAGCACTGCAGCAAAGATTTCCCGTCAAAGGAATGTGGTTCGGGAGAGCTTCAAAAACGTTTCAAAAACATTTCAAAAGGTTTGGAGTAAAATTTGATCTGTTAAACTAGTAATTGTCTCAACGTTTCGACTAGCTTTCTCTAGTCATCGTCATCAAAGAGGCTGCCTTGAGTTAATTTCTACAGTATTAAGAAGATTTTGAAAACATAAACTTACCTCTGTGTTCAGAAATAATTCTGCGAGGAACATGGTAGCGCCATGTAACCGTCCCATCTGTTTTGGGTCTTTGGCCATTTGATCACTTCTTTCGACGGAATCTTTCATTCTATTAGGTCCAATAGAAAAATCAAAGATTCGTTTTTGACAAATTTTCTGCCAATAAGAGTAGGTGTCTTAACTCCCAGAACCATTTACTCTGACAAAAAAAAATCTTACTATCAAATTTAACCTTTAGTCTGAAAGCTTCCTGATTATGAAGTTCATACTAAAACCACTTGTGAAATATTTCCCTCTTGGGGGGATGAACCCATATTCAAGAAAACTGTGTCAAAAAATCTTTAAAAAAAATGCTGTTATAAGTTTTCAGAACCAACATTAAAGACCTGCTTGAACGAAAATGTCAAGTTGTAAACTTTGCTGAAATTCACTTAAAGTGTTTTCAAAGAATAGGGAACTCGAGTCATACGACTATAAAAAGATTTCAATTGTGTAAAAAAACAATCATTTTGAATGCCCTTATCCAGCGCTTTTCTGAGAGATTTGCGAAAAGCCCTGTTACGTAATCACTCTCAAAACGTCATCTCTGGGAGCTCCAATTTGTAAAGCCGCTTTGTTGCAGCGTGGAGGCATAACAAAGCAAGCTCCCAGAGATAACGTCAGCGGCATTGTCCTTTGACGCGCGCTCTCAACGGCAGAAGTGTTTTTAGTTTTTCAAAACCTTTAGGTTGGGGCCTGATTTTTTAATCGATAATTACGAAAAATTCAGAAGTGTACACATATAAAAATTACATTCAAATGGTGAACAATTGCATTATAAACAAGTTAAAATACCATTGCCGTTGAAAACATTCCGCTAAGGACAATGTGTTTACACGCTGAAAAATGTGCATGGGTTTTTCACTATTTTCTGCAAATTCAAACAATGGGTAAGGTCAAAATTAACTAAACTATAAACAAAATGAAAAAGAGAAAAGATGCTGTACCTTTGATTGATGTGTACCCTGAATGTTTTAATTGTTGGTGGGAGTTTAAGATGCACAGTCAAATAGTCACAAGCTCTGGCTCCTGTATATCTGAAGTTTGGCTCCGAAACTGACTGCAAAAATCAACAAGAATGTGAACAAAATGTGATGTTATTATTGATTTTATTTTGTTTGCTTTCTTGGATTATTCAACAAAAGAAACATACCCTATCCTTTAAATTGACCAGGGGTCAATTTCACAAAGACAGTCTTAACTTAGGACTAGTTCTAGAACTCTTTAGGAGTTATTGAAAACTTAAGGCTAGTCATAAGTAAGCACAAGTTACTCGAGATAAGACTAGTCTTAACACTTTGTGAAATCCACCTCTGATGATATTTGACAAGATCTATGCCATTTGTGGTTATTTGTTAGTTAGAAAGATAGCTTAGTTAATTGTTTCTTACACTGGTGGCTAATGACCAAATTACAGTAACAATTACAATTTTTCCAAAATAATTTACATACATACAACAAAAATGTAATTTAGATACTCTTGAATGAGGTATTTTATTCAAATAAAAAACATAAGACCATCAGGCTTGTCCCAATTGAGTCTACTGACCAGTCACTAACATCACAGGCCTCGGGTCCAGAGTTTATTTTGAGCCCTGACCAAGCTCTATTTTCTAGCCTGTGGATAATAATAATTACAATCCTGGTCGTGACACTTGTGTCCCTGAGCAAGACACTTCACTATAATTGCTTCTCTCCACCCAGGGGTAAATGGGAACCTGTGAGGGCAGAGTTGGTTCTTGTGATTGATAAGCTTGGATTGCGCTACATACTTGGTGGCACAGGCTGTATACTCCCCAAGGGAGCTGAGATGGTTTAAGGAATGATTTAAGGCCCAGTGACCAGGGGTAATAATGTTGAAGCGCCATGAGCGTCACTGCGTGACGGACCTGAGCGCTATATAAAAAGCCACTATTAATATTATTATTATTATTATGATAAACAATTTTAAAGCACCATATTTGTCAGAAAGACACTCCTTGATCCTTGCGCGAACTTGACTATGGATTACATACCTGTTCAAATATGATACTGGCAATTGCACTCAGTTCATCGTCTGAAACAATGGTCGAATTGAGACGTGCCACAAGGGAATGCATGAGGTCTTCAAACATGCCTGGATTGCTATTCAGACTTCCTAACACATCCCTCACCAATTGGATGCTCAGGGGTTCTGGATCTCCTGTGGCATACTGTGCCTGGTACTGTGACAAGATAGAAGAATGAGAATGGAATTAGCTGTTGCAAACAACTCACTAACCAAAGGGACCTACAGTTTGGTATAAATGCCAAAAATAGTGAATGGCCTGTAGTTTCAAACCTAGAGGAGTCTTTCTCAAAGGTTAAATGACAGCACAACAAACATGAATTCCGAGACCATTGCTACAAACCCTTCTCTAGTCAGTTTTTCTTTGTTCAACCCAAATCGAATTAAAAACACTTTAAAAGCCCAGTTCATACTTCCTGCAAATGCAAATGCGATAAGAATTTTGACGCCACAGGTCTGTTTTCGCAGCGACTGTTTCACAGCAATTGGGCAACTGAAGCAAATGATTTGTATCGCATTCACAATCGCAGGAAGTATGAACAGTTCTTAACTCTATGATCCCAACCCAAACACTACCCCCTTTAAGGCCAAAAGTAATCTCTACCTGTTCTTCCCCGTTAGACCACTGTTGTGGCTGCCCAGAGTTTAGTCCGTCCCCGCCAGCCCATGGCTTTCCTGGTACAAACTCAGCAGGTCCAGCGCTGGTGAACTGCTGCGGCTGAACATCGGTCCTTGCTGCAGCTGCTGAACTGACAAGGCCTGGTGCTGGTTGCCAGCTCCTTCCGGGTACAAACTCAGCGGCTGATGCTGATAATGAGCTCATTGTGTGGTCAATAGTTCAGCACTCTCTTAATGGCATCTTGATAAATGGAAAGTATACATTTGGGTATCACTTTTTAAATTAATGGCAATCAAACCTTTGGCTAGAAGCCTACAGCAGCAATTGATAGTAATGAGCGTTTTGAGGATTATTTCACTTCAAAGTAATGTTAAATATAGTTATGGCAAAAGATTAAGTTTTTAAGACCCAAACAATTATTTTGACTTTGAGATGTGTCACTGCAGTAACACAACTTTGATTGTGTATTCCTATCTAGGGAGTTTTCTTTCTGTCGACCACCTTTTGAAATGAGATGTTAGTTTTATTGTGTCAAATATCTCATTTGAGTAAAATTAGACACTTATACTTTTTTACAAACTTGTTTTCAAAAACAAACCTTGTTGGAATTGTGTGTTGTTCCTAACTTTAGAAATTTTCAAATCATCACAACTGGACAAAGTCATCATTTGGCAAGCCCTGTCATGTGTCATAGTATTTCCTCAAAAGTAAGGAATAAAATGAAGTACGTTGGAGTAGTGTAGGATTTCCCTAATTAAATGGAAGAAATTTACAACCAAATTACCACGCATTTTGCGACCTTTGAAAACTTTGCGTTTTAGACATGTATCGAAGGTGGGCTGTAATGGTGACGACAGTGATGAGTGAGACCGATGATGTTAAAAGAGAGCCATTATTAATTAACAGCTCAAAAAGGTGGGCTAGCTCGATAAATACAGGAAAATACCAGAAATAATACAGCACCTCAGAGCTGCGTCCAACAATTTGAAAAATATCAAACTCAGATTTCAGCCTCCGTTGACCGTCCGTAGTCGTACCATATGGGGTATCAATAGGATAACTTTCCGTATGGTGCCACCATTTTTTCACTCATTTTTACAAAAAGGGATATCTCATTGAGGTTAATTTGATACTATATTATTTCATATCGAATGAAAAAGTGGTGGCGCCACACGGAAACTTTTCCGTCCCCCTATACACAGTGACAGTCACTCACAGCCGGCCCAGCAGAACAGAAGAGAGAGAAGTGTTATTTTGTATTGTATTTCAGTCGCGCGTGCTTGTTTGATAACTGATACTAATCATAACTAAATAAATATAACACATAACCCTTCATAGCCAAAGCATTCCATTCGTTTCACTCACCATGCACTCACACACAACACAGGTCACAGTAAACAATCACATAATAAAACTTCGTATTGACTATTCTATTGATCATTCAATTTAATGATTGCCAAACAAAACATACAAAATTCTATCCCAAATTTATCGCTTCTTAAACCTCAGGAAAATCCGTATATGCTTGCTAGACAACATAGAATGGTACCCACTTATAACATAAATTCACACAGTTTGGGTAAAACTTTGTAAGAAAAGGCAAAATTATTATTGTTAGTTCTTACTTTTTCTCGTCGAAGTGATGGAGAACAACACAATCTGCGTACATATCCGAGATGCTGTCAACCTTTAACCAACACAACAACTGTACCCTGGTTTGGTTTTTGCACAAAGAGCAATAGTTTGAGACCGAGGTTGACTAGAAGTTTCTTGTATGGAAAGCGTGGACGGCATACTAATTTTCTAAGGTCAATAGCTTTTGTGTTCCCCTTGCCGCAATAAACGTTGTCTAAAATCCTCTTCACAATAAAGATATTTCATGGCTACAATAATATATTTTGCAGAATGAAGTTGTCAAACTGTACTTCCCAAAGCAATTCAGGTCATTTAAAAAACAAACTAAATAATAATTATGCCAAATTTATGCAGTAGATATTTGCTGCTCAGGCTTTCCATAAGAACAAGTTACCCTGCTTCAGTCACGTTGCGTTTACAAAAAATGTAGTCTGGGTGCACTTTATCAGTGACACTGGTTGAGCGCAATCTTCAAAGTCGCGCATTTGCGCGGTGTGTCATTTTTGAAGACACAAACTTTATTAATTTGCCCATCACAAGGGCGCCCTCTTAATTACTCTTTATATCGCTTCCCAAATTTTAATGACAAAAAGGGTTCAGTGGTTCACTTCATCAAATAATGACTGTTGGGAGTCATGTATTTTCAAGTTTGTGCATAGATTTTCAGTTGTGAACTAGGCTTATATCATTGGCAAAATTAGATGCTTATGAAGATAATAAAAAAATTATAGAACGGGAGGTAGGTCAGGTCACATACAAATCCTGCATGCTTTACCCGGCATGCTCCCAATTTTGCCCATTCCAACTTCAAACCAGTTAGTTTACTGGCCTTGTGGTATTTTGTAAACATTGCTCTTTTTGTAGCTCACACTATTTTTTGATCCAATACTGCTTAGCAAATTTCTAAAAACTAAGTGGGGGGCACCAGTTGCAACAATATGCTTGAAACTTTATGGAATGTTGGCTGGTAACCAGTTTTTGTAAAGCAGTATTTTTCTGCACTAGCAAGTTTTTATGCTTATATACATGCTCTAAATTGTGCTGCACTCTGAAGCCATGAAAACAAGCTAGTGTCATTCTTGAGCTACTTAATCAAGCATAAACATTTAGGTGGGTGCAGTGGCTTGGGGAAAAATTTAACTTTCTTCCGTCAAAAAGAAAGTAACTGTGGACCCCCTTCCTTGCCACTCCCCTCCCCAACTTGATCGTCGAAATTGCGCGCCCGCAGTAATCGCAAATTCCACGCGCAAATAGATACGCGTCTTTAAAGACTGCGCTCAATCACACACGTGTTGTTAGTATTTTGCGTTTACCGTATTTATTTCAACAAGACAATTTTTCAATTTTTGGCTGGGAAGAAGATCTAAAGATGGCGAAACGCAAGGCACAAGAGGTTTTAATGAGAAACAGGAAAAGAAAAACAAGCAAATCTGAGACAGGCATAATCAAAAGAAGGAAAGGTTCGGCCGTAAATTTACCGGTAAGTAGAGTTAGTTAGAGTTACATTTACAATCCCCGAAATGTTTGCTTTCCTTTCCTCCGGGTGGCACTAAAACGAAATACCGACAACTTAACTCACGACAACAATTTTTAAATGCACTTTAACAGAACATTTGAACACAAGTCAACCGTGTATCATATGCACAAGAGTCATATGCATCTAAACCACTTTCAAACTGTTGAAAAAAAATGTTATTTTAATTGTAACAAACTACAAAGTGTTTTTGACCCCAAATTTAGTAACGAACGGAAATATCCGCCATGTTGTCTTTCGACGTACCTGGACGATTCCATTTCACCGCAGGGGTGATACAATATACAAGATGATAATTTACCATTTATGTGCCTCTCATGGAGTTCAAAAACATTTTATTAAAATCTTGCCTAGTTACTTCAAATTCTAGAGTGGCGGCTTTAGTTATTACAAGAAAAAATACAGCAGTAAATTCCAAAAATAAAAATATACAACTCGGCCCTTAAATTACCCTTCGGTCTAATACAATCGTCCAGGTATGTCGAAAGACACTGGAGCTATTTCCGGCCCTAAAGCAAAGTTGGCCCTAAATTGTATAGTCGCCCCTCTCACACTCAAAGTCTCATTGTCTCAGAAAGTCGCCCCTCACAAATTTGCCCACTGACAGAGTTTGTTTTTACTTTATGATGATTGATGGGACAATTGATATAGGATGCTTATTGTTTTAAACTTATTTTACTTTACTTTATTGCATGTGATGTGGTGATGATAGGATGGTCATTAGTTTCCCTTATAAGTTTATTAATTACTTGCTTTGAAAATGTTTTTACCAACTTTTTTATGTTTTACAACTTTTGCATACAAGAGCCTCTCCCGAAAGCAACAAAGAGTTTTAAACATCAAGCTGTGAACTGTTTTGTGCCATCACTTTGCATGCTTTGTGAAATGGCTTAAAGGAACACGTTGCCTTGGATCGGACGAGTTTGTCTATATAAAGCGTTTGTAACCACTTTTTATAAAATGCATATGGTTAGAAAGATGTTGTAAAAAGTAGAATACAATGATCCACACAAGTTTGCCTCAAAATTGCGAGGTTTGCCTTTTACTGTGCGAACCAACACGGTCGGCCATTTATGGGAGTCAAAATTTTGACTCCCATAACCGTGCAATTTCGAGGCATGTTTGTGTGGATCATTGTATTCTACTTTTACAACATCGTTCTATCCATATGCATTTTATAACAAACGGTTACAGAACGCTTTTCAAAGACCAACTCGACCGATCCAAGGCAGCGTGTTCCTTTAATTGCTCAAGCTTACACGGGGACAGGGCGACTCTGTCAGGGGGGCGACTTTGAGGGAGGGGGGCGAGTTTGTATTTGAGGAGGCGACTTTGCTGGGGGCGAGTTGACTGGCATTCATACAAGTAATGCCTGTTGCTTTTTATTATTATAGTGTACTGTGGTGACTTACTTTTTGTTTACACGTTTATGATTACTTACATTGCAGACAAAATGGACAAACAAGCAGAGAGTACTTGTGTTTTCAGCCCGAGGTGTGTCATACAGAGGTCGCCATCTCATGATAGATCTCCGCACACTTATGCCTCATTCCAGAGAAGGTTTGTTCAATTTATTTAGGGTTCTCCCAACCTCGTTCTTAGTGGTGTCTGATCTCACTGCGCCACTTCAAAATGCCTCACTAGACATGTTAGATCAACCCTACTTCTAGAACTATTAGGTTCATTCCAGTGTAGTCTCGACGATAGCGGAACAAGCGTCATAGTTCTACTCTAGGAGTAGATCATCCCCTGGTAGTCTGGAAGTGTGATATTGAAATATCCAAATGTATTGGCTATTTTACTTAGTCCCGAGGTTGATCCAGTCATTTCTCAAAGACACGAGTGTCATGACCAGGATTCCATCCCACACCCTGATGACTTCACTATCAGAACTTGATTCCAGTGCTCTAAATGGCTTGGCCACAACATGCAACACTCGATGGTTGTTACCATTATCCATAGTGTAAATTATTTAACACTTTCCATTGGAAAAACCCTCATAAAGTTGAGGAATCACCCGTTTTAGCAAAACTTTATTTTGATTTGGGGTTGACACATAAATAGAGTAGAGCGGGGTTTCGAACCAACTACCTCTGAATTAGTTAAACATGCTGGCGCTCTCCCAAAATGGCCTGCAGGATCCTGCTCTAGTCAATTTTCTATGTTCAACCCCACATCATTTGAATTTTCCCAGGTAGTTTCAGTTTTTTGTTTTTGTTTTAAGTTTTTTGTGTGACTTCTGTTTTGAATTTTGCCTTTCAGATGTGAAGATGAACAGTAGAGCTGGAATGGCACAAATTAATGAGGTAGGATTTCCTCTTATTGTTCCCTCCTTTAAATTCATAGAGATTTGTGTGCAAGACAATTTCCAACAAAGTTGTGTGTCTGTTGGATGTTGGATGGACATGGGCCCAATTTCAATACAGCATGTAAACAAATCTTATTCATCTCTTATGTAAACAAATTGTTCTTAATTTTCGTTCTCACTATTAAAATCAGCTGTTGTATTTTTGTTTAGGTTTTGCAGAATTTTTTTCTCAAATATGACTTCATTTCAGTGGGATATATTTCAGCAAAAATAGGTCAAGGTTGAACTTCATAATGATAATAAGTAGTTTTTCATATAAAAATTCTTTAACATTTTTATTTTTTATCCTTGTCAATCCGATAGTAATCACTTTTTTTTATTATTGTTTACAGATTTGTGAGATGAAAAACTGCAATAAGTGTATATTTTTTGAGTCGCGCAAGAAGAGAGATCTTTTCATGTGGTGAGTGTGGTGTTAAAATTACATGATCATATTTAACGGATTGAAACCACAGAAAATGGTCAAATATTTTCTCTTGATCATGTGTAAACTATTGAATTGTTCATGGAAGGTTTTCCTGGGTTCTCATAATTTGAATAACCTAAATAATCTTGGGGTTTTTTTTATTTCAGGTTTGCCAATGTACCTCACGGACCATCTGCCAAATTCTTGATTGAAAACTGTAAGTCATAGACTCACTCATAATATTTAGTTTAAAGGCAGTGGACACTATTGGTAATTACTCAAAATAATTATTAGCATAAAACCTTACTTGTTAACGAGTAATGGGGAGAGGTTGGTAGTATAAAACATTGTGAGAAACGGCTCCCTCTGAAGTGGAGTAGTTTTCGAGAAAGAAGTAATTTTTCACGAATTTGATTTCGAGACCTCAAGTTTAGAATTTGATGTCCCAAAATCAAGCATCTGAAAGCACACAACTTTGTGTGACAAGGGTGTTTTTGTTCTTTCAGAGTGATCTCGCAACTCCGACGACCAATCAAGCTCAAATTTTCACAGGTTTCTTATTTTATGCATATATTATGTTGAGATACAGCAAGTGAGAAGCATGGTCTTTGACAATTACCAATAGTGTCCACTGGCTTTAAACAGAAAATCTCATTTATGTTTAAGATTTTAAAATTATTTATTTCTTGTTTTTTTTGGGGTATGAACAGATCAAGTGTAAGCAATTGAATTGAACCTAAATAGAACCACAATGGGTTCCAATAAGGTCTCGTATTGATTTTAAGATAATTTCGGTAACTTACCAATGTCTCCATGTTTAGCCCCTGCTTATCTCCAGGATCTAATTCAGAATTATCAACCGGCTAGAAATCTGCGTTCAAAGAACAAACATCTTCTGTCAGCCCCAGGTATCACAAATACTTCCTATTGACCCGTTGCACACGCGGCGATTTACCATTTTGGTGGTCAATAGGTTTACGTGTAAACACCGCGTCGCCACATTTGAATAAATGTGCACATTTTAATATTGAATACTGCACAGTGACATTGCCCACCAAAATGGTGCATCCAAGATTATTCTGGTGATGACGTCAGGTGAATTGGGTCAATAGTTCTCGCTCCTTCTAGAACGCTGCTGTGCAGTGGAACAGTTTACCTCAGTTTACTTTTCTTTAACCTCAAAATGTGAAACAGGTTGAAACTACTGATTAATTTAAAACCTGGGTTAAAACACATTTTGTTCAATCATTGTTGTCACAGTCAATGTCATTATTTTCCGCATTTTTCAACAAATTTCTTTCTCTCTTTATAACGCATAGGGACCTTAAGGTGATATGCGCTATATAAGTAATGTCTATGGTTGTCATTATGACTAAATAAATTAAAATCACCAAGTTAAACACTTGTCCTTGTCCATATGTTGAAAAATTTGGATTCACACAAATTAACAAAGCTTCTTAATAAGGAGGTTCAAGGTTCAATTCTGGCTCAACCCCAAATTATTAAAAATTCAACCAATTAGTTTACCCTCCTGGTGATTTATTAAAGGAATAAAAGGGTAGCTACTAGTTCTTTCACAGCCGTTTAAAACAGGCAGCGTCAAACTGCTCAAGCCTGTATCACATGGCAATTCGACCCTGCAAGGTTTTAAACGGCCATGAAAGAACTAGCAGCTCCCCTCTTATTCCCATTCATTAATACCTTTTTGGTTAAAAGGCGTAATAAAGTAAGAAACTCTGTAAAACTTATCCGTTTCCGATGTGCTTGAGCTCTGTATGTTTCTACCTCCATGGTATGTACATGTTACATGTACATGTACGGCGTCCGTGTGTTGCATGCCTATTTCTGACAGTTTCTGTTCGTGCGCATGCGCGTATAGTCTCGGTGCAACACGATCTGGTTTTCCTTGCACACACAGCGTGGCCAACTCAGCAACAGCGCCTGTATCGCCTGTAACAAGAAACGTCTTGCATCAAGACTAGTGCGGAGTATCCGCTCACAACCGGTTATAAACACTGGTTGTTATCAAAGGTTTAAACACCCCCACTGTCTGAGGTATTTATGATTATTTGATAATTGAAATCAACAATTGCATCCCCTCTTTATTATTATTTATCAGTGCACACGATGAGTGAGTTAAAGTTGACCGGTAACTGCCTACGAGGTTCAAGACCACTTTTATCCTTCAGCAAAGAGTTTGACGGTGAACCACACTTTGCGCTTCTGAAAGAGTTATTCATTCAGGTGGGTTTTAAAATTAACTTACTTAGATATAGTTTTTTTTATTTACAAAACTTGAACTCTAGCACTTCATTTCTTACAAAATGCTTGGTAATTTTCCACTACCAGTATTATTATTAATAATAATAATAATAATAATAATAATAATAATAATAATAATAATAATAATAATAATAATAATAACTTTATATATAAGTAGCACTTTCTACAACTTGGATACAAAGCGCTTAAAGGCACTGGACACGTTTGGTAATTGTCAAAGGCCAGTTTTCTCAATTGGGCTCAATTATTCATCGAATTTGCAAGAGACTTATCAAAGAAAAAAAACACACTAGTTGCATAATTTTGTGTGCTTTCAGATGCATAATAAAAGGCTTCAACTGAAGTCTTTTATTATTTGAGTTAGAAATTACCTCTTTCGCATAAACTAAGTTACTTCAGAGGGAGCTGTTTCTCACAATGTCTTATACTATCAACAGTTTTTTATTGCTCATTACCAAGTAAGTTTTTATGCCAACAATTGTGTTGAGTAATAACCAATAGTGTTCAATGCTTTTTACAAACACAAAAAACTAAAAAATAATTATGATGGTTATTAATAATAATATTTGTAGTTTTACAAAACTTGTTTGTTTTTCCGTCGGCAGATATTCAGTACACCCAACCTGCATCCCAAGAGTCAGCCATTCCACGATCATGTCTACACGTTCTCAATACTCGACAACAGAGTATGGTTTCGTAATTATCAGGTAAAGTGCTTAGCCTAGCATAGGCCTGGATTTTTATCTTTGAACATTATTGCAAAGGGCACTTTGCAATCAAGTTAAAAAATAATAAATAAATAATTTTTAGCTCCTGCGTTACCTTTCACATGTTAATTTTGTTTATTAACGCATGTTTTTTATTTGGGTTTTTTCCGGCTCAGATTTTGGAAGAGGATGGCTCCCTGGTGGAAATTGGCCCTCGTTTCGTTCTCAACTTAGTTCGGATATTCAAAGGCAGTATTGGAGGGCAAACTTTGTATGAAAACTCAAATTATGTTTCACCAAACGAGGTAAGAATACACTTTGGTATCAAAACCAGGTAACTTGGCATTTGAACTGTGTATATCTAGCAGTTCCTTTGTACTATTTGTCAGACCTGATACTTCAAGGAGGCAAAGAAGGCGATTGCCTCCATGCCCCCTGGTCATTGCCTTGGTGCCCACGGAGCTCGGGAAAGTACTGAGTATACAGTGCTAACACACATCGGTGTATATGGGTTAAACAACAAACAATTAGTAAAATATTAATATTCTTTATTCCCAATGCAAATTTCCATCTATAACACCCTAACATAATATAACGTATTATATATTTTGTTTGCCCCCCAGCAAAGAAGAACCTTACGCAAGCAGTTATCCTTGAAGTTTCAGACGCGTAAGGAGGCGGTGCAGGGTAGGGAGGAACGCCGACCCACCGAGACGTTCAAGATGGACAATCTGGACGAGGTGTTCCATACGATACGTCCAGAGGATGCCAAAGGAGCCGAAAAGATTGCGTTCTTCAGGAAAATGCCGACAGGGCGCGGACGAAAGAAGAAGGCAGCAGGAAAAACAGGAGATGTTGTTGAATAGAAACTTGATATCAGGGATGAGAAATTTCAGACTTTTTTATCTGAGCTCAAGAGTTTTTAAAGGGGAAGGTGTACGTTTGGTATAGAAGCCCAAATCAGCTTACAATTATATGAAGCATTTTGAGAAATAGTTCACTTGGAAGTAATCTGGTTTTGTAAAAAGATATAAGTTTTTATGCCTCAAGGTTTGAAGCTGTGAAGCATTATTGTCAAAATACTTCTCATGTGTATTCCATTTAGGGTTTATTCTTCCAGCGTGGACATATTCGCACCGGATTGTCGATGATATCTCAAAAACACAACCATCTTTGGGAATTTTCACATGTTAGTTTTATTGTTTACCTACATTTATATAGATTGCAACAAGCTAACGGTTCCAAAACAATTAAGTCTAAGAGAAACCAGCTGTTGTTTTTTACCACATATTATAACTAAAATAAATCCTGCTTTTTGGTCTATTTCTCTAGGGCCGGGAACACTGTTCCTAAAAGCGCATGGGTTCACAAAAGGTGGACATTATTTCAACATATCTCCTCAAATATGGACTCTAGGTTCAGACTTTTTTAATAGCACTGTACACTATTGGTAAATACTCAAATAATTGTTAGCATAAAAACTTACTTGGTAGCAAGCAATGGAGAGCTGTTGAAAACATTGTGAGAAGCAACTCCCTCTGAAGTAACAAAATCAAGCATCTGAAAGCACACAACTTTGTGTGACAAGGGTGTTTCTTCTTCCATTATTATCTTGCAACTTCAATGACCAATTGAGTTTAAATTTTCACAGGTTTGTTATTTTGTGCATATGTTGAGATACACCAAGTGAGAAGACTGGTCTTTGACAATTACCAAAGGTGTCCAGTGTCTTTAAAGCAAAGACCTTCACCACAGGGCATGTTTGAAATGTGTAACATGTCATTTGGAAATGGGGATAAAATTTGGGTGGTTTTTGTTTTTTGGGGGGGGGGGGGTGGGGTTGATCTATGAAGGAAAATAAACGGGGAAAGAAGAAACAAGAACCTTTCAAAAATGAGACGTAATTATTCTTTTTAATTTGTTGTCCCTTTCTTTATTCTACAATTATAGGAAAGTGAGGTAATTTTCTCCAAAGAAATTGCAAATTTGTACAATAAATATTACAGTACACATGTTAAAATTCAATTCTTTGATGTAACTAGGAATGAAGACAAGTCAATGTAGTGACATGAAAGAGCCTTGTGCTTTGTCTTTTTTTATGTGTTCAATTAGTTTTGTAAGTTTTTTTAAAATGAGTTATCTACATACATGTAAATTTATGCATAAATTTAGGAGGTGGAATGCAGTTAGCGGTGACGCCACGTGCAGTGCCAGAACAATTTTAGTGATGGGCTCTAAATCCAATTTAGTCCACCATCCACCATAATTATCTACTTTGTGGTGTAGATTTGTTCTTTGAGAACTTGTCTTGCTATTTATTCTACTGCTGCGGAGTAGATTTCAGAATTTGGGCGACTACCTAGCTCGGAAAAGTACTGTCCTGCTGAATAAGTACTACCGGGGGAAAGGTAGGAAAACGGCTGGAACTACATAAACTACTTTCGCTTAGTGGATTAAGGGTTCTTCAATACTAATGTTACTGCCGCAGAGTAAGGCGATTATTGCTCTCAATATTTCGGCTGGCCTGTGTGGCAGGCGATTCCGTCCCCCCATATGGCAAACTATGCACAAACTACTTCTGATTGCCCCCTCTTTTGAATTATCCTCCTCCAGCCCAAGTTAATTTCCCATATGGGGGGGACACAATCTCCAGTGGAGGGAATTACCTGGGACACCTGCTCTAGTCATCTACAAGAAACGAGACATACATCTTGAACTTGTCTGTTTAGTCAAAAGCTTACAGGGAACCTGTGACAAATAGTATATAACATAGTTTTTGCACGGTCTTTGTTGGGAACCAGTTAACAGTGGTAAACATAACATGGTATTATTTCCCTGGGACATCTCGTCGTCTACAGGAAACTAGACATACATCTAACTTGTCTGTTTAGTCAAAAGCTTACAGGGAACCTGTGACAAATAGTATATAACATAGTTTTTGCACGGTCTTTGTTGGGAACCAGTTAACAGTGGTAAACATAACATGGTATTATTTCCCTGGGACACGCTCTCGTCGTCTATAGGAAACTAGACATACATCTAACTTGTCTGTTTAGTCAAAAGCTTACAGGGAACCTGTGACAAATAGTATATAACATAGTTTTTTGCACGGCCTTTGTTGGGAACCAGTAAAAAATGGTAAACAAAACATGATATTTTCACCAGTGACAATGTTAAGAGAAGGGGTTCGCCCCGGTGTACCTGGCTGTGGCTGCTGAATGCGCCGTAGCACCTTGTAAACACTCATAAGGTGCTACATAATTGGGTCTCAGAATTCATCACTGCAATAACCTATCTTTCTGACAGTTTGTATATACTCAGCGCCTCGAGTACCTTGTTTGGTAGTTACGTGCGCTATATCAGACTTTGATTATTAATTTTCAAAACACATTATTTTGATCGGTTACATGTTCCTTCTTGTCATATTTTTTTCTCAGCACCATTGTATAACAAACTTTGGCCCTGGTCATATTCTTCATCAGCAGAAGCCCCCCCCCCCTCCCCCTCCCCGAGTCAAAAAGTGACTTCCAAATCACATCAGGAACACAACATAACACATTCAAGCCACTTCTGAAAGCCCACTTGTTTCAGGATGCCTACCATCAATGACTTATTTATTTCTTCTGTGCCTCAGCACCTTTGAGCAAACCTTTCTTTCAACAGAAATTAAAACGTTTTCAAAGTTGAATGAGAATTGTTTTTTTAAAAGGAACAAGCAAAATTAAATGTGTATACTTTGTAATAGTTAAAATGGGCAATCGATACTTAAACTAAAAAATCTGGAAATGGTATAATTGCACCTGGCCAATTGAATCTATTATTAATGTATTAATTATTCTGCTGTCTACAATAGGGACCCTTTTTAGGGTAGACAGAAAAGGAGACCCAGTAGAGGACGTACGTCATGGACTTTGGTCGTGTGAATAAAACATTGTATGCATAGTTCATGTTTGATGACGGGGGTTAGGGTTAGGGTTAGGGTTAGGGTTAGGGTTAGGGTAAGGGTTAGGGTTAGGGTTGCCTAGATTTCGATTTGACATCTGACCCCGACATCAAACATGAATTATGCATACAAAAAGTACAATGTTCACACGACCAAAGTCCATGACGTACGTCCTCTACTGGGTCTCCTTTTCCGTCTACCCCTTTTTAGGTGGTAGGCAAACACCCAGACACAATTTTTAATTAGTTTGTATGTCACAATAAACAAAAGCTTGGCCCCAAACCATTTGACACGGCAACTGTCTTTATAGTATGAGGGGTACAAATGTAAGCAGGAACTTGTGACTAAGCAAGTCATTGTACTGGACTTTATTCAAATCATACATACTTCCCGGAAGCAACAAATCAATCATTATGTTGACATTCTTTTAATATAATATTAAAATAATAACTTCTATTTGGCCACTTTTTTTCATTGTCCACTAGAAACTACAAAAAATACTTGAAACAAAATACATATACCGACTAAATAGAAACAATAAAAAATACATAAACTCTTAAAGGGGCTGTGTATGTTATGATCAAAGCACTCTCAAGTTCCTACACTGGTGCCCACACTCTCCATAGCTTTGACATGGGGGAAGGGCGCGTGAGTGGCAGTGACTGGGTTAAAGATCATAATTCCATGTGAAGCCACAGACCTGCCTTGATCACGACGACACAGCCCCTTTAACTCTTAAAAATAATCAGTATCTTTTATTGTATTCAAAATGGTTTATTCTCACACAACATTCTATACAATTTGATTTAAATACCGTAATTAATTAATAATAAAAACTACTTATTGTACATGTAAGAGTTGCATACATGGTGAGAAAGGTCCTTAAAAACTACCAAAATACTATAAGATTGGGCAGTTTCCAGCCGATCTTTGTTAGAAGATAACTCCAAGCAAAGAGCAGTTTGTTTTTACGCTCCTAGCCACCTGGGCCTTTTTTCAAAGTCATGCTTACTAGACTAAGGTTACCAACCAAAATACAATTGTCACACATACCATCATAGAGTAACTTACTCTATGGTACAATTTATGACTGGTATCCTGCCCATTTCCGCTTAGCAGCAAGTTGTTAAGCAGTAAGTTTTGCTTAAGCAGCTTTATGAAATTGGGCCCGGACTACCAATATACTCAAGTTGGTTCAAGATATCATGGACTCCACTGTTTGAAATTTAAACTGTATGAAGAAGGCAGGAGAGGTTACAAATATCAACACATAATTCATTAATAATACCTTTAAGAGTGGTTGGGAATTGTACACTAACGGCCTTTTGTGTCTATACAGTGTACATGATTCAAATTCGATTTGCCCCTTGCACAGTCAGCCTGTTACGTGTCGTGATTAAGTGGTCCAGATCACTGGACCCAAGTTCTGTTGGTGTCCACAACTCTCCCCTAGTCAATATACAGGCCTGGGCCCAATTTCAAAGGGCTGCTAAGCAAACGTTTTGTGCTTACGGTGCGCCCCGTGACAAAATATCTATTTCATAGAGACCGTAAGGAGCTGTTTTTCGCTTACGAAGGTTAGCACGCAAAAGCGTATGCTAACCTGCCGCATTTTGCGCTAACCGACCCTATTTTGTGTCCGTCGGCCATGATGCTTCACGAGGGCAACAGAGGCGTTTGCCTCCGGTGCCCCTGGTCATGCCTCGTTGCCCCTTGAAATTTTCCAGGAGCAGAGTTGCCAACATTTGCATCTTGCAATCAGAGAGATATTGTGGTTTGCAATCGACACAATAAGGAACAAGTTTCCATTATCAGTGTGATTATCAAATTTCGGATGACTGGAAAGATTGGTTTGCCATAGACGTGCCCTTTACAAAGGAGAAAAATGCCCTGGTGCCCTCGCAGCATTTGGCCTGAATCTAAATGAACTCAAAACACACCTGTTTGATTACCCTTTACATCCCAGAAACAAAGACGCCCGACACCCTTCCCTGCCCCCAAACCCCTCTCACTCTGCATGGTCCATTTAATCCTTACCGATGAAAAAGTACGATATAAAAATAAAGAGATATGCTGCAACCTGACAGGCCTCTCCAGATCCTTAAAATCCTGCAAAGGAAGATAAAAATGATGTCAGAACAGAAACAAACACCACGACTCGATATTATGATGGGTGCAATCTTGGAATACAGAGCGAGACAAAAAGATTTATGATTTAAAAACAAAATAACAACCGACACTCAGAAACTCAATTGAAGAACATATTAAACAGGCATTCTTTCCTGCTTAATATTTGAAAAAAAAAAGTACTTAAACAAATTGATTATTTCTAAGAGAAGTTATTTATGCCTGTTTTACTGAAAGCACTCATGTTTGTAGCTGTCCATGGAATGTTAATGATTGACTGAATCTAAACATCTGAGTAAGAAAGCATGTCTCGAGGTTGACCTGCTTAAACTCAAGATCAAGCAACTCTATCTCTAGAGATTGAGAAAGTCACGTATGGCAGGAGAGTTTGCCCCCCCCCCCCTTCCTCCCCCACCTGCTCAATCCCAAGATAACATGGTCTAAACCACTTGGATAGAATATTATTATTATTATATATATTTTTTTTTCTATTTTTTTTTACCCATACACCGATGCGTGTTAGCACTGTATACTCAGTTCTTTCCCGAGTCCTGTGAAATAATATCACAGGCATATTACTCGGGTGGGATATCCTTCTATCCAAGTGGATAGAGGGAAAACTTTCTATGTAACTTACCATTCGTAGTACAGTAATATGATGGGGTCTATTTCTACTCTACTATTTAAAAAAGGGAAGACAAAAGACCTCCACCCCCCCCCAAAAAAAAAAATAAATAAACAAATAAAATAAAAATTAAACAACAAATGAAGAGAGAGAGGGAGTCTCCACAAACCTTCTTCCTTGAAAAGTTTCTTGACGACTTCAAAGACCTGAATGAAGGAAATAAAGAAGAAAGAAAAAATAGAGTACAGGGAAGGGGAAAAAAAAAAAAATGCAGTGTGAATGACATGAAATAAAAATTGTCACACAGATGTAACCCAAATTTGACCGGGTCTTCCGATTCAAACCGGAAGCTGAAGCGTAAAATCTTGAATCATGAGACACGAACCATGAGGTCATGCAGAATAAAAAATAAATTCATGGAACAACAACACGGACCCCTTGTACATATAATATTGATTGAAATTTGTGTTCGTTGCCTGCACATCTGTCGGATTTATTTGCTTTATTTTCCACCGGCTACAGTTTGGTCTGGAAGCTCAACTGCTGTTGCTAACAGCTGTTGTGTTTATCTGCTTTCCTTTCTCCCACTATTAATATATTTGCATATTTCTAAAGTAGTCCGACTTGTGTTTTCCTATAATTGATAGATCCCTCTGAGGTATACGTAACCACTGTTAAAATTGTTGGCAATAACAACTTTGGGTTAGAAACCCACCGCAGGTTCGATAGTATAAAGCATTTTTTTTTTTTTACATTTCATTTCCAAGTAATCTGGTTATGGAAAAATGTATCAGTTTTTATGCCCTTCAAATTTTAATCTACAGTAAAAAAAAGGGTAACTGTCGTAATGCTTCTCATATTGTGTATTCCTACTACCCCCCAAGTATTATTCTTCCGGCATGGACATATTCGCTCGGATTTTCAGGGATATCTCAAAATTGCGACCGCCTTTTGGAATGAATCTATAAATTTATATAGGATCATAACAATTGAACGGTTCAAAACCAAAGGTTTACTCTCCATTTAGCTTTAAAATTCCCACATTTGCTTCTTGCTGTCGGTGGTTTGTACATGCACTGGCCGTGCCAACTGCCGCTTTTACAACGACTAGAATAAGTAATGTCTGGCTTCTGATTCATAATTTATTGATTTGTGAAATTTTTAATCAGTTGTTATACCAATGTTTGCTGAGAGAGATTGATCCAGCTTGGTGAGCTCTGTCGAGTTCTCTTGTCAGGGGAAGATTATCTCACCAACAAACAAACTAACAAACAACAAACAAACAACAAACAAACAAGGAGCCACTGTGTACATGTTGTTCAATGGGCTTTGTTTTCTAGAGGCTTTGCTTTTTAGCAGAACCTTACCTGATCTACAGATGGGTCAGCGTTCACTGTCCGAACCATTCCCTTCTCAGCATACTTGTCTACAATTGGCTTTGTATGATCAACATATGTTACAAACCTGGGGGGAAAAAGTCAATATCAGAATATTCAATAGATATTCAATAGTTATTTTTGCATCGGGGATAACAAGAACTTGCCCGTACACACGATGTATATTAAAGCACTGTATACTCAAACTTTCCTGAGTTTTGTGTTAATGTTAACCGCTGCTAACAGGATTTGAACTGCCTCTAGCCAACAGGCTAGCAATGCAAAGGCTATGGGTTGGAATCGCATCCAAGTAATTTACCTGTGGATTGTTTCACATACTTGGAAAGTACCGAGTATACAGTGCTTAAAGGCAGTGGACACTATTGGTAATTACTCAAAATAATTATTCTCATAAATCCTTTCTTGATTACGAGTAATGGGGAGAGGTTGATAGTATAAAACAATGTGAGAAACGGCTCCCTCTGAAGTGAACTTTCCACCTCAAGTTTAGAATTGAGACCTCAAGTCTCGAATTAAAACATCTGAAAGCACACAACTTCGTGTGACAAGGGTGTTTTTTCTTTCATAGTTATCTTGCAACTCCGACATCCAATCGAGCTCAAATTTTCACGGGTTTGTGATTTTATGCATATGTTGAGATACACCAAGTGAGAAGACTGGTCTTTGACAATTACCAATAGTGTCCAGTGTCTTTAATACCCATCGGTGTAAGGGTAAAAACAAATTATAATATCAGAATAAAAAAAACGAGTTTTAAATTTACATCCAATATTATTTAAACTTGATGGGTTTCTTTAGCTCAATAAATCGTTCCCATCCACTTCATATCCTTGTGCGTTTGAGATCAGCCTTGGTGATCGATGTGGATTAACATCTGCTACGTTTCTTGATCAAATAACTCTCTGTGAGATTGCTACACTGTGACTGGACACATAGATTAATACTCTGCTGGAATTTGTTGGAAAATGTCACAAATTTCTGGCCTTGTGCTTAATCTTTTTGTAGAAAGAGCTCCAAAGGCTAGTTAAAGGCAGTGGACACTATTGGTAATTACTCAAAATAATTATTAGCATAAAACCTTTCTTGGTGGCAAGTAATGGGGAGAGGTTGGTGGTATAACACATTGTGAGAAACAGCTCCCTCTGATGTACAAGAGTTTTGGAGAAAGAAGTAATTTTCCACGAATTTGATTTCGAGACCTCAAGTTTAGAACTTGAGGTCTTGAAATCAAGCATCTAAACAAACACAACTTCGTGTGACAAGGGTGTTTTCTTCTTTCATTATTACCACGCAACTTCGATGACCGATTGAGTACAAATTTTCACAGGTTTGTTATTTTATGCATATGTTGAGATACACCAACTGTGAAGGCTAGTCTTTGACAATTACAAATAGTGTCCACTGCCTTTAACTGTTTGTTGTATTTTCCCCCAGGAAGTTTCGTAGTAGCCCATATATTAAATACTGTCATACATGTCATAGATACATTCACACATAAATGAACACATTTTAAAATTTTCTCAATCACATTTTAAAAAGTAGAAATATTACCTCTCTTAACAAGTGGACTGCACAGTTGTTAGAAGCCCACAGGGCAAATTTCAAAAGCGGTGTTTACTATTAATTTCTGTAGCATTTTTTAAGGAGACAAAGTACACTAGTGTTAAGGGTAACCCCTGAATACATGTATTGCGTGGGGGGGGGAATGGAATCCTTCAAACAATGAAATATGGATCGAGCACCAGTCCAAACATTTGGGTTCAAAAAGTTTCACCTTTTTTCTAAACTCGCTACATTGTCGTCTGCCCGTCCGCTAGTCTTTCCCCTCTCTAAACATCTTCCTACACAAACCTAAAAAAAGAAAGCAGAGATGAGTTTGTTATGTTTTCTTATAATAATAATAATAATAATAATAATAATAATAATAATAATAATAATAATAATAATAATAATAATAATAATAATAATAATAATAATAATAATAATAATAATAATAATAATAATAATAATAATAATATCAAAGTCTTATATAGCACACGTATCAACCAAACAAGGTACTCAAGGCGCTTTCAGAAACTGTCAGGGCCTTGAGTACCTTGTTTGGTTGACACGTGTGCTATATAAGACTTTGACATTATTATTATTATTGTTATTGCAGTGATGAATTATTTAGCACCTTCTAATGGGTTTACAAGGTGCTATGGTGCATACAGCAGCCACAGCCAGGAACACTTATCTTTTCGATAAGTGCACTGGGTTCCTTTACATGCGTTACACAACACATGGGACCAACGGCTTTACGTCCCATCCGAAGGACAAAGTTGGGACATGAAATGGTAACTGTGATCCCGCTGCTGCTGCTTCTTTGACCGTACCTTTAAATGCTTATTGTTCTGATAACAGCATAGCTTAGGCAGAATTCCATACACTGCTTTGCACATACCTGTGCTTAGTGCACTTTGTTTTAGGACAACCAGTCGCAAGCTAGAAAACCTGAAGGAACAGTTTGTTGTGCTCAGAACAAGCGAAGCTGGCATTTCGCACTGATTCTGCAGTAAGTTCTCTAACAAATAAACCAATCTTTCTAGGTTCTGAAGAACACTTTTTTCTCCCTGATCTCACTTTTTTCTCCTTTTGATCTCCCTGATCATGGAAACTTTGTCTCTCTTTTTAAATATATCCCCTGAATATCCCCCTGATTGTTAAACAAAATCGTTCTGGTTGCAATGCACAAATGTTGACAGATCTGTAACAAGCAGAGCCCAATTTGAACTTGCTTAGCACAAAAAACTTTTGCTCAGCAAAAATGGGTTACAAGCGAGAACACCATACAGTTACCATTTCTGGGAATGGTACCCCGCTCATTTCTTGCTTAGCGAAATATTTGCTAAAAAATTGGGCCCGCAGTTCTGTGATCTTGGTCAAAACTCACAAGAAACTTACATTTTTGGAGCATTCAAAAAAGAGCACAAATCTGACATCTGTTTTGTGTTCCATATTCTTCTCCCATCCTTCAAGATTGTCTGCATTTCGTGGAAAGCCATCGATGAGAAACTTGCTTTTTCCGCTATTGTTCATAGCCTAGAAAAAACAAAACACTCAAAATTAAAGAAACATTTTCATAAAGGCCGGTTTAAAGTCGGTCGCGCGATGGGCGCGCCATGGAAATATTGACGCGCGACGTGGTTTATAGTCATCGCTATAAGTTAAACCGTGTAACTGTTTTTGATACCATTCTACAGTGTTTGGTGGAGTCCAAATTGATTCTACAAAATTGCAGATTGTGTAATTAGTTCACAAAGTAAAAGGAAAACCACACAATTTCACGGTATATTTGTCTTGATCATAATATTCTATAAAATTTTTTTTTTACCCTGACCTTTGATTCTTTATCCGAGTTCTGTAGGATAAATTCCACAGGCAAACCACTCGGGTGGGATTCGAAATCCATGACCTTTGCATTGCTAGAACAGATGTCCTACCACTAGACCACGTAGCTTACTAGAGAAATTTTGAATCCTTAACACTCTTCCTGATATTCTAATTTTAAAACATCTTCCAATCATATTCATTTCATGACAATCGATAATGATATGCCAGCACGAAGTGGCCAGTCCGAGGCAGTACCCCTTAAAAGGGTTTGGGTACTTTCTGTTCCCAGAAAACAAAATGCCCCTAGATCTACATTTACACGGTTTGAAGAAAATGATAGTAGAAAGCTACCCTTAAAATTTTAGTTGCTAAGGTGCTGTAGTTTTTGAGAAATAGGTAAAAGAATGTCACACAAATAATTTTCGTCTCAGGAGACAAAAAATATCTCCTGAAAATATTGCTATGAGATTTTCCCTTTTTTTCTAGTATAAACAACCTATGAAGTTGAAACTTCTACAGGTAAATTACATTACATTACATGCATTTTCATTCACAGTGAGTAGGGATTCATGTCATGGCCAAAAACTTTATCTACAAGGTATCAAAACCCTTTTTAAAAGGAGTCTGTTCTTATGAGACACTTGTCAAAGTTTATACCTTTTCTAAAAGTGCAACAGTCACTTCCACAGGAACGATGCGGCCATCTTTGATATAACTATCGATAAGAGCACTTTCTTTTGACCCTGACAACCTCTCAGCTCGAAGGAGATCACCAGCCGATAAGTGGACAAACCCAAATTCCTGAAAATTTTTTTAAAACAAATTAATACATGATACATGAAGTATCGATTAAGCAAATGAAGCAATACTTTATAGAAAAACAGAAGTAATCTTTTGTAGAAAAACTTGAGACAGATACCTTTGGAAACACTAAAAAAATTACCGGTAATGACCAAAAAAATAACTTGGTAATTGTTGGTATTGCATTTTGAGAAACTAATGACTATGAAAACTAAATTGGGAGGCAGCACTGCAATTGTTGATATTACATTTTGAGACGCGATTCCCTTCTGAGGAGTGTGGTTTTAACGAAAGGAGTTAAAATAGTTTAAGTCTGAGATAAATGTGTACTTCAGTGTGCTGCAATTTAACATAACCACTCCTGATTTTTGACAATAACTCAGAAACATTACCAGCTATCGAATTGAAATTTTCACGGGTTTTATTGTGTTATATCTTTATTTTAACGAGGGGGTGGGGTTAAAAAAAAAACGGATTTCTGGTTAAAATTTAAGAAATCACATCCCTAATTACAGAACAGCACTTAAAAAAAAAAAAAAACTTTTCCCCTAATAAATTGAATAAATAGTTTGAAATTGAATGTGAAAAAAAAGTGAGTTAAAACTAATAGTCGTAGATGAGCCAGTTTTTTTACCTGTACTATATTTGCACTTTGCGTTCCTTTGCCTGAGCCCGGCGCTCCCAGAACAAAAATAACTGTTGGTTTTGCTGCCATGGTAACAACTTTTGGACCTGTTGTGCTAATCTGTGGGGAGAGTCAAGAAAAATTGTTGATGTAAAAATTGTATATTAGATGTTAAATTTGCATCAGGGATAAAGAATATTAATTTTGGTTTTTACCCATACACCGATGTGTGTTAACTGTATACTCAGTACTTCCCGAGTCCTGTGAACAAATATCACAGGCATGTTACTCGGGTGGGATTAGAACCCGCGACTCTTGCAATTAAAAATTGTAGTTGACAATTTGTGTTGATCTTTTGAGCCAAACTTGTGAAAAAGTCATTTTATTTGTTTGAATACTCGTATCCAACAGCCCAAAAGTATGCCAGTTACTGGATGGATAGGAAACAAGAATACATGTTTAGTGGACTGAAAAACCCAATCCACGTGCAAGGCTCCAGTCTGAGGTGGCATTCGAACCAGGTCCACGCACAGGGTAGGGGTGAAAGCCTGGGAAACTGGTGATGGTACCACCCTCAAACGGCAGATGATCAGGGGCCAATTTCATAGAGCTGCTTAAGCAAAAAATCTGCTTAAAGGAACACGTTGCCTTGGATCGGACGAGTTGTTCTATGAAAAGCGTTTGAAACCGTTTGTTATGAAATGCATATGGTTAGAAAGATGTTGTAAAAGTAGAATATAATGATCCACACAAGTAGCACTCAACATTGTACGGTTTTCATTTTACGTCGCGGACTAACACGGTCGGCCATTTATGGGAGTCAAGTTTTTGACCCCCATAAATGGCCGACCGTGTTTGTCGACGAGGTAACACAAAAACCACGCAATTTCGAGGCATATTTGTGTAGATCAGTGTATTCTACTATTACAACATCTTTCTAACCATACCAATTTTATAACAAACGGTTATAGAACGCTTTTCAAAGACCAACTCGACCGATCCAAGGCAACGTGTTCCTTTAAGCACGAAAATAGCTTGCTTATTTTACACATGTTACTGGCCAAAATTTCATGCCGTGTACATTGCTTGAGACTGGTATTTAGCTGTTGTTTACTTAGCATAACAATTGAGTGGGGTCTTGGCCGATAATCTGACTTTACTAAGCAAGGAATGTTTTGCTAAATTTTGCTTAAGCAGCTCTATGAAATTGGGCCCAGTGGTGATAAGATTTCAACTTCAGCAAGGATTTCAAAAGTCAACCATGTCAACATGTAATAATGTAATGAAACTGAAGGATTTTTTGTTCAACAAATGATAACTGAACTGAATGAGAAAGTGTATTGTAGGATCCTAGCCCTAAAAATGTGTATGGTTGTTGTACAAATGTATGAATTACAAAACTTAGTTAACATCAACATGACCTTTATTCTATAATTTAAAAGGAATATTGAATAATTTCCCTGTTATTTGATATGAAACTGGTGAAACCAGGATTAACCATAGAGGTTTTTTTCTACCCCAATTCAGTATCTTACCTTTGTCACACACGTACCCATACACGAAGTAAGCAATCTACTCAGCTTCAGCATGAATTAAAACCAACAAAAACCTACAACGTGGATGTTGGTCAACAATCTTGTCTTTCCGTCTCACACACGTTCGCGTTGTGTGTGTACACCCGTACAGTTTTACATCCGTGGTCCGTCGTCCGAGATAACCAACACGACGTATGAAGCTAAACCGCGGATGGTTGTGATTAAAATACGCATGCGCAAGTTGTGATTAGTCTCTTGCAGTCGTAATGTTGTGTTTATTTTTGAGCCAATACTATTTTCTGTATTAAACCATCTAAAGTTCAACCCCGTCATATTTTGTAACGCAAAACTGCTTTGGGTAAACTGTCTACTGACACCTTTTAATGGTTGGATCATGAATGGAGGTTTTCTTACCCTGTGTTCGCACTATTTCCCAAATAAACAGTGTGATTTGCATATCATGAATATGCATTTAGGCAGAAGTTCAACCCAGTGTTTTGCATCTCAGTTTGTTAACACGGGAGGGCGCAAAAAAGCTCTAAAAGGTGCTCATAGATTCATAGCCGCAACCAATGCTTGTGCTAATTAATATTCAAAAGTTATTTTAAAAACTATTTTAAGTATCTGAACCTCTTAAAAACCAATCAAATATATTTTCGTAATAAACTAATAAAACTAATAAAACATCTGATTTCTTTTCAATTTTTGGCAGGTCAGCTTTTCGGAATTTTTGCTAATTAGGCCATACCCCGGAAAAAACAGACAAATAATGTGTTTTTTCCTAAACCGCTGCAAGTATGATCACTTTTTTCACTTCCCAAGCCAAATAGGACCAACCTCAAAGCCTTCATTTATCACATCTCCTCAAAAGCTGAAGCACATAGCACCCAGGTTGTGATAAATTGTTATAGGCCCCTAACGACACAATTAATTGCATGACCCCAAAACAATATTATTAAACAGAATTTGAGGGCATGGAATGATAACCCTGTTTTGCGCATGACTTTTGGCCTATAGTGGCACCCTGGCAACTAATGGGGCTTATTCGTCTCTCGTCACCTCTTGGCTATTGTAAAAATATATTCCATCAAAGATAATTGAGCTAAAACAGAACACGAACAAGCATAAACAATAATATAAATTCCCCCTTTTTAAAAACCTTTTTCTTTTCAGAAGAAAGCAACAATAATAAGCCCAAATACTGTGAACAGAAACCGAGACACAAAGTCATTTATTAATATTTGGTCCGTTCCGGCCACGCCCTTTCGCGGGCGCGAGCAATTTCAAAATATACCAATACTTTTTAGCACTGATAATTAATTACGTAGGGGCTTTGAAAAGACAGGAGAATACGGGAACACAAAGTTATAATAATTACCAGGAATATCACTACCGAGTAAGCATTAATCGTAATAATTATTACGAACCGGTATATCTCATTTACGAAAAACTGCCATGATAGATAATAAGTCATGATAGTTTAGGGGGGCTATAGTTCAAATGAAATGTAAGTCATTATTGTGACTTTTACTTGAATATTTATAAGATGTAGGCTTTGGTAGTAATTATTGTTACGTTGAATTACAGTTTCTTTCTTTCCTGATAATTAAAAACCGTTTGTACAGTGTTTAACCTCTAGCAAAGTGTTGTCATGTCAAGCAATAACTCAATTGCCACTTTAGGCAGGGCTTCGGTGTAATAGATGAAAGGAAATAGATAGGGCTTACCTGTTTTTAATAATATAAATCAACTCAACTTTTAAATCACCACACTGGATAATGTTTTAAAAGCATTTTCAACTCGATGCGCTTTTCAGTTAGAAGAGTCGTCTTAGGTAAATGTATACAAATTAAAAATGACACGGCATGAATTAAACTTTACTTTACTGGCTAACTTAAATCCATAAATAAATTGAGTTTATATCAATATTGGTTTGAAAGTTTGTGACTAGTGGAAACTTTTGAAAAGTTGTCAGTGAAGCAATTTCATTGAAACCACGCAACTATTTACCGTGACATTGACATTCTTACCGATCCATATCAATCTCGACAGTAAGGAATGTATCGTGTATGTTGAATATCTTCAATCTATCTTAAGTTTCTGTTGTATTTGTTGGTATAATTCACTCTCCCAGGCAAATTGTAAAAAACTCCAGCGCATCCCCAAAAAGGCCGGCAGGATTATTGGAGCCGACACTATAAGAGCATGCAAGAAATCATGGAAGATTACATTATGACTCAGTTTAATAAGTTTTAACCATCAATTTTTTCAGAACCACTCAGGTAGGGTCCGACAACTATGTCTCAAGACCAACAGTTTTAAGAACTCGTTTTCTACCTAGCGCAATAACCTTTGTAACAAAAGTTGGTCGAGATAACGTGGTGCATTTTTAAAATTTGTTGATTATTGTGTATTTTATGATCTGTATTACCCCCCTTTCTATTACTTTAATTTATAAATATATTCTTGTTGTCTATTGTTTTTATGCCTCTACTTGTATTAGATTCTCCTTATAGGCCCAACACAGGGAAAACAAATTTCATGCTGTTACCATGACAATAAATATTTTGAATCTTTGAATATCAAGTTGTCTTCAAATGCAGAAAAGCGTTAAAGTTACAGGCCTTTTACGGTTCGAATGGTTTTAGGCTTTCCTCTCTTGTTTGTCATAACAGAAGTTGCATTTTCCAATGAAAAAGGAACCAAAATCTAATAATAAACACAAACATAATACATGCGCATAAACGCAGCAACATGTTCTTCAATAATTTTGATCAAGATTTTTATCACAACCATGGATGAAGGAAAATACAATATTTCCTGCCTCCATGTTACATTTATGCGGAGTTCCTTTGCCCTTCCAAATATCAGTCAACTTAATGAGTGCTGTATAAAACAAACAAAAGTACACTGAACATGGAGATCCATTGGTTGACAATTTGCATCGAAAAATTTCATAAAAAACTTTGATGTAACAAACTGTCTCCCTTCCTCCACCGTTGACAATAACTTTTGCCTCAAAAACTTAACTCTAGAATGTGAATGAAATGAAGATTCACACACAAAGTTGAAAATAAATCAGAGGAAGCTATTATTGCATTTGGTGCGTCTATTCGCACAATCTTTATTTCTTTAATGATAGGCAAATACCGTATTATTCCATTGTTGTTTATAAAAAACATTGTTAATTTGCAGTAGGAAATACGTTGTACAAAAGGTTAAAATGATGCAAAGAAACAATCCCTCTTCAAAGTTGTGGTTGCAGCCATTTTAACTATTATTTCTGTAATGTTGAAATTTGATTATAACGAGGATTATAAAACCATACTATATTGCTGACATATCTTTGATGACGAGTTGTTTTGTTTGTTAAAAGAAGTTTAAAAAAAGTGAAAGTGGTACCAATCTCCCTAGACGCATTTTTTCCACCAAAGGTTATTTCAACAATTCAAAGTACATACATACATCATAAAAGTATGGAACTTTAATCTAAACATGAGAAGAAAATGTATGCATTTGTACAATTCGTTTTTACAACAATACATAGCAGTACAACATTGTCCATGTCCAACTTGTATAATCTAGAAGAAATTGCACATTATTTTAATATATAAAGGTTCATGTAAATGATACTACAGAAACTGCTTTAAAAACAACCAAGCTTCTTTAACTGTTCCCTTTTTCCACGAATAGAAACGATAATACCACACAAAATTGTCTTGAGCCATTAATGAAAGCTGAACTTTGATGCGTTGGAAGGATGAAATCATCTGCTCTGCAACTTGGCCTTCAATCTTGAACACCCATCTGTTTGTATCCAATGGAACAGGCCAATGAAAAAATACAAAAAGGAAATACATACTTAGTTGAAATTAATAAAATCATGTAGAAACTATGAGATGAGTGGCTGTGGCAAATATTTGTTTTGTTTTAGTTTTTAGTTGTAATTCTCTTTTTAAGCTATTTTATGATACAAACCTACTTTTTTATGAATGTATGTATTCAGGTTTTTAATTGAATTGTGTAGTTCCCATTGACTTGTGTATGGTTGTGTAGTTTCCCATTGACTTGTGTATGGTTGTGTAGTTTCCCATTGACTTATGTATGGTTGTGTAGTTTCCCATTGACTTGTGTATGGTTGTGTAGTTTTCCGTTGACTTGTGGATGGTTGTGTAGTTTCCCATTGACTTGTGTATGGTTGTGAAGTGTCCCATTGACTTGTGTATGGTTGTGTAGTTTCCCATTGACTTGTGTATGGTTGTGTAGTTTCCCATTGACTTGTGTATGGTTGTGTAGTTTCCCATTGACTTGTGTATGGTTGTGTAGTTTCCCATTGACTTGTGTATGGTTGTGTAGTTTCCAATTGCATTGTGTATGGTTGTGTAGTTTCCTATTGACTTGTGTATAGTTGTGTAGTTTCCCATTGACATGTGTATGGTTGTGAAGTGTCCCATTGACTAGTGTATGGATGTGTAGTTTCCCATTGACTTGTGTATGGTTGTGTAGTTTCCCATTGACTTGTGTATGGTTGTGTAGATTCGCATTGCATTGTGTATGGTTGTGTAGTTTCCTATTGACTTGTGTATGGTTGTGTAGTTTCCCATTGACTTGTGTATGGTTGTGAAGCGTCCCATTGACATGTGTATGGTTGTGCAGTTTCCCTTTGACTTGTGTATGGTTGTGTAGTTTCCCGTTGACTTGTGTATGGTTGTGTAGTTTCCCATTGACATGTGTATGGTTGTGAAGTGTCCCATTGACTAGTGTATGGATGTGTAGTTTCCCATTGACTTGTGTATGGTTGTGTAGTTTCCCATTGACTAGTGTATGGTTGTGTAGTTTCCCATTGACTTGTGTATGGTTGTGAAGCGTCCCATTGACATGTGTATGTTTGTGCAGTTTCCCAATGACTTGTGTATGGTTGTGTAGTTTCCCGTTGACTTGTGAATGGTTGTGTAGTTTCCCATTGCATTGTGTATTGTTGTGTAGTTTCCCATTGACTTGTGTATGGTTGTGTAGTTTCCCATTGACTTGTGTATGGTTGTGTAGTTTCCCATTGACTTGTGTATGGTTGTGTAGTTTCCCATTGACTTGTGTATGGTTGTGAAGTTCCCCATTGACTTGTGTATGGTTGTGTAGTTTCCCATTGACTTGTGTATGGTTGTGTAGTTTCCCGTTGACTTGTGTATGGTTATGTAGTTTCCAATTGACTTGTGTATGGTTGTGTAGTTTCCCATTGACTTGTGTATGGTTGTGTAGTTTCCCATTGACTTGTGTATGGTTGTGTAGTTTCCAATTGCATTGTGTATGGTCGTGTAGTTTCCTATTGACTTGTGTATGGTTGTGTAGTTTCCCATTGACATGTGTATGGTTGTAAAATGTCCCATTGACTTGTGTATGGATGTGTAGTTTCCCATTGACTTGTGTATGGTTGTGTAGTTTCCCATTGACTTGTGTATGGTTGTGTAGTTTCGCATTGCATTGTGTATGGTTGTGTAGTTTCCCATTGACTTGTGTATGGTTGTGTAGTTTCCCATTGACTTGTGTATGGTTGTGAAGCGTCCCATTGACTTGTGTATGGTTGTGCAGTTTCCCTTTGACTTGTGTATGGTTGTGTAGTTTCCCGTTGACTTGTGTATGGTTGTGAAGCGTCCCATTGACTTGTGTATGGTTGTGCAGTTTCCCTTTGACTTGTGTATGGTTGTGTAGTTTCCCGTTGACTTGTGTATGGTTGTGTAGTTTCCCATTGCATTGTGAATGGTTGTGTAGTTTCCCATTGACTTGTGTATGGTTGTGTAGTTTCCCAATGACTTGTGTATGGTTGTGTAGTTTCCCATTGACATGTGTATGTTTGTGCAGTTTCCCAATGACTTGTGTATGGTTGTGTAGTTTCCCGTTGACTTGTGAATGGTTGTGTAGTTTCCCATTGCATTGTGTATGGTTGTGTAGTTTCCCATTGACTTGTGTATGGTTGTGTAGTTTTCCGTTGACTTGTGGATGGTTGTGTAGTTTCCCATTGACTTGTGTATGGTTGTGAAGTGCCCCATTGACTTGTGTATGGTTGTGCAGTTTCCCTTTGACTTGTGTATGGTTGTGTAGTTTCCCGTTGACTTGTGTATGGTTGTGTAGTTTCCCATTGACTTGTGTATGGTTGTGTAGTTTCCCATTGACTTGTGTATGGTTGTGAAGCGTCCCATTGACTTGTGTATGGTTGTGCAGTTTCCCTTTGACTTGTGTATGGTTGTGTAGTTTCCCGTTGACTTGTGTATGGTTGTGTAGTTTCCCATTGACTTGTGTATGGTTGTGTAGTTTCCCATTGACTTGTGTATGGTTGTGAAATGTCCCATTGACTTGTGTATGGTTGTGTAGTTTCCCATTGACTTGTGTATGGTTGTGTAGTTTCCCATTGACTTGTGTATGGTTGTGTAGTTTCCCATTGACTTGTGTATGGTTGTGTAGTTTCCCATTGACTTGTGTATGGTTGTGTAGTTCCCCATTGACTTGTGTATGGTTGTGTAGTTTCCCATTGACTTGTGTATGGTTGTGTAGTTTCCCGTTGACTTGTGTATGGTTGTGTACTTTCCCATTGACTTGTGTATGGTTGTGTACTTTCCCATTGCATTGTGTAGGGTTGTGTAGTTTCCCATTGACTTGTGTATGGTAGTGTAGTTTCCCATTGACTTGTGTATGGGTGTGTAGTTTCCCATTGACTTGTGTAGGGTTGTGTAGTTTCCCATTGCATTGTGTATGGTTGTGTAGTTTCCCGTTGACTTGTGTATGGTTGTGTAGTTTCCCATTGACTTGTGTATGGTTGTGTAGTTTCCCATTGACTTGTGTATGGTTGTCTAGTTTCCCATTGACTTGTGTATGGTTGTGCAGTTTCCCATTGACTTGTGTATGGTTGTGTAGTTTCCCGTTGACTTGTGTATGGTTGTGTAGTTTCCCATTGACTTGTGTATGGTTGTGTAGTTTCCCATTGACTTGTGTATGGTTGTGAAGTGTCCCATTGACTTGTGTATGGTTGTGTAGTTTCCCATTGACTTGTGTATGGTTGTGTAGTTTCCCATTGACTTGTGTATGGTTGTGTAGTTTCCCATTGACTTGTGTATGGTTGTGTAGTTTCCCATTGACTTGTGTATGGTTGTGTAGTTCCCCATTGACTTGTGTATGGTTGTGTAGTTTCCCATTGACTTGTGTATGGTTGTGTAGTTTCCCATTGACTTGTGTATGGTTGTGTAGTTTCCCATTGACTTGTGTATGGTTGTGTAGTTTCCCATTGACTTGTGTATGGTTGTGTAGTTCCCCATTGACTTGTGTATGGTTGTGTAGTTTCCCATTGACTTGTGTATGGTTGTGTAGTTTCCCATTGACTTGTGTATGGTTGTGTAGTTTCCCAATGACTTGTGTATGGTTGTGTAGTTTCCCATTGACTTGTGTATGGTTGTGTAGTTTCCCATTGACTTGTGTATGGTAGTGTAGTTTCCCATTGACTTGTGTATGGTTGTGTAGTTTCCCATTGACTTGTGTATGGTAGTGTAGTTTCCCATTGACTTGTGTATGGTTGTGTAGTTTCCCATTGACTTGTGTATGGTTGTGAAGTGTCCCATTGACTTGTGTATGGTTGTGTAGTTTCCCATTGACTTGTGTATGGTTGTGTAGTTTCCCATTGACTTGTGTATGGTTGTGTAGTTTCCCATTGACTTGTGTATGGTTGTGTAGTTTCCCATTGACTTGTGTATGGTTGTGTAGTTCCCCATTGACTTGTGTATGGTTGTGTAGTTTCCCATTGACTTGTGTATGGTTGTGTAGTTTCCCATTGACTTGTGTATGGTTGTGTAGTTTCCCATTGACTTGTGTATGGTTGTGTAGTTTCCCATTGACTTGTGTATGGTTGTGTAGTTCCCCATTGACTTGTGTATGGTTGTGTAGTTTCCCATTGACTTGTGTATGGTTGTGTAGTTTCCCATTGACTTGTGTATGGTTGTGTAGTTTCCCAATGACTTGTGTATGGTTGTGTAGTTTCCCATTGACTTGTGTATGGTTGTGTAGTTTCCCATTGACTTGTGTATGGTAGTGTAGTTTCCCATTGACTTGTGTATGGGTGTGTAGTTTCCCATTGACTTGTGTAGGGTTGTGTAGTTTCCCATTGCATTGAGTATGGTTGTGTAGTTTCCCGTTGACTTGTGTATGGTTGTGTAGTTTCCCATTGACTTGTGTATGGTTGTGTAGTTTCCCATTGACTTGTGTATGGTTGTGAAGTGTCCAATTGACTTGTGTATGGTTGTGCAGTTTCCCTTTGACTTGTGTATGGTTGTGTAGTTTCCCGTTGACTTGTGTATGGTTGTGTAGTTTCCCATTGACTTGTGTATGGTTGTGTAGTTTCCCATTGACTTGTGTACGGTTGTGAAGCGTCCCATTGACTTGTGTATGGTTGTGTAGTTTCCCATTGACTTGTGTATGGTTGTGTAGTTTCCCATTGACTTGTGTATGGTTGTGCAGTTTCCCATTGACTTGTGTATGGTTGTGTAGTTTCCCGTTGACTTGTGTATGGTTGTGTAGTTTCCCATTGACTTGTGTATGGTTGTGTAGTTTCCCATTGACTTGTGTATGGTTGTGAAGTGTCCCATTGACTTGTGTATGGTTGTGCAGTTTCCCTTTGACTTGTGTATGGTTGTGTAGTTTCCCGTTGACTTGTGTATGGTTGTGTAGTTTCCCATTGACTTGTGTATGGTTGTGTAGTTTCCCATTGACTTGTGTACGGTTGTGAAGCGTCCCATTGACTTGTGTATGGTTGTGTAGTTTCCCATTGACTTGTGTATGGTTGTGTAGTTTCCCATTGACTTGTGTATGGTTGTGCAGTTTCCCATTGACTTGTGTATGGTTGTGTAGTTTCCCGTTGACTTGTGTATGGTTGTGTAGTTTCCCATTGACTTGTGTATGGTTGTGTAGTTTCCCATTGACTTGTGTATGGTTGTGTAGTTCCCCATTGACTTGTGTATGGTTGTGTAGTTTCCCATTGACTTGTGTATGGTTGTGTAGTTTCCCATTGACTTGTGTATGGTTGTGTAGTTTCCCATTGACTTGTGTATGGTTGTGTAGTTTCCCATTGACTTGTGTATGGTTGTGTAGTTTCCCATTGACTTGTGTATGGTTGTGTAGTTTCCCA